>NC_045599.1:43427185-44052185 GCF_009762305.2 Zalophus californianus | reverse complement strand
AAACAATCATGCTGGCATTGAATGCATCTTAGAGACAACTCTTTAGTTTTTGGAAAACTTTAGTTCTCTAATAACTAAACCAGTATTAGTAACCATTTTGTTAAATATTTATCCTCTGCACACATTATGCTAAGACCTTTAGATATAAATGCCTTTTTAACATTCAGAAGAGCCCTACATTCACAACTTTATGAATAAGAAAGCTGTGAGACCAGAGAGGTTAAGTCCCTTGACCAGTTGTCACACAGCTTATAAATGGTAGTTAGGATTCAAACCCAATTTCTTTATATATTTAAAATTCTGCCTCTTAACACCAGACTGGAAATCAACTCTTATTTAGTTGGCAATCAAATGTTTTCTTATTGGTGGCAATTCCCACAAGAATAAAAAATGTTCAACATACCATATATACATATATATGCATATATGTTGTAGATATTTATGTATATATGTATACATATATGTATATACGTTGTAGATTAGCACTTCAGTACTTTGGGATATATTATTGCTTTGAATTATGGCATCTTTTATAAGACATTGAAATGGTACATTATAGATAAGACCATGTAGCAGTAAAGAAAATAAGGTTTTTCCTTTTATTTGTGTCAATCAGACTATCTTGTTTGAACTCTTAAAGAGGAGAGTGACAGGGTGGAGATAAGCCAGAGCAGGTTTGTTGGTGTGTATTATCCCGAAATCTGAGTTATTTGACATTTCTAAGACTAAGCAGTTATGGAGTTTTATGAATATAAATTGGCAATAAAAAGTAATACCATCTGCTCAATACTAATCCTTTCTCTTAGCAAACAGTATTTGTTTCAACTTGAGAGTAATGATCGTATTTATCAAACTTGCTAATTGCATGAACTATATATCAATTCTTAGGCTCATAAATGTGTATATTTATGGTCACCAGATACTCCTAAGGTTACATATTTTCACTGTTGTAGAGTTAGCTTACTTTTTTTCTGTTTCTCTTATTGTCAGTGAAGACAGTCTAGTTGGTATTTTCTGATTGTATAGCAATATTCTCAAGTCTAATTGCTTACATAGATTACAAATCAGGGACTTTTTCTATTAGATTTTAAAAATACTTGTTCTCTACATTTAAACTCCAGTGTTTTATTAATGGGAATAAGTTTTTCTTTTATTTGCCAGAAGGCTCCATTTATAGCTAGAGTAATGTGTTGTTTTCTCATTTATAAACATCAGCGTAAAGTATCCACTCTATAAAATATGTTACTAATGTGAAAATGGCCATTTTAGTTTGCACTGACTGTTAAAGTGAGCCAGAGGAATCTGTTTCATTAACTTTAAGGAAGCTATAGTGTTCTTTTGTCTCTCTAGCCTTCCTTCTGGCTTATTCCAAGAATTCTCAACAGGTTACCGAAGAGCTCCAAAATAAAGCACAATTCTTAAAAAGTGCTTTCTAGAAGGATCTGCCATGGCATTTAGGACTGGCAAGCATCAGAAAGTAGAAAAATGAATAAAGAAATTACCTCATATAAGAGAATGTCATTTTAGGTGAAACCAAATAGGAAAAAAATAGTGTGGGTCTTTAAAAAACATCAGTAGATATTTATAACTGAAAATACAGATAAAATAAATAGGTTTTGGAAAAATTTGGAAAAAATTAACATAGTATGCTGAAAGGTAACTTATGCCTACCTAATGTTAATCTTAGAAAAACGATGAGAATCTTTTGTATGCTCTACATTTGTAAGTAGTAATAATAGATTTTGAAATAATTCTATATTATAGAAAGTCTTTTTCTTCTTATGTACCTGATTCCAAATAAGCACGTTTGGACACAGTTTTTTTCATTTCAAAGAAATGCAGTATCTTAATAAATACCTAATTACTTGAGTGAGAAACTAAAATCTGACAGAATGTGTTTTTTGCTTCAAATATACATACCAATAACTTGAAAGATTACAAAAACAACAAACTTTCTATTCCAAAGGAATTACGGTGACTAAATAATACTTTTGTGTAATCTTAAATACTGAATAGTAAGCATATTCACTATCCAAAAGAGCAAACTAAAACAAGAAATCATATTTGAAAAGGGAGAGGTTTCAGATGATCTAATCCAAAATTTAATGACTTTTTCAAAAGAATAAATTTATAATGTAAACTAAGCCAAAATGAGATCAGTCATAAATTACATATGGTGTATTCTTTCTCTTATTCTCCACTCCTCATTCCCCATTAGGTGGCTCCTGTCCATGGAAAATAATTACATGGCACTTTTCCCATCCTATGCCTGTGGTGGATAGACCTAATTAAGAAATTGGCTTTTTTCTTTAGATCTTAGAATCCTTCTTGAAAAGGACATCAAAGGAGCCACTAGCAATAGATTAGAATTGAATTCTAATTCGTCTCCCAAATCTTCTGATCAGTTCTTTTTATACTTGCTTTTAGGAAAATGCATCTATAGTGAGAAGCAAGTAATTATGTTGTATGATAAGAAATGCTCTAAAAGAAGTCAGAATATTATGTCTCAGTATCTCAATACCGGTTCCGTCATTAAGTATGCAATCTTTGACAACTTGTAACTTCTCTAGCACTCATTTCCAATCTATAAAATTAAGGAGGTTAGGGTAGACTCTTTTTTTAAAATTCTGTCCAGTTTCAACTTTTTATTTTCTATACCTTCAGTAACCCTTTAAGACTTTTCACCATTCCCTAAATACACTTTTTTTTTTTTTTTTTATCTGCAACATTTTGCACATTCTCTTTTTTCATCCTGGGATGCCCTTTGTCACGTTTGCAACGTAGCAAAACCTGCACTCACCTTTCAAGGTCCCACTCAAATATCAACTGTTTAGCTCTAAAACTTAACCAGTTCTCCCTAACAGGTCAAATGAGTTGTCCTCAGATTTGTGCTTCTGATATAGATCACCCTCATTGTTTTATAATTATTTATTGATCTGTTTTCTCCTGAAAATCCTGTAAAGAAAAGGACTCAGACCCTTAGTATTTGTACTCTTAGGGATGTGGTGCTTCACACATATCAGCTGTTCAATGGAAGTTTATTGAATTAATATAGTTAAAGACCAACATCTGTCTTTTACAAATTTAAAGTCTAGTGATTGAAGATTGTTGTTTATGTGATTTTTAAATACATACATTTTGGCAAAATATTCAGAGTAAGTTTTATTACATCTTTTCCATCTAAGTAATTCATAACCTCTATACATTCTAAACCACTAGAACTACTCAGTGGGCTTTGAGATCAGTCACCCTAAACATATTTCGGGTCATTGGTTAATACACTAACAAAGAAAGAGCTCATGCAAATAAGCAAGGAAAACATTAAAGCGTCAATGTTAATTCATCAGAGATATGTTCAGACAATTCACAAAAGAAGATAGATAAATGACAAGTTAGAATATTAAAAAACATTTGAACCTCTGGCTGAGACAGAGCAATTAGCACCTTTAACACCTCTACCTTCTGAAACCATTAAAGGACTTTTAAAATTTTTCTTTACTTTTTTATTGAAGAATAATTGATGTACAATATTATATTAGTGCCAGATGTACAACATAGTAATTTGATATTTACGTTACAAAATGGTCACCACAAGAAGTCTCCCTAGCTCTGTCGCCACACAGAATTGTTATAATATTACTGACTATATTCCCCGTGCTGTACCTTACATCCTCTTGTCTTATTTATTTTATAACTGGAAGATTGTCCCTCTTAATCCCTTTACCTGTTTTACCTATTCCCCCCCCCCTCCTTTGGCAACTACCAGTTTGTTCTCTGTATCTGTGAGTCTGTTTCTGTTTTGCTTTGTTTGTTTGTTTTGTTTTTTTAGATTCCACAAATAAGTGTAATCACATGGTATTTGTCTTTCTCTGTCTGACTTATTTCACTTAGCATAATGCCCTCCAAGTCTATCCATGTTATTGCAGATGGCAAGATTTTATTCTTTTTTATGGCCAAGTGATGTTCTGCTATATATATCTCTCTCACACACATCTTCCTTATTCATATATCTATCAATGAACATTTAGAGTGTTTCCCTGTCCTGGCTATTGTAAATCACACTGCAGGGCGCCTGGGTGGCTCTATTAAGCATCTGCCTTTGACTCAGGTCATGATCCCAGGGTTTTGGGATTGAGCCCCGCATCCCGTTCCTTGCTCTGAGGGGAGTCTGCTTCTCCCTCTCCCTCTGCCCCTCCCTGCCATTCATGCACTCTCTCTCTCTCTCAAATAAATCAAATCAAACCAATCAATTACACTGCAATGAACATAGGGCGCATATGTCTTTTCAAATTAGTGTGTTTGTTTTCTTCAGATAAATAACTGGAAGTAGAATTGCTGGATCGTATCATAGTTCTGTTTTTAATTTTTTGAGGAACATTCATTCTGTTTTCCACAGTAGCTGCATCAATTTATATTTCTACCAGTGGTGCACGAGGGTTCCCTTTTCTCTACATCCTTGCCCACACTCCTTATTTCTTGTCTTTTTCATACTAGCCATTCTGAGTGTTGTGAAGTGTTATCTCATTGTGGTTTTGATCTGTATTTCCCTGAGGATGAGTGATATGAAGCATCTTTCCATGTGTCTGTTGGCCATCTGTATATCTTCTTTGGAAAAATGTCTGTTTAGGTCCTCCCTATTTTTTAATCAGACTGGTTTTTTTTATATTGAGTTTTATGAGTTCTTTTGTGTATTTTATATGTTAACCCCTTATCATATATATATATCATCTGCAGATATCTTCTCTCGTTCAGTAGGTTGGCTTTTTCATTTTCTTTTCACTATGTAAAAACGTTTTAGTTTAATATAGTCTCATTTGTTTATTTTTGCTTTTGTTGTCCTTGCATGAGGAGACAGATCCAAAAACAAAACCGAAAAATGTCACTAAGATCGATATCAAAGAACTTACTGACTGTTTTCTTCTAGGAGTTTCAGGTTTTACATTTAAGTCTTTAATCCATTTTGAGCTTATTTTTTTGGATGGTGTAAGAAAGTGGCCCAGAAGAGTATAAAACAGTCTTTTTTTTTTTAAAGATTTTATTTATTTATTTGAGAGAGAGAGAATGAGAGATAGAGAGCGTGAGAGGGAAGAGGGTCAGAGGGAGAAGCAGACTCCCTGCTGAGCAGGGAGCCCGATGCGGGACTCGATCCCAGGACTCCAGGATCATACCTGAGCCGAAGGCAGTCGCTTAACCAACTGAGCCACCCAGACGCCCGAGTATAAAACAGTCTTTAGACTGAGAAACAACAGGCATAGATGAAAATTGAGGTGTGATCCTGAAAAGAGAGGGATTAAGTAAACATTTATATATTTTTGTTCATAATAATGTAAGGATTTTTCAATTTTATTTACCGCTTTTACTTCAGAGGTTATAATAGAGGCTGGAAAATATAGATACTCACTTATTTGGTGAATGAGTTTTAAATATTGAGAGTTCCAGTCTTTTTACTCCACTGATTTTCCAACTATGCATAAACCTTCTGGACAGGAGATTGAAGCATACTGTGGAGAATTCACCAGCCCAAGAGAAAAGACCCAAAGAAACAGCCACCCAAGATCACTCTGTGGTAAAGATTATGGTTGACAAATCTTACTGTGAAAACAGAGCTTCCAATCCAATTTTTAGTGCTCTAATCTAAATATGAGTAGCCAGATAAGATTTACCAAATATTTGGGGAAAGTATTTAAATGAAGGATGGAAACCAAAATAAATTTTAAAAGACCAGCTTACAAGAAGTACAGATGCTGGAGGAAGAAGCAAACTTATAAAATATGCTCAGAGAGAAAAGAGGAGTTATTGTTGATAATGTATCTATCAGTATTATTAGCACTGCTTTCATGAAACAAGAACAGAATGCTATAAAAAAGGGAACATTTAGAGAACAAGAAGAATTCTTGACAAGTAAAATATGATAGCAGATATAAAAAAAAGTCAATAGAATAAAAAGATAAATTTTAGAATATCATCAGGAAAATAGACCAAAAGACAAAGAAATAGAAAATATAGGAAAAAAACATGAGAAAATTAGAGGACCAGCCCAAGAAATCTAACATCCAAATAATACAAATTCTATAAGGAAAAGAAAACTGCAGGAGGCAATAAATAAATAAAAATTTTCAGAACTCATTAATAGGAGCATCCGGCACAATATGAATATAAAAGACTTATCCTTAGGATCATCATCAGATCATATACAAATGATCAAAAATCAAAAGGTCATCAGACTTCTTTTTTTTTATAAAGATGCATTGTTTTGTTTTTTTAAGATTTTATTTATTTATTTGACAGAGAGAGACACAGCGAGAGAGGGAACACAAGCAGAGGGAGTGAGAGAGGGAGAAGCAGGCTTCCCACGGAGCAGGGAGCCCGATGTGGGACTCGATCCAGGACCCTGGGACCATGACCTGAGCCGAAGGCAGACACTTAACGACTGAGCCACCCAGGCGCCGCAGTCATCAGACTTCTTAAGATGCACATTGAAACCTAGAAAACAGTGGAACACTGCCTTTTAAGTTTTGAGGGAAAATGATCCAACCAAGAATTCTATACTCACCCAAGTCATTAACCAGGAGTGAGCGTAGAATAAAGAATTTCAAAGATGCGTGTCCTCGACAAATTTGCCTTGGATATATACTTTCCCAGGAAGCTCCTGGAAATGTGCTTATCAAAACAAGGGAGTAAACTTTAAAAAACATTATCATCAGGATAATGATGAAGGAACATCCCAAAGTCACAGCTGTGCAACAGATATAGGGAATAACCGTTCTAGATCAGAAGAGGCCTTTGGGAAATATTTCTTAAAGAAAATGATAAAATTATTGATGTATTTGAACCATACTTAAGAGGAGAGCTTTGCAGTTGGGGCAAAATTTGGGATTGAATTAATCATAAATTTACAGACATTTAAGGAAACAAACAAGACAAGAATCTTCAACTACAAAGAAAGCAAAAACTTGTGAAGAAAACAAAATTAATCCAACATAGTTTAAGCTACTTATAGTGTTTCCTTAGTCCCACTAATATAAACACAATAACTCAATCTAACCAAAATTACAATCTATATTAGAAGGATTGGAGATAAGAAGTATGAATAGATGAGAAGCTAAATTCTCATCTTCTAATTGAATATCAATAACTGATGCCTAAAATTGAAGTATTAAGAAGTAGCAATACTGGTAAGTTATTTAGAGATATAGAAGAATAGAGCAAATAAATCAGCTGCAGAATTTGAAAGTGACTACCTTTGGGGAATGGAAGGTACCTGTATGTACAGGGGTTGGAGAGGCAGCAGTGCAGGGGATTTTTATTTTTTTTTGTCTTGGTATAATACTATTAAATTATTTATGTGCCTATATAACTTTGCTAAAAATAAAATATAAATTTAAAAATTGATCTTTCTTCAAATCATACCTCTACTTGTGGTGGGCTTAGTATAGCATAGATGATATAGACTTATTGAATCATACTTGTTGAATCACCTGAAAGTAATGTAAGTGACGTGATGAGCACTGGGTGTTATATGCATCTGATGAATTACTAAACACTACATCTGAAACTAACAATGTACTATATGTTGGCTAATTGAATTTTTTAAAAAAAGAAAGTAATGTAACACTGTATCTCAACTATACTTAAAAAAAGGAAAACAATATAAATAAAATAAAAATTAATCTTTCTTACTTATAATAAGTAGAAATTAAAACAAAGAAATAACATATTTGCCAAGTTTTTACATATTTATTATATGTTGATTAGAATATTATGTGACATTCTCAGTACCTGTAAAAGCAGAAATTGCTTTTCTAAACATTTCTAATATTTCTAAAAAAAACAATTTGACAGTATACATCAAGAGACTTAAAAATGTTTATTTCCTTTGACCTAGTAATTCCCCTGTTGGAAATCTCTTAGGGATCTACTTAGGGAAAGAAAGAAAGATAAGACAGAAATACATCAATTTTTCAATTTTGTTCTCTCTGCAATTTTTTCCAAATAATCTATACTGAAGAAAGATACTTTCATATTCAGAAATCAGAGCAGTAGACAGTTTTAATTTTAAAAATCCTGGTCCTTACAACAGAGAAAAGCTACATATTGACACAGCCCCAGGTCGGGTTAAGACTGCCAAGAGTTGAGTCTGGATGAAGGCTTACACGGCCATCCGGAAGTGCGAGTCATTCAGGTGCCATGCACAAGAGGACCCACACAAGTACTGGCTGTGTTCATGGTCACTGCTGGTGATTGCTCAGGAATCTCTCAGGGAAGAAGGAGAGGGCTTTCCCATTGCCTAAAAAAGGAACTCCCTTCCTGGAAGAGAATTCACAAATAGTATAAGTGATAAGAAATCGCTTTTTATTAGGTAGAAAAGTGATCGGGATGGTGGTAGGAGCTCCACTAAATACCTCTGAACCAGTTTTTAGCACTTTAACTGTGTCTTCTAAACCTGCTGGAGCACTCAAACTCTCACACGAAACATGTTTGCTTTCAAGTTGTCTTTCTCTTTTTTGTCCAGTGCTGTGAAATCTGCTAATCTTGATGTACCAAGTCTCCTAACATTGAGTTACTCTAAAAGATGTATGTATTTCATTGGTATAGGGTATGGAGAAAGGATAAAGAGAAAGAAGAATTTAAATTGATTTTTAGAATGCTTTCCTATGTTTATCAGTTGAAAGAAAAGGTAGAAAAATCAATTATTTGGATACCATTATGCTCCACCTGCACTCAGCCATTTGCTGTTCTCCCAAGAAACTATTTTAATTCTGGTCACATGAATTCGCACACTTTGTTCCTTTTCTCTGGAACATCCTAGCAAACTTTTTCTGCCTGATAAACTCTACTTGTCTTTCAGACCAACTTGAAATGTTCCCTCCAATGTGAAAAATTCCATGACTCCAGGAAATAACAATCATGATAACTACAATTTAATGAGCTGCCTGTACCTTACCCAATTCTTATACTATCCAATAAGCAAGGGTAGTTTTATCCTCACTTTACAGAAGAGAGGACTGAGGTTTAAAGGACTTGAATAACTGGCTGAAGGGCACGTGACTAGACTTGAAACCCAAATCCAAAGCCAGGACTTCCTGCCTCTGAAATCTTTTATTATTATTATTGTTTTTGCAATCTCCATCACCTACCGATCATTCGGATTTATATTTGTTTACATGTTTATCTTCCTCAATGGACTGAATCTTCATTCCTTCTGAAAGATAAATTGTCTTTTTTTGGAGGGTGGCATTTTTACATATAAAAATCAGATTTAAAATTTCTAGTTTTTATTAACATTCTTTGACTCTGCACTCCACAGGCAAGATGCTCAATCATAGAAACCAGATGTGTTTTAATCATCATTGAATTGAGCACCTGTCACTGTGTCTACCACAGAAATTGCTCAATATATATTTTTGAGTGAATAAACTAACAAATGAGTGTGCAAATGAACAAAGAATGAAGCAGGAAGAGTGAGATCCAGCTCCTAGCCAAACAATACTTTTTTACTTTCACTGTCCTCATTGTCTGAATAGACAGTGATAGCTTAAGTACGTGTGAAATATACTCCCACTATCAATAACTGTGTTCACGCACATGAAATCTGTATCCTAAGGGAATCTCAGCATGTTGGCAGTATGGGTTAGGGACAAGTTTTACCTTCTTATAAACAAAGATACTGAGACTTCAGAATACTCTGTAGAGATGTCAGATTCTGTATTTCATACATATAGGTATTTTCTAACTAGAGCGCGAGTAGGCACTTTTAAGCTCTGGGCCTCAAGCCAGTGTGGTTCACGTTTTGTCACTATAGGATCTCCGTGTAATACAACTTCATTTTGGTGGTCTTATGAAGTTTTCCTAACTTTTGAGCTATTAAAAACTGACCACATAAGGATAATATAAAAGATTGCACATATTACAAGATACTTAGCCTGTAAAGAATTATACTGTAGTTAGGATAAATTAATACATCTTTTTATTTGATAACTTAAAAAGTTCTTGAAGTCTAGAAATCGTGGGGTTTTCATAGAAAAGAAAGTCCATGTCCTGTTTTTCTTTTTAAAATTAAAACCCATGACAAAAAAGAAATAATAGGTAGCAGAAGGTATTAAATGATTTCTTCTGTAAAAACACAATCCCACATCAAATTTAAATACGAAAGAATAGGCAAAGGGATAATAGCACTGACTTTAGTTTTAACCCACATAAGGCAGGAAATTGAGTGAAATCAGTTTTTCCTCTGATCTTATGTGGAAAAAAATATGTCATATGGCAAACCCATATGAATCCAATCTGTTTGGTTTATTCATCCCTGTAGTGACATTCAGACTCCAGAATATCAGAAACCTAGTCAATATTTCAGTACCATCATAGAGACCAGAAATGTGGATGACTTCGTCCATTTCAAAAAAAAAAAGTCCTCATTGGGACAGGGTATTGATCATTTATCTTTCTCTCTTTTCAGAAACCCATGGCTATTTTCTGCCTTTCAACTCACTTTCCATAAAGGCATATTGTCTCTTCTATCCTCCATAGAATGAGAAAGAAAAAGAAGAAGAATCAGTGTCTTACAAATAAAAATGTCTCCATGCTCCCCCAGCATTTTGGGACATGACCAGATAAGCAGTGACACTACTGATCATTGATCTTTCCTGACCCTCTCTTTCCTGTCTCTCCAGTCTCATTTCACACTGTTCTCCTGCACACACCCCCTCTACTGTAACCTCTGTGCTGTATTCCTCTGAGTCTGCACCTCTGTCCATGTGATCTGTCTGGGACTCCCCATCTAGTCATTCCTTCCCTCCACTCCACCCTTGCTCCTTCTTCTTCACACCTAATTCTTCCTGTTTTTTGGATATATCAAGAATATCCTCCTATAGGTTAGCCTTCCAACCCCAAGACCAAATTAGATGTCTCTGCATTCTGTATGTGCTGTTGGAGCCCTTATCATAGGGGGTACACTTGGATTGTTTGTGTCCAGCCTCTTATCCATTGTTTAGTGTCTACTTCACGTTCAATAAATATTTGTTGAATGAATCAAGAAATCAATGATTTTCCATTAGCAAAGTGAATGAGGTAGATTTCTTAGAACAGAATCTGAAAAACACACAGGGAAAATTAGGACAACTTTGTTCGAGGAAAAAGTACTTGGACAGAGACCACCTTTGAAATTATATGCTTGGGTCTCTCTTACATTCTTTATGAAACAGGAATATTAATTCTCAGATCCTATCAAAGGAGATCTAGTTGCCAAGGAACCAAACAAATTGGTATAAAATGGACTTTCCTTTTAAGATTTTATTTATTTATTTATTTATTTATTTATTTATTTATTTATTTATTTATTTTGAGAGAGAGAGTGAGCAGGATGGGGAGGAGGGAAAGAGCAGAGGGAGAAGCCGACTCCCAAGGACCCTGACTCAGAACTCGATCCCAGAACCCTGGGATCATGACCTGAGCTGAAGGCAGATGTTTAACCGACTGAGCCACCCAGGTGCCCTAAAATGGACTTTCTTTATACGAGATCCCAGATCATAGATTTTAAGGACAATATTATGTTGAAATGTCCCAATAGCCAATAGCTTTCAAATACTGATATGCAGGATGTCATATGATTAAAACAGTATGAGACAAAGGAAGAAACAGGATTTCTAGGTTATCAGTGTACTTGATATTCTTTGACAGAATATTTTATTGATATATACTTTCTTTTTTTAATTTTATTTTATTGTTATGTTAATCACCATACATTACATCATTAGTTTTTGATGTAGTGTTCCATGATTCATTGTTTGCGTATAAGGCCCAGTGCTCCATGCAGAACGTGCCCTCTTTAATACCCATCACCAGGCTAACCCATCCCCCCACCCCCTCCCCTCCAGAACCCTCAGTTTGTTTCTCAGAGTCCGTAGTCTCTCATGATTCATCTCCCCCTCCAATTTCCCCCTCTTCATTTTTCCCTTCCTACTATCTTCTTTTTTTTAATATATACTGTATTATTTGTTAAAACTGTCTTTTTGTGTGTTTTTTAATTATGTTATGTTAATCACCATACATTACATCATTAGTTTTTGATGTAGTGTTCCGTGATTCATTGTTTGCGTATAACACCCAGTGCTCCACGCAGAACATGCCCTCTTTAATACCCATCACCAGGCTAACCCATCCCCCCACCCCCCTCCCCTCTAGAACCCTCAGTTTGTTTCTCAGAGTCCACAGTCTCTCATGGTTCGTCTCCCCCTCCGATTTCCCCCCCTTCATTTTTCCCTCCTGCTATCTTCTTCTTCTTCTTCTTTTTAACATATATTGCATTATTTGTTTCAGAGGTACAGGTCTGTGATTCAACAGTCTTGCACAATTCACAGCACTCACCATAGCACATACCCTCCCCAGTGTCTATCACCCAGCTACCCCATCCCTCCCACCCCCCCACCACTCCAGCAACCCTCAGTTTGTTTCTTGAGATTAAAAATTCCTCATATCAGTGAGGTCATATGATACATGTCTTTCTCTGATTGACTTATTTCGCTCAGCATAATACCCTCCAGTTCCATCCATGTCTTTGTAAATGGCAGGATTTCATTCCTTTTGATGGCTGCATAATATCCCATTGTGTGTGTGTGTGTATATATATACACACACACAATGGGATATTTTATATATATATATATAATCCCCATTATCCATTTATATATATACATATATATAATCCCCATTATCCATTTATATATATATACACACACACACACACCCCCCATGATGTACACTTTTCTTGACAATTATTTCCTGATCTTATTTTCTAAGGAAATGTTAGCTTTAAAGTGTTTATTCTGCAAAGAAAAGTTTGTGATATGTTATTTACATTATAAATGTGAATAGTAGACCACATTTATCCTTTGTGGCCAGGGAATGAAAGGAGCCCCATGTGCAGAAAGAAGTAAAACTCCCAAAATATGAAAATTAAGTATGAGTGAACTTGAATTGGATGTATAAGGCAAGCATAGAATGTTCTGACTTTTCTTTCTTTAGTAAAACTTATTTATTTCCTGTTATGAAAGTGGGGCACTGTGTGGACATTTTTACAACTGAAATGCTCCTTACTCTTGGAAGTCAGGCTGTATGTTGGAAGGATAGGAAACAAAGCCAGTGCCTAAAAAGAAAACAAAGCAAGGAGAGGGGATTATCACTAATGGATGGATTGATTCATGGGTTACTGATTTTTGGATTTAAAACATTTTTAAAAAGTTATTTGGTAAACAAGTAAAAGCAGATAGTTTATTGATATTTTCAAGAGGAGTAAAAAGTAGTTTAAAAGAGACTAAATCTATATTAACAAATCACCACGTTGTGCAAGATATTGAATATCCATTGCCAGTAGATTTATGGCCTGTTCCCAGGTATTTCATTCCCATCTGATTCATTGTGATAAAATACTGGGGCATGAGTAGCTTATAGGACCTGACAGCAAACTCCACTTTCACAGCGTCTGCATCGGGCTGTGTGGTTTTTTTCTAAGAGGCTGTGTAGTGTACCCAGCACCTTGCACAAAGTGGACCAATGAGAGCTCGACCAGGGCTTTCTGATGGGAGCCCACGAAGTTCACTTGAGAGAGTACCAAGAATGTAAATGTCACACTGGCTAACTGGCCTACTAATTGATTTTTAAAAATAAAAAAAAACCTTTTCTAATATATTTAAACAAAATTTTATATTTTGAAGGGGGCATGACAGCATATTTTGGGATCTTCAAGCTGGATTTTTATTTCTTGACAGACTTTGTTCTTGTTTTTGTTTTTAATCGAGGTATAATTGATTCATAACATTATATTAGTTTCAGGTGTACAATATAATGATTCAATAGTTGTGTATATTGTACAGTGATCACCACAATAAGTCTAGTTAACAGTCTGTCACCTTACCTTGTTACGAATTTTTCTTTGGCTTGTGATGAGAACTTGTAAGATCTACTCCCTTGACAACTTTCAGATAAGCAAGAGTATTTTTTTTTTCTTTCTTGTGGCATTTATTTATTTTTTATTTTTATTTTTACCTTTTTAAAGATTTATTTATTTATTTGAGAGAGAGAGAGTTGGGGGGAGGGGCAGAGGGAGAGGAAGAGAGAGAATCTTAAGCAGACTCCACGCCCAGCACCAAGCCTGAGGAGGAGTTCAATCTCACAACCCTGAGATCATGACCTGAGCCAAAATCAAGAGTCAGCTGCTTAACCAACTGCACCACCCAGGTGCCCTTATTATTTTTTATTGAGGTATAATTGACATACCATATTAAATCAGTTTCAGGTGTACAACTGTGATTTGATATTTATATGCATTATGAAATGATCACCATGATAATCTCATCTGAGATTTTGTCTCTTTGTCAGCCTCTCTCTTCTCTCTCTTTCTCTCTCTCTCCCTTCTCTGTCTTCCCTCCCTTTTTTTTTCTTTCTTGGTAGGTACCAAGAGAAAAATATAATTTCTCATGATTATTAATGACAACAACAAAACACTTCGGTTTTGGACAGAATCCCGGTCAGATTTTTAGTTTAAATAACCCCTTCCTTGGAATTACCTTAGAATTAGTTTCTTACTCCCTCACTGCTCTTTTTGTACTTCTGAGTGATCTTCAATTTAAAAATAAGGATTTCAGTTTTGTACTAAAGAACTAGTTCTATCCTATTCTCCCTTATTTTTAACTTCTTTTTCATTCCCCACACCTCTGCCACTGCCATCTTTTTTCTTTTCTATTTATAAGGGAATAACTGAAACTGACTTGCTCAGAGGCTGCTCTGGGTGTCAGAATAACTTGAGACATAGAATGGTTTGAGTCAGTTATGGGTGGTTTTGATCGCATATATCCGCTTTATAAACTGCCATTCATAATAGATCACTTCCTAACCTGACCCTGGCCCTGGCCCATCTTAGAAAAATTACTAGCATAATTACTGGTTGAAACCTAGACTCATGTCTTGAAGTTTACTAGTCTGAAGAAAAATTTCCAGAGGCATTATAATAAGGAAATTTAATTAAGAGCTCATGTTGACTCAGGAATATTATGTACAGCATTGATCCACAGTGTAGCTAATAAATTCATTATGCTGCAAATTATACGTGATTTGTTAGTACATTGGCCAATAAGAATGAAATCTGTCTCAACAGGAATGTTGAAAGAAGCAAGGCAGTGAAACTTTCATCTCCACTGGGAGTGAACGAACTTGCCAAATTGGGGCTATCAATCATAGTAAATGTGTGCAAAACAAATCATACATCTTCCACAGTTCATTGTATTCATCAGCACTTTTGAAGTCAGCAATCCAAACTAGTCACTTTTCGGCCAAGTTTTCAATAGCCTGTGGTTTAGGCAATATGCCTCAGCTGTCTTTTTCCAGGGTGTGTTCTCAGGTAATTGGATGCCATGGGCCAGTGTCAACCAAATCTCAAGTGGCAAAAGGGTGGCCTCGTGTATTTTTTTTTCAAGCTTTTATTTATATTCCAGCTAGTTAACATACAGTGTAATATTAGTTTCCGGTATAGAATTTAGTGATTTATCATTTACATATAACACCCAGGGCTCACCATGGCAAGTGCTCTCCTTAATCCCCATTATCCATTTAACCCACTTCCCCTCCAGGAACCCTCAGTTTGTTCTCTGTAGTTAAAAGAGTCTTTTTCCTGGTTTGCCTCCCTCTCTTTTTCTTCCCTGCTATGTTCATCTGTTTTGTTTCTTGAATTCCACATATAAGTGAAATCACATGGTGTTTATCTTTCTCTGACTGACTTATTTTGCTTAGCATAATACTTCTAGCTCCATCCATGTCATTGCAAATGGCAAGATTTCATTCTTTTTGGTGGCTGAGTAATATTCCATTGTGTATATATATCTATATATATATATAAAACCTCTTCTTTAGCCATTCATCAGTAGATGGACATTAGGGCCCTTTCCATAGTTTGGCTATTGTTGATAATGCTGCTGTAAACATCGGGGTGCCTATATCCCTTCGAATCAGTATTGTTGTATCCTTTGGGCCAATCCCTTGTAAAATAGTTGCTGGATCATACAGTAGTTCTGTTTTTAAAAATTTTGAGGAACCTCCATACTGTTTCCCAGAGTGGCTGCACCGGTTTGCATTCCCACCAACAGTGTAAGAGGGTTCCCCTTTCTCTGCATCCTTGCCAATGTCAGTTGTTTTCTGTGTTGTTAATTTTAGCCATTCTGACTGGTGTGAGGTGATATCTTATTGTAGTTTTGATTTGTATTTCCCTGATAATGAGTGATTTCGAACATCTTTTCATGTCTATTAGCCATCTGTCTGTTTTCTTTGAGAAAATGTCTATTCATGTCTTCTGCCCATTTTTTAACTGGATTATTTGGTTTTTTGGGTATTCAGTTGTATCAGTTCTTTACATATTTTGGATACTAACCCTTTCTCCGATACAACATTTGCAAACATCTTCTCCCATTCCCTAGGTTGTCTTTTAGTTTCGTTGGTTTCCTTCACTGTGATTTCCTTCACTGTGCAGAAGCTTTTTATATTGATGAAGTCCCAGTAGTTTATTTTTGCTTTTGTTTCCCTTGCCTCAGGAGACTTCTAGTAAGAAGTTGCTATGGCCGATGTCAAAGAGGTTATTGCCTGTGTTCTCCTCTAGGGTTTTGATGATTTCCTGTCTCACATTTAGGTCTTCCACCCATTTTGAAATTACTTTTGTGTATGGTGTAAGAAAGTGGTCCAGTTTCATTCTTCTGCATGTGGCTGTCCAATTTTCCCAACACTAGTTACTGAAGAGACTGTCTTTTCTCCATGGGATATTCTTTCCTGCTTTGTCGAAGATTAGTTGACCATATAGTTGTGGGTCTATTTCTGGGTTTTCTATTCTGTTCCATTGATTTGTGTGTCTGTTTTTGTGCCAGTAACATAGTGTCTTGATCACTACAGCTTTGTAATATAACTTGAAGTCTGGAACTGTGATACCCCCAGGTTTGCTTTTCTTTTTCGAGATTGCTTTGGTTATTTGGGGTCTTTTGTGGTTTCATACAAATTTTAGGATTGTTTGTTCTAGCTCTGTGAAAAATGCTCGTGGTATTTTGATAGGGATTGCATTAAATGTGTAGATAGCTTTGAGTAGTATAGACATTTTAACAACATTGTTCTTCCAATCCATAAGCATGGAATGTCTTCCCATTTCTTTGTGTCCTCTTCAGTTTCTTTCATCAGTGTTTTATACTTTTTAGAGTACACATCTTTTACCTCTTTGGTTAGGTTTATTCCCAGGTATCTTACGGTTTTTGGTGCAATTGTAAATGGGATTGATTCCTTGATTGCTCTTTCTGCTGTTTCACTATTGGTGTATAGAAACGCTACAGATTTCTGTACCTTGATTTTGCATTGTGCGACTGTATTGAATTTGTGTATTATTTCTAGCAATTTTTTGGTGGAGTTTTTGGGTTTTCTATATAAAGTACCATGTCATCTGCAAATAGTGAAAGTTTGACTTCTTCATTGCCTATTTGGATGCCTTTTATTTATTTTTGTTGTCTGATTGCTGAGGCTAGGACTTGCAGTACTATGTTAAATAACAGTGGTGAGAGTAGACATCCCTGTCTTGTTCCTGACTGTAGAGGAAAAGCTCTGTTTTTCCCCACCGAGGATGATATTAGCTGTGGGTTTTTCATATGTGGTATTTATTAGGTTGAGGTATGTTCTAGCCCTACTTTGTTGAAGGTTTTTATCATGAGTGGATGTTGTACTTTGTCAAATGCTTTTCCTGCATCTATTGAAAGGATCATATGGTTCTTATCCTTTCTTTTATTAATGTGGTGTATCATGTTGATTGATTTGCAAATACTGAACCACCTGTGCAGCCCAGGAATAAATCCCATTTGATCGTAGTGAATTATTCTTTTAATGTACTGTTGGGTTCAATTTGCTAGTATTTTGTTGAGAATTTTTGCAACAGTGTTTATCAGGGATATGAGCCTGTAGCTGTCTTTTTTAGTGGAGAGTCTGTCTGGTTTTGGAATCAGGGTAATGCTGGCCTCATAGAATGAGTTTGGAAGTTTTCCTTCCGTTTATATTTTTTGGAATAGTTTGAGAAGAATAGGTATTAACTCTTCTTTAAATGCTTGGTAGAATTCCCCTGTGAAACCATCTGGCCCTGGACTTTCGTTTGTTGGGAGATTTTTGATTACTGATTCAATTTCTTTACTGGTTATGAGTCTGTTCAAGTTTTCTATTTCTTCCTGTTTCAATTTTGGTAGTTTATATGTTTCTAGGAATTTATGCATTTCTTCCACATTGTCCAGTTTATTGGCATACAATTTTTCATAATATACTCTTACAGTTGTTTGTATTTCTGTGGTGTTGGTTGTTACTTCTCCTCTCTCATTTGTGATTTTATTTATTTGGGTCCTTTCTTTTTCTTTTTGATAGTCTGGCAAGGGGGTTATGAATTGTATTAATTTTTTCAAAGAATCAGCTCCTGGTTTCATTAATCTGTTCTATTGTTTTTTGTTTTTTTGGGTTCTATATCATTTCTCTCTGCTCTAATCTTTATTATTTCCCTTCTCCTGCCGGCTTTAGGCTTTGGTTGTTCTTTTTCTAGCTCCTTTCAGTGTAAGTTTAGGTTGTATATTTGAGATTTTTCTTGTTTCTCGAGGTCAGCCTGTATTGCTATATATTTCCCTCTTAGGACCACTTTTGCTGCATCCCAAAGGTGTTGGACCATCGTGTTTTCATTTTCATTTGCTTCCGTGTATTTTTTTTTAATTTCTTCTTTCATTTCCTGATTGACCCATTCATTCTTTAGTAGCATGTTGTTTAACCTTCATGTTTTTATGGTCTTTCCAAATTTTTTCTTGTGGTTGACTTCAACTTTCATAGCTTTGTGGTCAGAAAATATGCATGCTATGATCTCAGTCTTATTGTACTTATTGAGGCCTGATTTGTGACCTAGTATGTGATCTATTCTGGAGAATGTCCCCGTGTGTACTTGAAAAGAATGTGTAGGGGCACCTGGGTGGCTCAGTCATTAAGCGTCTGCCTTCGGCTCATGTCATGATCCCAGGGTCCTGGGATCGAGCCCCTCATCCGGCTCCCTGCTCAGTGGGAGGCCTGCTTCTCCCTCTCCCACTCTCCCTGCTTGTGTTTCTGTTCTTGCTAACTCTCTCTGTAAAATAAATAAATAAAATCTTTAAAAAAAAAAAAAAAGAAAAGAATGTGTATTCTGCTGCTTTAGGATGAAATGTTCTGAATGTATCTGTAAAGTCCATCGGGTCCCGTGTGTCATTCAAAGCCATTTTTTCCTTGTTGATCTTCTGTTTACATGCTACATCCATTGCTGTAAGTGGGGTGTTAAAGTCCCCTGCTATTATTGTATTATTATGAATGATTTCCTTTATGTTTGTTATTAATTATTTTATATATTCAGGTGCTCCCATGTTGGGGGCATACATATTTACAATTGTTAGATCTTCTTGTTAGATAGTCCCCTGTGTTATGATATAGTGGCTTTCTTCATCTCTTGTTATAGTCTTTGGCTTAATATGTAGCTTCTCTGGGGGTGCCTGGGTGGCTCAGTCAGTAAAGCATCTGACTCTTGATCTCTCAGCTCAGGTCTTGATCTCAGGGTTTTGAGTTCAAGCCACATGTTGGACTCCATCCTGGGCATGGAGCCTACTTAAAAATTAATTAATTAATTAATTAATTATATAAAATCTCGTTTGTCTGATGTAAATATTGCTACTCCAGCTTTCTTTTGACTTCCACTTGCATGATAATTGTTTCTCCATCCCCTCAATTTCAATCTGCAGGTGTCTTTAGGTCTAAAATGAGTCTCTTGTAGGCAGCATATAGGTAGGTCTTGTGTTTTTTTATCCATTCTGACACCCTGTGTCTTTTAATTTTAGTGTTTAGTCTGT
The DNA here is from genome assembly GCF_009762305.2 of Zalophus californianus. Taxonomy (NCBI): domain Eukaryota; kingdom Metazoa; phylum Chordata; class Mammalia; order Carnivora; family Otariidae; genus Zalophus; species Zalophus californianus. The sequence continues at coordinate 44,032,278 of NC_045599.1, read as the reverse complement.
TTACATTCAGAGCAGTTACTGATAGATATATATTTATTGCCATTTTATTACTTATTTTGTCATTGAATCTAGAAATTTTCTCTTTCCTTTCTAGTCGTTGTCACACTTGGTCTTTCTTTCTCACTCAAAAAGTCCCCTTTAGTATTTCTTTCAGGGCTGGTTTAGTGGTCATGAACTCGTTTCATTTTTGTTTGGGGAATTCTTTATCTCTTCTATTCTTAATGATAGCTGTGCTGGATAGAGTATTCTTGGCTGCAGATTTTTCCCATTCAGCACATTAAATATATCATGAAGGGTGGCCTCACTTACAAGGAAGGACATCACATCTTCAAATTCATTGTCTTAAAAATCAGATCATTGTCTAAAAGGTCTCTTAGAATCACTTAGAGCTTGAATTCATGAACAGATTACAAGACAAATTTCCCAATATGTACTGTGCTAATAATACTCATTATGTAGGCAAGAAAGTACAATGAGTGTCACTTATGTATATCTATGTGTGTATGAGTTCTGTATACATAGTGGGGGCAGGAAAGAATGCTCAAATATGAAATAATTTATTTATTGTCACTGTTCTGATCACCTTTTAAAAAAATGCTTTATTTGGAAACAATTCCAAACTTAATGGATAGCTTCATGAATAGTAGAAAGAATACATGCATATCCCTCACCGTTGGCGACATCCTCTTTCATGTGCTTTATCTCTCTCTGTTTACACACACACACACACACACACACACACACACACACACACTGTTTTTCTTCTCTGACCCACCCTAGAGAGAGCTATATACATCATGGCCCTCCATCCTCAAACTCCCCAGTGTATACCTCCCAAGAACAAGGATACTTTTCCTTATAACTACATTACAGTCTCAAACATCTGGTTGCCTTTGAATGTTTCAGGATGACTTATTTATTTATACCTTTTACCTCAAATTCTAACCCAGATACTGATACTGAAACTGGGAGAAGGAGCAGCTGAATTACCTTGAAAAAAAAAAGTCATGTCACTAACATTTTAAATTTTGCAAACAAATATTATATGTCAACATGTGTGAAATGACTGGTTTTAGGGAGATTTGATAAGTTGATACAAATAGAGATTCCCCTTAATTAACAAATCTTCTCTGTTTAGTGAACTTATCAATGGCATTACCGTTAGCTGGCATTCACTTGGACAGACAGAACATCTTGTCTTTCTGTATTTTTGATCCTGTTTTTCTTTCTGTGATCAGACAGCTCTAGGTTTTGAAAGACTGAAGGAGTTTCTATTTAGACAATGCCCTTGCCTAGTTGTCTGTCAGTGAGCAGTAGAGAAGTGGAGAGGGTACTGGCGAGTGGGTTCTAGAAAGCTGGAGTCCTGTGGGGAACCATCCTAATACACACCCCAGCTGTCCCTTCACTGAGACCGATAATGGAAGGTCTCTCCCAAAATGGTTCCTACAGCTATTTTTATTTCCTAACTTAATTTTAGAAATGCAAGTTTACACTACTATGAACAAATAGAACGAAGATTTATGTCCATAATCTATGGAGCTAATTTTGATAACACATTTCTGACAGTTGCGATTTCTTTTCAAAGGAAGCTTGAGCATGCATATTCCTCTCCACCCAAGTATGTCCAACAATATGTTTCTGGATTGCAGGATCTAAGTGAAAATGACAGTGCTTTAGGGATTTAGAATGGGCAGCAGTAGTCACTGTAGGAGGAGAGTGTGATGCTGGAGCCATTTATGAAAAACAGGTCCCTTGGTAACAGGTCCCTATGGTAAACAGGTCTGTTGGTGGACAATATAGATGCACAGTACTGCAGAATCATCCAGGAGACTATGTGTACACCCAGCGTACACAAAGAGATGAGCCTCAAATGTATGTAAATCACAATTTTACTACACCAGGCAGATTCTTCATTTATTCATTCAACAGATTTATGTTGTGGGGCACTGTTCCAGAAGCTGGGGATTTGGTAATAAATAAGTAGGCCATGCTCTGTAACCTCATGGAGGTTACACATAAAATGTTTTGCCTTAAAATATTGTACAATCAGAGATATTTGTGCACTGACCATATGATCACAGTATGTCATTTTATAAACCTTTCAGACATGACTCGGATCTGCAAGAATTTAGTTTTAAAGCTGTTGGATTTGCAGGAGGAGAGAACATTGGCTTTAAATGGTAAATCACAGAAAGAATTTTGAAAAGACCCTCCAGCTTTTAATGATTTAACAAGAGCAATGTGCTCAGAGACTGTTGAGTCAGAAAAAAATATGTAAACATTCATGTATTCAAGTGTATAAATGAGTGGGAGAGGGGACCAAAGGAGAACCTCCCTCCCTGAAATGACAGTGTTCTTCTTCATGGCAGGGAAACCACTTTTTGGTCCATTGCAATGGCTTCCAGGCTTGAGTGACTTTCAAATCTGGATGGAAAGACAAATATCTGAACCTCAGGGGAAACTTTAGCATGGTGCTTATAGGATTTTGTTTGGCAAATTTTCTAGAAATCATTTTGAGATAGTCCTGGAACAAGCTCTTAACTAACGATGTGTTACTACACAATATCTTTGAATTATAGTAAGCTGGCAACCAGTCGTCCAATATCTAAATTTTAGCCTGGCCTAGGTGAACACACTTTGTTAACAAGACTAAAATACAGTCTTAAATCATAGGTGAATAAGAGTTTTGTTACTGGTGTTTGTATTAGTTGGGAAAGTGTTTTACTCAAATACAGATTTAAAATAGAAGTGACTTAAAGAAGACAGTTGTTCATTTCTCTATCCTGTTAAAATCTGAAAGTAGGCAATCTAGAACTAATGGGCAACACTGTTCCACAAAGACTTCAAAGACACATGCTCCTTTCCTTTTGATGCTTTAGATATGGCCTTTATTCTAACTAAATTCAACTCATGGTCCAATTTGGCTGCTCTAGTGTCAGCCATCAACTTCTTATTCTAGCCAGGAGGAAAGAGAAAAGAATGGAAAAGGACAGATAAAAGATACAGGACAGATGTCTTTTGACGACAGTTCCTGAAACCGCCACATAACACTTCTACTTTCAACCATTTATCAGAACTTACTTATATGGCAGTACCTTGCTACATAGGAGTCTGGGAATGTTCTCTATTTTAAGCAGTCATATGCTTAGGTAAATTAGGATTCTAATATAACTGAGGAAGAAAAGCATCAATGTTAGGGGACAGCTAGCAGTCTCTGCCACAGTGTTGCCTATTAATGTTCCATGTGTGTTTTTAACAATGTCAGTCTGCAGTACCATATCTGCAATGTTTGTGTAGTATGATCTTTCACTGTATGAGTTTAGTACCTACAATGTCAGGAAACTTGTGTTAAGTCCTGCCAGAATATTTTACCTGCTCTGGGTAAGGGCATAAAGACTAAATGTGCTACACTAATGACTATTTTTCATAGTATGTGGCAGTAAACTCCCTACCTCAAAACTTGTATGTCCACCTAGAATTGGGGAAAGGAGAAGCTGGTAGCACAAAATAAAAGTTTAAGTTCTTAAAACTTTTGGTGCTTTTCATGTTCTTACCAACTCATAACCCTCATCTAAATTTGAATTATAGGTGCATTTAGAACTTACAGTACAGAGAATCCTAAAGTCTTACGTGGGAATTACTTCGCTTGTTCAAACAAGATTGCATCCCAGCAAGCATGCCAAAATTTGATAGCTACAAATAGGGCGATCTGAAAGGAGAAGGGCACAGGAGGTAATTTCTTTTAAATCTCCTGCAGTATCTTGGATTAAGGTAGACAATGGTTACCATTTTGCTGATACGAGGCAGACATGTCACTAAATAGGGGAAATGAGCAATCACAGAGCTGATTTAATTTCCACTGGGGTTTATGGAAACACCAAAACATGATGTAGCCAAATGTCCCTAAAAGTATGAAGTAATCAAATTTGTTCCATCATTACAACAAATTAAAGCCAAGCACAATTACATCCTATTAGTAAAAAGAACCTGTTAAAGTGTCATTGTTATTTACTGAATGAGTTGAGCTTTTGGATTACCTTGACCAGCCACATTTTAATTTTTGTCTATCCATTTCTTCCAAATCACATTAGAAGGCCTTAACTGATTTTTTTTTTAATTTTTTATTGTTATGTTAATCACCATATATTACATCATTAGTTTTTGGTGCAGTGTTCCATGATTCATTGTTTGTTCATAACACCCAGTGCTCCATGCAGAACGTGCCCTCCTCAATACCCATCACCAGGCTAACCCATCCCCCTACCCTCCTCCCCTCTAGAACCCTCAGTTTGTTTTTCAGAGTCCATCATCTCTCATGGTTCGTCTCCCCCTCTGACATACTCCCCTTTTCTTCCTCTCCTGTTATCTTCTTCTTTTTCTTTTTTCTTAAAATATGTTGCATTATTTGTTTCAGAAGTACAGATCTGTGATTCAACAGTCTTGCACAATTCACAGCGCTCACCGTAGCACATACCCTCCCCAATATCTATCATCCAGCCACCCCATCCCTCCCACCCCCAACCACTCCAGTAACACTCAGTTTCTTTCCTGAGATTAAGAATTCCTCATATCAGTGAGGTCATGTGATACATGTCTTTCTCTGATTGACTTATTTCAGGCCTTAACTGATTTTGACAAAATAAGCTACCTTATTAAGGTGCAGTATAACCTGAGAAGCTTAAGTATAATTACTAGATTAGAATTTTCAAATAGATATGTCTTCTAGATTTCAGTAAATTTGGGGTTGTAATTATTAGGGATCCTTTGTTTCTTAGTATTTGCCAGGGGCCTGAGATGAAAGGAGAGAATTGAATTTAGCGAATTGATTTTTGTTGTTTTTCTACCAACACTCTCTCCAGAGAGAGGTGATTGTTCTTTCAGGAGCGGGTCCAAAGCTTCTGAATGCAGTGACTGAGGGAGCTACCTCCACAGAGGAAAGCCCTGGGCAGGCCTAGTGCCCAGACTTCCAGAAGAGGCAGGGCTGGGCAGCTAAATGATGTGTGATGAACTCCCCCATAAGTAGAGTGCCCATATGATTTAGCATTCAAAGCAGGACACTTTTTAGAGTGAAAGGCAATGCTATTCATAATTACCCTTGGGTAACAGACATAAGCCTGGTAAATTCTGGGCCAGTTGGGTTTTATGGACCCCCTACCTGTAAGGAACAGATATGTAAACAAATAAATGTATTGGTATTTTTAGGTGCCTGGAGAATAAATGGTTCTGTAGGACACTAGAAGGGGGGAAATGGAGATTTGGATCACTCTACCAGGGATTTCTCTCCCCAGTACAAAAGTTACTGTACTCACAATGAAGGGATGGGATACGACTATAAAAATAAAAATCAAAAAAAAAAGAAAAGAAAGTGACAACTAATGGACTGGAGAAAAGACATAATAAAGATTTTATATCTGCCTAGTTAAGAAGAGACTTACCTACATAAACAAGCCTGATAACGATAAGTAGCACTAACAAGTTCATATCATCTATCACCAGATCAACTTCTACAGGAGTTGGCCAAGTTTTTAAGCTCATTTTCCCAGACAGTTTTTTCCAAGATGCATTACTGCACAATTGGCTATGTTAAGTGTCAAAGATAAAGAACTAAGAACAATTGGGAAGACACATCAGCCTGCTATGGAAGTAGGAAGGGGTAAGAACTCCAGGCTAATTTAAATGTCGCTAGGAAATCCAAGATGGCCACATATCAGAGACCAAAACCTGGCCGCCCCAAGGTTATCATACCTAGCCTATTGATGTGTTGTATTGAGTCCAGAAGTATTTAAAACTTTTTGAACTAGTTGCCGATATTTGTAAAATAGGAGACTTTCCATAAAAATAGCATTTGTAACCTCCCTTGAAAATTTAGAAGATATAGTACACTGATGACCCACACTCCCATAGAGCAACATGGGACTAAAATATATAATTCACTGCCTCCTTTAATTTACCTACCTGACCCCATTAGAGGCATTTGAGTTTGCAGTCCTTGGATGTACTCAGTTATATATCAGGATCTAAATACCAAGAACGAGGAAAAAGCAAGCACAGTCAAACAAAGACAAACCAGGAAATGACCGTCGGCCGTGTCGTCCACCCCAATCTGTGAAATAGCTTCCCCCTCACCTGGGACTACTTTCCATGGACTCCTAATCAAGTGCCAGGCTTGTGATTTAAGGCTTATGTCACCTTCCTACCCACTCATATCACCTCACCAGGGAGGATTTATTACCCTGAGTTGACATTCCATGCTGGTCATGTACATAATAGTAATAATACCTTTTGTGTATAGCAGCTTGTTTTTCAAAAAGCTTTCAGTTAAGTAAGTAAATAAATACGTAAAAAAAAAAAAAAAGTTGCAGTAATCTTATAATAGTGAGGTTTCCAAGCCCCTGAACCACATTAATATTCCTCTAACAATGGAGTTATTGATTCTCAGATGTGTTGGAAGCTCTGGAAACATTACAGAAAAGGTAGTCTTAGTAAAGGGATTGTTCCAGGCTTTTTTAGTTCAATTCAAAAACATGTATTGGATACCTGGTATGTGACAGCCAATGTCTAGCACCAGAGATTGAAGAATGAATTTGATCTGGTTCCAACCCTGGAGAAAATCTGTCTACTAGTAAACACAGCATTGTGAGAGACTGGTTAGTGATTTAATTACTTGAAGAGTGACCTTCTGATTTGGCTCTCACGCATCAAATATGGTATTTGCCAGTCTCTATCTTTAGAGGGAACTCCTGCTGGGTAGTAACCTGGATTTTCCCAGTCCCAACGAATGTGAGACACCATGGCAAAAGTAAACAGTCTGTTTTAGGGAGGCTTTTTTTTTTTTTTAACTCAGAGGTCCTTGTTTTCCAGACAGCTAATTTATTTTTTTTCCACCCGGAAAGCCCTTCCCTACCATCTGAGCTGTTCTGACCAAATCAGCAGAGACAAGCTACAGAGATTTAGGGTGTCTGGGTTAAAAAGGTTTGCTTGTTTAATTAGATAAATAATTTGAGAGTACTTTCCAGAATTACTGTTCCTAATCACATTGATAAATGCTTGGAAGACCCTGTCAGTAAGCCAGTAGATAACAGAATCTGGAAGAAGAGTGAAACATTAGGGTGAGCTGGAAATAATTCAGAAAATCCTAATATTCTCTGTATGCCTGCATATAAAATTCATCATCATCATTATTTGGGGGGCACTTACTATTTCTCAAGTACTGCTTTACGTGCAGAATCCTATTTAATCTTCAAAATCATCATATGATATAGGTACTGCTTTCTTCATTTTACAAATTAGAGAACAAGCTTAGGTAAGTTAATGAGCTTATATGAGGATCTCTAGTTAGTCAGTGGCAAAACTTAGGTTTGGAAACAAGGACTGCCTTAATCTAAAAACTGTTCTCTTGAATCTTCAGTCCTCATAAGGTCCCCCTCTGTCCCAGAATAAGCCAGCATATTGTCCATTCAGTGATTAAAAAGAGCAAGGACCTGCTGGCCTTGTTTCTAAATAAAGAACTGGAGGGGGTCAGAGCTGGAATAGGGGCTTTCTGTAGGCAGAACAGGCACATGCCTCTAGGACCCAACCAAACAGGTTAAATTCAAATGCCAGTCTCACTCACCCTGAAGGAAAATTACTTATCAATGGTTGCTTGCCCAGATGAATTCATTTCTAAATGTTCATTCCCCACAAAAAGAGCATGACTCTGGGGCCACAGAGCCCAGCTCTTGTGGAGGAGGGGGAGGCAGGCAGAGGGAGCAGCAAGTAGGAAATTAAGGCTGCAAAATACAATCAAGTTCTTAAAGTGCTGGATTTTCTTCACCCACTTATCAGGCAGCCCCAGTTTTTCTCCTCTGCCTCCCACAGTTGCCTCTTTAATTATCCTTTTTGAATAAACATTATCTTCTTGATGTTCCAGCTTACAGTTGGCTGAGTTTCTACACTTGTAGAGACTCAGGCCTACTCTTTCCTTCTTGGCTACAGTGGGTGGAGCTCCCCGCCTCCTTTTCTCCCTCATTCCTAGGCTTCCACCAGAGAATTTGGAAGTTTGGAGAAGGAGAAGACTCTCTTGTGCATCCTGTGCCTGAGCTTGTTCTCACCCAACCTGAGCCACCAGATCCATCTCTCTGTTGTTCACACACTGTTCTCTAAAGTCCCAGCCAAGTTTGCAAACTCTGATCATGAGTTAGCAGGTGGAGGAGGACATGGACAGGCTCTCCAGGAAGCCTATTTGGATCCTCTAAGTTTTCCCTACCTTCTACATGCTTCTGTTGTCACACGCATGCGTTTCTTTTGAAATTACTGCAATTGTTCATTTGTTGTTCATAACCTCTAGGGGCAGACTCCCTGAAGCCAGAGATCTGAATTTAGCTCTGCAAGTTTAATACCTCTTAAACTACCAGATACCCCTGGCAGGTGTTTAACAAGTATTTGTTGGCTTGTTGAATCAAACCAAAGTTTAGGTAGAAAAGGATGAATCACGTAACAATTTCTAGTTTCTCAACTTTGTCCATGGAAAGTACTCATCTCCAGGTAAAACCAAAACGGACTAATTATGTGGTTTCTTTCCAACTTGGGAACCTATTACCCTTAATCTCGTCTTGAGTGCTGCCCGGCCCTAGGTGATCTCAAGACTGACTCCCTCTACCCCAGGCCTTCCTGCTATTCCTGGGGAGAGCTTGTCACCTGCTTCTATGCAGAGCTTCCTTTGAAGGAACCTTTGCATAAAGGACTTAACCTGTGAAAGTCAGGAACTGAATAGGTGGAAGGAAAGTGGGAGGGAAGGACTGGACCAGGAAGCGGCAAACATGACCAAATATGAAGAAATAGGACTCTCAGGGAACTTGCTGACAAAAGGTGGGTGTGTAGGTGGGGTCAGCCACAGGGGATGGTGAGGACAGATGGGTCCGGGGAGATGGATTTTAGAGGGGCTCTCAAGAATCGAACAAATTTGGATACAAACCAACAGGGATTAAAATTGCAGAATATGGTCTTGCTTAAGGGCAGATACTATTATACAAGAGGTACTTTGGGAACATAAGATTATGTAGGAGGGGGTTGACAAAGGAAAAGTCCCCTAGAAATGGAGGAAACAGATAGGTGTTCCAGGAATTTATTTGTAAGATAGTAAGAGCTAAAAAGGAAAATGAAGGCTAAATGGAAAGATTTATTTTTCCTATTCATTTGCCAATGAAAGGGTTAGGATGTGTGGCAGTTTTTGGGAACAGAGCTCCCTGATTAGGTGGGCTGTTAGTAGTAATCGTTAAGTCATTGGAGTTAGATAGTTTTGTCAGGCCTAATTCCTCATAGCACATCTCACAGGGGTCCAGTTGGTGCATGGACAGCTGAGACTATTTAGCCCAGACCAGTCCTGAGCAACCACTGGAACCTGGAACAGAATCTGTCTTTTGACTTCATATCATCTTTTAACAACTCCACATTAGCATTCTAGATTCCAGAAACACTTCTTAACTTAATTTCTCTACCTTGAAATTTATAATTAGGTCCTTATGGGCTTGTCTAAAACACTGCGCTCAGGAAGGTTTCTGTCACTTGTGCTAAACGCTGTTTATGTTAGAGGTTGCAATTTGGCCATGAAGGTCCATAGACTCTTGTTTTGTCCTGAAAACTTGTTTTGAATTAGTTGCCAAACAACGTAGATTTTGCATTTAAAAATTCAAATGTGGGGATTCTTTCAAAAAATCTGAAGAGCTGACAGCAGTTGGCCAGCTTTCCCACGTACACTCTCTGAAGTCCCCACCTACTGCCCCTGAACTCCCCAACCACCACATCGTTCCTTCTGGTGGGACCTTGAGTGAGCTATCCCTGCTTTATGTGTTCAACTGGTAAACCCCTACTGCCTGAGGAAACTCACACGTATAAGGAGAAGTGATTTACAGAGTATCTGCATATTGGAGACTGTCCGTAGAAATCCTTGTGTTCTGCTTCTCCCTTGCAGGAGAGTACAAGAAGAATTTTTATTATAAAGTGGGAGAAAAAGAGCAGAGGGAGAGAAAACTAACATTCATTAAGCTAAGTGATACCTTTCCTCAGCGTTTCCAAACTTACTCGTAGATTGCAAAATCAGATTAGTGGGTCACAATCAATATTTTTTGAATTAAATAGAATAGAATAGGAAACATCAGAGCGAATCATACATGGTAAGGCTAAACATCACTTCATGTAAGTTCTGTTTGAATTCTTTATATACTAGATCAAATATATGTATGTGTATGTATGTATGTGTATATATACTGTTTCAATTATGTAGAGATTTCCTTTATACTGTGTATATATAATTATTTTTGTTGCTTTCACTTAAGTGCATGGTTTCTTAAAAAAAGACCATGAACAAATTTTGTCATGACTATTATATATAACACACAGGAGTTGCTTTTAATAAGAGTTCACTCCTCCCCACCTTTTTTAAACAAATACAGGTATCAAAACATTACTGTACATATTTTTGTACTAGGAGTCAGCACCCACACTTCTTAAAAAATAAGCACAATAATATTCATTGCAGCTCCTACTTTAAACAAGTGGGCTAGTCATAGTATAAAATGTATTTCTTACTGTGGTACAGTGTCAAGAAAGTTTGAAAGTCACTGCCTCATCTCACTTAGTCTTCCCCCAAAATTCTGTATGGGTGGAGTCTGGGCCTTCAGAAGAAAATGGCAGTTCTCCATAGGAGCTGAAGGTCCCCATAATTTCTGCAATTGGAAGATCTCAAAGAATGCCAAAGGAAGTAATCTGGTTATCCACCTTGAAGCTTATGAATAAAGGATACTTTCAAGGTGGGCAGGTATGGTTGTTAGGTTACCAAGGACAAAATATGAAAACAAAATATACAGAACTGAAATTAGAATGTCGACCTGAGTATCCAGAAGCTTCTCCATTGCTTTGATATGCAACAAAAATTTGTATGAATGAAATAAATAATCCCCATGAAATAGTGGATGTCCTGAGCATGGTAGTATTAGCAAAATGGCAAAACTCCTAAAACTTAAAAGTTGTACTTCCAGAGTTATGTAATGCTGTTTAAAAAAATATAAAATTGCCAGAAGGACATACTACAACAATTACTTTTTGTGGATCTCAAACTTAAGTCAAAAATCTTCTACTCATGTTAATGCCTTACTGATCTCAATGCAAAATGCCCACACATTAAATAAAGTAATTCTAGCTAGTAAATGTGCCCTGGAGATTTATGAATACATACATAAATAAATGTGTGTGTGTGTGTGTGTGTATGTGTGTGTGTGTGTACAGCCATTTGGTTTTTAAACAACAGGAAGAAGATGCTAAGCAATGTTTTTTCCTCTTATGAAGGAGATATCATTTAAGCATAAACCTGGAATACTTAAAATTTGGGTTTACAAGATCAGGGCATGGCAAGAAGTGTTCAGATTGCTATGGAATAATATGTATTTTCCAAATCTAATCTCAAGAATGAAATAAAATATGAACAGCCTGCTTTATTCATTTTGCTTAATAAAAGAACTGCATTTTAAATTGCTAACGTAGCAGGTGTAATGAACACTAACTGGTTTAATTTTCAGAGTGTTGCAGGTGCTGACTACTACTAGTATCAAAAATATGTACAGAATTGTTTTGATAACTTTGTGTTTTAAGAAGAGATGGGGAGGAGATGCATTGCTGTTAAAAGCAGCTGTCATGTATTGCATGTAACTGACTTGATAAATATTTATTTATTTATTTTTTTATTTATTTTTTTAAAAGATTTTATTTATTTGAGAGAGAGAGAGAGACAGCAGGAGCATGGGGAGAGGGGCAGAGGGAGAGGGAGAAGCAGACTCCCTGATGAGCAGGGAGCCTGATGTGGGACTCAATCCCAGGACTCTGAGATCATGACCTGAGCCGAAGGCAGACGCTTAATGACTGAGCCACGCAGGCGCCCCTTTTTACAATTTTTTAAACAAATCATGCATTTAAGTTGAAATGAACAAAAACGAAATAGGCGGATGAACAGATTTTAAAACTAACATTAGTCTTGGGGTGCCTGAGTGGCTTAGTTGGTTAAGCGTCTGCCTTCGGTTCAGGTCATGATCCTGGGGTCCTGGAATCAAGCCCCACATCTGGCTCTCTGCTCATCGGGGAGTCTGCTTCTCCCTCTCTCTCTGCCCCTCCCCCTGTTCATGCTCTCTCTCTTGCTATGTCTCTCTCTCAAATAAATAAGTAAAATCTAAAAAAATTAAATTAACATTAGTCTTAAAATTCAAGTAAAATGTGGAAAATAGCCAGCGTTAGGAGGGTAACCTTTGGTGGTGTATTTTTAGCCCTATTTTGCAAAAGAGAAAACTAAGGTAAAGAAGTAAAATAATTTGCCTAAATTTGCCACATGGTTGCTAAGTTACAGAGCCAGCCTTTGAACCTAGATCTCTCTCCCCAATGCCATGCTCTTTCTGTTATTCATCACTGTCACAGTAGACCATTAAAATGGATACTTTTAGAACTCCTTACTTACCACTGTACATCTGGACTACTGGAATGGATTTGTAACCTCCCTCCTTCTCACTTCTTTATTTCATCCTCCTGGTCTACCAGTGCACTTTTCCAATTCCCACAAAATCCATTAGCTCAAGGCCACACATTTAAGTATCCAACCTGATTTTCCTTTTCCTCCCTCAAAGGAGTCTACTCCATCCAGGCTATTTACCACCAACACACATGACCCTTATTCAGGCTCCAGACATTTCTTCCACCTGAAAAGAATGCCAGCTGATGCCCTCCTCCCACAGCCATTCAAACCATAGACTTTGTCAAAGACCTACATCCAGGTTCACCTTCTTCCTGGAGCCCTATGCACTTAGCTACAGTCCATCCCTCCCCCTCCTTTCTCTGAACTGCAGTAGCACTTCCAAGCTGAATGATTTCTACATCACCTCACAATTTCTCTAGGCTGGTCACATGTCAGATTTTCTCAGCGGGATATTCTAAGTTCCTACCCAGGTCCAGGCCACTGAATCTTTCGTGTTCTTGTATTCCACAGCAACCAGCACATCAGAGAGACTCAATAAATATGCATGGGTTTTTTAACTGCTCTTTTGCTGGGGAAAAGAAAAAGAGGAAGGAAGGAAGGAAGGGAGGGAGGGAGGGAGGAAGGAAGGAAGGAAAGGGGGAAGGAAGGAAGGTAGGAAGGAAGGAAGGAAGGAAGGAAGGGAGGAAGGAAGGAAAGGGGGAAGGAAGGGAGGAAGGAAGATAGATTACTTTCTGGCCATTTCTCAACAGTACCCAAAGCCCTGAGGAGGAAAAATTAGATGTCCAATACATGACAGATTTCAAATACGTGGGGACCTACAAAACACAGGCATTGTGTTTATGTTTTGGGACTTGCCATATATAGTATAGGACAAAGTTTTCCAAAGTATGCTTCAAAAGATGATAATGGTCACATGAAAAAAAAGTGTTTCAAGATCAAATAAGTTTAGATAATATGTGTTAAATGATGTTAGGTTTCTTTGCTGTGAAACTTCTAGCTTTTGGTAGGTGCGCATCCATTACAAATCATGGCAAAGAGGCTGCAAATACATTTCCCAAACCTGTGTGACTACAGAATTCTTTTGGTAAGGAGAATCTTGTAGGAGTAATTATCAGTTGAATGTTCTTTGGGAAATACTGGAATGAACCTCCCAGGAACCTCACAGGAAATGGTGCTCTTTTATTAACCAGTGACACATCTTATCTGTATTTTTTATACATTATGACTTGGCATGATTGGGGTGGTCTTATGAAGGCTATTCTAGATCTTAGATTCCTCACTAATATTCAGCCCAGAACTGGTTAATGGTTGAGTTTTGATGGTGATGATAGGAAAATTAGAATTGGTTAAGGATTAAGAACCCATGAGAGTGGAAGAAACCCTTCATGTGTTAAATGCCTTATTGCAGATTAACTTGTTTAAACAACCTTGTAAGGTGAGTCAGAATAATAGTTACTACTGATTGAGTACCTACTGTAAGTCAGATATGGCCCTTGGGGGTTTTGCATGGATTTTTCATATGCATTTCTCATAAAAATTAATTTGTGACTTATATATAAAGGTTTGGATATTTAAATGACTAATTTAAGATGATACAACTAGAACAATGGCAGAAGAATTTAAATTCTGGGTGACTCAAAAAGCCATACCCTTTCTGATCTGTCATACCACTTCCCATGGGGAACTCTATAGGTTATAGATTCTTGGACATTTGTGTAAGAGCTTTCTTATCCAAATCTAAATATCCCTAGATAGTCTTGTACATCTAGAAAACTAATTTCTTTTAATTAAGTTTGTGTATGGAGCCAGCTCACAAACAAGTAAATAAGCCAATTAGTCCTAATATGATCCTGAGTTCCAAAACTTGTTCTATAATGTACACACATTTAACAAATGTGGGTTTACCAGTAGGCCAACATGACTTCTCACTCATATATTCAATTTACAGCACAAGTAGTGAGAATAAAAATTGGACATAATAAATGACCCTGCTGGGACTCTGTTTATAGCCTGTTTAAAAAGCCTAGTCTTAGGCGCCTGGGTGGCTCAGTTGGTTAAGCGGCTGCCTTCAGCTCAGGTCATGATCCTGGAGTCCCGGGATCAAGTCCCGCATTGGTCTCCCAGTTCGGGAGGGAGTCTGCTTCTCCCTCTGACCCTCCTCCCTCTCATGCTCTCTCTCTATCATTCTCTCTCTCTCTCAATAAGTAAAATAATCTTTAAAAAAAATAAATAAATAAAAATAAAAGCCTAGTCTTTTTTGCACACCTTTTGTATATTTTTTTCTTAGCTCTGACTTCAATTCCTTTAAATGGAATGAAATGCCCCTTTGGCATTACTTCTCTTTAGGTATCTCACAGTGAGGGGAGTTAGGGAACAAAGAGGGCAGCAAAGGTACTGATTCTGAATGAAAGATTCTGGAGCAGTATTGATTAAAACAAATATTTTCTCTTCCCTATTCAGATGGGAATTCTCAGCCTGGAGTCCCTGGTGACTTCAGGGAGGCCAGTGAATACTTTTAAAAAAAGAAAAGTTGATCACATCAACTTTTATGTCCAATTTCCTAGGGAGATTCTCAGAAAGTTTATTAGACTGCCAAAAAGGTTAAGAAGCACTGTGACTTTTGAAATGCAAGAAATCAAAAAGGATACCTACCACCAGTGTCTCCTTTATGGGCAATCATTTAAGGAAGTTCTCTTTCCTTGTGAAAACTCAGAACAAAGATCAGGAGATGAAGATGATGGAATGTCCAAGATAGGGTAGTGAGCAACGAATCAAGTAAAATTTATAGAGAAAACAAATACATCATAAATGTAACTGGTCATTATAATACAAAGATTAAGAAGTGGTTCTTAAGTCATGTTCTAAGGAAAATCTAAACAAAACCAGCAGAGTACATATGTGTGTGTGGCACAGGGTGGGGAAGCAGATGGGATTGTGATGGTAGAAATGAAGCAGTGAAAACACAGAATAATTTCATGGAGAGGGGATAGACAGGATTTAATTTTGTTATATTGAGAGAGAAATATATATTTAAATGTCTGCTAGAAAGTAACATGAGCACTACAGATTGGCTAAACTTAGAATAGCAAGAGTAAGCAGGAGATTCAGTTATTCTCCCGGTTTTAATCTACATTCTCCTGATCTTGGTAGGATAGCGCATGACCTTTAGTTCATTCACCTGTTACCCCCAAACTTCATACCTGGGTATTGGTGGGTTCTTCAAAATTTCATTTAGTTTTGTAAAGATCATTCTGCATATATATTATAATATCTATCACTTTAAGTCTAATATTAATATTTCACTCCAGAAAGACACCATGGTGTGCTTAATCGAAGTTCTGGCAATGTTAGTTCCTGACAAATAGGAGAAGATGAAAGCAGTAGACTGAGCATAAGAGATAGATAGATGAAGATGAATACATCTAGAGAGCCATACTCAGGATAGTATTACGGCTCGAACAGTACTTGCAAAGAAATATTCTGACTTCTTATAATACATGAGTACTTATTGGTTATTTACTGAAAAACATTTGTTGCATGCCTGTAAATGTCAGGAACCGGTCTAGACACTTACAGAAAGGCCTAGAAACAAATATAAAGATGATATAAACAAAGTCACAGAGACAGTGGTCAGCAAATTGTATCCAGGTGAAAGGATTGACTGAGAAGGGCAGCCTTAGATGGGAGAGTGAATAAAAGAGAGCTGAGAGTTTTATTGAAAAGCCCACTGAAGAAAGGCCTTATGTGAACACAGGAGTATGGCATTGATATAGTAAGGTATTTGAGCAAAGGACTGACACATTAAAAACAGAGTTTAAGTGGGCACCTGGAAGCTCATTTGGTTAAGCATCTCACTCTTGGTTTTGGCTCAGGTCATGATCTCAGGGTCATGAGATTGAGCCCTGCATCGGGCTCTGTGCTAGGCATGGAGTATGCTTGGGATTCTCTCTCTCTCCCTCTGCCCTCCCCCGCCCCCACCCACCCTGCCACACTTTCTCTATCTTTCTCTCTAAAAAAGAAAGAAAGAAAACAGTTTAAGGAAGATTATTCTGACTTTCTAAACAGTACTGTGGTGAAAAAAAATTGAACCCCAGGAGATCCAGTACTAGGCTTTTACACGAATCTAGAAATACATAGATGAGAATTTAACTGAAGGTGGCATTTATAGAAATTAAGAAATTGGTAAATCAAATGGCAAAGTATTAGATAGGAATATGTTTGGGACAGGGTTGGAGATGGATGTAAATATACAGCAGAGATGGGTGTCAATATATTCCAAGACTTTCTATTTATCAGTAACTTTCTTTGTCAGAGAATCTCAATTTCAAGTGTAAAACATCCATACCTGATAAATAGTTGAACTAACCTCACAGAGTTACAGAATTCTGGAATTGAATGGCATCTTCGAAGGCATCTGCTCCATTCAAGAATTCCCTCTATAGTAATTCCTGATCCTCCTCCCCCACAGGTTAACCAGGAGTGGACACCCTTAAAACCAATACCCCACCCAGAAAACATAGTGTCAGCAGTCATAGAATACATAAATGTTGGAGCTGGATAGGCACTAGAGATCATCTACCATCTCTTCAAACTCCTTATTTTCTATAAGGAATACTTCATGCAGTAACTGACAAAGATAAAGTCCCAAAGCCTGCGTCATACTTGAAGGTTGATTGTATATGATGGAAACACAGATAGCCTCCTACAAGCCGCCCACCAGAATAAAAATGATTCCTAAGGCTGTAACGGGAATATGGAAATAATGTGTATAGTTCTAGTACCTTTATCAGCCTTCTTGCAAAAAGTTTATTGTTACTTTATTAAAACAACTTCCCCGGCAAAATCTTCATCTTCGCTAGCATTTGCTTAATACCCTCTTTTGTCCTATGTGGTTGAAATGTGAATTAGAGATTAAATTTTTTCTTAGCCCAAATTGGTGGGTATTTAGGGCCTACCTTGAGTGTCAGGGAGTATGCCTAGATATTCTCCTTTGAAGTTCTGCTGCTTCTTGGCTCATGAAAGGTTCTCTTCTACTTTTCTGGCTGCTGCTTCTCCCACTCTAGGCCTCCCGATGGGTCCTTTCCTTCTCTCATCTTCCTTTCATACTATTCCCAGAGCAAGCTTTCTGAAAAGCAGATCTGACCATGTGACTTCCTCGCTGAGATTTCTAACAGGTCTTGCAGAAAAAAACATAAACTCTTAGATTAGTGTGCTAAGTCCCCCATGACTACTTCTCCACCTTTATCTTTGTCCTTTGCCAGACCCCACTTTACCTCCTTACCACTTGCAGCTACCTGAATGGCCTATGTTCTCCAGCTGTCAGTGGCACATATTTGCCCTCTATTTCAAATAGCAATTTCCATTCCTTACCTAGCCAATGCTTTGCTTCATCTTTGGAGACTCGGGGTGCACATTTTTTCTTTCAGAAATCTCTCCCGGGTCTTTCCCAGGCTGCAGTAGGTGTGCCTTCCCTGTCCCCCAGCTCTGTCTTGTGCTTACATTACACCTGCACCTACTGCCTAATTTTAGTGGACAACTTACCTACATACTCTCCTAGGCAGTTGACCCTTGAACAACACAGGTTTGAACTGTGTGGGTCCGCTTCTATGAGGATTTTTTTCGGTAAATACAGTACAGAACTATAAATGTATTTTTTCTTCCTTATGATTTTCTTAATGATGTTTTCTTTCCCTTTATTGTAAGAACACAGTCTATAATACATTTAACATACTAAATATATGCTAATCCACTATTTATGTTATCAGTAAGGTTTCAGGTCAACAGTAGGCTAGTAGTAGTTAAATTTGAGGGGGAGTCAAAAGTTGTATGTGGATTTTGGACCGTAGAAGGGGTCAGTGTCCCTAAACCCTGTGTTGTTCAAGGGTCAACTGTAATTGTCTTCCTCCCTGGACTATGAACTTCTTGAAACCCAAAGTTACTTCCTTCTCTTTGGTATAGTCAGCACCTGGCCCATAGCAGGTATTCAATATATATTTATTAAAATGAAGAGAAGAGCATCGTAACCAGTAGAATATAAACTCCTAGAGAGCGGGCAGGAACTTTTCACTTCATTGCTCATTGCTGAATCTCCATCATTTGTTGCAGTGCCCAGAAAAGAATCTATCAGGTGAGCAATGCGAAGTTACTTAACCCATGGTCTCTCACTTACACTAAAATAATCAACAAGATTTTATTATCTCCAATCTACAGGTGAGGAAATTGTGGCCCAAGAAAAATTAGGTGATCTCCCAGGGATTATGGTTTATATGAGGTGGAGTGGAGATGGGAACCTCCTTCTACTCCTTCAGTTTCAATCAAGGAAAAATAGTGCTAACGGTCTGGTGTCATATGGAGTCATGTGGAGTCCCCAGCCACCTGTCTGATGAAACTTAACTCAGACTCCAATTTCTTGGACAAAAGCCTCCGTCATCTTACAATGAGTTCCAAAAGCTTGCTTCTCTTCCTCTGCCTCTTCTTTCCAGTGTCAGCTCGGGCTGACATTTCTGTCTGTGCCAATCTGTCCTCCAAACTCAGTCCCTTCGCTGGATTAAAACAAAACAAAACTCTTGCTGCATCTTGTGCCTTCAGCAACTTTATTACAGATTGGAGGAGGGGGAGATCTATTGGGTGGCATTATCCTTATCCCGTAGGCCAAGCTGACTCCTTTGTGTTACACACACACACACACACACACACACACACCACACACACACACACACACACACACACACACACACACACACACACACCCCTGGGGAGCAAGCAGCATATTCTTCCCCTTTCCTATGTCAGAAAGATCACAGATGAGTTCCACCCAAACCAGGGCTCTCACCTTCTGTAATAGGTAACCGTATCAGGTGCTTTTTTTGCAGGCAGTTTCTCCCTGCAAGAAATTCTGGTGAATACAGTATGATTAAAATTCCAGTGACCGGAAGATTGTAGTGTTCAGAGCAAGAAGCTTATCCCACTGGACAGTCTTTCATGCCTGACATATGCCTATGTAAAATTTTAATACTGAGATTGTCTTAGATAAGAATAGTCATCAGAAAGCAAATGTTCTATAAATTATTTTTAATTTTATTCTACCAATAATATGGTCAAAGATAATGGTCTTACCAATGTCAGCTTTGCTTCCTTAGCCCCATTTATTCGGAGCCCTAGAATTTTCCATCTAAATAAAATCCAATCCCATAACACACAGTACTCTGAATCACTCAGTGGCTTCTGCTCTCGAAGATTCAGTCCCAGTCTGTATTGCGGTTGCCTGACAATATTTTCATGGCCAGTGTCTGCAGATTTCTCCAGCCTCTTTCCCCCGAGCAAGGCCCTTGGTAGTATTCATGGTAGTTCCTTTCTCTACATACCCATACACACACATCTCATTGAACATATGCCCAAGTCCTTGCTCATATGTTCTCTCTTAAAACCCCTTCCCTCACTCTCCACTAACTTCCTGTTTTCATTCGTTAGGACTTGGCCTCCCACTCCACCTCTGTCCCAGTCTGATTTAAATAGCCTTGTTTTATTCTCCAATAGCCTACATGCTATCTTCTTTCAGAATGCTTTCTACAGTATAGTATGCTGAAATCATCTCCACTATCAAAGTCTAGGTTTTCCTTGGATAAGAGACACAGTCTTTTAGACACCTTGTTTTTGCAGACTCTAATAAAATGCATGACACATAGTTGGGGCTAAACAAATATTTGTTGAATTACTGATGGTCCTAGAAGTCAATGAAACCTAATCTTGTGTTTATTTCATTTAAAAAATTCTACTAGAACCTTAGGCGGCACTAGAAAAAAATCATAGATTGTGGGAAGATAAAAGTAAAAAAAGAAACCCCACAAAATTATGTACATCTTCCCTTTAGAGATTTTTGGAAGTACTAAGTGAAATTTTTTATATTTCATAAGATTTTTAAATACTTCAAAACAAGAACTTGGTGCCAGTAATACGTTTGGAAATGAGAGCAGCTTGCCAGTGCTCTGCTTAAACCTGTTACATGTACACACTGAAAGCGAATCCAATTCCTTTATGTATTTCCCATCAGATAAAATGTATAGAGGGGGGGAAAAGATAAGTCAGCAAAAGTTAGAACTAACCTGGACAAATCTTCTGCTGTAGCAAACTCAGGGAGTAACTAGCTCGAAGCAATACGTGGTGAAATGGGAATCATTTTTCTCTGGTTCTACCTACTTTAGACACTATCAATTCCATCCTTTGGAACAAAGAGGGAATTTTGGTGGGAATTAGAATGGGAGAAGCTGGAACTGGTTAGGAAGATATATATTTAAGTATTTGCTCTGTGAAGGCATTTAGTGAAGTTTTTTTTTTAATTTTAAGGAAAACCTGAATCAACTGTTTTAATTTATATTTATTTTTTAACTAAGTGTAGGCAAATGGTGCCCAAAGTAAGTGATTTTGTACTTGTTCTCTTCATTTACACCAGTAGGCCTGTCTAGGAATTACGACTAAGTTATATTGACCTTTAATCATTCAAATACTGGCAAAAAAAAAAAAAAAAGAAAGAAAGAAAAAGAGAAACCAATATCTACACAATTACATATGGATCCTTTTATCTCAATGGTCAGTGTTGCTGTAAGTTGCGGATAAGAGTAATTGGCTGAACATTTCCCAAGAAAACGACCTCAACCTCTAACTAACTGCTGGGCTTGGAGGTGATTACTTTTTTCCTTTTCAAAGGGAAGCTGCTGCTTCAGCATCTTCTCCGGGAGCCCCTGGCAGCAGTTCAGGCCATGTGTCAGGGGAATCCTTGATCGCATCACAGTGACGGAAGCCAAGTGCTGGCTTGCAAGCATGGAGGACTGTTTGTTCACAGAAGATCCCGAGCAGAAACAGGGGTGTTATATAGTTCAAGGGTGCCTTGAAAAAAACCGACACTGCTGTAGGAGGGGACTTCCAAGCGCTCAAGTTATTTCTCATTTGCTCTTCCATAGTCCTCTCCTTGCTTTTATGGGATTTAGCTAACAGTTGTTGCTTGGGCATTTTTCTCCCTGTAGTTCCTTGACTTAGCAAGATTTTGGACAGTTGGGAAAAAAAAGTGTTTTCATGTACTATTTTCAAGTAGTGCCACAGTGAATACTCTCTGGGGAGAAAGCCTTTTATTAATGAATGCAATATGTGTTCTTGGTATAATCCAAAATTAAACTAGGTCACTGTTTTTGTCCTGCTAGCTGTCGATGACATTTAGGTGTGTTGTTTGGTGTGGTGACTCAATTTCCTGTAGGATACCTGGCAACTCCACACTGAGGTTTTTTTAGTGGGGATGAAAAGGTCAGTTACTTGATGTCTTAGAAATTTGGGGTAAAATTCCTAGAAGTTAAACTTTAATAATGACCCTAGAAACTGTGGCTAGCCATATTGCCTGTAAACCTCGGAATTTGGGAAAAGTAGTATTCTCAACTCTATACTAATATCAGCAATAATTCTTTATTTGAGCGACAGTTTTATAGAACAAATTTCTTTACTCTGTCAGTAATTATTTTCCTGCTTATTGGTATGTAGATGTGTTCAGGTCACTCTTTTTCCATTCTCCAGATTTATACGATGCATGCAGAGGTAGTTAGAACTTAAAATATATGTATGTACCACATTATTATTGTACTCAAATGCTGATTGTCAAAATGGCTAATCTATGATTTGGATATAAAGTAGATCTTCTGAAATAAGTTGTCCCTCTTGTTGATATACTGCCTTCTTAATTATATATAAATATATAATGTGTGAAAGCATTGAAACTTTCCTGAATTATTTTCCCCTTTTACAATTAAAAAGTAAATACTGGAATATAATATGTAGTGCCACATCCAGCTAAGTCCAAGGCCTGTATTTCTGAAAAGTTTGAGAAGTTGGTGAAGGTGGGGAGATTACTTATACTGGGAAAGTCCCTTTGAGGCTGAGACTTTAAAAGACTGGAGTGCAGGGAAAGGAACATGGAAAGCCAAGCTTTAGAGGTATGGAGCGAGGATTCCTGGCTTCTGTATGTAACCAGTGACCAGAAAGATGCAATGAACACATCCTAGGCACAGTGGTTTTGCATCTATAACCCACTGGATGTGCTCACTATTGACAACTCAAATAACCTAAAATAAGTTGATTTCCTCTTAAAGTGTCCTACATCCTTATTTCATACAGTAGAGGGAGGGGGGAAAATACAAAAACAAAAAACCATATAGTAGATGTACTACCATTTCAACTAGGTTGCCCTATACTTGCATACGGAAGGTATTAAGTAAAATGAAAATGTGTTATGATCATAGGCTTAATTATTGTTTGTAGTCCTTAGGGTATGGGATTACAAGGGACTTTTTCACATTACATCCTTGTGTGATATTTCCATTTTTAGAAGAATCACGTTATATTTTTACATTCTTATAATCAGGGAAAGGCTATGCAGATAAAACATTTAATACTATTTTAAATTATCTTTAAGGTTGTTACTTTTGTTGGGGGGGAAAGGCCCAATCTTACTCTTTAATTTACCTGGCAAGGTTTAAGCGGCTGTTTGTTATACAGAGATTGCTGCAGGAAACAAAAAGGAATAAAAGAAGCAAATTTTAACATAGAGTCCCCAAAGTGAATACCAAACAGTTCAAGAATCCTTGATAACAATGAGCCATGTGGCCCATGTAACAAATACTTGGAAGTTATTCTAACTTTTACAAATTTTACGTAAAAACCTATCTGGTAAATCCCCGGGAGCCTGAGATTCAGTCTGTGAAATTCTCTGTTGTGCCAGTGATCATTTATGGAGTCTAAACTTCACGGGCAGAGTTTCTTCTCCTTCAATACCTGTAGATTCGAAGACAAAGAAAAGGGATCTCGCCGACTTCATGTGAGCTTTTCAATGTATTCTTTGTAATTGACAATAACCAAGTTTTATAAGATGGGACTCTTCAGAGTTTGGGCTATTTTCCTCTCTGAAAGTATCGTTTATCTGCTTGCTAATGTAGTGAGGTTCTTGCAATTGATCCTTTCATGTAGAGCGCCCATGATCCCCAGGGTCAGCTTTTGTAAATAGGACTAGCTTCCATACTGTGCCTTTGGATATGGTCTTTTCATTTTCTCACGTTTGTAGTTTATTCTGCACATGGTGGGCAGAAACACCCTTCCAGACTTTTTCCTTTGGCATCAGAAGACCGTCCCGGTCTCTGATTTGCAATTCCACAGACGAAGGAAGCACGTATGCAGGACATGTGTCAAGTGCTCATACTACGTGGTGCATTCACATTGCTGTTCCTTTAAGAGAGAACTCTTATTAGACAATTCTGAATGTGAAAATACAGCATATTGTCCAATCTGCATATTCTAAAGCCGTTAACATTGTTTTTGTTTGCTCGTTTATGTCCACCCCAACATTTAGAAGTCTGGTACTTAGGAGGGGCCGGGCTGGGTACTGAAAGAGTCTGGTTTTAATAGAAGTAATTTTATTCCCACAACCACCCTGTTCCCTTAAAGTAGGTAAATCCTAAGCCCTCAGAAACGAAGCCTCAAAAACCTAAAACCCAAACCCACAGAAACGGTTGCCCGGGTCCTAAGTAACGTTGTTTGTGCCGCCCGTCGTCGGGCTCTCCCGCGAAACCTCGCAGGGAGCAACGGATGGTGAAGACGCTGAGGCTGGGGCAGTCGGGGCGACCGGGAGGGGCGCGCGGGCTCCCCGCGGGGCAGGTGCGCGGCCGCGCGCGCGTGCGCGCCAGGTCTCGCCTGAGCCCCGCGGCGGGCGCGACCCCGGGTGGCGGGCGCTCCACGCCGGGTTTTGGGCCGCTCCCCTCGCGCAGCCCCACGGCAGCCCCACAGACACACGCGCTCGCGCCCGCGCCTCCCGGGCTCGGCTTCAAAGCGAGCGGCCCCGGGCTGCGCGGGGTGATGCCCCGGCGAGGCGGCGGGGCGGTCGAGGCTGGGACTTCGGGGAAGGCGGCGGCGGGGGGCGCGGGCGGGCCTTGGCAGGCTCCTTGTAAGGGAGCTGAGGAGGGGCCAGGCAGCGGCGAGAGCCGCGAGGGGCGTGAGGGGGAGTGTTCCCGGAAAGCGGCGGTGATGGAGCCGCGCTGTGCCGGGCGCCGGAGGAGTTGAGAAAGAAAACAGGAAACGTGGTGGCCGCGCACCCGGCCGCGGCTGATTCATTCGCGTCGTGAGAAAGCTCGGCAGGCGGAGTGGGCGCGGGGACGCGGCTCGGGTCGGCGGGCGACGAGATCGGGCCGTGGACCAGGCGCTCCCTCCGCGGGGCTGGCCCCAAGGCGCGCGCGCCGCCCCCTTCGCCAGCTCCCGGGCCGGCACTCGGGCCCGTCGCACCGTCGAAAAGTCGCACCGTGGGGTTTTTGCCCGTGTCTCCGTGTAAAAGTTGGCTTGCCGCACTTTGTGCGCCCTCCCTGGACGCGGGACTGAGACGCCAAGCTGGAGAAACCGTGCTTCCCCGAGGCCGGCCGCCCAGCTAGCTGAGCCTCGGCTCCCAGCGCGGTGGCCGGCTCGGCACTATGAAGGAGCAGCCCTCATGTGCGGGCACTGGGCATCCGAGCATGGCGGGGTATGGCAGGATGGCCCCCTTTGAACTCGCTGGCGGCGCCGTGAAGCGCTTGAGAACTGAGTCCCCCTTTCCCTGTCTCTTCGCAGAGGAGGCCTACCAGAAACTGGCCAGCGAGACCCTGGAGGAGCTGGACTGGTGTCTGGACCAGCTAGAGACGCTGCAGACCAGGCACTCCGTCAGTGAGATGGCCTCCAACAAGGTAAGCCCCGGCTCTGCCTGTCGCCAGGGCCCCTAGACTGCTGATTCCCACGCTGGTGAAGCCGCCAGCCCCTGTGGCCCTGAGAAATACATAGAGATTTTGTCACACTGCATGTTGGCTGTTTTGCTCCCTTGGAGGGAGGTTCCTGTCTCTGTGCCTTCCCTGTCTCTTACATTCACTCCAGATAAAGTAAACATTTTGCAAAAGCAACTTTGACAGAGTTTGATTACAGCACCCCCAGGCCACAGTGAGTGGGGATTTTTTGGGGGGGAGGGGAGTGGGCTTGTCAGTGACACTTTGCCCTTGCGGCAGAAACCCAGGCGGGGCCATTGGCATTGCATGCTTAAGGGTATTCTTGGGATTCCCAGTTGGACATAAGAGTTGCTGGAGGTCAGTGCAATCTCTGGGATGTCACCACCTACCGCACTCAGTGCTCAGTAGAGTTCCCTGAACTTGGAACCTTAACTCTCATTTATCTAGATGTTAGGGTACATTGTAAGAACTGAGCTTTTATATGTTCACTTAGCCTTAGGTGTCCACAGGAAATATCAAGAAAGTTAGAAAGTTCATTATGATCATTACCTTTGTTTTCATGAATCTTGGGGAGAAATCCAGTTTTCAGAGGTCATTTAGTATGCTTCAGTGGGTCATTTGTGCCATGTATGCTGAAGTGCTGGCCTTGGTGGTCAGTGGAGTTTTGGGGGACTGAGAAGTAACCTTCAGCCTGAGACAGCCTTAAAGCAAGGTATAGTGTTGTCAGTGTTACTGTATTTTTTGGAATTTCTCTTCCTTGTGTCTTTAGTTATGTAAGGAAATAACTGGGATTATGTATGTTTTTAATGACTTTCTGGCTGAGGGGATAGGAAAGGAGGCACATTCATGTTGGATGCAGATGACTGAGGGATTCAACCAGTAAAAACTGTTAACTTTGTGTGGCAATTACTAACAGTTGCCTCTTAACGATATTTAAATATTTTGGCCACCTATTTACAAGGTCAGGAAGGTTATACCATTTTACGGTTTATCTGTGTGCACATATCTTTAACTGGGTGAT
Organism: Zalophus californianus; assembly: GCF_009762305.2. Classification (NCBI taxonomy): domain Eukaryota; kingdom Metazoa; phylum Chordata; class Mammalia; order Carnivora; family Otariidae; genus Zalophus; species Zalophus californianus. Next base: position 44,005,991 of record NC_045599.1, on the reverse strand, counting down.
GCTTTTTCTTAGCTTATTGTAGTTTTTATCCCACTTTTTTTGTCCCCCAGTTTTTTTTTTTAAATACCATAGCATATCAGTCACTTGATTGTCTTATCTGTTGACAATGCTTACATAGATTGCATTGTTTTTGAAGTGAGAAGTTAGCTTCAAATAGAATAAAAGAGACTCCTCACGCACTGTCTACAGGCACTAACTTACCCATAAGCACACTGACCTAACCCAAATGCACACTGGGGATCAGATCTGGGTTTTTTGTTTGTATTGTTTCCGCCTCATTTTGAAATTTGGTATGGCTCCTCATCAAAATAACCCATCATTGGGTTCTTACTTCCTGCTGTGGCATCAGGTGCCATTGTTTGCATCTGGTTAACAAAGTCTTAGTTCATTGATTAATTTCATAAAATAGAAATTTTAAAAAAATAATTTGATTGATAATAGCAGTAGACTATGCTGAGTATCTTCAATGTCCTGCATGCTGAATGGGACCATTCTGCAGGGGGATTGAGTTCTTAATTCTCTTGTCTGGTTAATTCTGTATAAAAAAGAAGAGCAGAATCGGAAGGCACCCAAAGGGATATGCACACATTTGGTTATGTTTTCCAGGTGATCTGACAGTACTTTTTCAGAGAAATGAACCTGAGCAGTTATAATTACTTTCCCCAGAAATCCATATTCTTAATGATGAGACCTATGTTTGAATTTAAAAATTAACATGAAATCTAATAATGTATTGTAAGTGATGTCAACTGTCAAGTAATTAGTTTATCTATACTTTAAGATTTTTAAAAAATAAAGCTTTAGGTCACAGTAACTGATCAAGATGATTTCTTTCTTCAATGGCACTAAATAAGACAGGATTTTTTTTAAAAATCTCCATTGTGAAAGCACCCAGTTAAACTTTGAGTTATTTACAGATTTAGTAGAGAAGGTGCATTTATTTGGTTGAAAGGAAATGTAGGTTAAGTGAGAAAAGACTTTTTAAGAAGGTGATTCTAGCTGTTTGTGTCTTGTGGTTGAAAGATTATTGACAGGACACTTATTTTTAACATTAAAAAAACTCAGCTTGACTGAAGCTGTTGCTTAAACTTCTAATTTCTAAGCTATCCATTTCCTTTTTTTAACCCGTTCATTTTTACAAGAATGCTAAACTCATGTAACTTTTTATAGGTGAAAAGGGATTATCGTAGAAGGAAAAAAAGCTCTTGGTAAATGTTGTAAAGTTACCCTTCTGCTTTCATAACAAGGGCAGGAAAAAGTCACGTCCACATAAGCTGTAAACTGAATGGGAACAGCTGATCTGAAGGTCCCTGTGAGTGATGCCCAACCAAAGTCTGAACTGGAAATGTGACAGCTTGCAACACACATCTCTTGAGGATGAATGAATAACGTCTGAAAACATTGCTTTCTGGTTATGTTTTATTGCTGTCCATTATTTTTACATATACTTGTTTGAACCAGCCAGTATTTTCAGATTATTCTCTTTCCACCTTTGAAAAATCATGACATTTTTACATGTTCTTCTCACTTGAGTTTCTTTTTTAAATTTAATAGTATAATGTAACATAATAAAAATACTAGTAAGGTCATGATTTTTAAGTGCTTATAGAGAGGAAATATTTATTACAGATACAGATTTGAGTATTAGGAAGAAGGAAATTGATTCCTTCAACCCATTTAACCATTTGGGTTAATAGATTATTTCTGTGTTTTTGAAAATCTTAATTAAAGGAATCCAAATTAGCAGTTTTAAAATGATGCTTTAGAAGTAACTACCTATATTTCCTGATACTGTAATGTGCATAATGCTTATTGATGCTACTAAGACAGGAGAATTATTGAATTCTTGGCCAAGGCCAAAATGGACTGTAATACATGTAGAATGCTTGTACCAAGTAGGGTAAGAGACTCCAGATGGCATTTAATTTGAGTGATTAAATCTACAGCACTTACCCTCATAAGCACATTAATCTCCCTGAGATTTGTACAGATTTCCTTTGGAACCTCATTGCTACAGTTGAGGGAGGTTTTGGTAAGGTCTCAAAGCTTTGCAAGTAGGCAGACCTGGAAGTTAAATCTTGGTTTTGTTCCTTGCTTGCTGAGTTACATTCAACTCTTTTAGCTTCAGTTTCTTTAGCATAAGATGAGCACGATAATATCCATTTTGAAAGATCAATGTAAGAGTTTGAAAGAATATATATAAAAGAGCTGTCTAATAAAAACTTTATGATAGTAGGCACTATTCCTGTTGTTACTGGTATTATTTGAGATTTAGGTCAAACTTCCTTAATGGTCTTCTTAGCTAAAATACGGTTTTTTTACCATTCAGTTATAACTTTTGCTTGACATTTTAGGTTTCCCGAATTGTTACAATGCAGTCCTTAGATAACCGTCTTTAGTACACATCTCTATATTATGAAAAAAGGCTTATATTATATTTACACAATTTTTGGTATAATTCAGATAGAAACATTTTGAACTTCCAAGTCTTTCCTTAAATTCCAGTTACAGAATTCCAGACAGAAGTGCAAAATACTTTTTCTGTTTTACTCTAAAACTGAAAACACAGCACTTTATTAATTCTTGGAATATGCTAAACCATAATGTGGGATTGGTGAGGACATTTCCATTCTTTTGTACAGAATTTGCAAAGCTAAAATACCTTTTTAGACTGTTTTTAATGCAAAATAGTTTCTCAGTGTTTTTGGTTACCTTTCTCTCAAGGAAAATAAGTTGAGGGTGTGAGGAGGGCAGGCCAGGAGTCTAAGCCTCAGGGCTTTCAAAAATTATGCTTTGGAGAGGTGCCTGGGTAGCTCAGTTGGTTGAGCATCCAACCCTTGATTTTGCCTCAGGATTTTGGCTCAGGTCATGATCTCGTGATCGTGAGATCAAATCCCACGTTGGGCTCCATGCTCAACAGAGTCTGCTTAATATTCTCTCTCTCCCTCTGCCTCTGCCCCACCCCACCTCTAAAATTAATAATTAAATCTTAAAAAAAAAAAAAGATTCTGCTGTGGAACCCTGTCACTTTATCCTCTTGTGACCTAATAATACATATTTCACCAGGCCTTCAGAGTGAGTGCAGTGATGTTTTAAAGGAGAAAACAAAATCATTTTGATTTCCTCCTAAAATATACCACTATAAAAGTATATTTTGTTTCTCCTCTCTAATTTGGGGGCACTTTCGAGGCTTGGCATTGCTGGAAACTGCCATGCTTCAAGTGGCAAGTCTCTTGAAGTTAGGATTCAAGCATCCTTCCAAGGGACTTCAGATTTTTGTTTAGTTAATTCTAGATAGACATCTAGCATTACCAACTTAGCAAATGTGGTCATGACTTTCTTATGGAATTTATTTTGTCAATTTACTTATTAACCAACATCTCTATCATGTTTATGTTGCCTGTAAATTAATTGCTTTTCTGGGGTGCTTGTTCTTCGTTCTTCCACTGTCTGCTCCCCCTGGTGCTTTTGAATAGTCAGTGCATACATAAAGCAATATTAGAGCTTTCTGTGGCTGCTGATATTTTTTCTTCTGGGCAAGACGGGTGCTGGAATGAATATAGAATGTTCATAGGAGTGGTTAAATCCTAAAATATCTCAGCATTACAAGGATATAACTCTCAGAACAGAAATAAATGTTTAACTTTTGCTAAGAAAGAAGGTTTAGTTGGAAAAGCATTTTAATTTAATGAAGAGCAAATCACAAATAACACTTATTTTCTACATTAAAACTTACTGATATAGTCGTAAGAGAATTCAGAATTAACATGACTAAAAGAAAACCTTATGTTTTAAAAGAATCTATCTTCTGTAACTGTAGAAACTCGACTTACTGATATTTTGAGTTTGCTGTCTCCTTTTCCGTCCACTTAATAAAAGTAGATTTGGCAAAGACTTAGGTGGTTTACGTGTAGTGCCTTAAAGTTAATATGGAGAGTTGGGAATGCTTGTTTTTATGATCACCATTAGGAAAAAAAATACATTTTTGCTTTTATTTTAAGTAATAATAGAAAGCAGGAAATACTTTTAGATGAAAATTTTCATTTTTCGTTGAAGAGTAAAACCTTGACTTAATAAAACACTAAGCATTAAAACAAATCTTAATTTGTCTCTATTGTCATCATCTCAGTTCTTGTGTCAGTATTTAGTGGCAGTAAGCTTCAATATGCCTAACATTTAATTATCCAAAACTTATAATTTTTGTGGTTCAGTGAATTAGTCATTACTAGAGAAATCACTTTCAGTTATTACATTTTTATTTCATTATAGGGTAGTGGTGACTTTGGCCTGAGAGCATAATGAACTATGTCCTTTTTTTTTTTTTTAATTTCAAAAAATATGCTTGGCCAAGATAAAATAGTACTTTTCCCAATGCTATGGACAGATTAAACAAACTTTTTTCCCAAGTAACAAGGATAATAGATAATGCTGTTGTTCAATTTAAGAAGATTTCCGTGATAGTCACATAGATGATAGCTGTTACTTAAGATACACATACATGGCAGATGTGAAATGTTGATAATGTCATGATTTTCAGATTATCCCTCAAGTATATAGAAGCTGATTATCTCATTTTTAGAAAGAGGCCAGCCCTTTAAAACTGCAAATAGCTAGGGTTTATTTTGTGATGGTCTAGCTCTGCTAGGGCAGTCGGGCTGTACCTGGTACTCGTGATGGCTTCATTGGCCCGACTAGTCTGAGATCTTTCTAGGAAATAGAGAGATGGGTCGCCGTTCATTTTAATATTCACACTGGTCCTAAAAGACCTTTTAGGAATGCATTTCCTTTTATTCACTCTAACTGAGGATGGGGAGGGGAAATTTGCTCAAGCAACAAACAATTCTGCAGTGTTCATTAGGAAATTAGTTACATTGGATTCCCAGCTGTAGTAGTAATGGGTGTATGATTCTTTAAAAGAAAACTTTATCTTTAATGAAGGATTTTTCATTATTATTATCGTTTAATACCCTGAACTTTTGGTTATTGTTTGGCCACAGTTTGTATATGATGAGGATAAGTGATATTTACTCCTTGGCTTGATAGTGTTCACTAGCAATGCTTATGGCAGCTTTGTAGAGTGGAAAGAATAGAGTTGTTTCTTTTTTTCTTTTCGGTCAGGCGAACTTGGTTTCAAATTTCAGCTCTGCTGCTTCTGACCTAATATTTGGGGCAACAGGCATCACCTCTCTGATTCTCAATTTCCTCATTATAAAGGGAGATAGTAAAAAGAGAAAATAAAATTGAAAGGTTGTTGAGAGCATTAAATATAATGTATGCAAAGCTCAGTTTGGTGCATAGCACATACTCAGTGCTCAATAAATTACATGTAATTTATTCTATGCCTAGGATATACTGAAAAAGAGAGATAAAGAAGAACCCTGTGTCATATACTCCTTGCAATGTAAGAACATAATATTTTTTAGAAGAAAAGCATTACCTTTCTTTTCTGCAGCAAATAAGTCTAAATTAGTGTTGCTCATACTTTGTTGTTTCTGTGTATATTGTATATGCTATATGTTGAGAGTTTTTATTTAGGGTATTTTTTAAATGCAGACATCTATCTGAGTGCTTCATCTTTTTTTTTTTTAAAGATTTTATTTATTTATTTGAGAGAGAGAGAATGAGAGATAGCGAGCACGAGAGGGAAGAGGGTCAGAGGGAGAAGCAGACTCCCCGCTGAGCAGGGAGCCCAATGTGGGACTCGATCCCGGGACTCCAGGATCATGACCTGAGCCGAAGGCAGTCGCTTAACCAACTGAGCCACCCACGCGCCCTGAGTGCTTCATCTTAAGTAAGGATATTTATGAAATCATGGATTTGGTGTCCTACTTATATTTTTTTCTGATATACATTTGAAAAAATACATTAAAATTAATATGTAACAAGGTGAGAAAATATTCTTCCATATACTACCTTGAAGCATTTTGCTTACCACTCATAGATACTGAGTATGCTTTTGAATATACTAAACCAGTAGCAAGAACAACTTTAGGAGTCACTTTTAGTCAGAAAAATATGTTTATTTTAAACAACCTATGGTTTTCTTTCTCTGCCACTAATGGGACCTCCTCACTGGAGGAGAAAAATGCCAAATTTCACCAGCAGAAATCTCCCATTCATTAGGCATTCATTCCTCAGGCAGAATGGTGTATGGATTTGCAGCACCCTTTTGTAACCAGACTGCCTGAGTTGGATTCTCCTGCTGCCCTTTGCTAGATGTAATTTGGACAGCTTACCTTCTGTGCCTCAGTTCCTCATCTGTTAAATAGTTGCTATGATGATTTCATTAATTAAAAGACAGTAATTGTCAAGACAGAGTCAGGAACATAGATGTTGAGTAATGTTAAATCCTTTATTTCCATCCATAAAGGAATATCATCTTTCTTTTCTTATTTTGCGAAGTGAGGGCTAGAGAAGGTGTTTATTTGCCATCCTGATATCTATGCTTCTAATGAGCTTTTTTTTTTTAAGATTTTATTTATTTATTTGACAGAGAGAGAGAGCACAAGTAGGCAGGCAGGCGGGCAGAGGCAGAGGGAGAAGCAGGCTCCCCGCTGAGCAGGGAGCCCGATGTAGGGCTCGATCCCAGGACCCTGGGATCATGACCCGAGCCAAAGGCAGACGCTTAACCGACTGAGCCACCCAGGCGCCCCTCTAATGAGCTTTTAAGAGGCAGCAGTGGCCTAGTGATGTTGAAGTAAACCAAAGAATACTGTTGGAATGTTTCACTGGCTCTTCTCCCACTCAGTGACTTTTCAAGAAGTTTAACTCTATTTTCTTTGTGTAATTTTACACTAAAGCTCATCAAATTGACCTAAAGATTTATCAGAATATCTAAAACTCCCAGAGCTGTTTCTAGTTAAAACAGTAGAGAATAGAATAGTCTAACCAGTTTTTATCATAAATGAATATATCCCAGTTATTCCTGTGAATGAGACTGAAAATAACCCAGGCAGAGAATTTCTCATTAATATTTAATGTTAAGAAAATCCTGTTAAGGACATAGCCTCCCATTGCACCTCTCAACATCTTGACCATCTAGTATGTATATAAATATTTCCTTGCTCTGTCAACTGAGAAGGCCTAAAGAAACAACACCCCAGTAGCAATGAACACACCCAGCACCCTCATCTTGGTTTCTAATGCCATTCTCCAAAGAAACCAGGATTCCTTGGAAAATATCTAATTCTAGGAGTGGGGCAGGAAGTGAGGCAGGAGCATGTTGTAGTGCCAGAAAGTAAGGAAGTGCTCAAACCGAATCCCACATTGATGGGAACATATCAGAGGGACACAAGAGCGAACCGAAAGAGCTACCATTTACCAAAGCTGGAACTATTTGATCAAGAAAATAAACTGGTATTGGATTATAACCCAAAATAAAAAATAAATATCCTTGTGTTAATACTGATATAATTTATTGAATAAATAAATAAATGGGGGAGAATGGACAAATCTCCATGCACAGAATTCCACGTAATTTATGTAGATACTCTGCTCTCAAGGAAGGAGAGCGAAACTCTCTCCTCCTGAAGTGTGGGCTATACATATTGACTTCCTTCCAAAAAGCCAATATGGAAAGAGGGAAAAAAATGACAATGTAGTAGAGAAACCACACACACACACACACACACACACGCACCCACATATATACACACACACACAAGCACACACACACACTGCTTCAACTAGGTCATTGAAGTCAGCATCAACCGTGATATGCCAGGTTGTAATAGTATATACACCCTTGATATGCTCTGATGAAAGTGGTTCTTTACATCTGTGGTCTTCCTACTGAAAACATATAACCCCACTCTAATCATGAGAAAAACATCAGATAATTCCTAGCAAAGGAACATTCTACGAAATATCTGACTAGTTCTCAGAACCGTCGAAGTTAACAAGAAAAAGGAAAATCGGAGAAACTGCCACAGGCAAGAGGAGCCTAAGTTACTAAATGTAACACGAGATCATGGATAGGATCCTGGACCAGAAAAAGAACAGTAGGTGAAAACTAAGGAAATTTGAATAAAGTGTGGACTGCAGTTAATAATAATGCATCCGTGTTGATTCTGCAGTTGTGACAAATGTATCATTAAATGTAGTATTAATAATAGGGGAAACTGGATATGGGGCATATGGGAACTCTCTCTCTACTTATCTTCACAATTTTTCTGTAAATCTAAAACTTTTCCAAAATAAAAAATTTTTAAACAAATCTTAACCATCCTTTAAGGTCTATTTGGAATGCTGTCCCCTCCACAAAGTTTTTTCTGTCCTCTCTTCTCCCGTGTCTCCCACCCCAGCCTCCCCTGATTGCGTGTCATGTCTTTCTTCTTTGATCTTCCACAAGACTTTTATTTGTAGATCTCTTAACTCTAAATACTGTATTTTGTTTCTTTGTTTTACTGGGTTTTGTTGTATACTAGGTTGTTAGTCTTACTCATTTTTCCAGCACCCATAGCATTGGACACAAAGCCTTGTTAAGTAGGCACTCAATAAATATTGGGTGAATTGTGTGAATGGTATTATGGTCCTTGCAATGCAGCTTTAAGTGTTTTTGCCTTCAGTACCGTAGGGATCATGACTGATCAGTCTCAGGGACTTTACTCTTTTTAAGACCTAAAAGCCCTCGGGGGCGCCTGGGTGGCTCAGCAGTCCTTAAGCCTCTGCCTTTGGCTCAGGTCATGATCCCAGGGTCCTGGGATCAAGCCCCGCGTCGGGCTCCCTGCTCCGCGGGAAGCCTGCTTCTCCTTCTCCCACTCCCCCTGCTTGTGTTCCCTCTCTCACTGTCTCTCTCTCTCTCTCTGTCAAAATAAATAAATAAAATCTTTAAAAAAAAGACCTAAAAGCCCTCAAAGTTCTTCTTTTATGAATAATAGCTTCAATTTTACTGTTTGTCACACTCTTTGCAAGGAAGTTACTGAACATTTGGTCAAAGAACTGAAGAAATTTTCCAGTCTAATGTTGTTTGAGTCCAAATGTAAATTAATAAAATGAAAATATAATCTGTTCCTGCCTACCACACAGTTTTTGATAGTTTTGGTGGTATTTAGCATGATCAGTATTTGAAAGCGTTGGTACTGTTATCCTGAAGCTTTGTTTTAGAACTAAAAAGTTAAAAGTGATCATTTGTCTAACTCATCCAGTTTGAGTTGGAAAATGAGGCCCAAACCTTGTTCAGGTCCACCTGGACAGCTAGAAATCTCATGACTTACGTAGTTCACTTTCTGGAGGGTCTCAGCATCGTTTGGGTTCATGTATGGAGCCTTTATTTTAAATCATATTCATAATTGTGGGAGGGAGATTATACTTTTTTTATTTGAATGTATTAATGGACTACAAGCCATATTTCTGATAAGCATATGGGTTTTATAACTGTTTAAATGCATAAACAGTGAGTTTTCTACCCAGCCATTAGGAGTATTGATGAGGTCTTCCATGTGGCTCGTAGCTCAAACGTAGTGTGTATCAATATATTATTTTGTATTTTGATCACATGAATTAGTACCAGATGCATAATGTTGGTTAATGTAAATGCCATTTCTCATCTTGGATTTGTAGACTCAGAGTCTGTGCATTGTGGTTGATGCCTTGCAAGAAAGGTGGTTTTTATTTTTTTCCTTGCTAAGAATCCTGATCATTTCCACTTAAGAGTCTCCGTTCAGCATAGACACTTAGGTCTCAGAAATTTTAGCATAATTTATGCTCAGATTAGTCTCATTTAAATTAAAAATCTATAGTGCACAGGCAAAGGCCATAAACTGTTCTCTCTCCTCCATACCTATTTTAGCAACAACATTCTTATATAAGTTGGTTCCAACTAAAAATGACATTTCTGCGTACTTTCTCTGTTAGCCTGGGAAGAAAGGATGTGTTTGTCGGCTTTTGCCTGTTAGGAAGTGTTCTGTGCAGTTTTACCCAGGGCGTGCTTGGGTTTCCGTCAGCATCTCTGGTCCGCTGTGCTGTAATCCCTGTCGTGGCAGCCTCTGGCTTTTATTACTGGCAAGCAGTGTGCTGTGCAGACATAGGCACCATAATAGGAAACACCTCAGCCTGTCATAAACAGGCCTAGAGAGGAGAAGGCGAAGGCTGACAGGGACGTGTCCATAGCAACAGGCAAAGATGAGCGAGGCTGCCACCGTGGAGTAAGTGCAGGCTGAGAGCTTTCTCCTCATTTCAGAAAAGAACCCAGGCTGCTTTCCACTGTTGGCATAGCATGTTTCTGTTGCTTGGTTTTTGTGTTAGACCTAAGTGTGAATAAAAACATCTTAAATAATACTTTCCAAAATATTTTGAGAGAATATATCAAAGTGTTTCCCTTTTGTTTTTCTCCTTTAATTTCACCTGACATCCAGTGCAAACCCATTAGGGAGAAAGAACAGACATTTCATTGCAATGGGAAAGTATCAAAAAATATATACAAAAATCAAATAATCATGTGTTTATTTAAAGAATCATAAATTATACTGATACACAGAATTGCAAAGAAAAGAGCATTTCTCAGTAAGTTGACTTTCTGTTGTTTATGTCTCTTACATCAAGTTCAGGTTTTAGAAAAGGAGTACATTCTTTGACCAAGAAAGTTTCTATTTTATGTTTGCTCAGTTTTTTTCAAGCTTCAGAAAAATAATGAACTACAGCTTTAACAATGATGGGCTTTGTCACAAGAACTCAGGAAGATAAATTTCAAATTTGGAAGGGCTTTACCACTTTTTAATAAAGAGATAAAATGCTGTCATGGGTGCTTTAAATATATGTAGGTGTCATTTCATTATTTGTAAGGCAACCTTATTTCACAAAAGAGGTTAAAGACTGCAAAGAATGAAAAAGGCTGTAATTCTGTTAAAAGAGTATGCAGAAATTAGATTTAGGAGACCTGAAATTTGAACTTTATTTTTTTTTTTTGAAAGAGAGAGATTTGTTCAAAGGCTTTCATAGATTAGGAATTCAATGGGTATTTGCTGATTTTTTCCTACCCCTTTTAAAATAAGCACTTGATCCTCTTGTATTTTTTTTTATTTTGAATATTTCAAGTCTGTTTCAACAATATGCTGTGATAAGAATGAAACTAATTAATATTATCTTTGGCATAAACTTTTATTTTTTTCTTTGTTTTCTTAATCATATATTCTCAGCATGGTCTTTGAGATCTCCATAAGGGTAAGTGATAATTAGGTTTCAAGAAATCCTAGGAATGTTTTACTAGAAATATCCTAATTTCTTTACTATACATCAGGAAAAGATTAGTTTTTCTCCTGGAAGATACTGTTTGGGCCTAAATCTTAATTTTTCCCTACAGTGTTAATGAGCAGTAAAATGATGAAAGGGTACATAGTAGAACAAACAAACAAACAGAGAGCTTACATCATTACAGATTGAAAGCAATTTGTTCTCTCAAAAGTAAAACTCAGTGGAAAGATTAATAACATTTTGCCCCTTGGCTTTATTTTCAGTGTAACATACGTAACCTTTGTTACCTATGAGCAGTCTTTGACTACAAGTGGTCAGGAAACACTGGTATATAACTTACTTTCTAATAAAAGGCATGATCCTGGTGTTCTCTCATACTTCAAACCCTAAGTCTCTAACTTAGTCCCAGAAACAGTACACTACATGCCAAAACAGTAGGTCTTATTTTTAAAGATGAAAAACTGAGGCTTAGTTAGACTTGTACCAAGATCCATGTGCCTCTTAGTAGATATAAAGGTAATTATTTTTCTGAATGTGGCTTCTCGGGGGGAGGATGGGGAAATAGAAAAACAAGTGTTTGTTCTGAGACTATGTTTTCAAAATATGTCTTAATGTAATTTTTTAATAAGTATTAGACTCCAAAATAGCAAGAACAGTTTCAGCAAAATATAATTCCTAGTGCAGCTTATTCTGCTTCCCTTGTTCTCTGTCGTGTCAGGATGGGCAGACAGGACCTAGTTTCCTGACCTAGGAAGAGTGTGATGGCGAGACAGATAGCATGTTAGGTTGGGAGTGAACCTAGCAGGCAGGTAGTTAACAGGGCACAGATATCAAATGATGGGTAACGGGGTAAGTGGGATGAGAAGACCAATTGGCAAAAACAGATCTGAGCCCCTGAGCTGGCAAGGATTTGGAGAGGATGTGGGTACAACTGGACGGGATGAAGCTTGACTAATGGTGGGGAGTGTGGCAGCAGACGGTATAGGATAAACTCAGGGAAGGTGTAAGCAGGTGTCAGGATTTTTAAAATGATCTGTTACTGTGAGGTTGCCTTGGAGGTCTGTTTTCTTAGCAGGGGCAAAATGGAGAAGGAAGAAAGACTCATGGATAGAGTGAGAAATGAAGATTGAAGGAAGGAAAGAAAGACGTGACTTTTCGGATAGTGAGATGAGGAAGGGGAGGTATGGAAGAAGGAACAGCCTCAGACCGGGCTCACCTAGATCAGGGCTTTCCTTGGCTAGAGGCAGACTGATGTGTTCATGTTCCTTCCCCCTTTCCACTGCAGGGTGAAATCTGGTTGGAATGAACCTTTGGGACACTCTTGAAGAAAAAAAGAAATCCAGACGTGTCAGGGTGAGGGTGTGAATGTTTCAAAGGCAGGACAGTCAGCTGTGGGGTTAGGGATTGGGGCAAATGACTGGAGAGGGCAGATTTACAGATGAAGTATACTGCATGAGGCTAGAGTCTTTTTTAGCATCAATAGCTGGCATCCTTTCCTTCACCTGTTGCCTCCTTGAGTCATAGCCCAGTAGCAGCATGAGTGGATTGTCACATCCAATGCTGGGCCATCCCTCAAGGAACCAGCTGCCTGGGAGTGAGGACCGGGGACAGCAAAGTACAAGCTGGAACAGGGTGAAGAGGGAATGTGTCAAAATAAGCATGGATGAGCTCAGTCCAGTATACTGTAAGTCACTGGATGCCAGAAGAGTAAAGTGAAACAATAGCAGGTGACGGTGTGAACCTTTATCTTTAAAATTCAGCCGTTAATCTCCTAATTCCAGTGAGTTTAGCAATTCCTCCTCTGTATTACCCCACACTAGATTGTCACCTTGGATAATTGCTTCAACTTCTCTGAACCTATTTTCTCTGTAAATCAGGACTAAAATATCTATCTCAGAGGCTTGTTGTATGAATTAGATGAAAACCTCTCCGAAGTGTGTGGAGCGGTACACAGACCTAATAGGCACAGAAAGTGGCCTGTCTTTAGTAGGGATGGAGATTGGAATTTTTTATAAACTTAAAAGGTGAGCTTTATATGCTGCCATATAGGTAACCCAGTGCAACTTGAGCTTGAATCAGCAGGTCTGGGTGAAAGAGCTCACAGAGTGTGCCTTTGAAATCCCGATACCCAGTCATGGTGATTTATGGGACCTTACTAGCTTGCATATGTGATGGCCCACTGAGTTTGTTTACTTTAGTTTTAGCTCAGTTACCTAGCACTCTGTGATAGCATATTTTTATTTACACTCTCACTGACCACTTAATTATGATTACCTTGAAAGAATATGTATGAAGGCAGCCATGAAAGAAACTTTTATTAGAGTTGTGAGGTCTCATGTAGATCTTCATTCCACCATGTCTAAAAATGGGCGCAGCACTTATGCTTCACTTCTCCCTCACCTTGGAAGACCTTCAAGACCCCTCCAAATGATTTTTATGATTGTGAAATACTGAGATTATGATTATTAACTAGAGTGTCAAATATCAATCATATCAGGTAACTAGGTGTCTCTTCTTGGGAAAAATAGAAACAAGAACCAAAAATAGAATCTTTAATCATGGGATGGATTTAAAATGCCAATCCAGCTGCGAAAGAGAGCCTGGATGAAATCACTTTGAACCTGGTTTCAGCTCATGATGCGATCTTAGTCATAGATCTGACACTAGCCATAGCAGAGGAAGAACAAATTCCCCAACCGTGTAGTTGTTCTAAGAGTCGAAAATGAGTCAATGAATAGGTGATTGATTCCTTTCCATTGTCTACTTACTCTCAGCCATTTTGCAGAGAAATCATACTTTGCCATGCTTAATAAAAGTGGGTTTTTTTTTTCTTAAAATTCCAAATATCCTTAGAGGTAAAAGAGATTTGTGGTATCGGCCTATTTGCCTCCTTCATTTTAAGATGAGGTAACAAGGTACAGGAGAGTTGAAGTGACCTGGAACAAAATAGTACTGTGTTACTTTTGTCAAGGCTTTTCTCTTGTGGAAAATACCAATTTTTTGTTGCTAGACATAAGACCTAGGTTTTGGTCTTTATTGACATATTCACTTTTGAATGAAATTTTTAGTTTTTATTATTTGTGTTTGATCCTTAACCATTTTCTAGATCAGATACCATTTTCATGTGGCAACTATATCACTAGGAAGTTTTTTGTTGTTGTTTTGTACCATTTGTTTTAGATAATCACAATCCAGTATTTAGGCTTTCACTAAAGGATTTTTGTTTTTGCCTAGTTACAGTAGGACATGTATCTACTCCAAAGGTTTTTAGAGACAAAATGAGATTTTTATATGTGTGTTTGTATTCAAGTAGATAGATAGATAGATGATAGAAAAGAAAGAAAGGCATATAGATATACAGACTGAAAATATAACTAGTCATATAAGTAAACTTGTGTGTTAACGAATAATAGAGTAGTGCACGGTTTTCTGGTCCTGTAGAGAAGTTTAGAATGCATTCAACACAGAGGACGAAAATGATTGGGAAGCATCCCAGAAAAAAGTGTTACTTAAGCTAGATCTCGAACATGGAGGATTCATATGGGTTGCTAACAAAGGAAGAGATGGCATTCCAGGGGTTAGATGAGGCAGGGTAGGATGGGGCACTATTGTGGATTTAGCTTTATTGTGTGTTTGTGGAAGTGGGCACGTAGTGGGTGTTTTGTAAGAATGGGTCTGCCTGGGACAGAAAATCTAATGCTGGGAACTGAGGCAGGTCTGAGAAATGTGGACTTGGGACCACAGTAAAGAGTACCTTCAATGCCCGACTAAGCCGTCTCCACATTATCTTCCAAGCCCTAAAGAACACTTGCATTTTATTTTAAGGAAAATATTGCAAGGAAAATAACAAAATAATTTTATAAAGATAAGTCTTGTGGTGGTCTAGATCATATGGAGGGGAAATAGTGAAAGCCAGAAGGGTCTGTTAGAAAATTAAGCAGGTAAGTGATGAGGGACTGATAGAGGATGGGATGAGAGGAGAGTAATGGGTGAGAGGAGGACAGGATTTGGGGTGACAGGATATGGGGCAGGATTTGGGGTGACAGGATATGGGGTGACAGGATTTGGGGTGACAGGATATGGGGTGACAGGATATGGGGTGACAGGATTTGGGGCAGGATTTGGGGTGACAGGATATGGGGTGACAGGATATGGGGTGACAGGATTTGGGGTGACAGGATATGGGGTGACAGGATTTGGGGTGACAGGATTTGGGGGGCAGGACTGCAGCAAATAAGAAAGGACAAAATTCTAAACGCAAACGTTAGGATAACAGTTGGAAAATTAGAAAGCCAGTTTGAGGTGGAGTGAAAGGTGGTTAAATTTTTAGACATGAAATTGAGGTAAGACCACATATCAAAGGAAAAACACCCTGTAGGGCTTCAGTTGTTAGGACTGGATTTTTGGTAGTAGGATAGGACCTTAGCTGGGGGTTGCCTGTGCAGGGTTGGTGGTTAAGACCTTAGGGCTCCTCTGTAAAATGGGAATAACACTAGTCCTCATAAGGTTGTTACTAGAAATAAATGAAATAATGTCAGGAAGGTATTCAGCAGTATCCTTGTCACATTGTAGACACTCAGCAAATGTTAGCTATTATTTTTTACTGTGGGTTTTAGGGACAGATAGTTTTGTGATTTACTACACGTGCTATTCTGGAAGCTGTATAAAAGCCATTTGCGTGGGGTGTTTCTTCAGTACCCCAAGTGGGCGTTCATATGTCCTAATTCACATCCTTGCTTTTCTACCTGTTAGGGGAAAGTGAGAGCCCAAGCTATAATTACTCATGCTTAGCTGTTAGTCACTGTTTATAAGACCTAGAATTTTTTTTTTACACAAAAGTTTAAGAATATTTACTGCTCTTCTGTTTACTGCAACTTCTATAAGATCCCTTGAGCCATATTTTTTTTTTTTCCATTGCTGTGTCCAGAGTCAAATCAATTTCAAGGGGTTTATAAAGACCTTTTGAAAAATGGTATTAGCTTAATGCAAGCTAATGGTCATTACCTCAGTATTAGCTCAGCATTTTAAAACTACTTTCACTCAAAGAGGAACAGACTTACACAGCAATAGAAGAAATCCAGAAGTGGATTATTATTTATGAAGACTTGTAGGACTCCTGTCTGTGTAGGTTGGACTAAATGTCTTCAGTGGAGCTTTCCAACTTGGCTATATTTCACAGAATCACAGAATTATGGTGTGTTTGATGATCCCATTCCACCTAACATATGTGATCGACTCATTATCTGCTAGGGTATTAGATTCACATATGGAAGAACAAGTACAGCAGAGTTTCTGGTTGGGGGGGTGGTCCTCAACAGAAAAATAAACATGTATTTATAAATTTTCTTACACTTGACTCCTATAACTCTTCTGTCGCTTTACTTACATCCTCTACATCTGTACCTCCCCCAGTCTTCTCCATTTCAGCAAACGGCACAAATATCCATCCAAGTCACATGCTGATCATACCAGAAGTCTAGGGGCTGATTCTTCTCTTCGCTTGCAATGTTGAGTTCACCAAGTCAGGTCAGCTCTTCCTCACTGCTTCCTCTCCTCCTCTGTCTGCTCTGCCCTTCTATAAACCATTCTCCACAAAGACAACTTTTTAAAATGTAAATCACGCCACAAAACTCGGAACCTTTCAGTGATAGCCCGCACTCTCTGCAAGGCTTACAGGAACCCACACAATCTTGCCTTGATGTACTTCTGATCTGATTCTGTGTACCTGTCCTCCCTCATGCTGGCTGTGTTTCTTCAGCCCTTGCTGGGAATGCTCTGCCCCAGATCTTCTGGTTGGTTCTTTCTAGTCTTTTGGGTCTCGTGTCAGATACCACCTTCTCAGTGCAGCTTTTCCTGACTATTTAGTTGAATAGTCCACGATCATGGTATCACATTACTCCCTTTTCTTCCACTCAGTATGTTTCTTGCTCATTTTGTGTCTTTTTGCCCCAAGAGTTCAAGATTTACATGCTCAGGGAACTCTTTTGTGTTTATCACTGTGCCCCCTGTGCTGGCACATAGTGGTTGTGTAATAGGTAATTGTTGAGTGAAGAAGCGAATCACCATCCTAAACAATTCATTATCAGATATTTAAAGCCTTTTGCTTTCCACAAGAATTATTGATTTTATTTTCTATTTTTGTTTTCTTGAAACCCTGGTATTTTTGTTTGATTTTACTTGTTAATAAATGGGAAGGGAGCAAAGAATTAGATAGTAGAACAAGTTTGAAAATACTAGATTAAACAAAATAAAACAGGGTTATATATCGTCCTTGGCAAAGCTTTTAATATGCTAATGTACAGTCTCCAAGAAGGTTGGCACTATGTCAAAAGTTTGACCCTGGAAGTCTTCTTTGAGAATTATCACATCAGACTGCTGTTCTTTAAAACACATTCTGAAAACTGCTGCCTGAGACAAAAACCCATCATAATAGACAGGGGGAAAGAGACACTATGTGGAGTACAAGGAGGCAGATTTATACTGACTCTCAGGAGAACAGGCTATCAACCAAGGACTCAGAAAAAAAAAAAATAAAACCTATGAAAAAGTGATGGAAGGATTCAAAAAGAATACAGCAGCTGGGACTATCGAGTTTTCTGCAAACAGCTCTTCCTGCTTTCTTGGATATTTCTAGCTCCAGCGCTGGCACAGTGCTTGGCCTAGAGTGAACATACAGTAAGTATCTGTTGACTGTTCATCAGTGAGTGCATAAAGGTGGCCCAGGATCACCGTTAAATCGTTAAGTTAATTAAGATCAGTTTGGTTTGTTTAGGAAAAGCACGAACATATCTAAAGTATTTTAGGAAATGTTTCATTCCAAAGAATTAAAAGTAAAATATTAGTACTTAAGAGAATACTTAAGCTGTTCTTATATTGCGTAAATGCTTTGTATAACTAGGATTTTACCATATATTGCATTATTCAAAGCTAACATGGATTTTATAGACAAACATATGCCTATTTGAGATAAAATGGTGGAGCTCTTAGAGTGAAACTTATTTTACCGTATATAACTACGCTTGGTTTTTGTTTTGTTTTGTTTTGTTTTAAGAGAGAGGGGCCGAGGAGGGGAGGGGCAGAGGGAGTGGGAGAGAGAGAATCCTAAGCAGGACTCACGCCCAGAAGCACGGGGCCCAACACAGGACTCAATCCCATGACCTCTTGGGAGAAATCAAGAGTCAGATATTTAACCGACTGAGCCACCCAGGTGCTCCAAGCTTGAGATTTTTGTTTCATTTCTCTTTAGGCAAAGTTAAGCAAATTTGGGATTAAAGTAATTGGGTAAAATTACCTAACATTTTTTTTTTTTAAGATTTTATTCATTTATTTGAGAGGGAGGGAGCACGAGCAGGGTGAGGGGCAGAGGGAGAAGCCAACTCCCCGCCGAGCAGGGAGCCTGATGTGGGGCTTGATCCCAGGACTTCGGGATCATGACCTAAGACGAAGGCAGACACTTAAACAATTGAGCCACCCAGGCGCCTCTAACTAATATTTTTTAAAGTCAAGTTTTGAGGTATAATTTACATATTGGTAACACGTCCACTTTTTAGATCTAGTTGAGTGCATTTTGACAAATGTATACAATTGGATAACTACCACCATAATCTAGATATAGAATATTTTCATCACCCAAAAAGAGTTCTAATGTTCCCTTTGTATTCATTCCCTTCCCCCTACTACCAATTGCTGGCAACCAGTGATCTCATTTCCCTATAGTTTTGCCTTTTCCAGAATATCATATGAATAAAATCATACAATTATAAAAAGCCTTTTGTTAATGGCTTCTTTCACTTCGCATAATGCTTTTGAGATTCACCCAGTAATAACACTATGCATATATTAGTAATTTATTTTTATTGCTTTCTAGTATTTTATTTTATGGATATACCACAGTTTGTGTTCGTTCGCCAGTTGATTGACATCAGGGCTATTTGCAGGCTTCAGCTGTTATAAATAGAATTGCTGTAAACGTTTGCACATAGACCTTTTTCATTTCTCTTGGGTAAATAACTTGGAGTGGGATTGCTGGGACGTGTAGTGAATATAATTGTTAACTTTACAAGAAGATGCCAAACTGTTTTCCAAAGTCACTATCCCATTTTGCAGTCTTACCAACAGTGGACAAGGGTTCCATGGACTCTGCATCCTGGCCAGCATTTTGTATTGCTCATATCTAGTATGTAGTAGCATTACATTTTGGTTTTAATTTTTGTTTTCTTAATGACTAATGATGTTGCACATCTTTACATGTGCTTATTGATCTTTTTAAGTTGTAAGAATTTTTATAATTCCAGATATAAATCTCTATCAGATACATATTTTACACATATATTCTTCCACAAGTCTATGGCTGGTTCTATTTTCTTATCAGTTTCTTTCAAAGAAAAGCTTTGATGAAGTCTAGTTTATCAGTCTTGTCTTTTATGTGTCATGCTTTTTTGTGTTCTAAGAAATCTTTGCCTAACCCAGGATCACAAATATTTTCTGCATTTTCTACTAGAAGTTGTATAGTTTCAGGTTTTACATTTAGTTCTAGGATCCATTTTGAGTAGATGTATACTAATATGGTGCAAAGTAAAGGTGGAAATTCATTTTTTTGTGAATGGACATCCATGTGTTTAAGTGCTATTTGCTGAAAGGAATATATAGCCCAAGTTTTATAACTTAAAATTACTCTAAGATCCACAATAAAAGTGGTGTGCTTTATAAAGGATCAAATATGTATTTCCAGAAATCTGCCTGTTTGCTTTTTTTATTATTGCTTTAGGAGACAGGTATTCTCTGTTTAAACTATTTTCACAAAGCACACCAATAAGTACAGAAGCAATATTAGTAAGTATTTTATGGTGATTATCATGGCCATCATAAGCATGGAAAATTGGTATTAACTGAGAACAGTTTAAGTGAATTGGGAGTCCTAATTTTCCCTGTAAGTACAAAGTCTATATTTATACAAGATTTTTTTGTTTGGAGGTTTCATTTATGTGAGGTTTGTGCATGCATTCATCGCCTTAATTATTCTTCGTTGAAACAAAAATCCTTGGTGGATGTGATAATGATGGTGGCTGGTGGTAGCAGTAGTGGTTTCAGCTGGATTTGCTTAGTAGTTGTGGACATAGAAAATCTTCTACCAAGTGTATATGATTCAAAATGTATCAGTAATTATAGAATGCCACGCAAAAGAGACCATGTAGAAGCAAAATTTAAGTAATCATTGATCAGTTTGATGTTCTTTCAGCCTCAGAGTACCTTT
The DNA here is from genome assembly GCF_009762305.2 of Zalophus californianus. Taxonomy (NCBI): domain Eukaryota; kingdom Metazoa; phylum Chordata; class Mammalia; order Carnivora; family Otariidae; genus Zalophus; species Zalophus californianus. Next base: position 43,985,548 of record NC_045599.1, on the reverse strand, counting down.
CAACAAAAATAAAGTTTCTTATATTGGAACTTCCTTTTTTAGTAAATGTTAGAGGTGTTTCTTAAATAAAATTTTTTGGTGAAAATTCTCAAGCCAGGTTAATTGGAGAATGATCCTTAGCCTTTTTGGATGATGATTTTGTTTTTAAAAATCAAGCTGTAGTTCCTCCTCATCTCAAGCTTCCATAATATTTGTAAGATACGTTCTAAGATGACGACTCTTAGAACAGAGAAGTTCCTTAAATTGTGTTTGGATCCATCATCACTAGAGGGCAGTAAACACAAACAGATTTAGTGGATATAAGGTGTTTTTTGTAATATTATCATTAATCAAAGAAAGTATAATTTTATAATGTAAAAATAGATTTAAAATTCTGTTACTTAAAACATAGCTTATAGATTAATTCTGTATTATTGCCTGCCTCTATAACGATTTTTGTAGTGAAAGCAAAGGAACGGTGATTTTTTAAACACTGGTGTGTTGTATTTATTGTGTTTAATATTTGAAGTTTCCTCTTGCCTCAGAATTCTTCAGGGGCATTTAGTAACTGGATTTGCATATGTTAAGCAGAACAGTATTGGATGTGTGGCAGCCCACTTTACACAGATTAGCTTCTTGATTAACAACAATTCCCAGAACGTTGATCCTAAGTAGAAATATGTAAAATAAATATAGATTGATTATAAAATAAAATATTTTCCAAAGGTATTAGTCCTACTGAAAACAGTGCTATTGCCAGGAAGATCCCTTAGGTTGTAGAAATCTAAGAGTCATTAATACACTTAACTTTAAATAATATTTCTTTAATATTTCAAACTGTAATATGTACAGCTTAGAATTTATTATGTTAATAGACATGTTGTTTACAGGCTCTAGGATAACTGTATAGATTAATGCCTGAAATATTTTTTGGCATTTTGGTCCGGTAGCCGGACAGTGGGTTTAAATCCCGGCTCTGCAGCTTGGCTTTGTGACCTTGGTTAAGATACTTTGACTTCTGAGACTCAGTTTCCTCATAGTTTAGTTTGTCTGTTTTTCTTTTTCCCTAATCAAAAATATATCTTAACCTGTCTTAACATCTGTTGCAAAGTCCCTAATTCCAGCAGTGGTTAATGTATCAAAGCCTCAATTCCATCAGCAGAATTTTAAGTATCCTGAAATATCCTAAGATACTCCATAAAGTTTGATTGCTTGGTGTCTCATTTAAGAACTGAGAAAATGAATAATAAAAGAGGATTGTTATCTAAAGATTTTGAGGAGTATTTTTAGGAGAAGACAGAAAAAGAACTAAATGCTGAAGGAAATTATGTATATATATATATATATATATTTTTTTTTAATTTGAGTACATGTACACATTTGGGTGTTTGAACACAGCAGACTACCAGTCAGGAAATATGGCTTCTAGCTGTGTGTGAGAGCATCTGTGTCTCATTCATGGAACATGCCCACATCTAAGTGTCACTGTCCCACATGTCAGGAGCTCTCCTTATCAGGGGAGGCAGCCTGTCTTTGGGCACAAGCTTCCTGACTTCACTAGTTAGTAGGAACCATGCTGTCCAGAGATCTGACCACAGGAATAGGATCAGTGGTTCTTTAATTCAGGACATTGTAAATCAGCACAAAGATTAAGGATAAAGTGGGATGCCTGGTTGGCTCAGCTGGAAGAGCATGCATCTCTTGATCTCAGGGTCATGAGTTTGAGCCCCACATGGGGCTCAAAAAAAGATTGAGGATAAATGAGTCCACTCCTAGATTCATACCGTTTATCAAGGAATTTGCAAACACCTAATTATATGATGACTGACTCATAACACTATAAAGAGCAAAGACTAAAAGCGACCTGGCCTGGCTGTCAGCCCTTGTCATATACTGGGCAGGTTATTGAATTTTTAAGAGTATCTATCTGTCTTTTCACCTTAAAGTGGGGATAATAGCTATCTTACCAGCATGTTGCAAAGGTTAGCATTAAGGTATATAAAGCTCTTCGTACATAATAGGTCTTAACAAATGCTTTAACAGATTCCAGTTTCCCCTTTTAGAACTGTCAGAAGCTAAGTCTAATTCTAAGAATTATATTTCTCTGGCCCCATCCAGATTTCTGCTCTGGGTTGTCCAGATTCTTTCTGCCATCTGCTACTACTGTAGCAAAGGGAAGGAGCTTCTAGTTGGTCTCTGACAATGGGGAAAATGAAATGAATTTTTATTTAGCTCAGAGCTTAAGAAAGATTTCAGGGGTGCCTGGGTGGCTCAGTCAGTTAAGTGTCTGCCTTCAGCCCAGGTCATGATCCCAGGGTCCCGGGACCAAGCCCCTGCAATGGGCTCCCTCTTCAGTGGGGAGTCTGCTTCTCCCTCTGCCCCTCCCCTGCTCGTCCTCACTCTCTCTCAAACAAACAAACAAATAAATAAATAAAATAAAATCTTAAAGATTTCTTATTAACTAGAATTATGGAAACTGTATTTAGTACATTTTACTTGATGTTATTGTAATTATTGCTACTACTAATATCATTACTATTATCTCCTCTACTACAGCAGATTAGGGGTTTACAGTTGAATCTTTTGTGCCTGTGGTCCATTAATTATTTTGGGAAAGATAAAGAATTAGATATCTTTCTTGCCCAAAGGATCCTCGACCTTGGTTGAGGAGGCAAAGTTCAAGGCAGTTGAAGTAACTGGAACAGTGATTCTTAACACTGGTGAACATTTAGGCAATTTCAGGGTGCACTGACTGGGGAGCCCTGCTGGCATTTCATGGACAGAAGCCAGGGGGGCTAGGTGTCCTGGAATACATGGAACAGTCCTTCAGCAAGGAGGAATTGTTCTGTGTCCCAGTAAACCATTCAAGCAGGTGAAATATTCACTTACAATTACCTGAGCCTAGAACACAATTACTTTTTATATATGAAACAAAATATTTTTACATGATTTTAATCCACACTTATTTTTTCAGTAATGTAACCACAGTGTATACTAAAGGAGAATTGTTCTTTGTTACATCTGAGACCTTTCAAGAGTCGTTCACCATTTTGGAAAAAGATTGTCTTTCTAATACAGTACTCCTGTATTCATTTCCCTGTTGCTGTCACATTCATCGTAATTCTCCATATCAGAGGAAGCAGAGCAAACACTTGCAAAGCACTTACTGTTCTAAGTGCTTTACATGTATGTACCAGCTAATTCTTACAACAACTTGTAAGGTAGATGCTATTATTATTCTCATTTTCCAGATGAGTAAACTGAAGATGAAGTAAAGTGAGAAAGTTTAGATAACTTTGTCAAGGTCACACAGTAAGTGATAGTAAGATCTCAGCTTTTGACTACTTTTTCTTTTTAGTGTACTTGTGTACACGCTATATTTTGCAGTGTGTAATATAATTTTATTTTTCCTTTATGTTACTGATAAGCCACTATATGGGTTTTTTAAAGTGTCTATATAGGGATTATTTAGTATGTATGCATGTATTTAGTGAAGTGCATATGTTAGCAAAGTAGGAATTTTTTTATCAGGGTAAAATATTTTTTTAATTTTTTTAATTTTTATTTTTTATTGTTATGTTAATCACCATACATTACATCATTAGTTTTTGATGTAGTGTTCCATGATTCATTGTTTGTGCATAACACCCAGTGCTCCACGCAGAATGTGCCCTCTTTAATACCCATCACCAGGCTAACCCATCCCCCACCCCCCCCTCCCCTCTAGAACCCTCAGTTTGTTTTTCAGAGTCCATCATCTCTCATGGTTTGTCTCCCCTCCGATTTACCCACCTTCATTCTTCCCCTCCTGCTATCTTCTTTTTTTTTTCTTTTCTTAACATATATTGCATTATTGGTTTCAGAAGTACAGATCTGTGATTCAACAGTCTTGCACGATTCGCAGCACTCGCCATAGCACATACCCTCCCCAATGTCTATCACCCAGCCACCCCATCCCTCCCACCCCCCACCACTCCAGCAACCTTCAGTTTGTTTCCTGAGATCAAGAATTCCTCATATCAGTGAGGTCATGTGATACATGTCTTTCTCTGATTGACTTATTTCACTCAGCATAACACCCTCCAGTTCCAGCCACGTCGTTGCAAATGGCAAGATCTCATTCCTTTTGATGGCTGCATCATATTCCATTGTGTATATATACCACATCTTCTTTATCCATTCATCTGTCGATGGAGATCTTGGCTCTTTCCACAGTTTGGCTATTGTGGACATTGCTGCTATAAACATTGGGGTACACGTACCCCTTCGGGTCCCTACATTTGTGTCTTTGTGGTAAATACCCAGTAGTGCAATTGCTGGATCGTATGGTAGCTCTATTTTCAACTGTTTGAGGACCCTCCATACTGTTTTCCAGAGGGGCTGCACCAGCTTGCATTCCCACCAACAGTGTAGGAGGGTTCCCCTTTCTCCGCATGCCCGCCAACATCAAAAATATTTGTTATAAAAAGAAAGAAGGAACTTAGTTTGAAGGTAGTTAAAGAATGAAATAGATTGATGGATGGATAGAAAGCATCATTTGGATGTAAATGACATTGTATGACACACCTTGTTCTTTGGAAGCACACCAAGCATGCTCCTGTCTCAGGGCTTTTGGTGTTGGTGTTCCCCTCACTTGACTCCCCTTTCTCCACTGCCCTGGATAGTCAGGTGACTTGCTCCCTCTCTTTCTCCAGATCTCTGAGCATATGTCATCTCATCAGAGGCTCTCCCTGACCATTTTATACTACAGGAACCTCCATTGCTAACATGCCATAGCCTCCTTATCCTTTCTTTTTCCCCCATTCAATTTATCACCACATGACATAGTATATTTTTGCTGACTCAGTTGTTGAATGTAAGCTACAGGTGAAAAACCTTCCCTTTGTTCACTGCTGTGTCCTCATTATCCAGGACAGAGCCTGGCACACAGTAGGAGCTTAATAAGTATTTATTAAATAAAGGAGTGAATGCAAAATAAAGCTAGGAGGGGGCTGAGATAATTTGGTCTTGAGATGTATTTTGGATGATTTAAATCTGACTTTTTCTGAAAAACCAGCTTGAAGGAGAAGGAGTAGAAGAAAGAGGGTATTCTAGACAGTGAATTCAGTGAAAGTAAAAATAGAAATAGGACTGTCGGCTAAATCATAAAGCTGCGTGGAATACTAGCCTTTCAGTAACGGAGCATGAGTGCAAAGAGCAGCTGGAGATGGGCTTGGAGTTAGGGATTAGGGTCAGAGGTTGTCAGTCTGGGGCTCACAGAGGAATATGGATGTGATGAGGGAGGTGATGCCGAGTTTTTAGGTAATAGCTTTGGAGTGGCAGGCTGAGGCTGGATTTGAGAAAACTTGGCCTGGCAGCAAAGATAAGAATGGGATTAGAAGGAGAAAAGCCAAAGAAGATGAGCTAAGAAGCAAGTATTGTGTTTTGGGTCTATGACGCATAATGATGTGATGCAGTTAAAACATGATAAATTACACACACACACACGCTCACACACACAGGATAAGCCTGGGAGTTAAAAAATCTGGTCACCATAATGGGATAGTTATCATAATCTACATCATTGTATTCTTCATCATCATCACCGCCACCCCCTAATACCTATTTGTCACTATGTACCAGATGTTGTTTTAAGTGCTTTGCATATACCATCTCATTTAATCCTCATAATAACTGTTCTAGTTATTTATTGCTGTTAAACAAATCACTTCAAACTTAGTGGCTTAAAATATCAATGTGCTATTTTTTTTAATCGTTTCATGGGCTAACCGGGCTTGCTTAGGCATTCTCACTTCAAGTCCCTCATGTGGTTTTAGTCATTTGGCAGCTGGGGCTGGAGTCATCTAAAGGCTTCCCTGTCAGGATGACTAAGATGGCCTCTTCACTGTCAGGTCTGGCTCTGGGCTAGGATGGCTGGCATAGCTAGAGATTGTCCGGGCACACATCTGCTCTTTCTGTCTCTCTCTCCTTACCCCCACTCTCTCGGCAGCCTCTCTGTGATGTTAGCCTGGGCTTTCTCATAGCATGGCAGTCTTAAGAATAGTCAGACTTGCTAACAGAGTGGCTCCGGAATCCTAGTAGTGCATTCAAGGCAACCAAGGTGAAAGCTTCAAGACTTCTTCTGACAGCCTCCATTTCTTGTGACAGCACTACCGGTTGGTTGTACAAGCCAGCTCAGATTCAATGTAGGGCTGGATGGCTCATTAGTAGGCATCTTTGGAGACTAGCTACCATCATAACCCAATTTTACAGATGAAACCAGAACACTAAAAGGTGAGATTATTTGTTAAAGATTATGCACTAAAGGATTTGAACTCAAGCCTCTGTACTTGGTACCTGGATGAACTTGGGAAAGTCACTTTCTCTCTCTCTCATGTGGAAATGAGATTAGAGGATTTGATATTGAAGATGCTTCCCATTTCTCAGAGGCGTTCAGCCCTTGGGTTTAGATGATGGGGGTGGGGATGAGAAGGAACAGTAAATGAAAAAGCATTTTATAAAAGATAAAACATGATAATAAAGTTGGTGAAGGAGGGAATGTGATGTAGATGGGGAACACATTAGGGTTATTCAAGGATCCAGTTAGATGATTTATATTAAACATCTAATGGTGGCTGACTCACATGAAATGCCTATTGAATGGTAACAAAGAGTCACAGATTTCAGTCTGTGATACTGGGAGAAATATCAGCCCACTGACTGAAATGGGAGTAGTTATAGTAAGAACTACTTTAAATAGATAAATAGATCCATCGATTTTGAAAAAGTCTGTGATGAGTGGCAGGGCATTCGACAGGGGAGGGAACCGTAGTCATTTGGAAATATGGTGCTGCAGTTCATGTTAGAAGCAGTCATCGAAGAGTGTGGCCCAGGACAGAGTCTTGTGGGTATCCCAAGTTAGAGGATGAATAGAAGAAGGCAAAGAAGGCAAGGTCAGAGAAGTGGGGAGAAAGGCAGAGCAGTGGAGGATGCTGCACTTGAAGGAGAGTGGAGAGAGTACATTGATGAACACTTGTGAGCAGTGAAGGAGAATGAAAGACTAGGAAAGAGGAGGACCTTTTTGTATTCTTCTGGAGGCAGTTTTAGTGGCCTTTTTGGGGTTTAATTTTTTCTTTTGTAAGGGATTAAGAGGAATTTAGGAAATTAACACAATAAGTGTGAACTGCCCCTGAAGACTTTGCAAGCAAAGGACCATTACAGATTCAAAGAGGAATAGTATTATATGGATGTTTCTGATGGGTGCACTATCTAAAACAGAGCAAAAGCAGTAAAACTGAAAAGTAACAATATTAGCAAGGCACAGAAGCACAAAGCAGTTAAATGCTTTGAGATGGAGATGAGGAAGAAAGGAACAGGACAGAATTTTATGTTAAAATAGAGTAAAAGCTAGACTTCCCTCATTTTTTTATCCACAAGTCTTTAGTATACAAATTAAAAAATGACACTGCCCCAAACCAAAAAGAAAAGATTGTTTTTCTTTAAAAAATTTAGATTCCTTATTTAATTCTCCTTCAAAAGGCCTGATTACTCGAGCTTAATGCTATATTCCTCCAAGAGCCACTGTTAATACCTTTCTTAGCTTCGTGTGCAATCATAAAAATATGTTCTCTTTTGGTCAAAATACAGATTTTAAAATCTGTACTCAGAACGCTGCATTCTTTAACCATACACAGTGCTTTAGCAATCAGAATTATATAAATCATACACACCCTTAGATTTTTAAGGTGATGGAGCTCAGCTACATGTAACAATAGAAACAAAAAGCTGAGAACAGCCATACACACAGGTGAGGAAATGTATCCTTCCCATTTGTCAATTCTGGACATTGATTGTATTTTAAAATCACACTATGCTTTTATGTTGGGCGGAGGGAAAACTTTGGTTATATCTGTGTCACCAGGGAAGCTCCTTGCTTTGGATTGGAGAGAGAGGGAGGCAGTTAAAATGCCTAATGGCCCTTTTCAAAGCAGCTTTTATTTTGAAGGAAGAGAAGTCAGAGAATAATAAAACTCATAGGAAGGATTCCAAAAAGATTGGCAATCCTTATTTAAGAATGAACTGTGAATTTTGAAGAGTTTTATGGTCGTTATTCATCATCTGCGAGCGGGAAACCCCATTCATCTTTTTACTCGGCAGCCTCAGCTGTAGGGATACCATTATTAAATGGCGTTTACCAGGGGTGAGGAGGAAAACCTCCTCCCCAGAGGTTTGCCCCCGCCAACCAATCACGACACAGCCTGCTCTGAGTCCACACACACCCCCCACCCTGGTAGACCCAGTGATGCAGTGTGATTGGTGCATAGTTGGGCTTTTATGGGAGGGGTTTCTTGTCACTCTTCCTGGCTTCCCTGCAGTTCCTTATTTGGTAGCTTTTGACAGAACTAGTCTTTCTTGCAGCTAAGCATCTTGACATACATTATTCATTAAGCCCTGGAGCTCAGGAAGAAAAAGATGCAGACCCTTAGATCGTTAGATATTTCTTTATCACATGAATTTTCTTTATTCAGAATAGTTGTAGAATTCTGTTCCATTCTGGAGTTTTACAAATGGAATGTGTTCAATGGAAAGACGGCTGGATGGGATCTAGTGCAAGGCTTTCTTGTGTATACTTAATTACCAAAAATCTTTAAAAACCCACACTCTGGCTTACGGATCTTGTTAAAAGTATCAAGCTTTTGAAGATATACATGTTTTAGAACTTACTATCTCTTTATATAATCAATCAAAAATGCCTGAAGCAAACTATTTACTGTCAGTGTCTTGGGGCTACATTAAGGTAAGATTTATTTAGCTCCTAATTGCTCTGATTATATAACTGATAGCTTTAATAAATTACAATGGAGACAACCTTTGTAAGCAGTCTTTTATTTTTTCTTAGATGTGAACCACAGAAGAAATAAGTGTTTTTAGTGGTCAAGATAAGGAGAAAATGTATAACTTTTATTGTAGTTTGCATGTTAAAATAGCTTTTTAATGTGCAGTGGTTCTTTTTGTCATAGGGTATAGATTTGAGTTGTGCTTTTTAATATCAAGGTAATCAAACAAAATCATTGGAAGTAAATTATTGGGCCCAATTACTTGCACTGATGTATGGGTTCCAGTTCATATGTAGCACGTAAAGTTTATGAAAATTAATTTGTGACTCTAAAAATCTATACCACTTTAACCTGATGGGTATTTTTTTTTTTCATCTTTGGATATAAAGCTCTAGATGACATTAAAAATTGACATTACTTGACTATTTAAGTGATATATTATTAAAATGAAAACCTAATTATCTATTTGTAAAACTGAAAGAAATATATAAGTTCATCTGATACTGCTACTTTTGTTAATCTCAGGAAATGAAGTAAATCACTGAATTTTACTAAGATTCTGTTCCGCTTGGCAAAGCCTCCCGCATGCCTCATGGTAATGCTAGCCTGGCGATCTGATCTCTGTAACAGAAGCAGGAGGTAGAGAAACCTTCTTCAGTCCTAAATGAAGCATCACTTCAGAACTTGAAATCTATTCTTGAACATTTGAGCCAATCAAAATACATAATTTTTAAGAATCCTTTCCCATTACTTTAAGGACTCGCAGACTGAAATATTTTTCATTTTCTTTGTTTCTTTGTAGAGGAAAATATCCTCTTTGCTGTGAGATTTTCTTGCATTCTAAGAAAACTTATTTCACTTTTAGTTGTCCAAGGAGTCATGATTCCCCACTTCATTTTAAGTCAGTGGATGGCCCAAATTTTTTTAATTGTTTTTGAAATATACAGACTTCCATTATTTGAATTTTGTTAGCCATTTTTGGCTTAAAAAATTTTTTTAGTACAGAAAACTATAGGAATAAAGGAAAATCCCGTAATCTCCCTAGAACTCATCTCTTAGCTTTAAGACTGCTCATTTTTTGTTTTTGAAGGGCTTCATATTTGTATTATGATTATGAACAATACTTCCAAGAATCTAAGGAATTGTAGAGCTTATATTTTTGAGGAAAATTGTTGCTGGCCAGCCTTGTTTATGTTTTAATAGTATGCTGCTAAAAACACCTAAGAAGGGCAAATACAAATATATTTAGTGTTATGCATTTTGACAGATTTATTTTTATACAGCCAATGCAGTATTTATTTTAGCTTTTAATGCTTATATCTACCAAACTTGTAATATATCACAATGCAGCATATTCAAATGATTTTTAGCAGAATATTGGCTGGGGTCAAGGGTGGGACAGGGCAAGGATTTTCTGAATGTTTGACCTTTACCACCTTCTTAATTATATACTAGGAGAATATAAAATGTACCCAGGACATTGGCATACAGGGATTGTATTTAAGAATACTCTAACTTTATTTTATTATTTAATTTTGCTTCCTCAACAGTCTTAAATGTAGAACATAAATTGGAAAATGGGAGTTTAAAAAGCAAAATACAGAATTTATTTCAACTGCATTTTCACTTTTCTTTATGCTTTACATGCTGCACGCAGACATTCTGATGCATGATGAGAACAAAGGATTTGAAAGCATTCACTTAAATCTTCCTCTTTTTTTCATTGTTGGAACAGTAATTCCATCTATTATTTCATACTGTTTAGACCAAAAGCAATCAGAATAACTCATCAACAGAAAATATTTAGAGGTCATTTTTTAAAATATCTAAATGCTCAATTAAATTGTTCTGCATCTTGCAACCAGTTTTTTTTTTTTAATCAGTTCTGTATTGTATCTCTTCTAAATCTATAAATTGAGGACTGTAGCAATGTTCTAGGAAAAACATATTTTATTACCTTTTCTAATCATTTTCCTCTCAGGATAATTTTGTGTAGTTATCCTCTTAAATGGTATGTAGTCATCTTAAATGAGAGAGATTCCACTTAGATTTTAAAATGATTGTTGAATTGTTTAGTGTCTTGTTCTTTAGTACAGCCAGCTCTATACTCCAAAATCGTACTGTAAGACCAGTTGAGAAAGCCCTGATGGTAATCTTTGTGGTTATTAATTTAGCTTCCCGGAAAGTTCTATATCAACAGCAAAAAAGGGAAGCAATTTTAACTCCTTTTAGAAAATGCTCTTATGTTATAACTTAATTGACTCTTTGAAAATTGTCTTTAAGAAATCTCCCACAGCCTTTCCCTTGGGAAGAAAGAGGACTGCTGAAAATACTGTCTCTTCTAATCATGTTAAGAGGAAACGTTGCCTTCCTTAGAGCACCTGACAAACCTTAACCTTGGCAGGGATGTAGGTGTGCGCTGAAGGGTTTCTCCACCCCACACTTCTGGGTTTTGAACAGCATAAGCGTAGCCTGGGAATAGATGGGTATGTGCAGGTACAATCAGTGCATATGCAACCTGTAATTTATCAGTCTGTAGAATAGATTTCCTTGCACTGGCTTTTTTTGCCTTAGTTATCTCTATTGACTGGCTATTTTGAGGGATTATATAAACGAACTGCCAGGAAAATTACAATTCATTATTTATATTATTCCAGAGAATCCAGTAATTTGTGTTGCATATCTACAGGTACCATGTAACTTTTTCTGCTGAGCATATGGCAACATATTCCTCATACTAGGTTGCTTCCAATTTAGAAGGTAGTTTTATGGAAAAACTGGGCCCTATCTAACTTTTCCAATTGCACCCTCCCCTACGTGCTAGCTTACATCATTTTTTAGTTACACGGAGAGAAATGCATGGAGGGCAGGTGGACAGCAGCCGCTGTATGGACTGAAGAAGGGCTAGCAGTGGCTGAAGGCCCCGCCCACCTGCCCAGCATGCCCCCCTCCCCAGAACACACTTCGTCATGACCAGGCTGCTCTTACTGGCAACTTTTAATTCATAGCACAGACACTTTCAGGTCAAAGAGATATTCACTCAGTATATGTTTTAAATGTTTAGCAGAGTCTCTTTTGATTTTGTTTTGCCTAAAGAATAGGTTTTTCCAAGAGTAAACTTCATTTGTTAAGCAAGGATTTACTTACCTTTGCTTTGCTCATTGTATTTTTTGTCATATTTTTGAAGCATGGTTATCATCTCCTACGTGAGTAATATTCTAAATTACTTTTTAGAATGGGTAGGGGAGCTAGATGTTTATATATGTATTTTTTTGTGGGCCTAACTAGTCAGATCTTCCATCTATTTGTCCTGCAATGATAAAAATCAGCTATCACTGTAAAAGGCCCAGGGAACTGGGAGATAGAAGGAACTCAATGTTAAGCAACTGCTATGTGCCAGGCCCAAAACAAGATACTTTCTATTAGCTCATTTAATTAGTTAATAGCTTATAACTTAACTCAATATAACTTTATGAAAAATGGACAGAAAATGTTTTGTACACTATTATAAATGTCTTCATGAATATTCTTAGGAGGCCCAGATTTTTCCCAGCAGATCATAATGTATAATGTGGAGTGGAAACAAGCAGCAGCCTATGTTTTGTATACTGCATGATGCCAATTTAAAATATATACAAGTAAATGTTGGGAAAAAAGACAATAGATGGAAATATAGGTAATTATCTGTGGTTATCTCTGAGCAATGGGGATATGCACGATTTCTAATTTTTTCCACATAGCTTTTTAGATTTTCTCTATCATGTATGCACTTTATAATCAGAGAAAATTTATTGAAAAAAATACATGAACCAAAAAAAATGAACTTTATGTTCCTGAGTTCAAGAATAAACTCCCTAGACCTATAAATTAACAACCAGGAAAATGAATAGTGGTTATGGCCAGTTCTTCAGTTTTGGCTACAAGACGATGATAATATACATTTCTTACACCCAGCAGTCTGTTGAAATGTTTTTATTGATCTCCCTCAGTACTTTTGTGATAAATTCCTATACCTAATCTAAATGGCCAATAAGATTGCCTTTAGAAGCGATTTGCCAAATTATCTTGAATTAGGACACCTTGGTATGAATTATTCAGAGAAGATTTTTTCTTAAATTCTAATAAACTAAATACTGAGTTAGAATTACATTTCAAACATTACTAAATGGTAAATTCACTACTCTCTTTTCCCCAGACTCAAATGAGAATTTATGGTGAAATTTCAAATTCTAAAGGCTACTAAACATTAGAGTAAAATGTGTTTGACTTTTTTGATCAAGTATCTAATAGTAATCTATGTAACAGAAAAAATTATTGTTTCTGTATATTAAGAGAAATATTAAAGCATACTTAAAGGACCATCTGGGCTATTTTGGGAATCAAAAGAAAACATAGTAACAAACAGCTGATAGATGGAAAAGCATAAAGTCCTAGAGAATCTTGGATTTGAGTAATGCCATGTGATGATTATAAGTTAATTCCATTTTTTTTAAAGATTTTATTTATTTTTTGACAGAGAGAGACAGAGAGGGAACACAAGCAGGGGGAGTGGGAGAGGGAGAAGCAGGCCAATCTCAGGACCCTGGGATCATGACCTGAGCCGAAGGCAGACGCTTAATGACTGAGCCACCCAGGCACCCCAATTCCACTGTTTCTTAGGATAAAATAGGCACCATGGCATCAATAAAATAAATTGTGAAGTAATGAAGTTGAGTATTGAAAACTGACCTGTTTTGTATTTATATGACTTTAGAGAAATGGCTTGGTAAATCCCACAGATACTGAGAATCAGAAAATCTTATACTTTCTACTTGGAAAAACTTTAAAAGGAAAAAGTATATAGTATCTGTTCAAATATTTTACTTCTCTATAGTTCTGAAAGAATTCTCAAATCTATTCACTTTTGCTTTGGGGTAAAAGACAACATTTTAACCTCTAACCAGTATACGTATTAATTTCTGCAAATGACAAATTAATTGATAAATTGTGTTCTATTGTGTGGCAGCACATATGTGTGCCAATAGATTAGGATTTTTCCTTCTCTAAATACTAATAATGCACCTTAATTTTTATTCCTTTCTCCCCCTTAATGTCCTTGAGTGTCTAAATCTATGCTGCATGTAGCTATTTAAATTTAAATTTAAATGAAATAAAATTCAAAATTCAGCTCATTTTCACTAACCATATTTCAAGTGCTTAAGAGCCACATGTGACTAGTGGCTACAGTAATGGACAGCTCAGATTCTAGAACTTTCCAACATTGTAGAAAGTTCTGTTGGATTTCACTGATCTAAACTGTCAGGACAATTTAAAAATTCTTGGGCATGTTTTCTCTATCTTACAGTATGCTCATATTACCTCAATTGCATTTTCCTCTTATGTTACTTCATTTTGTTTTTCTCTTTTTCAGTTTAAAAGGATGCTTAATCGGGAGCTCACCCATCTCTCTGAAATGAGTCGGTCTGGAAATCAAGTGTCAGAGTATATATCAAACACATTCTTAGGTGAGAATAATAATTTAAATGCAATTTTAAAGTTTTCTTTTGAGTTGTTTGTTTTTGGCAGTGGATTGGGGCACCAACTGATTTTGGAAAGCAAACGAGTATTAGGAATTCCATTTGTTTTCATTCATCCTATTAATAATTTGAGTATCTAAGCCTCTAAGCTTTGGAATCTAAGGTGACAAAATGCATTTTTTTATCTTTTAGTTTTATTCAGGACTTTAGGGATTCTATGGATTAAAGTTGTAGGTTGCCAGTTTTTCCAAAGCACTAAACCATAAAATGTGTTTTATGGAGAGATCTATGCATGTATTAACAAATTCTTGTTAAATTTCAGACATTGCTGGGCATGAACACCAAGCCTGGTAGACTGATGAGGCAGATATAATACAACAACTAAAGAAAAGCTTGCTGATAATAATAGTTGACAGTGTGGTGTACTGGGACATCACCCCACCCCCCATCCACGGGAAGAAAATTCATTTAGTGAAAGTCAATAATGTGAACATATCCTTGATTTGAATTTATTTTCAAAATTGCTGTAATCTCTAATTAGCACTTTCACTAAAGAGACACTTATTGAACACACGCTATGTGCAAGGATGATTTAGAGGAGCTCACTGCCTTGAAATAGTTGATGAAAATACTGAGGCATCTAATGTCTTTTATTTGAAAACAGCGAATCTGACAGTTACTTTATCAGATGATACTGGAAATTTCCTATGCTCCCCTTGTTACATCATAACATAATTATCTCACTATAGTATATAAAATATAAAATATAAAATAGCAGAAACAATGTAAGTCATTCAAATATACTGTTTGTATTCTTACATTATGACCCACTTCAATAAGCCATTAGGTTCACCCAGTGCTGTTTTTATATTTGTGTATGAAGTTCCTTCCTTTTCAAAATAAGTGTTAAAACTGGAATCCTTAGGTGGCAAGAGCAGTTTCCAAGCCACTAGGTGAATTTCAAACAGGGATGGAGTTGATAAACAGTGGAAATAACCAACATGTTTTGTTTTTTCCAAGTCTGCTATCATAAGTCTTGCAAAAAAAAAATTTATTACAGCATTCCATCCAAGTAGTAACCACTGAATACATTTTATGTTAATTATTTTGCAGTGGGATTTATTTGCTCAATTTTGTGTTGGAGGGTATCATAGTAGGCCCATATCAAATTGTAAATACTCAACTTCTATAAAAGAAGTGTTTCTTGGAAACATTTTCTGGAACATATAATTCATTAAAACCTGTCCAGTTATGGACATTATGATTAAAAATTAACAATTCAGGTAGACTTACCAGTAAATGTAGAACCTTTTCTAAATTTCTTCAGATAAGCAACATGAAGTGGAAATTCCTTCTCCAACTCAGAAGGAAAAGGAGAAAAAGAAAAGGCCAATGTCTCAGATCAGTGGGGTCAAGAAGTTGATGCACAGCTCCAGTTTGACGAATTCAAGCATCCCAAGATTTGGGGTTAAAACTGAACAAGAGGATGTCCTTGCCAAGGTAAGGTGATTTTAAGGATCATGATTATAATATGTTGGGATGCCTTTTAATGAGTTTTGATTCTTTCTCTTTTAAGTAGATGGACTAGTTCATTAATTTGTGGGGTCCTTTTTTTTTTTGAAAGGTGGCAAAGTACTTTATAAAGCTCTTTACAAATTATTTGGATGTTATTAATATGTGGACTTAGGTGGTTTGGTGTATGTGTTTGTTGCTTTTTTACATTTCCATTTGACTGTTTTACTTTCAAGAGTTAGAAATATTTTATATCTTTTCAGTTTCATAAGAATAGTTAAGGTTTTGTGAATAGATTTTATCTATTGAAGAAATGCTTTGAAATTGATAGTTAAAGTGTATAACTACATTGTATTGTCAAAGGCGTAAGGTTAAAGCATACTATTCAGTTTTCAGTATATTTAAGTGGGTTTACCTAGAAGTTTGCCTGTACTTAGATCCATTACATTTAAAATGAACCTTTTTTTAAAAAATCTAACACTCTTTTTATTAAGGTCAGTAATATTTAAATGACTGTGTTTATTGATTTATATTCCACTTCGGCTTCCTAATTTTTTTCAATCTTTCTGTAACCCCAGGAACTAGAAGATGTGAATAAGTGGGGTCTTCATGTTTTCAGAATAGCAGAGCTGTCTGGTAACCGGCCTTTGACTGTTATCATGCATACTATTTTTCAGGTAATGTGGTTAAGTTCTATCACCTTTCCTTTATTGGGTGACATAATGTCTAGTCTGTGAAATGTGCTTGTGTTTTATCTTCTTTACTATTCACTCTCTTTTGCTTATTTTGATGCTTTTTTTTCTCATTTGCCCCTTTACCAAGGGACAAATGATAAAGTATGGGGTATGGATCAAAGACAACTAAACCAGTTTTGTTATTTTTTCCATTCCAAGAAGTCATGTGGGAAAATTGAAGCAATTCATTAAAACAAGAGTTTAAAAATCATCTACATGACCTGATTTGCACAGAGTAGAGTACTAACTAAAAAATGAGTAAGCCCCTTGCTGACCGACCTTAGCATATAATTTCTTCAGTTGCTCTTTCTTGTACTGCTCTCTTCATGTCAATGTCCCCATTCTCTTGAGCTTTTGCCCCAGCTCAGGATTAGGATATAAATGAGTTGAGACTGTGGACAACATGGGACTAGCATGGCAGTTCCAACCCTAGAGAAAATGCTGAGTTCCAGTTGGTGTGATCCATTAGCTAAGTCAGCAGTACTGGGCTGAAGCTGCCTTCATGATTATCAGACACAGACACCTTGACAGTTGGCAGCTCGTTCCTGACACCATACCTCTTGAGGAAAGCAACGTGGGGCCCCGGAAGGACAGCCCTACCCTGGCTTTGTCCCCAGAGCCCCTGGATATTCTCAAAGGGTTCCATTTCCCTCACTAGACACTGTAAGAATGCTATTTCTATTTCTGGGTTATCCATAGATGACACTGGTGTGATTTTTCTCTTAACATGCTCTGTGGAAAATATTTTTATGTGAAAACAAAATGTTAAGAGGATTTCCTTTCCTACAGGAACGGGATTTATTAAAAACATTTAAAATTCCAGTAGACACTTTAATTACATACCTTATGACCCTGGAAGACCATTATCATGCTGACGTGGCCTACCACAACAATATTCATGCTGCAGATGTAGTCCAGTCAACACATGTGCTGTTATCTACACCTGCTTTGGAGGTAAATCTGGTTTCTAAAACTTTGAGACCACTAACCTGCTACTCATAAACATCTCTTAAACTTCAATACTGAAGGGTGTATGGGGCAGAAAACTAATGGCTTCATGGGAAGTATGTTGAGTTATAGGGAAGAAATGTTGTGATTAATAAACAGTTCAGCCTTTGATGAATTTTGCCTGTGAAAGTTGATCAAAGATTTAGGGATTCATCTGTCCACGATACTGCTTCTTTGAAATGACCTAGTGGACATTCCATAAAGTACATCTGGCTTATTCAGTTTCACTTAGTTTTTTTGGAATTTAGCCTGATGCCTTTTACATTTATAGTTCAACGGATGATATTTACAAAATAGAGACAATGCTTTGATATTTTTCATGGAATTTTTCAGAAAGAAACACATCTTTAATTCTACCAGATTTTAAGAAGTTGTTCCATTAAATGTTTATTAAGACAATTTGATTTCCTTAATCATTTGGGGGAAAGATTCTCTTGTTGATATATTTTATAGGTCAGATTGTTTTCATAATAAAATTGTGTTAATACCTCATCATCTGAGTAAGTGGTTCTCTACTGGGGGTGGTTCCTCCCTATTCCTCCTGCCCTGACCCCCCCCCATCCTCAGGGACATTTGACAATATGTGGAGACCTTGTTGTCTGTCACAACTTGGGAGATAGATGCTTCTGACATCTCATGCTGGGATCCTGATACTACAGTGCACAGGATAGCCTCCCACAACAAAGAATAATCTGGCCCCAGTTGTCAATTCTGCTGAGATTGAGAGTCCCTGTTTGAATGAAAGAAAATAATTGCTCATGTCATTAATTTTATGTACATTTTCAGGACATCCTTAAACATCTTAAATACTTTTAAAACAAGCTATTAAATATTTTGAAGCTTCATTCTGTTTTCCAACAAATTCTAGGAAGTAATTTCAACATTTGTATATGTCTTCCATTATATTATTACAGAATAATAATGTTATCTGTCTTGTCTGATTTTATAGGCTGTGTTTACAGATTTGGAGATTCTTGCAGCAATTTTTGCTAGTGCAATACATGATGTAGATCATCCCGGTGTGTCAAATCAGTTTCTGATCAATACAAGTGAGTGAAGTTTGTTTGTTTTTGCAGAAAAAATTTTTCCTTTGTATGTTTTAGAATGACTGAGCTTGTTTATAAACTTGGGATGTTTCCAGAGCCATAATGTTCTTTTGGGATGTGTAAATGTGCATTTTATTGATAGTGTATGTTAATGTAACCTAGCTCTGAAAATTATCATTCTATCCCATGAGGCTTATGTTGTTTGAAAAACATGCATTCCAGTACTTCTCTAGAAATAATATGTTAGTAGACAAGGATAATCAAAAGTGAAAGTTTGCAGAAACATTTAGATAGTTATATTGTCCCTAAAGTTTGAAATAAAAACAGGAAAAGTTAAACCTTCCTCACTTTATGTAGGTTGTCATTTCATCCTCTTCAGAGGCTGTGATTACTCTTTCCTCATACACCACCATGCCCAGCTCTGTTCTTTCCTTTTTACATCTTCTGTTGAGGGCAGTAGGAACATCTCTTTGACTTTTTATCTCTTCTGATTTCTCTTCTATTTAAATATTTTTAACCATTAAATTTTTTCTTGAACCCATGACATACCATCAAATAAGAAGTCAGCCCTTGGGACGCCTGGGTGGCTCAGTCGGTTATGCGTCTGCCTTCAGCTCAGGTCATGATCACAGGGTCCTGGGATTGAGCCCCAGTTTCCCTGCTCAGCGAGGAGCCAGCTTCTCTCTCACCCGCAGACCCCCAACCTCTGCTCATGCACGTGCTTGCCTGCCCCCCCTCAAATAAATAAATAAAATCTTTATTTAAAAAAAAAAAAGGCATCACTGAATTTGGACATATGAGGAGTGATAGAGACTGTTTAATATGGGGCATCTCTGACACACGGCTTCATAGAAAAACCTCTGTAGGGAATGTTTAGGCAATACTTGAGCTATGCCTTTGCAAAGAGGTTTCAGTTTTACAAAATTTCTATTCTTTTTGATACTTGAAGTTAATTGGTAAATGATTTAAATGTATTATTTAATTTCCTCCCATATACTGTGGTATATCAAATGTTATAAATTCACATTTATATACAAAAAAATGCAAAGTTGTTAGAGAATTTCTTATATCTGTTAAAAATATGCCCTTTTTTTGCTGTGAGATTGTGGATTAACAGCCTTCTTGTGACTAAAGAAGTTAAACTCTTTGGCATCTTTTCATTCCCCTTTTATTCCCTATACTTTGCTGTAGCCAGGTTTAAAGAGGCAATTTAAATGTAACCTCATTTTGAGAGATTTAACTCAGGTCTTTAAGATTATTTACATCTATTTTTTATATATCAGTTGGCTCTGGACTACTCTATAACAAAATGCACCTCTGTGACTCATACGTAGGAGGGTTGGGAAGGTCATGGATTTCCTGAGAGGTGTGGTTACTCAAGTACATTTTAGAAGTTTGGTTTATGAACTTACTAACCCAGGATTGGAGAGGCTAAATCTCATGTTCCAGCTATCTTATGAGAACCTATACTGGGGTGCTTTCAAGAGTCATCAAGGCATTACTACATATTAACACATAACTATTTATACACATCAGATGCAACTATATGAGTCTCCAGTATCAGTGCTTAGGGTTGAGTGTCCTTCTGGGAAGGGCAGAGAGGTCATACAGTACAGTGTACTATAACTGGCACTTTTCCTTAGCCTGACCCGGTTTATTATTTTGATTCTTATGCATGCATATCAAGGTTTTACAAAGACATAAAAATGTTGTTTTAATGTCAGCCTTTAAAAAAAGATATGCATTTTTTTTCTTTAAATTAACACCCAAGATAAAGACTGGTGTGTTATCTTTGCATTCTACTCCATACAGTACTTTTTTTCTCTTACTGTAGCATTACAATTAAGAAGAGATTAGAGACCAGATGAAAACAGAGGATAATAAAGTCACTGTTTCCAAGTACTCTGATAATGTTTTTAAGAAAAATGAGAACTGGCTCTGTTATTCTCTCTCGGAGACCCCCTAAGGTCAAATGGGCTTAGGGTGGCACTGGAGAACTCTGGCAGTCATTAGGGTACCCATGAGTGTAAAATTGAAGCTAGCAAGGCGTCAGTCCACAGATGAGTCAGATGCCCTCCAAAGTTTGAGACCCTCTGAGATAGATGATGAACAGATTTAGGGGACACTAATACATACAGTAACAGCGGCCTGTTTAAGGTCATTTTGCTGATGACCTGCCTGAGGTGGAAGGGTAACCGATCCTACTTCTAGAAGTACTTTGTTATTCAGTGATGGTGGGATGATCTCCTTTCTCCGAGACCTCAGCAACACTAGGAGGTTAACAGTTCCCAAAGCAGCTTTGGATCCCTAATGTTTTCTCCAGGGCAGGGTGTGAGGAGGCTGTGTTATTCCTGCGAGAATGAATCAGCATCATCAGCTGGTACACGAAAGTATCCCAGGGTGGATCAGGGCCCCGGGTCGTTATGACAATTCAAGGCCTTAGTTAGCTTTTGACTAGGGGTCATGCCAGCAAGTATTTTATTTCAGGACACAGGAGAGGTTAATAAGTAACCAGTATCACAAGTAAGTTTCAACTTCATAGCATTCTATAAAGGAGTCCCTCTCATAACTTGTAAACTTGTAATAAATAGCTTTGTTGAAATACTCTATCAAAATTATGTGATTATTTTTAGTTTGCAGCAACCCCCCCTTTTTTCTTTTAATATATAGACATTAAGTGTATGTTTTCTGTTTTTTTCATGGATTGATTGAGCCTCAGCGGTTCAGACTAGCACACTCCCAGCTCTTACCTTGGAGCTGGTGCTGCCAACTTGTCCAAAGCCAAGGGTTGAATCTGTTTCTTATAATAGAGAAGTCTAAAGACTTCTAATCATCACAGTTACATACCCATAGTTGGGAGGTCACTTGTCCTATTTTAAGGAGGCTCCAG
Organism: Zalophus californianus; assembly: GCF_009762305.2. Lineage (NCBI taxonomy): Eukaryota > Metazoa > Chordata > Mammalia > Carnivora > Otariidae > Zalophus > Zalophus californianus. Next base: position 43,964,047 of record NC_045599.1, on the reverse strand, counting down.
AGGCGCAGTGAGGTGGCATGACCACCTCTGGTAGAAGGGTTCTGGAGCTCACCAGGCTGCTTCCCAGTCCAAGTACTCCTCTGCTTCTTAGTGATGACAACAGTTCCCATCATTTGTTCCACTTGTAGGTGCCAAATGATTTGATACTAATGATACGTACACTCTTGGTAAACATGCCAGAGGTTTTGAGAAACAGAGACATCATTTCTACTGGCAGAGTTGGTTAAGTTTTGTAAGTGATTTGGGGGAATGGGGGAACCCGAGTAGGATTTTGAGAAGTTGAAATTCCAGGGTAGGGAGCTGCGTCAGTCTTTTCCAAGGACAGTACATGTAAATAAACCCATAAAATGTAAATGGAATCATAAAGTTTTGAATAGAACATGCTGGAGAGTATTTATCATAACAAAAGCGTTTGACTTCACAGCATTATTTTCTGAAACAATAAAGCACCGTCAAAAGTACAGATGATATATAGTATTACATTTTACTTGGAAAACAAGTAATTTTTGTTTATAGCAAGGATGCCTAAGTTTTAGGGAAAAAGATTTACTCACATTGGTCATGTGTTCGAAGCATATGGTTTTGGTTTCCAAGAGCAGACATTTCACTGTAGTAAAGTGGAGCTGTATTTAGCTGCCGGTATACACACTGTTCTCTTTGGTCTCATTTAAAGTGAGCTTTCCATAGCTTTGTCTGTGGGTTATATAGAGAGTGTTACTTTTCTGCATAAATCTAACACTTTCAAAATAAGGATGAATTCATTTTTATCAAATGTGATTACACAGAAATACTACAGAGATTGAGATTTTATTCAACAAAAAAATACTGAGAGTCTACTGTGTGCCAAACAACGTTCTAGGCATCAGGAATAAATGGGTGAACAAGGTACTGGCCTGGCTTTGAAGAGCTTGCATTCCACTGGAAGAGAATAAACTGTAACACATGAATATCAGATGGGACTAGTCCCATGGAGAAAAATAAGGCAGGGTACAGGCATAGGGCATTAATGAATTGAGGGAGTGAGCCAGTTTTAATCCTTTGTCCTTGGCAACTAGATCTTAAAACTACCACTTCCCTTCCCTATTTCAAGGAAAAATATTTTGTTCAGAAGTGTTGGAGAAACCAGACAACCATGCACATTACATGAATAACTTTTCATTTTATATAGGGTCTTAAGTCTCTAAGTGGGTTGGGAGGTCTTTGGAAGAGATTGTTAAGACTTGAACAGAGATAATGACAAGTCAGGTGGAATGTGATTGGGGCCAAATCAGTGGTACAAATTATAACGGACTTTATAGCAAAAAGTGAGCAGCTCTGCCTATGGTAATCAGGAAGGGCTTCATGCAAGAGGTGACTTGTACTGGGCCTTGAGGATGAACGGGTTTCAATAGAAATGTTCTATAAACTATTTTCTCACCCCCCCCCCAACCTTCCTGTACCTTAGAGCAAAGTGTGAAGGCAACTTTCTGGTAATGCCCGAACCTTCAAGGATTCTATGTAGAAGTGCTGCAGTAGTGTCTTTGGAGAAAAACTTCTCAGGAGATGCATAATCTTACCTCCTTTAGATGTGTCCACGTGCCTTCAGCCCTAAAGAGTAGAAAGTTAAGTGACTACCCTGAGATTCAGTTGCTTAAATGCTACCACATGTTCATTTAAAAATCAGTGGTCTTCACCACCTTCTTGTTAACAGCCCCAAAACTGGAGAGGCAGGGGAGACCCACTTGTAAGAAATCTTTTCATCACCTTTCTGGCCAGTCTGGATTCTTAGTAAACGTGAGGAGCCAACAGTTTTCCAAGGCAGGCTTTGTCCGGACTCTTTGGACTGCCCTTTGTGTGCAAGGTCATCTTTACATTGATTAGAATTGAGACTTGTTGTTAGAGCATCCGTACCACAGATCACCCTCTTCCTTAAAGTAACAATCCTCACCTTGTTCTTTTGTAGGCTCCACAGCCTTATTTTCTTTCTTCTTTCTTCATGAGGTATATAAACTTGTCTGGGTTTTTGTAAGCCTGACTCAGTTGGTGCATTAATGCCTCTTATCTATAAACATATTTATTCCCTTATGAGAACCCTGAAAGTTGAATTGGGCGTTATTTGTCCAGTCAGAAAACATTTGCCTTCTTTCCAATATATATCTCTTTAATAGGATTCTACTGTAGAAACAAAAATACCAGGGGCTAAGATCCTATATAGTGTTAATTTTTTTATTTCTATGTTTAACATCTATAGATAAATGTTCACAGTTAGAAGCTTTCAGAGACTATTTGAAAGTCAGACTTGACCAGATACTAACTGAATGAATGAGTGAACACTATTGTTTTATCCCCCCAAAAGAGACTGTACATACCTACTCCTTGGTACTCTAAACATCTCCGTTCCTATAGTTTGAGAGCAAAACTTTAGATGTGTAAATTCCTATTTCTATAGTACTGGTAAATTCATAGGATTTCACAATAGAAATATGTCTTAAACCTCTCTTTTCCTTCCTGGTTCCTTTAAAATAGTCATTGAGTAGTATTGGATATTTCTTTCTTAGAAATGAATGTATATTTCCCATGCATTAGTCAGGAAAAAAGATCGAATACATGTGCTTTTGGTCTTTACAGTGACCTAAGTGGAAACAGAATAAAGCACCAATTTTTTTTAATGACTACCTTATGGAGTTGGTCTACTATTTACAGGAACCAAGAAAGGAGCAGGATCTTACTGCCTAAAATACACAGGTCCAGGGCAGTCATAAGGGAGCAGCAAAATCTTCACCATGGAGTTATGTAGGCAGCTGAACACCTGTCTCTGTGAAGTCACAAGCATGCAGGTGGGAAGGGCTATATATCTGTATGTAGCGACTGCCATGATACTTGGGAAAGAACATGGAAAAAATGAGTAACACTTTGACTTCCAAAGCTGTGCTATGGAAAAAAAAATGAGTAAGAGCAGATGAACAAATCTAATATTGTTCATTTGTTCCAGACTGTCCTTGAGTATAATCCTAAATCACATGATCCTCACATTCTATGAAATGTTGGGAAGGTGGTCCACAGTTAGCAGGAACGTGCACCTTATGCTGTTGACATGTTACAGCTATTAGAAATGATGCCATGTCCTGCTGCCCATGCAGCTGCCTGTGGTACATCTGGAGGGGAGGTTCAAGAACATTTGGCCCAACTCTTCTTCCACTTTAGAAAAGAGGCAGCTGAGGACCGTAGAGTGAAATGACTTGTCGCAGGTCAGTAGCATTAGAATTCACTCCCAAGATTCCAGTGGTCCTTTCCACGGTTACACTAACTAGTTTATTCTCTCCTGGGTGGTGTCATGTCATGGTAAGGCTAACAGAGATGTTGAGGGGAATTGCTTCTTAAACCCAAACTGTCTCAGAATATGAAGACTAAGATAAACTCAGAAAAAATGGCTTTGCTTATCTTTTATCTCCTTTCTATCTTCCAAGACTCCGAACTTGCCTTGATGTACAATGATTCTTCTGTCTTGGAGAACCATCATTTGGCTGTGGGCTTTAAGTTGCTTCAGGAAGAAAACTGTGATATTTTCCAGAATTTGACCAAAAAGCAAAGACAATCATTAAGGAAGATGGTCATTGACATTGTAAGTAGCTGATAAAAGCAAAAAAGAAAGTTGTAATGCAAGTGTTTTTTTTTTAAAAGAGTAAGAATGAGATGAATAACAGGTAAATGGAACCATGTGTTTCAAAATTTCACGCTGCCTCTTACATTCAAGAAGCCGCCTGTGCTGTGCAATGAGGTTCTCCAGTAGGTTTTCTCCTTTCAGCAGTTTGGAGTTCAGAATAGTGACAGCTTGTCCTCATCATTCTAGTTTTATTTTCTGAACTTCTCCAGTCTGGTGGCAGGCATGGAAAATGACTAACAAAAGCAGTTAGTTCAAATGGATTTTCTCCACTTGTGAAATGGAAAATAAATTTATGTCAGTAGACGGTGCTGTTTACAGACATTCATGACTTCCCTTTATGCATATTATTCACAGTAATTAGAAGACACAGGAAAGCCTCTGGTTATCAGAAACTTACTGTGTTAAGCTTTATACCTACAAAGGTAGGAATTATCTGTCTTGGAACAGTAGAAAATTAACCATTTTCTGAAGTATTCTGTGAGCAACGTTGAATTGCTTGGTCATAGTTCAGGTACCACTTTCTAGTCCAAGGAACAGAAAAAACTTCAGAACGTGTGCTGATTTCTTATCCATGGAGATCTCATCCCCTTTCTTCACCATGAAAGTGGTTGCTGGGTGCTAACCTTCTGTATATTACACATGTTTATCTGGGCTTCCAGAAAACCTATAGCAAAGTCCAAGAGGCTGCCCGAAGGAGTAGTACAGAATTCCCATTCATTGCTGTTAGATGTCATAGTGTTTCTCCATTTCTTTCACGTTCTGCGTTAATGTTTTCATGTGCAAAGTCTGACTTTTCCTCTGGACTTTGTTACTTACTAAAATACTCTTTTAAGGTACTTGCAACAGACATGTCAAAACACATGAATCTACTGGCTGATTTGAAAACTATGGTTGAAACAAAGAAAGTGACAAGTTCTGGAGTTCTTCTTCTTGATAATTATTCAGATAGGATTCAGGTAAAACATCATTTGAATTTGTTCGGTGTTTGTGTGCACATGTCTAACTTTGTTAAGAGTAACTTTGATAAGATTTCTGTTTCCTTTCTTCCAGCTTATGATTTTAATTTTAAGCAGATTTTAATTTTAAGCAGAATTTTTAACCAAATTCTTAATCTTGAGAATTAACCAGATAAGATTCTATTGGTTTTTTGCATTTGCATTTGCATTAAAAGAAAAAAAACCTAATGTCTCACAAAACTGACCACTTAAGCAGCCCTGAATTTAATCAGCCATGCACACATAAGCAGTTTCAAGTGATATTTAGGTATGGTGGAAGGGACATTATTGGGGGCTATTAATACAACTGTGAACCATACACAGACACATCATAGTTGAGCTATTTGGAAGGAATCTTACAATGCATGTATTTTTAAGTGTCACATTCATCCACTGTGAATTTCTAGTAAAAAAAAAAAAAGCAGGTGCTGAATAAAGCGTCTCTTTTAATAGGTCCTTCAGAATATGGTGCACTGTGCAGACCTGAGCAACCCCACAAAGCCTCTCCAACTGTACCGCCAGTGGACGGACCGCATCATGGAGGAGTTCTTCCGCCAAGGAGACAGAGAGAGGGAGCGGGGCATGGAGATCAGTCCCATGTGTGACAAGCACAACGCATCTGTGGAAAAGTCACAGGTGATGCATTAAGCATAAAGTTTGCAGAGAGAACACAACTCCAACCTGAACATTTGATCACTTTGTCTACACATCACACAGTATTTCATTGGGTCTTTAAAATTACTTTGTTTTTGACAGGCTCAATTTCACTTTAGTGTTTATGAGCCAGAAAACTCTCATTCTTATTATTTTTATTCATATGGTCATATATTCATTTCTAATGACATTATATTTATCCATTATGACCGTATTCATATAGTATATACATATATAGAGATTTGGGGCCATCTGAACTCATAAGTTAATTCGGTTATATGAAGCCATATAGAGTACCTGGTCTGACTTTACTTATCTGGACTCACCTATAAATTGGCCATTCTAAAATAAAGTCCAGGTCTAATGCCCAAGCCCTACTTATATATAAACAAAGGGAAATTTTTACACCATAAACATACTCTTTTAAATTTAACTCAAGAGTTCTTGCTAATTTCCACCAGATAGTAACAACACTTTTATATGTTCTGTTGCCCAAAATAGTGCCTATTATACCACACTCAGGCTAGAAGTCTTCTGTTCAGTGTTATGTTTGTGGGCCATGTTGTATTTTTTATATTTTAACATAAATTATATACATGTATATAAATTGATATAATTAGATACATAATCAGATACCTTTGTAGGATCTCGTTCACCTTTTCCATTGTTTCTTAGTCCCAAGTCTTCTACTCAAATCGGAATTGTTTTTAACTAGGTGGGCTTCATAGACTATATCGTTCATCCTCTCTGGGAGACATGGGCAGACCTCGTGCATCCTGACGCCCAGGACATACTGGACACTTTGGAGGACAATCGTGAATGGTATCAGAGCACAATTCCTCAGAGCCCCTCCCCAGCGCCTGATGACCAGGAAGAAGGCCGGCAGGGTCAAACCGAGAAGTTCCAGTTTGAACTCACTTTGGAGGAAGATGGCGAGTCCGACACCGAAAAGGACAGTGGAAGTCAGGTGGAAGAAGACACTAGCTGCAGTGACTCCAAGACTCTCTGTACTCAAGACTCGGAGTCTACCGAAATTCCCCTTGATGAGCAGGTGGAAGAGGAGACAGTGGGGGAGGAAGAAGACAGCCAGCCCACAGCCTGTGTAATAGAAGACCATTCTCCTGACACGTAACAGTGCAAAGAATGTCACGCCTTTTTTTTTTTTTTTAATTTAAGTAGAGAAATTGTTTCCAAAGTGCATGTCACATGCCACAACCATGGTCACACCTCACTGTCGTCTGCCAGGATGTCTGTTGAACAAAACTGACCTTCACTACGCAGTCTGGCGCTCAGGAATACTGTAACCAGTTTTTCACCTCCGTGTCATCAGAGCAAGGGGGACATCTTCACGAACAGCATTTTAACAAGACTTCAGCTTGGTAAGAGCTGACAGAGCAGAGAAAATCAACTCCAAAATGTTTTCAAGGGAGTGTGGCTCATCGGGCAGCCCAAGAGTTGATAGGCTTTGGGGTTTCTTTACTTTTTATTTGTTTGCAATATTTTCAGCAGAAAGAAGGCATTACACAGAGTGAACTCATGGATGAAGCAACGAATGTGTCAGGAACAGGACACAGCGCGAGTCTGTTACCGGGAGGAAGATGAGCCACAGAAATTGCATAATTTTCTAATTTCAAGTCTTCCTGATACATGACTGAACAGTGCGGTTCCGTGAGCTGCACTGACTTCTACATTTTGTATGATATGTAAAACAGATTTTTTGTAGAGCTTACTTTTATTATTAAATGTATTGAGGTATATTTAAAAAACTATGTTCAAAACTTCATCTGCCACTGGTTTTTTTTCTAAGGAGTAACTTGCAAGTTTTCAGTACAAATCTGTGCTACACTGGATAAATCTAATTTACGAATTTTACTTGCACCTTAGAGTTCATAGCAATTAAATAATTTGTAGTGATTCATTGTTTTATATACCAATGACTTCCATATTTTAAAACAAAACCCAACTTTATGTTGCAGGAAACCCTTTTTGTAGGTCTTCATTTACTTGGCTTTCATTTCAGTCTTTTCAGAGTTGCTCCCACTGACATTTTTTTCACGGTGTACAAAGTAAATATTTGTTCTGTAATACTTTGATGTGCATTCTGTCTACTGTGTCTTAAGCCTCATAAACAATCATCAGTTGGTGTTGTCTGAAACAAGTAAGAGATATATAAATACCCAGTAGCTAAAATGGTCAGTCTTTTTTAGATATTTTCCTATTTAGTGTCTTCTGGTAACTTTTTGCTGTGTCAATAGACCCTCATTTCACAAGTGCATGTCTTTGTAATAACCCACACATTTTATGCTCATTTTTATTGTTTTCACAGTCAGTTGTAGTAAGAAAAACTTTTTCCCCTTGTGCTGCTTTATTCTTTAGTGTGTGTATGAACCTCTGTCCATGTTCACTAGATGGGGTCTTATCAAATATATCACCACCATTCTGATTGATGAAGAGAAGCAGGTAGTCAGGCTAGAGTCACCATTCATTTTGACCACAAGGCCATATATAATGACTAACTTTTACTCTTGATTCATAGAGAAAAGTTAACAGCCAGCTAGGTGATTTTTAACAATATTAGCAGAATATATTAACAAACACCACTACAACTAATGCTCTTTTGTTTCCATGATTTCACCATGGGATTAAGAACTAGATGAGGAATATTCTTGAGAAGGGATTTTAAGTGTAGCAACTACTCTTCCTTAATGGACAGCCACGTAATGTAGAAATTGCTTTCTCAGTTATCATTGGTCCATAAGTATGTCTTGTAGAGGAGAACTTTAAATGCACTGAGGGAAAGAAGTTGATGACGCCAGTGGCACCAAAGGTTTGGTAATATTCTGCCACCCTAAAATACTAGGTTGGATAAGAGGATTCTACCAAAGTAAAAGAGATGGCTCTTGGCTGCATTTAGCACCAAGAAATGTATTACAACTTTTGGGATTACTTCCCAGTATTTACCTTCGGTTGGCACCCTGGGGGACTTACTTACTTTGGACTTTCTTCCCATTTCAGCTCTTAATAAAGTGTTTGCCTTCTCTATGAAGAATTTGGAGCCCAAATAATCATTCTTCACATTGATATCCAAAAATTGAAATAGAGACCAAAAAGGTTATCTGACCAAATGGAAAATAAACTGTCAAGAAAAGTTGTAACCCTGAAAAACATTTATATTTGAGATTTCTCAAGGAGTTTACTGGGGACTAATAACTAAGTCATCAGCCTGGGAAATGACCCAAAGATGAAGATAGTCCCTGTTTTAAAACCCTGAGATCCACAGGGGAAACTTTGATAGAAAAATTATGTAGCTCGGATCTGTTCTTAGAGCAGAACAGGAATCAACCAATGAATTATCAGATTTCCACTCTCCTCTCCCTGAAAAAAAATCGGTAATCTTTCAAGTAAAGTCCTGTGTTTAGCCAAGTGGTTTTGCAAGAACATCTGGAAACTTGTTTAATTTTATTTGTCCTTGATGGAGGTCTAAAAAAAAAAAGGCAAACATCTAGAGCTTATTCCTTTATCCAAAATATTGTCATTCTCTCCTCTCACTAATGCTTGGTATTTCCCCCCCAGAGTGCCTAAAATCTTAATAGGGAAAAAATTAAAGTAGCAATATATCACAAACAAATCCAGACCTGGAAGGATTTGTAACTGCATTGAAAAACAGAGGGTTTTTTTGTTTTTTGTTTTTTGTTTTTTCAGTTTGTTGGTTTATAATGGTCACATGTTGTGAAGATGCTCACCGGTGGACAATCAAAATTGTAGAAAAGGCATGCATAATATCCAAGAGACAGGGACTCCTGCACCGTACAATCTGCTTATCCTCTCCTTTCTCTTTCCTTCTCTTTCGCCAAAGTGTGCTTCAGAATTATACACTGCTTTAAAGAGAACATCCTTATACAAGTGGCTTTACATTTCCTAAAATGCCATAAGAAAATGCAATATCTGGGTACTGTATGGGGAAAAAATGTCCAAGTTTGCATAAAACCAGTACATTTCAGCTTGCAAGTTACTAAACACAATAATGCTGTTTTAATTTTCTTTTACATCACTTAAAATTCACAAGAAAATAATGTAGATAGAACAAATTGCAGACAAGGAAAAAAAACTTGAATGAAATGGATTTTACAGAAAGCTTTATGATAATTTTTGAATGCATTATTTATTTTTTGTGCCATGCATTTTTTTCTCACCAAATGACCTTACCTGTAATACAGTCTTGTTTGTCTGTTTACAACCATGTATTTATTGTAATGTACATACTGTAATGTTAATTGTAAATTATCAGTTCTTATTAAAACATCATCCCATGATGGGATGGTGTTGATATATTTGGAAACTCTTGGTGAGAGAATGAATGGTGTGTATACATACTCCTTGTACATTTTCTTTTCTCCTGTAATATAGTCTTGTCACCTTAGAGCTTGTTTATGGAAGATTCAAGAAAACTATAAAATACATAAAGATATATAAATTTAAAAAACAGAGCTGCAGGTCTTTGGTCCCAGGGCTGTGCCTTAACTTTAACCAACATTTTCTTCTGTTTTGCTGCATTTGAAAGTAAGGTAATTGGGGGGGGGGGGCGAGGGCTGGGCATTTTACGTCCAAGCTTTGAACCAATTGGATTTCAGCTGGAAGATTCTGAGACCCTTCTGAGATACAAGCTTTTAAGTATTTCTTGCCATGAAGCAGCACTGCGTACATAATGATTCTTTCAGGAGCTACTTCACGTAGTTACATCTGATTGTTGGGGTTTTTTTTCACTCTCAAACACTAGTTGGGAAAATATGTTCTTATCCAATGATAACAAAGTCTTCTTGGCTTCTTAAGCACATAGGCAAATGAACTTGATTTGAAACTAGAGCCTCAGGCCACATGTGTTGGTCAGTCATTTATTCATCAGCTTCCTGTTACGAGAATATATAATAGGAAAAGGTCATTTTTTTTTAACCCTGGAGTTTTTCAACTAAAATCAACCAAATTTCCATAATGTATGTAAATCCATAGATAAAACAGTTTTTATATGATGCCAATTCACACAAAAACGATTCACCATTCTCTAGAATTTGTTTCTGCGAAACTACTATGGCTTTCGAATTTTAAAAATTAAACTTGGCATAATGGCCAGCTCCCAAAAGTTATGAAAAGTTATGAAAAATTCCCACTGGGTGGTATGGAAACTGCCTCCCACTCTTGCCCAGCCCTCAGAGCACTTGACTTAGCGAGAGATCCTTTTTCTAGGAAAAAATGAGCCTCCTGTTATTTTATTTTATTTTTTTGACACAAACTGTAGATTTTAGCAGCCCTGGCCCAAAGGAATTTGATTACTTTTGTTTTAAACAGTACAAAGGGGACACTATAATTATGAAAAACATCCTTACTGATTTTGGTTGTTTTTAATTTTATTTCTTAGGATATGTTTTCAGAGTGGTAAATTGTGTGTGAGCATTACAAATGATGATTCTTTTAGTGGTTTCTTAGCCTCTCTTACAGCCCATGGGGATAGTACTGTACATCAATACCTTCATATGAAATTTTTATATGCAATGAAAATAAAAGCATGGGTTGATTCTGCCTATTTATGACTCGATCTTTTACAAATAAAAGATTATTCATTTTAAACTGTAGGTTATTCAGCCCAGGTTTTCAAGAGTGATGCAGATGTACGAAGTGAAAGGATAGTGGCATAAGTTAGTACTGATACTCATAATCAAATGAAACCAAATTATGTCTATTCACCTTGTTACAGAAAAAATTGCCCAAACTAGATGGCCCCTAAGATTAAGCAGTGTTTTCTAAACAGGGTTGGGAAGGGTACATCTCCGCTTAATGAAGTGTTCTGGTATACCCGAGATGTTGCAGACGTTCAACAATTATTGTCGGGTACGTACTCCACCAACGACAAGATTCTAAGGATTCAGCAGAGAACAAGACAGTCTCTGCTTTCCTGAGCCAGACTTTGGAAGGGACACAGACATTAAACACTTCCAAACACAGGCCATCGTTAAGTGCTCAGTACAAAGGAAGAAGCTCCTGTGCTGTGATTAAGTGGGCACCCGAACTTGATCTCTTCTGGAGGGCCAAAGAAGGCTTCCTTAAGAACGATTTGGGACTGAGTGCTGAGGGGTAGTGAGAGGTAACCAGGCAAGAAGGGAGAGTTGATAGGAAGAGGAAGGGAGATGTGGTCCAGATGGGAAACCACTTGCAGAAGTCCTTAGGTATCAATGAGCTTGAGAGCTCTGGTGAAATGGAAAGAAAGCAATCCTCCCCCATTACTCTTTGTTCCTTACCCTGCTTTAATTTCCTTGACAATGCTTATTACAAACTGGCTTATCTATCTGTGTATTTGTCCATTCTCTGTCTATGCCACCAGAACAAAGCTTCATGAGAGCAAAATCTGCTTACACCTAAAACCAGCCTTGTGGGCTCTTAAGTGTTTAATATTTAATAGAGACACCAAACTGATATTGGATAGAATTCAATCTGATAAAACATTTTGGGGTCTTAGAGAATTTAAGTTGATACCATAAAAATACTCTGGTGGTGGTTTTTGAGCTTGCTAAGATCCCAGATAAAGTTTAGAGGTTTTTTTTTTTATCTTATTGCTAGCCAAAAACTCTACTTGCCTCTTCCTCACAATTTTTTTCTGCATGACAAAAATAAAAATCCATTTATTGTGATGAGAGTAAAAATTTCAGCAAAAATTTAATCCCAGAACCCTCAAAACTTAAATAGAATAAGGATCACTAAATAGAATGATATGCTTAGCCCCTCACTAATTTCCTCCCACTACCACAAAGAATGACAGTGACTATGGCCACAAGGTGCCCAGTTGACACCTTCAGGGAATTCTTGATCTAAACCCGAGGTCCATTCCTCAGAGTCTATGGTTCCAAGGTGAGACTTTGGGACCAAAAAACCATCTGCCTTCTTTCCCACTTGTTCCCCCCAACTGATTTAGGTCAGTTTTGGGTGTGTTGAGCCCATCTGAGTTTAGGGCTTTCACCTGGAGACATTTCCTCAGATACACAGCTACAAACTTAAAATAGCAAAACACTACACTTGGGGGCAGGGGAGGGGCCCACTTCCGGTTGCCAGAGCACTCCACCAGCAGTGGGCACGCACTTATCCACAGAGCCTCGTTTCAGAGGAATTCCACCTGTGCTTTCCCAGCTTCCTGATTTGGGCGCCGTTTCCCCCACAAATACTCAATGTCAAACTGAGTGCAGTGGGTGTGAATCTTAGTCCACGGACTTGGGTGAGCAAGAAATACTACTTTATTTCATTTCAGTCAATTAACTGGGGCTCCGTGTTTTTCCAGGGTGTTGGGAATTTCCATCTCTGTCATCATTAGCATATGCCCCTCCCACCCAAAGTAAAGCTTCTCTCATCTCCAGCTGAGCCTGAGCACCTGGCCTCTGTGTCATCCAGTCCCTGATTCCTTACAGTCTGTTGGCCCTTTGCCTCCTGGTCATGCATTGATAAACAGGTAATATAAGCTGAGGTTGGGGACCTACTTCCTTAAACTCATTATGTAGTTTTTGTGTCTAAAGAGAGCCTGTTTTTTTAATGCCTCTTTACTACCTACTCCAGTAGCTGCAAACAAGTACTCTCCTTCTCCTGATCCCAGGGACGCTCTCTCCACTGGCCTCTAGCGACTCCTCTCTCCTTCCTTCCTTATTTTGCTCTTCATTGGAATTAAACTTAAAAAGAAAAAAAAAAGACTAGAGGTGATTATGACTACTGTCTGTCCCTCCTCTCCCCTCTACAAGAATCCTATTACTTGAAATATGGAAAAGAAAACATTGTAGGAATAGCATACGTTAAATAATAGTTCAGCCAAGCTAAGTTCTCAGCGAAAGAAACAAGGAGGCAGTTGCTATTCCTGGAAGAGAAAGTATGGACAACCACGGAGTCGGGATCTGGAAAGGAAGAGAGAACTTGAAATCTTACCTTCCTCTTCCAACTGGGACTGGGCACTGCGGAGATCCAGGAGAGCAGACTCTGGTAAGAATTCGTAAGCCTTGCTGCCTTGGGTCAGGTTTGCTGAGATCCCACCGGCGGGGCTCCACAGTGAGTGGGGTTTTAAGCAGTGTAGCCCTGGTAGCTACTAGAATTTGGAAAGGTTTTACATTAATTTTAGTTTCCCCGTTGCTGTTTAAGGGGACTGATAGCAGTTTACTGGAGAATCCCCGGGAGTCCCGTCAACCCTGAGTGGGGCTCTACTTCACCGATAGATACAGGGGCTTTCTCTTTGGTGTGGAATTATTTGACAAAAGCTTCCCAAACAATCCATTTTCCTTTGTCCTGCTTGACTGCAAATTCGACTCTGAATTCTGGCCAGCGTCTTGATGAGGCACGCCTACCAGGGTGCCACGGCAAAGGCCCAGGTGGTTTAGGTGTTGGCTTTGGAGTGGTTGCAGCTGTAAGGTAACTCCTTTAGTGGACTTTTGTTTATGGTCTTGTCTCTTTCCTCAACCCAGATCGCCTTGGGGAGAAACAGAAGTTTCTCCAAGAGCATCTTATAATTCTTCCTGTCATTTTGCTCAGGTTCTTAGCACCATGGCCTCATATGGACTCTTTTTCTTTTATAAGAGAAACAGAAGTGTTTCCTCTATCAACGCAGACCTCAAGAGAACTACAGCTTTCAGCTCCAGGTACAAAGGTCAACCACACCTTTCTGCCAGAATCACTCCCAGGCCTGCCCTAAGAGCTGGGCAGTGGCATTCAAAGGGTATGCTGATGGGCAAAGAGACCTCTAAGGTTTTTATTGTTCAAATCCCACCCACAGAGCTGCTGGGCTGATCATAGCCAGGGCCCGGCGGCAGGGGCCTGCAGGGAAACCATGCATAGCCTCTCCCCAGAGGCAGTCCAAGGTACTGGTCTAAGTACCCAGCGCTAGTGCTGTCATGTCGTCACGAAAGGGCTGAGGGCTTTGTGGTGTCCCCCTGCCCCCCTCCCCGGACTCCCGGAGAAACTGGGAGATCTCTGGCTGGCGAGAGACACACCTGGCTTTCAGATGCCTCACCTGGGCATAGTCTTCAACTAGTCTGAGCTCTGGTCTTTTGTTTTGTTTTTTCTTGTAAGAACTGCTTCACCTGTTGGTTAGTTTGTTTGTTTCTTTTAACCATTTTTTTTAAATTTTGTAAAAGTAACACAGGTACATTGTTTAAAAAGTCAATTCTGACCTGATCCACTATGTGTTAGTCGACTTAGGCTGCCCTAAAAAAATACCACAGATTGGGTGGCTTCAACAAAAGAAATTTATTTCCTCACGGTTCTGGGGTCTGGCAATTCAAGATCAGTGTATCAACAGGTTTGGTGTCTCCTGAAGCCTCTCTTCTTGGCTTGTAGGTAGCCACCTTCTCCCTATGACTTCACACAGCCTTTCCTCTATGTGTCCCCATCCCTGGTGTCTGTGTGTAACTAGTCTCCCCTTATAAGGATACCGATCAAATTGGGTTAGTACTACATACATGACCTTACCTCTTCAAAATACCCTATCTCCAAGTAGAGCCACGTTCTGAGGTACTGGGGGTTAGGGCTTCAACATAGAGACTTGGCGGGGGACACCGTTCAACCCATAAGAGCCAACAAAAGGAAATCCTTTACCTGCTGCACCGATTTCTACCTACTGAAAGCCGAGACCCCCTTTTACCCTTTCTTCCTGCTTTTACTGCCATATTTGTAAGTGACTTGTTTGCACCACTACCTCTTGCCTTTCTGATTTTAGGTATACACTTCTGACTGACAGATGGGGATTTCCCCCCAGATCTCGTCCTCACATGCTCTCTTAAAGTCTTCTACTAGAATTCTATCACATGTTCTGGTTGCATTATTATTTAAAAGTTTGCATGGTTATGGTCGTAAAAAAATAATTGACAGCCAATCTATGTCATTTGTCATAATTACATTTCCATTTTTACGTAGCTTCTTTCCTGGAGATAATTATTTTATTTTTTTATTACCTTAGTTTGTAAAATCCTAACTACTATTCGCTCAGTGCACTCCATTGAAACAAGCCTCCTTTTATTGGGGTTGAACACGTCAGGGGGCATTGGCTTTCAGTCTCCCGTGCCCACTCTATCTGGGATGGTATTCTCTTGGCATATGGCTCTGAGATCTTGTCTTGACCGCTGGCTTTGATCTTTGTTCAGCAACCTCCTGGACAGTCGCTTTCCTCCTGGCTCTACTCAATCTTCCACTTCCTGGATCCTGATGTTATTAGTGGCTTAGTTTATCTATTACTTTGCTTAGTTTTCTATAGCTCATGTATTAGCTTCCTAAGAAAGGGTGCATAGCAGGTAAGTTTACAAAACTTTTAATGTGAAAAGTTTTATTTTTATTTTACCCTATTTGGATGATAGTTCAATAGAGAATTATGAGTTTCTTAAGTAGGAGGACAAGCAGTTTACTCTGGGGTAAAGCCCCAGATATGTGCAAATGGAGGGTCACTTTGGAAAATAATAGGATCGTTGTGGGCTTCCTGGAAGGCTTGGAATGACTTTGAACTTATATGTCAATGTGGAAAGCCCATTTGCAGACTGCTTATTTACCTGATAACTTCCCCTAGATTTTGGAATCTTCCCTGCCCCCCAACTCTTTTGTCCATCAGCTCCAGTTCCTCTGAAACACCAGCTGAAAAGATTTTTCTCCTTTAGTCATATCCCATAATTTGCAGTTTGGTTTGCTTCCGCTTCGTATCAGTAATCCTTGGTGATTGTCTCCTCATTGGCATCTGTATGAAGTGTTTTATACTGCTGTTTTGGGGAGGCCGGAGCATGATGTCAGAACTCGGTAACCTTTAAATCTAGTTTAGTGCCCGTGCACTGGGGGATTCTTGGGCTGCTCGGGGACTCGTGGGAGTTTTGCATTTGTACACACCAAGAACATCCTGAGAGATCCGCCCCTCGTGCACCATTCACAATAGGCTTGCCTCTCAAATAGCTTTCCATGTGATTTGAAAGAACATATTCCCACACAGTTTTTCAAATGCATGGAAAATCCCTATCATTTTCCTGTCTGCATCGTCTTCACAGGCAGCCCACATAGTTCTTTGCTGCATGTGAAAGAGAGACAGAGGGATGGGGGGGCGGGGAGAGGGTTCTACAATGGCCTTTCCTGCTTAACTGCTCTGTATAAGGTATACTCCTTCCCCTAGGAGGGCGTGAAGGAATGAGTGAGCACAAACTCTATTCCCCACTAATGTCACCACCCCCACCACCCCCACTGCCAAAGAAATGCATTACGCAAGCACTTCCTTTTGTGTCCACGAAACACTTCTAACTACAAAAGGAATTTTAAAAGGAATACAGGCTTACTGTTGAGTATTTGGGTAGAAGCAACAAGCATAAAAAGGGGGAGGGGGAAGAGACTCCAAATACCACACCCAGAGCCAACCACCGTCCATACTTTGTCATGTTACCCATGAAAGATTTATTTAATAATTCATCAGATATTTATTGGGCACTTACAGAATACCGGGACTTATTCTAATTGCCGCAAATACAGATGTAAAGAGACAAGGTCCTTGATCTTGTAAAAATGTGTGTTCCTTTCCCAGCACCTCAACCTCTGCCCATTCTAACACTTGTTTTGTAGTTAGTTAGGCCTCGGCTGCAGTCAAGTGTTCACGGACACCCTGTCGGAGACGTCTCCAGACGTTCTATCCCTACAGCCCTAAGCAATGTAGGAAAGATGTTAGGGTTCGAAGCCGACAGCCAAGAAAGAATTCTTGAGACGTCTTTGGTGCAAAAAGGTGGTTTTATTAAAGCACCGGGACGGGACCCGTGGGCAGAAGGAGCTGCACCGGGGTCACGCGGAGTGGCCCATTATATACCCTCAAGTTGGGAGGGGGCTAGGGAATAGTGTGTCTCTAAGGAATTTTGGAAGCCAGGTTTCCAGGACCTTGAGGAGGCTAGCTATTGTTGAGAAAAGTCATTTATTACCGTCTAATAAAACCTTAGTCATGAGACCCTTCAGATGTATATCGGTGGGCCATATGCTTGGGGGTGATTGTCAACACGTATCTTGGGGGTTAGAGATAAAGGAAGTCTCCAAAGGAATTTTTATATGTTAAAGTAGGCTTACAGGGTCCTGGGGGGGTGGGGGCGGTGTTGTTCAGGCTAGGATTGCCTTTTGCCTTTAGCAAAGTATTAACATCGAGGCAGCTGAGTCCCTAGAGGAATGTCACTCTGCCTGTTTCAAGGACTTGTCAGTGGGCTGTAGGACATTTAATAAGTTCTCTTCTGCCTTTGTTTCCCACATCACTACACAGCCCCCTCCCCTAGGGCTCTCTAGGCTCTGTTAGGGATCTTCCTCCTGTCCTGATGCAAACTGCTTCTTGCCTGACCGTGCAAAGCGATTGGCACCCAGCTTTGAAGTAGAAAGCTCCACACGTGGCGTTTGTCTGAACACTTAACCAGCCATTACATCCTTTAAGGAGTGACAAGGATTTAGGGTGAGTCCATCACTGACAAATAGAGGATTTTTGTGGTGGTGGTGGTGGTTTCTTTCAAGTAAGCTACTGGGCTAGTCCTTAGGTTCCATAAGCTCGCCCTTAGTTAGTCTGTAGGTGTAGACGTGAACTCCTGTTTGTTTATTGATTGATCTCACAGTTTTGATTTCGTACCAGGCACTTGGCTAGACCCTGGGATGCAGAGATGAGAGACAGCAGAGAACTCACTCTCTGATAGACACAAGATGCCTTGTTTACTCGGCAGCGGGCTAGGCGCCCTGACGTGGCTGCAGTCTGGGGACAGGTAGTTCGGGGACGGCTTTCTGGAAGAGAGCAGGTCTGAGCTGTACCTTGAAGCACATGAAGCCTCTGAACGATGGGGCCACAATCCAAGGACCAAGAGCGCGTGCTAGTACGAAGGAGCAGTGGAGAGCCTGGTGCGTGGGGGGACAGCCAGTCACTGATCTGGCTGGTGGGTCTGCAGGGGAGTCGGGGTAAGCAATGAACTGGGCACTGGGACTGACATCAGGCTCTGACCGGCCGGTTTCTGCTCTGCTTAGGGGTTTAGAGTTCATCCTGAAATCGTATTGAAAACGTTTTCAAAGGCAGTGGCGGGATCAGTGCAGGATGTGGAGTGGGCAGAGACGAGAACGTTTTTACACTAGTCCAGTCGAGAGATGGAGGCCTGGGAGATATGGAGAAAGGAGAAAAGATTGAGGAGATACTGTTATTGAAAACCGACCTCCGTGCTCCAGAGCCGGAATACAACACAAAGAGCTTGGGGAGGAAGAGGAACGCTCATTTTATCACTTTGCCAGGCAAAGGAGGCTGCAACAGGCTACTGCCTTTACAAGTGCAGACCCACCCAGAGTGAAGGGCTGAAGGGTGTCGTAGGGAAATACAGGATCTGCGTTATCCAGGAGGAATCTGGTCCGGGCTTCCCGTGCCTTCCCGGTGGGCTCCTGACTAGCGCCCACACTGGGCTCTGAGTCTCATTGCTGAGTAGACGTGGAGGCCGGCGAGATGTCAATATTGATACCGAGTTCCTGGAACAAAGGATCCTATAGAAAAGCAACTGAAGGGGAGGGGGAGGCTCTAGGAGCAAGAAAGAGAACAATTTGTTCCGTTTAGAGTCAAGCCTTGCTGAAGCATTAGTGTGTCCATGTTAATTTCCATCCGCCTCTAGGTTTCTGTAGCAGTCTCAATGTTAAGGAAGGAGAAGCAACAGAAGTTCGTGGCTGGCCAAAGGTTGGGGGCCGAGGGTCGGGCGGAGCCCCTGGTTTCTGATTGGGCTGTGGTGATGTCATGGCCTCCAGGTGGACCCCGGATGCTGGTGAGATGAGACTGATGGAGGTGCTCACCTAAGAGATAGCTTGTCCAGGAGGATCAAGATGAACACAAGACAGCAAACAGCCCCTCAGAAACGGGGAAAGCCAGGAAGGAAGAGTTCCGTGTCATCCAGACAAGAGCAATTCCTTTGGTGTCATAGGGGCCAAGAGAGCTGCCAGTGGCAGGAGGGCAGGCTGGCATGCAGGTGATCTGGGACGGCGGGGAGGCAGTGTGCTCACCAGAGGACCTAGTGTTGGCGGGAAAGTCGCTGTTTTGTTTTGACTTCATTATGAGACAGAATTGAGGGAAAACAGCAAGTGGAGAAGGTAAGGGCGAAGGTTGACGGGAAAGGGTTAGAATGAAATGGGGTCCCTGGGGAAAGATCCAGGACACAGACCAGAAGGTCTCCACTCAGGGTTGCGGCTCTCCTGAGAGGCATTTTGGAAATGTGTGGGACAGTCTGGAGGGTTGAGGTGATTTATAGCAGGGTCGGTGGGGGAGAGCGGATTAAGGCATTGAGTGGGCAGAGCCCTGGGAGGTAACATTCTGTGATGGGCAACATAGGGGAGGACGTTTCTATGTCCTGGACAGCTTTCAAATGACCCGCCAAACGGGAGGGTGAAGAACCTGTTTAGAATCATCTGAGCCTGGCACCTAATTCTGGTTTTCACATAAACAAAAAAGAATTTTTATGCAATGTTAATATAATTTTTCCAAAGATTCAACTGTTGTGTAAATTGAGGGGAAATTATACTGTATTTTGTTGAGAGTTTTAGCAAGGGTTCATCATTTTGGGGATGGCGTTTTTGCCTCTCCTGTTTGAGTCCCAATACCAAATACGTGTATCAGCCTGCACACGCGTAACGATCATATGTTGACTCTACAGCTAGGTGCAAGCATTTATGTGCCTAATTGTGTATTCAGTATAGTAGGGCCGGAACTTTTACGTATTGAAATGTTCATTACTACCCTTTAATTTCCCTTTTATTTTGTAATTGCAGCATTAAATCAATTACAATGTAAGTATGTATCTTAGGTAGGTTAGGTTGATTTCTCAGTAATAAAGAGCAAGAGGTTTGCAAAGTATTTTTTAAAAATGAGGCTGTTGGATCTGATTCAGTTGAGAATCATCAGCAAAGATAGAAGCATGAAGCAGGAGAAGCCACTGGACACTGCCTCCGGAATGTCAAAAAGGTGGATGAGATACACATGAGGAGAAGTAGGGGAGGACATGGGGTTGAGGGAGTTATCCTGTGCCTTATCCTTTGTCAAGTTGGAGGTTAGGATGTGTTCAGAGTGAGGAAGGAAGTGAATGTAATAAAATCGACATAAAAGAGAGAGGGAAATCTAAAAGAGTATCTTGGAGGGAATGGTGCTGCAGATCATGGGAACATTGCCAGGCAGTCTTGAAAGCCCAGATATGGTTGGAAACCACAGATTTGTGCAGAGCCTCCATCGGTACCATGGTGTGACCTTTGCCAGAGGTGTTCAGCAAGAGTGCTTCTCTGTGGGAGCACAGAAGGAGCACGGCTGAATTAATCTCAGGTTGGAGTTTTCCCAAGCAGGAATGACAGAAGAATAAAAGGTCAAAGATTATGTGTATTAACTAGCAGACTGAGTGGTGTAGCAGTGACCCATGATTAGAGCCAAAAGCGACGGCTAAGAAACTATCATAACCTAAAGGACCCTGGTCAACACCAGGGGCCCCAGCAGTGGTACAACCTTCCTCTTTCTATTCCAACAGTGAAATCAGCTTTATTCCCTACTTGGTTTGTTAGTTGGGGGGGGGGGCTCTTTTAAAATATTTTTCTCTGTTTGGCCAAATGAAATTTTTGGCACTGGCTTTCGTGGGCTGCCATTTTCCCAGGTTGCCGTAAAGAAAAAAATCCAGGGTTGACAACTTCCGTGGCCTCCTATTGTAGATGGTGGTGGGCTTTGCTAAGCCGAAGGCAAGTGTTAACAAATCCGGAGGGAGAATAGCCCTTTGGTGAGGCAATCAGTAAAAACTAAGCAGCAAATAGGAAGTATAGCTAATGGAAAACTCTTGGTTTGAAAAGTGCTGTAAATTCCCACATGTACTCTGAAGAGTCGGACTCTTTAGAATAGCCCTTTGGTGAGGCAATCAGTAAAAACTAAGCAGCAAATAGGAAGTATAGCTAATGGAAAACTCTTGGTTTGAAAAGTGCTGTAAATTCCCACATGTACTCTGAAGAGTCGGACTCTTTAGAATCAGGAGGGAACTTACAAGTTTCTCATTTAAATTTTCACCCAAATTTCCATTTCCAAATGTTGAAATCTTGTTTTTTCTCAGACACCCAAATCTCTCTTATTGGGGGACGGGTGCCCCGGCGGTGGGCCCGGGGCCCCCTCACTGCGCCCCTTGGCGCTGCTCCTGGAGTCCTGTGGGGTCATCACACCAGGCAGCCCAGGTGGGCTGGGGCAGGGCTCCATGTGCAGGGCCTAGAAACTTCATCTGCCTGGGAGGCCAGCCCTTCAGTGGTTGGGACCTGCGGCCGCCCAATCTCACTGGTGAAACCACACTCTCCCAGCACCCTGCCGCCATCCAGAAGCTGGTCATCCCTGTAGAAAAGCTGCATGTCGGGGCGCCGCTTAAGGATGCCCTCAACGATGCGCTTCAGCTCCAGCACCGGGCTCCACTCCTCGGCCTCCGTGATGATGATGGTCTTGTGGCACCAGATCAGGAGAAACACATCCTGGGAGGTGGCAGGCCAGCATGAGGGGGGGATCCCTAGACCCCACCTTGCAGGGCATGCCACCCCCCCGCCCCTCTATACCTTCCATACCCCCCATCCTGCCCCAGCCCAGCCTCCAAATGTTGAAGTCTTAAGTGTTAGCCTCTAGCTGCATAATCCAAATCCCAGCCCATTCCCCTCTGCCCCTTAACTACAGAGGAAGCAAAAAAGAGTACGGGAAAGGAAAAGGGTCGCCACCTGATGCCCGTATTTAGATTTAGGGACTAAAATAGTGAGGGGAGTGAGGGGAGAGTTGGCTCACCAGCAGAGTTACAGGAAGCTGAGGACATCTGGCAGTTGGCGGGCAGCTCAGTGACATTGGGAATGTTAGGGGCCCTGGGGGGGCGCTGGCACAAACTGTGGGAATTGATAGGGGTTGCAGACCAATGTGGAAACTAATACTAAAAGGCTAATAAGGTGATAGGGATTCCTGCCTTGAAGGATCATGACTAGAAGTGACTAAAACCAACAAGAATTAGTGTCACGAGTATATCACAAAGTTGGAAAAGGGTATAAAGAGGAAATTCACAGAAGGAAAAACCCAAATGGCTAACGAGTATATGAACAGTTACATAAACACTAATAATCATAGAACTGTGAGCAAAAATGAATCGTTGGAGACTGGCAAAAATTAGACACTGAAATAAAGCATTGGCAACAATGTGGAGGCGTAGGAGGCCTCAGACATTGCTAATGGCCATGCAGACTGGTAAAGCCATTCTGGAAAGTGATTTGGCAGAACTTCATGGAACAAACGTGAGACTGCTCTGTGACCAGGGATTGTTCTCTCGACATAGACCCAAGAGAAAGTCCTTTAAAGTTTCTGTAGGGACATCACCGAGGACACCGTCATGGTGTTGTTCCTGGTAAGGAGAAGCTGGAAACCTAGGTGTCTGTCGCTAGGGTAGTGTATGGGAAAATGGTAGAAGCACACAGTGGTCTGCTCTTCAGTACTTAGAAGCAGGAACTAGATGTGCTTAGGGTAGAAGGATAGATTTTTAAAAAACAGTGCTGAGTGAAAAACCAAAGCCAAAGAAAGAAAACAATACCATCCACAATGTGAAACATATGCAGACACAGAAAATGGCCCTGAATACTTTGCAAAGATGCTGTATTTATTTAGGGAATTAGAATGGCTATAACAGAAGCACTCTAAATAATCATAGATTAAACCAGATACATTTTTTTTCTCCTGTAAAAATTCAGGCGGGCAGCCCACGGGAGCATTGTGACTGAAAATCACTGAGGATGCAACTGCTTCTATCCTTGTGCTTTCCCACCTCATTGTGGCTTATAGACTGGGTCCCCTGAGGCTGCTTGATCTCCTCCCTCATCCTCCCAGTCGGGGCATGGGAAGGAAGAAGAGGAAGGAGAAGTACACATTTCTGCCTATAGGGCAACCTAGAGGTTGGCATGTCACTTTTGCCCGTGTCCCACTGCCAAAATTAGGTAGTGACGTCAGCCTAACAGCCCGCTACAAATTCTGTTAGTGTGTAAGGGGGACAAGAAGCAGTGTCCGCCACAAACATGTACATAAGTAACGCAAATCAGGCACATTAACGTGGGGACCCGAGGACGGAGGAATGGAGATCGGGAGGAAAGAGGAAGAAGGACATTTATATGAAACAAGAAAGCGTCCTTGTGTGGGTTCATGAGGACAGTGTATCATAAACTGAGACCTATGATTAAGGCATTCCTCTGCACCTGGAGGTCATTTAAAAAAAAAAAAAGGAAGAGACAAGGAATGGAAATGGAAGGGAAGGAAGAACAGGAAAGAAAGAAGGACGGCAGAGGTTCCAGTCGTGTGGAAAGTTCTCAGGGGAGCGGTATGGGGGACTGACACTGCACAGTGAGTCGCAGCTATTCCAGGACTAGGGGGCACTATTGCTAACAGTCTCGTGAAACCACCAAAGAGAAGCAGCGTTGGCCTCTGATGTCCTAGGTCAGCTTGTCTTCGTTTCCCTGCTGCTCCCTGAGCAATTCCAATTGCTTGAGTGCACAGAGAGCCGGTTCCGTGGAAGATCAGGGGTGGGATTTTCCAGGCTGAGGATTCTGTGGGTCAGTGAGCTGGCCATGCTCGCTTGCAAACCCCAGGAAGAACAGAGAGATGGGCCGTGGGGCTAAACTCTCATGCTGCCGCGCTCTGGGGAGGAAGGAAAGAAGAGGAAGAAGCAGGCTCACCAGGCTGCAGAGCGTTTGGCGCGAAAACACTGACCTGGGTTGAGAGTTTAGCAAATCTCATTTGACTATTGCCCAGGAGAAGAGAGGCCTCAGTGATTATGCCATAGTTAACTCAGAAGTGGCTATAGTGAACATCGTTAACATATACATGTATTATGGAAGTCAGTTATTTTGTATTTAGATGACCGCTCTCTGTCTTTGGTAGAATAGAAAGAGAGTAAGAATAGCTTAGAAACAATACAGATGCAAGGTCACGTTCTTGTTTTAATACTTGTAGATGAGCAGTCTTGGGCAGTCACTTAACCTCTTAAAGCCTCCCTTTCCTCATTGGCACAGGGAACCGAACAGTAGTCACCTAGCAGGGTTAGTTAGGACACTGTAGGTAATGCCATAAAGTGTCTGTACCGCCTGGCTTACAGAGGGGTCCGACCATTATTAACATTAGCCACTAAATATTGGAATGGGTCTTTTCCCCTACAAATGTTTAGTTGGTCCCTTAGTTAACTCTTCACCATATTTCTTTGCTAACAAGTGTGTGTGCATGTGTGGAGAGTGAGAGATGGCATTAACACTGCATCTCTCATTTCCATATAAACTGGGCGTCTTTAATTCTGTTAATCATTTTGAACCTGCAAGTCAGTCCTTTTGTCCATTGTTAAAACAGTTGGTTCTGGAAAACATGACAGCATAAGCCACAAAGAACAGGAGGGGGAGAGGGGAGTGGCGGGGGACTCATGAAGTCAGGTGACATGGCGAGAAGGCTTTGTTTTGATCAGGTACTTGGGCAGCCTTCCAATCTTTGGTTATGCCATTACAAAAGAAATGCCACTAAGAACCTTTGAAACTGCTGACGGGAAAAAAGAGTCAACGGAACAAAATCTTGAACTTGGAAGAATCTTAGCTGTCCATGAGAGCAGTCCTGCTGTTTTCCGGGAACACGTGCAAAAGTAGAATAAGGGGCAACACAGCAGTGGCATTCAGAATGAAGCTCTGCACTCTGGGAGAGCCAAAGCGAGGCTTCACCTAGCTCAAGGACCAAATTAATCACCAACACAGCTCGGATTTCAAACACGTTGTTAGAGAAACCAGTATTTTTCAGTGAGTGACTTCCAGCATCTACTTCCATCCCAAACTGAAAGAAATCTAATAATAGCAAGGAGACTTCTCCACACTCTGGGATTTGCAGGAGATAATTACACCTCTGAAGGATTAAAGGTATCATCTGCTTTCTTGCCCTGTTAAAACCTGATTGTCTTTCAATTACCACCCATTGCTCGGTCTGTGGCTCTAAGACCCGGCAGTAGTTAAGAGAGAATGTATTTATTGTAAAATCATGCATATCTTTAATGGGGCTCCTTAGCACAATCTTATTTCTTAAGGATAGGATAATAATCATAGAAATTAGGGAATGCATTTGCAAACTTTAAATTGAACCTCAATGCAGTGCAGTTAAGTTTTGAAGAAATGAAGAAACACCCCACACCTAGAAAAGGAGATATGTAATGATCAATTCTTCATAAAAAGAATATAGATTAAAGGTATAAAAATGTTCTCACTCACTTCTAGGAAAAGTCTGTAGATGAGTTTGTCTGTTGTACGCAAGGAGAACTATGTAGATGATTTCTTTTTGCCTTGGCATTCAATTGTAACACTTCCTTTTATGCACGTACCTGTAACCTCTATCCCTTCGTCTCTTTTTATATAATCTTTTTTGTTCTTTAATTCTTAATCCTCCTATTTTATATAATATTTGATTTTATGAGATGCCTGGGATATTCCTGGAAATCTAGGTGTTTTAAAAATCAGTCAGATAAACCCTTTCTCCCCTGGGTGAAATGAAGTGAATTCCCTTAATATTCCATTACCACACGCAGACATTTGCCACAGTCTTTAGGAACTTTCTTGTTGTCCTTATGTTCAAGTTGCTTCTTTCCCTGAAAGCTACCCTGTCCCCTTAACCTTCACTATCCAGCTCTGGCTCAAGTAGTGGCTTTATCGTGCGTAGATTACACCGTCTCCGCCCTGCCATGCTCTCCAGCCAAATTTCCCTTCCATTTAATCCCCAAAGTGATGCCAAGTCGACTTTCTTTATAGACAGCTCAAGGCCTCCGAGGTCACTCTCTGCCACGGCTGAAAGCTAAGGTTATGTTCATTCAGCCCCAGACTCTAATCAGAAGTGAGTGGCTAAAAGCCCAGGGACGGTGTGACCAGCCTCCCAGGCTGTTAGGCCCAATCAGGAGAGTAGGTTGTTTTCTTCTGGAGGGATTCGAACTTTCCTTATTGAGACCAAATAGACATGATTGAGCTTTTATTCCCAAGGACCGTTGTCTTATCTGCCAAGTCTCAGTCACAGGACAAAGGCTCCAGGAATTAACATGTTTATTACTGGACGTGGTGACCACCGTTGACGCCTTTGGTCTGTTTGATACGGAAAAGGGATTACAGATCCATCCAAGGACCATGGAAGAGAAGCATTTTCAGATAGAAAACAACAAAAATAGTTTGCAGTAGTACATGCTCTTTACCTGGTGCTCTTGACGGGGCGTTCGCTTGGGATCTCCCTTAGCTAACCTCTGCACGTTGGCCAGCTCAGGGTGCCACTCACCAAGCCAATGTTGTGTGGTCTGCTCATTTTCTAGGGCTGCTATCGCCAAGTCCCAAAACTGGGTGGCTTCCAACAACATAAATTTATTTTCTCAGGGTTCTTGAAGTCTGTAAGTCTGAAATTAGGGAGTCAGCAGGTCCATGCTCTCTCAGGTCCATGCTCTCTGAGGCTTTAGAGGAGAATCATTACTTGCCTCTTCCTAGCTCCTGGCAGTTTGACCTTGGCATTCCCTGGTTTGTAGCTGCCTCCCTCCGCAGTGTGCCTCTGCCGAGCCCAAAGCCAACCTGTCCCTGTGTCTCTGTGTCTTCACATGACCTTCTCTTGGCTTAGAAGCATACCGTCACGTTAGATTAAGAGCTCGTCTTACTCCAATAAGACTCCATCTTAACTAATGACCTCTGCAAAGACCTATTTCCAAATATAAGGTCAGATTCTGAGGCATTGGGGTTAGGACTTTAGCATATCTTTTTGGAAGTACATGATTCAACCCGTAACTCTGGGATAAATGTAAGTTCACGTCTCCCACACGCCCTTAGATACTCTGGGCAGGAGGAACAACTTTATCCTTAAGGTGGAGATGACAATGTTGGAGTGGCATCAGGGTGCTGGAGAGAGCGCATGTCCTCACCTCTCCGGTGCTCAGAAATCACCCTTTGCTCTTTGTCTGAGCCCCGCCATGTTGGTCTGCTACCTGGCCCCCGCCACAGCCAGTGTCCTGACAAAGTTTCCGTCCGTGTTTGTAGCGTGCGCAATCAGAGCCGCGTCTGTGCCATTAAAATGCTTGCAGGTCTGCCAGGAACATGAATGACAGGCATTTTCCACAAAAATTTCTCTTCCTCAGTCAAGCTAGGAACTGTTTCTAAAAGCACCACAGAGGCACTGAATTCCCAAGGGATCCGTCTCTTTGTAGGGAGCCAGACTTGCTACCAAATGCCAACATCCTCTACCCAAGGTGCCAGGGCCCACCCCTCACAGGCCGAGTCTAGAAGAGCATTTGGCCGGAGGCTGGCTTCAAGGGAGAAGTGGGCAATGTGCTTCTGCCTACAGATCGTACCCCAAGGTCATCCTTGGGACGTTGGGGGGCGGGGTTGGGAGAAAGTGGAGGGGACTGAGGACGGCTCAGGTTTGCCCTGATGCCCTAATGAGGAGCACGTGGGTGGAGAGGGTGGACAGGCCCACAGTGCTGACAGCCCTGAGCCAGTGGACGGCCACCCAGCCTCCCAGCTGCCGCCGCTCCACTCCCTGTGGCAACTACCTGCGTCTTCCTTTGGTGCAGCAAGGGCACGCGGAAGGCCAAAAACAAGGAGCTCTGTAGGGCTAGCCCAGGGCACAACCGAGGAGAGGCAGTGTGTCCGGGGTGCCTTGCCGCACGCCACCCCTCCCAGCACCCTTTGGTCCCTTTGCCTGCCTCAGACCAACTCAGCAAAACCTTGCTCTGACTTGGCTGGCTCTCGCCATCTGTGCTACCATGTAGATAGACATAAAGTAAATCTGGGCTCCATCCTCAACATTTATCTCAAAACAAAAATCTAACAAGAAAGCCTTAGAAAAACGCTGTCTCTCCTGAAATCTTAAATAAGGTGGCAAAGATGGGTAGCAGAAAACAGCAACAAAATGTCTAAAAACTGATCTTAAGGATTCTCTCCCCACCTGATTCCCCCACACTCACTTTTCTCCTCTCCCCCTTCTCCAGCTTTTTAATCCAGGGCTTCTGCACTTCTACACTATCCTATGAAAAGTGATCTTTTTTTTTTTAAGATTTTATTTATTTATTTGACAGAGAGAGACAGCGAGAGAGGGAACACAAGCAGGGGGAGTGGGAGAGGGAGAAGCAGGCTTCCTGCTGAGCAGGGAGCCCGATGCAGGGCTCGATTCCAGGACCCTGGGATCATGACCTGAGTTGAAGGCAGTCACCCAACGACTGAGCCACACAGGCACCCCTGAAAAGTGATCTTCTTGACTCTGTCTTATCGTACTTCTGCTTCTGGACCCTATTTTTTATTATCAAAACAAGGACAGCAGAACAGTGTGAACGGAGGTCTTCCCGTAGAAGGCTTGTAGGGGAAATATTTAACCAGTAATGATTTGGGTCCATACTACACTCCCAAAGAACCCTGAAAATCTTTCACTCCTCAATATACCGAAAAGAGACTCTCTCATACAGGAATTCCAGGCACTGTAATAAGTTGGGGAGTGGGGGCAGGGTTGGCGGGGTGAAGAGCTGGAGCAAGTGGAGAATTTGGTGAACAGATTATCCATCCCCTCCCAGCACAGCTGTAGTGCCTGGTGATGGCTCTGCGCTTCATCGAAGTTTCTGGATGAGGGCCCTAACTCCCTGCTCTCCCACACCCTGGGCACAGGGCTGACTTAAAGCACCCAGCTTCAGGCTGAGTTTCATGCCTCCAGAGTTCCAATTTGGGTCTAACTGTAGTTGCAGATACGACGCTACTAGGCTAGGGTGTAATCATCATCATCTCCCCAAAACGTCCTAGTTTCCTTGTATCTAATTTCATGTGCAGGCAATACAAATAAATCACTGAAGAGTTAATGTTTTTAGCTTCTTGTTAAAGCCCCAAAGAGGTAAATCCCCTAAAGTGAATTTTTTTTCTTCCATTCTTACTTAGAAGCCAACTCTACCTCAGAGTTCAAGTCTCTTCCACTCCTACACGTTCTGCCATGAGTTTGTAAATCTTCAAATTGTTAAAGAGACACAACACATTTGGTTCTAACGTACTGCTTGGAGCTGATGGAGTGGGTTGGGGCTGGGCGGTGGGGTGTGTTGAGTGGGTAGGGAGACAAAAGAGAAGGTTGTAGTCATGAGCACACAGTATCCCCAGCCCCAGAACTCACCTCTGCACTGTGAAGTTCTGAGACAAAACTGAAAGCGTTCATACCCGAGAAGCTGAGACTTCCTTGGAAATGTTCTGAGTTCACACTTGACCGGCAAGGTTGGGAAACAAGGCCCTCCGGTGAAGGAGACAAGGATCATATACTGGGACAAAGAATGCAGTTTGCTCTTGGTGGCCCTTCCTATTTGTAGTAGTTATTTTTATTTTGTGCACTTTTCCTTTCATCTTAATTCACTGAAGCTTGTTGCTTCCATCTCAGTGACAAGTTATCTAAGGAGAATGTTATCCTAAATTATCGACGGGTATTAGCCTCCGGAACTTCTAGTCTCCTTCATTTCTCTAAGATAGGCGTTCAGGAAAGAAGGTGTTGATAATGAGGTGAACCGGCCAGTGACTGGTTCAAGACCTTTTACAGCCCAGTGGGCTGGTGAGCAAGCAAAAGGCCAGACGGGTCACCAGTCCCAGGAGTATAGAAGTAGCTGTAGCTCCGCATCTCCTCCCACTGCTGGAACCACAGCCAAGGTTACCACTCTTCCAGACGCTCTTCCAGAAGCCACCTTTGCTCTCCTGCTTGGCTTCCAGGTGGTCCATGCAGTGGATCCACCCACACGATAGCTTTGCTCAGAGTAGCGTGGCTGGGCCACCATCCTTCAGTGTGATTAGTGCAGATGTAATCCTCACTGGGGATGTGACCAGACCCTCACTAGGAAGACCACCACTACCGTGAAGATGCAGAGCAAATAGAGTGAGCTTAAAAACAGCTTTTGCTCCAAATGCACCTTTCTTGTATTCTATTTCATAACCAAAAAAATTGCCCAAATGTTTCCTTTCACAGTGTATGTAAAATACTATTTTTCTAGAGAGATTTATGGGAATACAGACAATATCACTTAGATTATGATCCCCGAAATTATACTGGCTTGGTGCCCAAATAATCTAGCTGCTCAATTTTGCATAGTATCAAAGCAGAGAAGGGGCAGCATGGTCTTTGTAGGGCCAGCTATGAAAGTAAGAGTGGGGTGGTCCTATGTGGAACGAGGTAAGTCTCTGCCTCAGTTAAACCACTGGTGCTAATTGTGTCAGGCTTTCGAATAACCACCTCCTTTAGACTTTGAGCTCCACTCGGAGAAAACCTCTAGTCTACAGCTAGATTCTACCCCAGTATCAGCAGGTCATCCCGATAACTGCTGGTCAGCAGTTACGAACAGCAGAATGGGAGAAGTTTAACCAAGGTCTCCTCATCCTGGGTAGTCAAGACCTCCTGAGGAGGGACTAGGGTAATTCTCTCTGCACAGAGATGCCGTGTCTGGAACAATTATCTGTGCATATAAATTATGTGTTTGTGTGTCATATACGTCAAGCTCCGATTTTAGCTCACATTACTGCATCATGAGCCAGCTGAGCAGCCATCACTAGATTTCCTTTTATGGGCTTAGGACTTCACACACACCATCCATTTAATATTAGACTTTTTAAATTAAAGTAATTAAAAAAAAAAAACCCTTTCCTGATGTCTGACTCAGAGAGAAAGAATGGAAAGCTAAAAACAAGACACGACATCAGCTGAAATAAACTTGAATGCCCACCATGCTTTTTATTCTCAACCCTCATGCAGAAAAGATCTCGGTTGTTCAATGAACCAATTAATACCAATGACTGTAATTGTCATTCAAACGACGTGAGTTCACAGGATAAAAATAAAAACAGTTTAATTCAGTGTTCCAGGAAAATAAAAGAGCTCATCAGGTTGAGAGGAGGAAGACACAAACAATTATAGTCCAGAAAAGTCTAGGCACCGTGTGCATTTGTCTGTGTTTCCTCACTGGGAATTCTGCCTGAGGAAATGCGCCCGCGAGCTGCCATCGTCCTGCGTCAGGCTTGGCCCCGCGCCCACAGCAAGCCCACACCTGGATGGCGGGCCAGATGCTCACACACTGAGCTGCCTGCCGTGGAAGGTGTTCACCCTGAGCCTGTTAATATACAGAGATGGTTTACCACATTTGCCCTTGGTGCTTCCTGGATCGAAACTTCGGGCTCTTTTTTTGACTTCATTAATAATGAAGAGGGAAAGAGAAGCTCTTTTTCTGTGAAGCTGGGTGATGGTGCTGAGTTTTATTTTTGTACCTCAGGATTTCTTTTTTCCTCCGTCATTCAGGAAAGCTATTAGATAGCCCTGGAAGATGTCTTTGTAAACCTCCTCTCTGTCTTCTGATACTAGATAGGAGCAGTTTGAAATGGTCTTCAAGGGATGAGCTCGGGAGTGGGGCAAGGGGTGTGGGGGAGTGGGGCAGGGCGTGGGGAGCCAAGCTTCCCCCTCATAACCACGTGGTGGCCAAGTGACAGCACAGGGCCGGAAGACTGGCAGCGTGTCTGGAGGTAGGAGGGGTGCTCCGAGGCTCCAAGCTCCCATTACAGCTCTGGCTTCATAGCTCCCCAGCTTAAGAATCTATGACACGAAAAGCCCAAAATCCCATCTGGGAAGTAATTGCAGACCTCCTAACCAAGCCAGTTCAACCAGGTCTAGATTCTGAGGCTCAAAGATTCTTGTGGTTTATGGACCAAACGTCCCCTAAAATCAGTGTGGGAAATAGCAGGTGATAGAAGCTTCTGGCATTTAAGAATGCTTTGATAAGATTGATTGAAATATCCCAGGGACCCAAACAGGCTATTTTAACACCCCGCAGCTTGTCAGCACACAAGGGACACTTGCTTTAATCTGGGGGATTTTCACATTCGCTTTCTGAAGACGGTTGTCGTGACCTGAGGGTGTGTGCGCGATGTCATGTTTAGTGCTGTTAAGCCATGTTTTGTGACGCGGCCCACATTTAGTGTAGCCAGAACCACAAATGTGTCTTAGTGACCTTTAGCTAGTATATAAAGGCACATGCAACAACAATCTCTTCTGCTATGGTTTTTATTTTTCCATCTAGTACCACTGGAGGTCCTTCTCTGAAATCACACCCGGCTAACGAACCCCAGAGCGTTGTGCTTCATCTCAATCCAGTGACCTGTTTCACACTCAGCCATCCAGGCTCCTGCAGGCAGCAAGCTATGTTTCAGTGTCTCTCAGTGGGAGCTCGACTGGCATTTGGGGGAAGGAGGAAGAGGAGAGTGAGAGGGGTTGGGGTTTGGGCAGTTCATTGTACAGAGCTGTCCCTGCAGTGAGCAATGAGTAGCATGTCTCTCCCACCACGCCCCTCCATCACCCACACTAAATCCCTCTGCCAATATGCATTTTCAGATGTCCCTTTGGGAAAGAGAAACGCAGTTAAGAAACTATATAAAAAGAAGTCAGTGAGTAATAAAACCTCAAGTGTCTTGCATAGCTGAGCATGAGGAACTGAAAAATTAGGACACCAAGTGACCAGAGTGCATGGAAGTATCATTCTGAGTGCAGGCATTTTGCACCCCATGGTTTCCCAGAAGCTATCTTATTTGTAGTCTTGGATAAAAAGAAGACTTAAATAGATAAGTAGAAGTGGAGATTGGAGAATTGTTAGACCACCGACTGGTGCACATCATCCTGGTTCCCAGTGCTGTCCCAGTCCTTGGATACACAAGCGGCTCATGAGACGTGCTGTGCTCTCGGCTCTTGGACTCCATGGGATTGCCCAAGTGCTTAAAATAAATCTTCTCCCCCTTTGTTTTTTGTCTTCAGCTAGTTTAAGGTGTCTCAGTTATTTTCAACCAGGAAAACTTGACTCAGAACTCAGACTTGAAAGAATAATTAATGATGCATGAAGCTGATAAAACGATTCATTAACACAGCAAGGTCATCGAGGAAATGTCATCCAGATGGTGACCACGTTTGCCTGGAATCTGTGTATGCCCATTGTCCCCCTTTTACATCCAGTGTCCCTGTTTGATAATAAATCATATGGTCACCCTAGCCACAAAATGGACAATGAGGTCTTCATGAGGAAAGTTGACCTTAACACGGGGGGACTTCAGATAAAAGAAAAAGGAAACGTTTTACCCAAGAGTCTCCTTTTGTTATAGATGCACCTGGACATGGTTCAAGATGAAATATAGCTGCTTCCAAATTGCCAGGCTGTGGATAAATTAAAAAGGGAGAAGGTAATATTACCTTATTATGTTTTCTTCCCTGACAAACTCATATAATAAAATCTGTTATTGTGACCCATTAGGATAACTAATTCTGGTCTGGCAGACAGAATGACAAATGTTTTAGGTTTTAGAATCCAGGAAGAGGAATATTGTCTAATAACGTTACTTAGATGACCCCATCTGCTTAGTGTCCTCTCCTGCTGCAAATGGAGCAAAGCAGAAGCTCGATTCTTTCCTTTATAAGATCAGTGGTGATTCCCATGGTTGAGGGACATACGAAGAGAAGGTCTGTGTAAGAGGCCGGGAATCACACTGAGGCAGCACTTGGCAAAAGCCACTGTGTCTCTGATACCAGCCAATCAGGTTGTTTCCCGTTTTGAGTTTTCTGTTGCTGGGGTAATGGCTCCAGGGTATGGAGCCCAAAGCCAGAACTTGCTTTGCTTTTTCTTTTGCTTTTTTAATTTATTTCATTAATTTGGGACATGTAGGTAGTACTTGGAACACTTCACGTCTGCTCCTTTATCTTGCAGTAATTCATTTTATCAGTGAGACCTTACCTAGCTAGTCCCGTCATTGTGCTTATCCCTGGGGCCAGGTTGCTCTGAACGAAGAGGTCCTCTGACCCCCTTTAACACAAAGGACGTCTCTACCCTTTTGTGTGTGTCACTTTTCTGTTTAGCATTTACTTGTCTAGGAAGAGGGGGAAGAAAATTAGGATTGGACTGCCTTCTTCCATTCTACTCTTTGGTGGAAAGGCAGTATATAAATAAAGAGCAAGAATAAGGGTAACATAACTTTGGTCGTAAACGTCTCACTCTGACTGTCTGAGTAGCCCTGTGATGGTTAATTTTACATGTCAGCTTGGCTAAGAGATGCCCACACAGCTGGTAAAGCATTATTTCTGGGTGTGTCTGTGAGGGTGTTCTGTAAGACATTAGCATTAGACTTGGTGAGCTGAGTGGAGCAGTGAAGCGGATGACCCTCCCTGATGTGGGTGGGCAGCGTCCATTTGGTTGAGGGTCTAAATCATAGACTAAAAAGGTGGTGGAAGGGCCAACTGGCTGTTTCCCTGCTTGAGCTGAGACATCTGTCTTCTCCTGCCCTGGATGTCTTTGCTCCTGTTTCAAGGACTTGGACTGAATGACACCACCTTGTTTCCCGCTTCTCCAACTTGCAGGTAGCAGATTATGAGACTTCTTGGCCTCCATAAGCCCTTGAGCCAATTTCTAGAATAAATCACCTCGGAGATATATGTCTCTCTATATCCTATTGGTTCTGTTTCTCTGGAGGACCCGGACTAATACAGTTCCTCAGGGATCCTCCACTCACTTCTTTTCCTGTAAGACTTTCCTTTGTTACTATTGTGGATGCTTTCCGGTCTTTGTGGATTTTAACAGCTCGTGTCCCCGGGGCTTAGACAACAGATGTGCCCCTGCTGGGTGCACCTCCAGGCCCTCTCTAGCTCTTGGCTGTCCAGACTTGAGTAGCATTTCTTCTGCGACCTCTCGCTGCCATCCTGACTCTGCCTCCCATGTCCCCCTTCCTTGTGTCTTCCCTTCTACTCTGGGAGGCTTCAGTGGGTCCCTGACAGTTGACTCTCTTTCTCAAACTGCTCCCCTTCTTCCTCAGATTATTTGCAGGAATTAAGAGCCTGCCTTCTTTTCACACGTTCTTTGCCTTCTGGTCCAGACATTTGCTTTCAATCACACTCCTCTGGATCTTGTGTTGTGGGCTATCCAGTCATGAAAAATAGCACATCAATACATTCTGGGTCCATCAAAAACATCCCTTATTTTATATAAATCTTGTTTAACTTCTACGTGAGTTGGGTAATCCCTTCAGGGAGATACTCTCCCATGAGAGCAGAATTTAGCTCAGGTCTAGTCTCAGTCTATGCATGTCCTTCCTGGCTCTCCTCCCATCTTTGCAATGCTTTCTTTTAGAATCTCAATGCTACACATTTCTTGGTCAGACTGCTTTGAGGTGCAAGCAGTTCTCCAATGACTGTATTCATCACGTTGTGCTGTGAGTATTTTATATGGCTCTTTCTGCCCTTTCCTCTCAAATCTGTCCAGATCCACTGGATAGAGTTTTTAAAATCTTTAAGGAGTTCTCTTACCATGGATTTCCATTAAAAAATATCCTCATAGAAACACCCAGAATAAAAAGAAGGAAAGAAGGAAGGAAGGAAGGAAGGAAAGAAAGGAAGGAAAGAAAGAAAAGACCAGACCCAGAATAATGTTTGTTTGAGTAACTGTCTTGGTACCCATAGTCCAGTCAACATGACACATAAAATTAATGATCATCACTGTCTAATATTCTGGAATCACATAATGGTGATGGTTGCACAACATTATGAATATACCAGAAACCCCTGAAATGTATACATTTAAGTGGTGGAAATTGTTAATGTTATGTGAATTTTAATTTAAAAAGTTAAAAACCACAGAAAATATCTCTATATATTTACTAAAAAGTCTTTCTCCCTCTCTCTCTCTGTGTTCTATCTCTGTGTATATGAGATATTCAATATATATAGAAACTATGTATATGAGAGAGAGAGATACATATGTAAGATATATATATGGGAGACACAAATGTATATAAACATATATATGCATAAGAATTGACAATACCAAGTGCTAGCAGAGATACAGAGCAACTATAACTCTCATGCATCACTGTTGGGAATGAAAAATGAGAGTCATTTTGGAAAATAGTTTGGTAGTTTCTTTCTTTTTTCTTTTAAGCATACTCGTACCTTCAGACTCAAATATCCCACTCCTACGTGTTTACCCAAGAGAAATAAAACTTAGGTTCACATAAAAATAGTATTTGAGTGTTTATGGGTTTTTTTTTTAGTCTTTCTTCCCCCTAAAAGAAAACAACCCAACGGTGCCTTGACTGATGAGCAGATGAGCAGAGTGTGTCATACTGGGCAGTAACGGGAGGAACTGCTGATCCGTACAACACAACAATGTCGGGTGTCCTATGCTAAGTTCAAGAGAACAGATTCAAAAGGCTATCTACTTTATGATTCTTTTCAGATAGAAATCTGGAGAATTATTATATGGACATTCTGGAAAGGGCAGAACTGTGGGGACAGAAAACAGATCAGTGATTTCCAGGGATTGGGGCCAAGGTTAAGGGTTGACTACAAAGGAGAGATTTTGGAGCGAATGAAACTGTTCTCTATCTTCATTGTGGTGACAGAGACACAACGTATGTATTCGTCTAATTCCTAGAATGTCGCTGTAAAAAAAGTATAAATTTTATTATATGTAAATAATACTTGAATTTTTAGGGGCACCTGGGTGGCTCAGTCCTTAAGCGTCTGCCTTCAGCTCAGGTCGTGATCCCGGGGTCCTGGGATCGAGCCCCGCATCGGGCTCCCTGCTCCGCGGGGAGCCTGCTTCTCCCTCTGCCACTCCCCCTGCTTGTGTTCCCTCTCTCGCTGTCTCTCTATCAAATAAATAAATAAAATCTTTAAAAAATAATAATAATATTTGAATTTTTAAATATAGGGGAAGTGCATACATGTGTCCCTATGTCTTGGCACAGCATCCGACATAGAGTCAGGCACTCAATTAATGTTAATGTCATCTTTATTTTTTAAAGTGTTAAATAACATGGGATATAAGAGCTAAACTTTAATTTGTTCTGGGTTATCGGAACTTTTTCTGGCAGCATTATTGAGATAAGGAGAAATTCCCTAGGGTAGTGAACAAAACTAGATTTGGGAATGGTTGGTTGAAGAGTTTCCATGACTTTGCACATCTTTTATTTGGGGCAGGTATTTCACTTGTTCTTCATTTGTGTTGGGCTGGAAGGGGCCCAGCTCTTGTCCATGTTTATGAGAAGGAGGGAGCTTCAATGGACTGAAGTCTCAAATCCTGGCTTTGAGGTACCTAAAATACTGATTTGAGGTAAAATAAAAAAAGTAAGTGTAAGGTAATGAGTTTTTCCTAAAATGAAATCTCTTCAACTTAAAGGACTGCCTGTTATTCTGACATCATTTGCTTTGTTTTTTTTTTTTTAATTCAAATGGCTTTCATTTGTGAAAAAGTAGCTTGGTGGATGACTTTTTGGTATTTTGCTGTTTTGAAATGTCATAAAAAGAGTCTGCAGGGCTGTTTCATTCTCTGTCTCTGTTTCCTCTTCTCTCTCATCTGTTTTTTTTTTTTTTCTTTAAAGATCTTATTTATTTGACAGAGAGAGAGTGAGAGAGAGAGAGCACAAGCAGGGGGAGTGGGAGAGGGAGAAGCAGGCTTCCCGCTGAGCAGGGAGCCCGATGCGGGGCTCGAACCCAGGACCCTGGGATCATGACCTGAGCCAAAGGCAGACGCTTAACGACTGAGCCACCCAGGGGCCCCTCTCTCTCATCTGTTTTACCCAGGCATGGGTCTGGAAAATGCTGGTTGAGGACTGAGCTGAGGGGGCGGGGGTTGGGGGGGCGGGGGGGGAGGGGCCCCTGTGGCCGTGGCTCCCCTCCTTCACTCCCCCATCTCTGCCGGACTCTTGCACCCAGCTGACTTCGGCAGTGTGGCAGTCTAGCATGTCTCAGAAATGCCTTGAAAATTCACAAGGCGTTTTCTGAGTTTCAGGGACCTGTTCAGAAGTGTTGGATTTAAATGATCAAAAGCAAGTCTTCGCAGGTCACACATTTCCCCACATGAAGGGGAGGATTCACACCTCTGTGGATACTTTTCTGTTTCACTCTGTCTGCCTGTAAGAACCAACAAGACAGCGCTGGTTCCATCTAGGCTGTGTTTGGATCATGCTTTTCATCCTGGGCTCAAGCGAGGATCCCAAACACCTGCTGATCCTGCTTCCCCTAGTTCGTAGACGTCACCTGCTATGAAGAGGTCCTTCCACTGGCCTGTAGGAACATGTTGCCACCTTTATGTAATGCCTTGTAAAGGCTTTCTTCGAGCTGAGTGTCATCCCGGGATTACTGAAGGTCAGGTTTGTTTCTGTAGCCTGATTGAGATTTACTAGGCTGCCACCTTGTGCCACAGGCTAAGGGAACCCAGAGTTCAGACTCATGGACTGCCTTTGTGCCAGCACTTTCGGAGCCATCTGAATTTGTCCTAATAATATTTTATAATGCGTACACTCATTAACTGTTGACATAATGCCTTGCGTGTGTGATTTTATTTACAGATATTTTTATTAACGATTCCTTGTAACAAGCCCATGGAACGATTTGCTCTCTGCTTGGGAGGTCCTAGTTTCTCCTCCCATCTTTCCATTTCTCAGTTGTTGGGTGACAGGGTGGGGATACAAACACTGGGCCTCTTGCCTCCAGATGGGACCAACTTTGTGGTGCAACGACTTTCCATAAGATCCGACTGAAGCTCGTCTCTGGCTGAGACCACATCCGGTTTTGCCCCACCTGCTCTTCTTCTCTTATTCCCCTTATCCTGACAGCATCCCTCAACAAATTATTTGAACGAGAATGCCTGTCTTAGACTCTGCTTCCAGGTAACCTGATCAAGACTGGCATGACCCCAGAGTTACCACAAATGGTGTGGATACATGGAAGTCCAGTTGCCTTCAAGATAATTTGTCAAGAGCACTGCCTACTAGAGATATTCCATCCTTAGTGGCACCAACCAGCCCAGCCTAATCGTCTCCTTGGGAAGAAAGTTGGTCACTGCTTTTTAGGTTATTTTCCTGGAAATTCCTGAATAAATAGGAATGTTTCCTGAAGAAACATTTTTGAGAGTAATAAAGCCTGCCGCACATCATGATATTGGTTATGCTGGGCACAGAGGTAAAAATGGTATTGAGTGTGTAAATTTCTTGTGGCTACTGGGACAAATTACCACAAACTAGGTGGCATAAAATAGTAGAAATTTATTCTCTCGTAGTTTTGGAATACAGATGTCCAAAACCAGTACCATTAGGTCAAAAGCAAGGTATTGGCGCTGGGGCTATGCTCCCTCTGGAGGCTCTAGGGGAGAATCTGTTTCTTCTTCTGGTCTCTAGTGCCTACCAGCATTTTTTGGTTTGGACCCGCATTACTCTAATCTCTGTCTCTGAGGCCCCAGTGATTTTCTCTTCATCTGTGCCTTAAGTCCCTCTGCCTCCCATATATAAGAATATATATGATTGCATTTAGGAGTCACTCTTATAAAATAGGATAATCTCCTCATGTCAGGATCCTTAACTTAATCTCATATGGAACGATCTTTTTTCCGTATAAAGTAACAATTCCAGGTTCCAGGGATTAGAATATGGATCTCTTTGGGGTCGGGACGGTTCTTCAGCCTGACACAAGGAGACAATTGTGGTGCTGTTCTGCATTCCTGTGCTCTTCCGTAATAAACCTCCATCATCAAAGGTGATCCAAAAACCTCTTCTTCACACGTTTTACACTTGCCACAGTATATACTGTGGAGGACACGGAGAAGTGAAATCACGGCCCTTGTTCTCAAAAATCGTGCCATCATTTCAGGAGAAATACCCCATGTTCAACAATAACTAACACCTCAAATTAATATAACTTATTGCCATTGACACTGGATTCTTATAAGCCTTACATTCCAAGAAGGAGTGGAGAAAGCCACTGGGCTGGAGTGGTGACAGAAGGCTCTAGAGAGGGGAAAGACTTGAGCCAAGCCTTAACATTTTGTTGAATTTGGCCAGGCAGAGGGGAAGAGAGTTGTCTTAATCCATTTGGATAGCTATAACAAAGTGCCACAGACTAAGTGGCTTATAAATAAGAAAAAAATGTATTTCTCACAGTTCTGGAGGCTAGAATTCTGGCACCAGCATGTTTGGGTGAAGATGGTCATCCAGGTCACAGACTTCTCATTGTGTCCTCA
This sequence comes from Zalophus californianus, assembly GCF_009762305.2. Classification (NCBI taxonomy): domain Eukaryota; kingdom Metazoa; phylum Chordata; class Mammalia; order Carnivora; family Otariidae; genus Zalophus; species Zalophus californianus. The sequence goes on along the minus strand of NC_045599.1, from coordinate 43,923,683 downwards.
CATGGTAGAAGGGACCAGGGAGCTCTGGTTGGTGGTGGTGGAGGAGGGGGGATCTCTTTTATCAGAGCAATAATCCCATTCATGAGGGCTCTATCCATGTGATTTTCTGATATCACATTGCATTAGGATTCCAACTCATGAATTTTGGGAAGACATAGACATTCAGACCACAGCAAGAGTTCAATTTATTTTCTCATTTGATTTCTACAGTTGCCCTTTAGGACTGTGTCTTTCAAACATTTTTAGCTCAGTTCATATTAAAAAATACATTTTATATCATGACCCAATGTATAAAATGTATTTATGAAATAAAAGTTTCTAAAGACAATATTTATTTTCGACACTTATGAGTTCTGATATACTTTCTTTTATATTCCATTCCATTTCATTCTGTTTCATTAAAAAATGCCTGTTTAGGCTCAGTACCTCACTAAATTGAATTATAACCATTAGAGTGGATTGAGACATAGACATTTAAAAACCACCACTTCATTGAAAATATTGTATCATGATTTCTGACCATACTGGTTATTAGCTATCTATTGTTGCACCTGACAATTATCCCCAAAATAAGTGGCTTAAAACAACACCCCCTTATAAGCTGAGTTTCTGTGGGTCAGGCATCCAGGCATTGCTTAGCTAGGTGCATAGGCCTCATGGTCTCACAGTCTCTGAAAAAGCTGTAGTCAAAATGTTGGCCAGAGCAGTGGTCTTATCTGAAGGCTCAACTGAAAAGCAGAAGATTCCACTTCCAAGCTCACTCACATGCTTGTTGACAGGACTCAGTTCCTTAGAGGATTTGAAGGTCTTAATTCTTTGCTAGATGTTGGCTGGGGGCCTGCCTCAGTTCATTTCCCTGTGGACATCCTTCACTGATTTCATCAGAGTGAGTAAAATAGCAAGAGGGAATGAGCAAGACACAGTTTTTTTGTCATGTAGTCTCAGAAGCGATATCTCACAACTTTTACTATATTCTCTTTGTTAGAAGAGAGTCACTTAGTCCAGCCCACACCTAAGGGGAGAGAACTGTGCAATGGTGTCAATACCAGGAGGCTGGGAGTTACAGGGAACTAACTTAGAGGCTGCCTACCATACTGATAAATCTGGTATCAGCAAGAGAAGAAGTTAGTGGCACTTGGGGGGTATTGAGCATAAGCTGCAATCTAACCTGCTTAGCCCTCTCATGAGCCATCTTGACTTGTGGTAGTGCATCCAGGGTGTGACTGTTGTCTACAGTTATGACCCTAAAGAACAAAATGCTGAGGAGCATGGCCTCGAGCTAAATAGGAAAGCAAGCACGTAACCTTCATTTGACATTTGGGGGGGGGATGAGGTGTGAGGATTGATTTGCTCATGGTCATACTGTGAGTTAGTGATAATACTGTAGTTAGAGCACAGCTCTCCCATCTGGAGAGATGAGTAATTTGACCACCATTACTCAGCTCTCCTAACTTAGTAAGTTGTTAATCTGACCATGGTTACACAGCTAGGTATTTAACGTGGTGACATACTGTGTCAGAGCAAGCTAGAAGTTTGAATGAAAAGAACTAATTATCCCTTTTCAGTGAAATTTGCCAATTTAGGAATTTTTACTTTCTCCGAGGCAGAGAGTATAACTTTTTTTTAAAATTTTTTTATTGTTATGTTAATCACCATAGAGAGTATAACTTTTATAAAGGAAGCCAACTGTGTCACTCTTTTTCAGATTTCCTCACAAAAGGTGGGCACTGTTCTCTTCTGCCTAACTACAGTCCATTCTTTATTAATAACAAGAAACTCTAGTGGTCTTTAGAATTTTGATAATAATTAAAAATACTGAGAAAACTTTTTTTTTAAAGATTTTATTTATTAGAGAGAGAGAGAGAGAGCAGGAACACAAGCAGGGGGAGTGGGAAACAGAGAAGCAGGCTTCCCACTGAGCAGGGAGCCCGATGCGGGGCTTGATCCCAGGACCCTGGGATCATGACCTGAGCCAAAGGCAGGCGCTTAATGACTGAGCCACGCAGGCGCCCCCCCCAGAAATACTGAGAAATCTTAAGAACAGAATGCTATGCCACACAAAATCTAGGGTCTTTCTACTTTTTCCAATAGTGGGGAAGGAAGCAAGAAGATACAAAGATAAGAGAAGCAGAGAGGAGCAGACCCACAGGAAAGGCAGAGCATAGAAGGAAGAGAGAGTGTATCCTGCTGCTCCGGTGCTTAGAGACTGGAGGGAGGGTGGTCCCAAAAAGCCATCTGACCCCTCCCAGGCTTTGTGAGACCCACCCTTACAAGCCTGCTCTATGGAGCTTAATGATTAAATTCTTCATGAGTTTCCCTAAGACACAGCTATCAGCTGACATTCCCGATGGCAACACTTGAGTCTCCAACCCTCCAATCTCTATTACTGAAAGAGATCAAATGCTAATGTCACCAGGTAGACCCCAAGACCTGGCCTTTATTGCCCACCGGCTTATACTCACCAATCTTTGTCCCACTCTTTCCCTTAAGCTCTTCCTCCAGTTTATCTCTTAACTCAGGCAAATGGAAAGTGAAACTGCCCCTCTAGCCATAGCACCCACCCTGACAAGCACTCCAGCTGGCCTAGACCACCCAGACCAGTTTGAGCTTACCCCCTGACCGCTCCTGCGCAGACAGACCATGGATGACCTCTAAAATGACCCACGACTACCTTCACCTCATTCTCTCCACTTTTTCCAGCTTCACTTTTGAGGAAGGTCTGACTGGCTTCCTAATTACCTTTTCCATTTTTACAGAACTTTTTGTTTGAGACAGGTCCCAGGACAATCTGGGGATTGGTAGTTTTCACCCCAGAGTGGGTCTTCTGGCCTGAACATTGCTGATCCTACTGGAATTACTGCTCAAGGCTCCTTACCTTGGTGGGGCAGTGTTTCTCAAAAGGACTGAGGGTCTCACACAGCGTCTGCCACAAACACGGTTTCAGTAAAAACGCCCATAGCTTCAGTAGTGTCTTGTCCTGTATGTTTTCATCTGACATAGGAACGATTGCTCTTTCCCTTGGTGATACTTCCTTTTTGTGACAACCATTAAGTTCCCTTGAAGGAAATATTCAAGTGAGATAGGCAGAGTTTTATTTCTTTACTCACAAGGGAACGGACACCATCACAAGAGAATGCCAGGAGAATTTTAGAAAGCCATGGTGATACCTCCTCTAATCTTGCTTTAGACTGCCGGCTGCAGGCAGCTCATCTTTTCCGTGGTGTGAGTGGACGTGGGTCAAGAAATTGACTGGAGCTTATGCATTGGACACTACCACCATCTATTCAGTCAAGTAACCATCTAAAATGGGTTGAATTATAGTGACCTCAGACTGTGGATTAATCTGTGTCCTTATGGATATTTCTCATCCCAGGTCAGTTTGCTTCTGCCTCCATTGTTCTCCATGGCCAGGAGGCAGCATAACTATACACACGAGGTGGGAATGGAAGTTTGGCGGTGCAGAGGTAAGGGTGTGCAGCTGGCTTGGATTTTTGTCCCTACGTCTCTCCAGGCGTGACTGCTTCCTTATCTTGTTTTGAGCTCAGGAAGGATACCATTTGGGAAAACACGCTTTCCTTTTGAAAATGACTGATAGGAAGAATTATAATGTTGGAAATTCAGCCATCTTGGGAGGTTTACCAGAGGTTCCTCCTTGACCTAGTTTCAAATCCTCTGCTGCATTTCCTCTTTCAGCCATTAAGATTTAAGTTGCTATTAAATGTCTTCAGTTTAATTTGCTCCAGAGGCCAATGCCCCAGCATCTGGTCCACGGCAAGTGCCAGAAAGAACTAAATTGCTCCAGTTGTCCTCAGCGAAACCAGTATCCCATTTCTCACGAAGGCAACCAGCTTGGAGCCTGCGTTCTAAATGTGAGCTCATCCTTATACAGTGAGAGAATAAATTTCTGTGAACTTGTGTTCTACACCTCTATTTATACATCCACATGTTTTCTGCTTCCCTTTTACGATAACACAAAGCTTCAGCTGAAACCACAAATTGCTTAAGTGACCTCATTTCATCCGCTTGGTTTTTCCTATTCTTCAAGATGGTATTTAAAGAGTTAAAAAAATGCGGGGACAGGAAGAGCCACAGGTGGAAATTTCAGCTGTTCAGTTGAAAATGCAAAACAATGAACAAGTACCTGGGCAGAGAACCCAGTGGGAGTAACAGTGAAGGCAAATGCCCAAGCATGTCTTCCATGTTGTTTTGTAGAGACTGAGGTTTTCGAGTGCTGGTTTCAAAGTAAGCTGTATGGGCCTTATGGGGGAGCTTGTTACAAATGCAGAACCTCAGGTTCCCTGTCTGGGATACTGAAAGCAAATTTGTATTTTAACAAGCCCCCTGGGGATTCTTAGGCACTTTAAAGTTTGAGTAGCACTGGCCTAAATGTTGGTGTTGTCATAACAACCTGATTGTATCAATTCCGATTGAACTGTTTATTTTATCCACCCTGACTGCTCCCTGCTCATGGGTCTGTAGGTTTTCCCCATCGCCTGGCACACCCAGCCCAGTGTTTCAGCTTGGCCAAGAGATCAAGCCAGACTCTGCAGTCCCTGCTTTAGCACTCCTCATGCACACATTCACCTCCCCTCAGACGAGAGTATTTCATTCACCACACGAGTGTGTGTGCCCGACCACACATTCATGCTGTTGCTTGCCCTTCCTGATGCTGTTCTTTCTGTCTGATACACCCTCTTTTCCTTTCCTCTGTGCATGGTGACATCTTGTCAGATTGCGAATGTTCCCGGGTGGACTGAGACCTTGGGGGCCTGAGGCCTCTGCCCAGCTGGGGTGGCTGGGGGATGGGGGGAACATCATGGGAGGGTCTTAGTCTGTCTCAAGAAAAGAATTCAAGGACAGACCAGACCGTGTTCGAGTGGCGCAAGTGAAGGGTTTATTAAAGTGAGCAAGAGTATACTCTCGAGCCAGGGGAGCCGGTGAGCTCAAGGGAGAGCTGTGCCCACGGTTTGGGTCTCTGTCTTGTACTGACAGTTGTTAACTGAGGGGTGTGATATTTATTATTTGGAGGGGATTTCTTTGGGAGCAGGGTTTTGAGGCTTTTCTTCTTTATTTGGTCAGGGTCTCCGACCTTGCTTGTCTTGGACCTGTCTGGTTTGATCTGGCTTCTTGTGGCTTCTTTGTGGCCATGTTTGTGGGATGCTGCCAGGGCAGGTCGCTAACTTTCCTGGTAAGGGGCCTTGATTCCCCTTTGCTGGTCTCGAGGCACCCCATTAAAGCCTAACTAACTGCCTCCTCTCAGGGCCCCATCAAATGGTATATCCTTGGTGAAGCCTTTCCACAAATGGATGGGATTCCTCTCTGTCTTTGAACCCTTGTAACACTTGGTTTATAGCTCCTTTATGGTTTTCCAATGATGGCTTGTTTTCTTGTAGACGGTTCCTCTGAGCTTCTTCGTCCTCTCCTACCCTGCTCCATATTGTAAGCTCTCAGAAACAATGGCCTCACTTTAACTCGTAAGGGTTCTCCCACTGAAGTTATGAGCTCAGTATCTTGCACAGAGTGTGCAGTCAATGTATTAAATTATCCATCAGTAGAATTTGGTGAATATAAAATAATCATATGCTAGGCTCCACATTTGAGGAAGGTGATGAGGGTTATCATCTGTGCACATCACAAGTTGGACTTTTAGTAGCTAAAGAACATTCTTTTGCTCATCCCCCTTTTGGAGGAATCACTTCAGTGGCAAAGGACAAGAATGAACTCTCTGGTCTTAGAACATTGCAAGGCTCATTGGTCCTGGTATGTGTTTAATCTCTGGTTTGTCTCCATTAATGTGGGGCGCTAACCGGGATGACCAGCCCTGTGTGTGCATCTTGGTTCTGCTCCTCCCTAGATTTGTTCCCTTGCTCAAGGAATTTGAGCCTCAGTTTTCCTCCACGCCTCAGTGTTTCGTATAATAAATGGGACACAAGAAGTGTTTGGCATGATGGCTGGCACACAGCAAGCTCTTAATAAGCAGTAACTGTTTTCAGGATTTCAAAGATGATGATAATTGTGGTTGAACTAATAGGACCGTTGTTTGTTGTAGCATCTTAAAAAAAAATTCAAACCACCAGACCTTAAGAGGATGTGTGCACCCACAGTGTTCAGTGCTCCATGGAGGACCAAGCCCACTGAGATGCTTTTCACATGCAGGTGGATAGTTGTCCCCAAATGATAAGGTGTTATTAGCTCAATCATGGACAAAGTATTTTTCTCCTCTACCATCTACACATTTCTCTAAATAACTTATTACCTTTGAGCCAACTGCTATATAGAATAGCATCTACGGTTTCCACCAAAGTGAGGAAAATCTGCGTGGAATAAAGTAAACAAAGACACTTTATGGACATCATCTTAAGCACTGAAAAACAGAGGTGGAAGAGAAAAATAATTAGATTATGACATTATCAGCATCACTGTTTTCTACTTGTGCTGTTGTCATGGCAATGGAGGAGCCAGTTAGCATCGCAAAATCTTCTTGCCTTCTTGGCTCGTTCTTTTTTTTTTTTTTTTTAAGATTTTATTTGACATAGAGAGAAAGCACAAGCAGGGGGAGCAGCAAGCAGAAGGAGAGGGAGAAGCAGGCTCCCTGCTCAGCAGGGAGCCCGATGTGGGGCTCCATCCCAGGACCCTGAGATCACGACCTGAGCCGAAGGCAGATGCCTAACTGACTGAGCCATCCAGGCACCCATCTTGGCTGGTTCTATAACCTGTCATCTTGAGAACAGCAGCATACTTGACAGCTCAGCAATTTTCACATAGATGTCTTGGTTGAGTTGATGGATTTCTGCTTTCTTGAAACATCCAACTAACCTTGACTGGCTCTTCCTTCTCTGCTACCTCAATTTGCAAAATAATTGTCCTTTTCTTCCTGTCTTCCAACTTTGCTCATTCTCATTGGCCCCAGAACTTTATTAAACTAAATCATTTTCTCATCTTTCATGTTTGTTACTTTCTTACTAAATTTCCAACTAATTAAGTATGTTATTTGATATTTCCATGAAATTAAGGACTCTGTTTCTTATGTTAAAGTACATGAAACCAAAGGGAGACTTTTTTTTTTTTTTTTGGCTGGTAATTCTTATTAAGGAGTATCTCAAATTATCACTGCCTAGAGAGTGAGGAGAGGCCTAGAAGTTTGTGGAGAAAGTGAAGCCATTGTGATCCTATTGGGTCTAAATTGCAGGGATTAGAAAATTCTGTGTGGTCTTGAAACCTGTTTTCCCTATCCTCCTATCTGGTTCTTTCTTTGATAACAGCATTTCATTTTCCTTTAGGGGTGCTCTACTCCCACCTTTAGACCATGTGGTCAAGTGGGGTTGACCACATCTGCTCTCTAGAGGCTCGCACATGGCTCAGACTTGGCCTCTGAGGTCCCTGGCCAGAACTTTCTCTGGATACAGTAGAAAAGGCATTTTTCCAGCTGAGGTGTCTAAGCAGGCAAGACATAAGCTGGAGCTGCTCTTGTCTGTTATTTTTGTCACCATGGGAGAGCCCCCTTCAGATGAAGCCACCTAGAGAGAAGCGAAGCTAAGATGCAATGAGGGTGACCAAGGTCTTAGGATCTGCTGGGCTCAGAATCAGATTTTTTAGTTCTGTAAGCTATTTAAATGCCTGGCTTAAGCCAGTTGGTTTGCGTTCTTTCACTGCGAGCTACACTAGTCCTGTCTGATATGAGGAGCTTGGATTCATTCACAGCCTTATGTGGTGTGAAAGGTTGAAGAGGAAATGGAGTTTTTCTTAATTTCCCATGCCGGTTTTATCATATAGGGACCGTAGGAGAGTCTGGCTTTACCCTGTTCACATAGACTTGGAGGCAGTTGAGTATAGTGGCAGGGAGCAAGAGCTTTGGAACAGAAACTCCTTGGTTTCAGCTTCTGTTTTTGCACCTGTGTGGCCTAGGGCACATAACCTCTCTGACCTTCAGTTTCTTTATGGGTAAATATAGTTGTAAGGATTAAGTGCCATGCTGTGTGGAGGTTAGCTTGTGGAGAAGTGGGGGTGGGCAGGATGACATTCTGAATGTATGAGAGGAAACTCATTGTCCCAATGGTGGGAAAGAATCTGCCACCTCATCGGTCAGGAGGAGCCACAGGGGCGACCTCACCACAGAACCCTCTTTGCGACTTCTGTGCTCCCAGTAAGTGTGCTCTGTAGAATTGCTGAGCTTCTCAGCCACAATGATCCTTCAAATCCCTAAATCCAACCATGTTGCTCCTATTTTAAAATCCACCAAGAGCTACTCATTGTCCGAGCTTCTGAAGTTACAAATACAGCTCCTCCAGATCTGACCCAGGGCCACTGATAGACCACTGATGCCCCCCCCCCCCCCAAGAGTCAGATAGTCTCTCCATGCAAATTGCTGCGAGGTATGTGGGAGAGGGGTTGAGTTACAAAAAGGCCCTTGCCTGAGTGGATGTAGAAATTTTATGCAGTGCACAAACAGCACAACCTTCGGGAAGCCCTCACTCACCTCCACCTGGCACTTTTGCCTTCTTCCTTAGGCAGGGGCCCAACCATACTATTTTCTGGCCACAGTGGATTTATTCTACTTCTTCAAAGGCCGAGCGGTTTTCTTCCCTCTGACCTTGTGATCCAAATCTGCTCAGTCTGGAAGCTTTCTTACCCTCTTGATACTTAGCTAGCACCTACCTCTGAGGCAGGTGTGAGCAATCCTCTGAGGAAGACTTCCCTGACCATATCTAGGCTAAGTGCTCCCTTAATATCCTGTAGTTGCCCCTTATGGGATGCTTATCACATGTTATTTTTATTATGATTGCTTTTGGAATTGTCAGACTTCATCTCCAGGCCACTGAGTATCAATACTTATAGGCATCACAACTACTTAGGGATCCAATTTAAAATGTAAAATTAGGGTGGATCCAGTCCCAAAGATTCTGCTTCAGTTACTCTGGGCCCAAGGAATCAATCTTTTTAATGTAGGTTGAGGACATGGATACCAAGTCCAGACTTCCAGGTTTCACTAACGGCTTTGTTGTTTCCAAATGGTGCAAACTTGGGCAAGGTAATTAGTTTTTTGGTTTCAGTTTTCTAGTCTGTAAAATGGAAATATAATAATAGGTCAAATATAGTGTTCTGAGAATGAAATTATAATACATGTAATGCACTTAGTTCAGTGGCTGGCACATAGTATACCCTTAATACTTGTTAGCTTTCATTACTAGTCATGATTCTGATGCAGTCATCATACCAGACCTTGAAAGGCACCGCACTCAGCGGTGAGCACTCCACAGTCAATAAGCAAGCCTTTCTTGCTCACTAGAGTCCCCAGAATGTAGTATTGTGCATGGCACACATTGAGTACCACTCAGTCAACTCTCCTCTTTTTTGAGTATTTAGTACCTACACCAGTTACTTGGCACCTCTCCATATGTTATTGTCTATTATATATATGCTCTGTACCTTGCCTATCACCCAAGTCCGAAGTATGACAAGGGCAGATTCTCATGTTTCTACCCAGTAGGACCTTCCATAGGGCTTCCTCACAGTCAGAGCTGAGCTCATCACTCTGCTTGGAGTCATCAAACATCTGACCCTTCTAGAGAACAAAGGCCTTCTAGCACCCAGCATAGTTCTGCACATACTATAGAACATTGAATTCTCTCTTTCCACTCCCACACAACAGGAGGCAAATATGTTATCCTTACTAACACGAACGTTTACTGCAGTGATTCTTAAAAATGTGTGGCCGTGGTGTGTTGATAAATATTGAAAAAGCAGCTGTCTGAGGCAGGGGCGGGGGAGCCCTGATTTATAGCGGTTGCCATTTTCCATTTAAATATTCCCACCACGGGGGCACCTGGGTGGCTCTGTCCTTAAGCGTCTGCCTTCGGCTCAGGTCAGGATCCCGGGGTCCTGGGATTGAGCCCCGCATCGGGCTCCCTGCTCAGTGGGTAGCCTGCTTCTCCCTCTCCCATTCCCCCTGCTTGTGTTCCCTCTCTCTCTGTCTCTCTCTCTGTCAAATAATAAATAAATAAACAAATAAATAAATAATAAATAAGTAAATATTCCCACCATGTTGCTTTCAAGCTATCAACGGGATGCCACTGAGCACAGAGTTGGAAGAAGAAATGCAGATCTGCTCTTGTGAGCTTGTAGGAGCTAGCTTCCACACACCAGCACATCATTAGTAAGTAGGTAAGTGGGTATTACAATCTCTGGGGGGACTTATGTAGCATGCAGATGAAACGCTCCCCAGATGATTCTGAGAAGTTCCTCTAAGGGAACTTCAAGCAACCCTCATTCCCTATCATTGAGAATTACCTTTGTAGATAATTAACAAATGGAGCAAGCTCCTGGCATTTGGTGGGGAGATTATAAGGAACATGGGTGCTAATTTTTCAAAGTTTTGTCCAGACAGTTTGAGTCCAGACATGGCATTGTGAGCACGTTGGGTATTAAGAGCACATTGGGTGTTAGAACATGGGTGTATCGATCCTGGTCCTGATGGTGCTCATTGCAACCATTGTAGCAGGGATTCCTGCTGCCACAGCTAGTGCTAAGAATGTCCTTCTCAAATGAATTTTGAACAACTGGAGAGTTTCCTTGTTAGATGGTTTCACATTTTATCAGTGTTTATTGATGAGTGCATGAATTGAACTATCCAAATTTATTTTCTACTTCCATTTTAGCGGGTCTGGGCTTTTTGTTGTTTTCCAAAGCCATTTTCACTCTTGCTTCTGTACCTTTGCATCTTGCTGTTGTCCTTCTTGTTGGCACTGTTTCTCCCACAGTGGAGCCTGGGTTATGGAAGGTGATGGAAGGAACCAGGCATAAATCTACTCTTTCTCCTTTGCCACATCAGAGTCAGGAAGAACTATGTACATGTTTGTAGATTGGGGGTGAGGGTCTATTTGTATGTTTATAGTTTGTGTTGTAATGTAGCCAAGAATCATTGAGTCTTTACTATGTATCAGGTACTATGAATATGCATTAGTTCATTTAATCCTCCAAAAAACCCTATGGGGTAAGTACCATCACTATTTCTTTTATAGATAAGCAGATGGAAGCACAGGGAGGGAAGGCAAATTGCTCAAGATGGCACAGGTGGTTGATGGGTGAGCTGGGATTTGAACCTGGACCTGTGCTAGATGACAGTGCTCTGAAGGCTCCATGAGGCTGTCACCCCAGGTGGTGGCTTGGGGCAGAGTGTGGGTGGGTGGAGTGTGGGTTACATTGTGTAGGGTTACAATGCATTCTCTCATGTACCTTTACCTACCCCCGTCAGTAAGTACGATGTTTTCTAATAAGGCATTGGCTATCAGTTGGCCCACATTCCCTCCAGAGAAGACCACCTTGATCAACCTCATCCTGCAAGACAGTAGCAATCTTTCCCTGAGAATTGCTCCTGTAGCCTAGTCACAGCACAGTCCACAGAGTGCTGGTTCTGCCCCAATATTCATTCTTCCCTTCTCAAATAGAAACAGAGGTTCTAGCTGTGCACATGGCTGGTGAAATCCATACTTCCCAGCTTCCCTTGCAGCTTGGTGTGGCCAAGTGACTACTTTCTGGTCAACTGGATATGAGAGGAAATGAGGTGTGCAATATCTGGGTCACCTCTCTAAAGGGAAGAGCATACCCTCTCTTACCCTTCCTTCTGTTTAGACAAAATGGTGGCCACCAGTAGTGGAAACCGAGAACTGAAGCCTGGACTCCTGGCACCTTTGAGGAGCTTGGATTTTTATGAGAAAGAAAAAGAAACTTTGAGCTATGTAAAACACTTTTGTTTTGGTCTCTGTGTTGTATCACCTTCTAACTAAGGCACTAAGGGATATTCAGATTTTGGCAAATCATATCATTCATCTTACTTTCCTTATGAAAGTAAGGCCCTTCCATGCTCCTCTTATTAGTTGCTCTTCCTTCCCTCCGGGCCAGCCAAAGAGTACCTCTGCCCTTGGTCGTCCCCACAGAGAATGTCCTTCTAGTTCTCCATACCACTCAGTTCCCAGAGCCCCACTCCCTCAGGACCTCTAGCTGGGGCTGAGCCCACATACCTAAGAGTCGAGGCATAAGCAGGGATTCAGGCAGTCTGGAGATGATGAGGCTAATAGCAAGACAAGGGATAAGATAAAAGCCAAACACCAGGTGAAGCTGTGAATCAAATATTTGTTTGCAGGGAGGAGTCAGGGAATAGGAAGAAATGGAGGTCAATACAAAATGGAGCTCCGGAGTCAGGCAGTTAAGTAAGAACAGAGGAGAGCAGAGACATTGGAAATTAAAATGAAGCAGTGGGTGACAGTCAACTGTAGACTTGGGAGAGTTAAAATAGACACACCTGAACATAAGCAAGGAACCTTTGGAACTTAGGGGAAAGTGTCACAGATAGGAAGTGTCTTAAGAGTTTGCCTGTTGGGCAGGAACTCATGGCGGTCTGAGGCTGAGATCCACCTCGAGCCTGCCTTAAAGGTCCACAGGTCTTGACTAGCCTCCCTGCATTGTTCACACGAGAGCTCAAGGCACACCTCGGCATTTTTCCTCAAGTAGACTCTATTGTAACATGGCAGATCCTGTGGACTGGCTCAGTCAGTCTTCATTCCAGCCTCTAGTTGCTTCCTCCCCATTAGCGTCAGGAGAGACAAAGGCCCGTCCTTGAAGGCTGGTCCCGGATACAGCCTGAGTTCCGCCTAGCCGATGCTGCCCCATACTACTGGGAAGGAGGACGTGCTGCCTGCAGTGAGCCCAGCTCTCCTTGCAAGCCTGGGTGGCCCAAGTATGTTTCCCCTGGCATCGCTAGCAGTTTGCACTCTCTGGTCCCTGGTGTCACTGGTGCTGAGCGACAGATTATACCACTGATTTCCACCCGCACAGCCCTGGAGTGGTTGATTATTTTGCCTGGCTGTTGCCTAGCATCCAGTCCTGGTTTACTTATTGGTCCTCTAAGAGATTCTGTAAGCTACCTAATAAATTTCTTTTTGTTTGAAATAGTAAGAGTGGCTATATTGTTTGTAGGTAAAATGTTCTGAGTGCCACATGCATCGTGTTTTACATTGTCTTTAAAGCTTTTGTAACTATTGCTAGATCTTGCCTCCTGCAGCTATGACATAAGAAACTTGTAGATAGAAAAAAACATTTGATTCTTGTTTTGAATCACTTTTTGTCCCTTCCATGGTGCCGAGTACACAGTAGGAGCGTGAAAGTACTTGTTTTATTGAAATGTCCTTTTGGAGAAAGGAAATAGGAAGCAGATCATTGATCCCTCTGGAAGGTGTATAAAGTGATTAGCTTTAGTGTAGGAAGAAAATATTACAAAGTTTATATAAGTAGACACTCTGATTTTCATCTAAACATAATTTTTATGAAGTTTTACTGATGTTTAATATAGCTTGATAGTACATAGTACTGAGAAATAAATCCATGTGGGTCTGCATGATTAGAAAGTTATTAAGTATAGAGGTGAGAAATTTAAAAAAATATCTGGAGGCCACTGGGCTTAGCGATGTCTCATGGTGCTTTCCAGTGATTTTTTTTTTTTTTTGAACCAGTCAGGAATTTCTCATCAGAGTCGTATCTGCAGAAAGCACTGTAGAGTGCCATCTGGTGGTGGTTCCTTCAACCTGCAGCGTTGAGCCCGTTTTTCCTCCCGTAGGCTCCCCGCAGCCTGTAGGGTGGGTCTCCCCTTCAGGCTGAGGATGCATTTCTGGGGAACCAAAACTAAGCTCCCATGCAGCAGTGGCTGAAAGAGAGAGTGAAACCCATCTGGCTCAAAGGAAACAAAGGGGTGGAGGAGGCAGAGAGGCACAGGTGGGACAAGAGGAGAGTGACACAGGTGGCAACAGAGGGAGACTGCATTAACAATCTGTGCTTAAAGGGCCAGTGCAACTAAGACGGGGAACCTATAGCAAAAGGGATCATTCCGCCTGGATTCTACAGTTCTACATCCCGAAGGCCAGGATGGAGGGTGGCCTGTGCACTGTTCTCGCTCCCTGAAGCTGGGTGTCATCACAGAACAATGATACCTTGAGGCTAAACTTGCCCTTCCTGAGAAAGAAATCAAAACCTAAAACTTGGTCCCTAATTGGAGAGTGCAGAGCCTGAAATCCTCTTCTCTCTCAGATGAGTGACATGATTGTGTGCTGCTTTCCCTCCTATTCATCCTTGAACAACTACTCCTCTGGGGGGCTTCTGGTGGTGACTGTTAGTACCGACACAGCATTTTTCTTGAGCTCAAGGTCACTCACTGTAACGTCAGGAGGCTGCTCCTTGGGAGAATAGAACCGAACAATGACAGTTATGCATGTGTCCTTAATGCGCCCGCTGGGGAGTGAAACAGCAAAGAAGACATTTTAATAGTCCAAGGATGAGGTGTCAAGACTGTCCCGTGTGGATCAGGTTGCGCTGAGGAACAGGGAGCTGATCGCTATCACTAGCCGTCTCCCCCTCCCCTTTAAAACCCAGAAGGACAAAGTAAGTCAAGAGGTGCAGGCAAAGAAAAGCAGGCAGGGAAAGGGAAGTGATGTTTAAGAGAGGATGACAGGGAATGGGGTGAGAGGAGAGAGGGAGGGGGAGAGGGGCCACCCAGTGGGAGTTCTGGTTCTCAGAGAATTTCATCAGAATAGTAAGTAGAGGTGGGAGGGAGAGGGGAGGGCTGGAAGGAGGGCCCTGCAGAAATAGCCGCCTTCAGAACAAAGGGAGAACCAAGCTCTCCGAATCCTCAGGCTTCTGTGACAGCCCTGTGGGAGTTTGTAGGAGAGCCGAGGCAGCGGGTTGGCAGTTCAGTTTAAAAAAGGAGAAGGAAATAAAATAAAATAAAAATAAAAAAGGAGAAGGAGCTGGGGATGAGTAGAGGCTGGGTGTTTCCTCCCGGAGTGTCACAGGGAAAGACTCCTCCGGGACTTGCCCTCTGGGAGTGGCTGAAGGAGCCGGGGTAAATTTGCAACAGAGTCTGATGCATGCCAGGGGACAGAGGGTCACTGGCTGTGCTTAGTGTGGGTGGGAGGCAGGACGCGGTCGAGGTGACCTGAAGGGTGCACTTGCTGAGCCTCACCATGGTCGTCATCAGTGGGAGACAGCGGTGTGGTTCACCGCTTCACCTTTCATTAGGTTTATAACCCTGTATGTGTCTCTTAACTTCTCTAGCCTCCTTTCTTTATCTGCAACATGGGGGTACTAGTCCTTGTTTAATTATTCACGCACTCCTGATCTATTTACTGCACCGCAGCCAAACGCTTGGCACTCTGATCCTTGCCAGGACTGCAGAATGAGTCCCCCCTGCCCTGTATCCAGAACTCACCCAGCACCCGGCACTTTAAATACATCAACTCCCTTCTACAGCCCTCAGAGGTCAATAGTCTCATTATTTCCATTTAACAAGCGGAGAAGCTGAGCACAGTCTCATTCTGGACTACGCCAGGGTCACACACAGCAGCTAGTAATTGGACGGTCTGAATTCGAACCCAGGCAGCCGGCACCAGAGTCCAAGCCCCCATCCACCTCTCTGCTTCCAGGGAATCACAGGCTTGTCATTTTGTCTGGAAAAATGGAGGTGCTTGGCCACAGATTCTCTGAGATTGCTTCCATCCCCAAGGTTTAAGGCATCCACTGTGGGGTATCTTGGGTTTAGGAAGATCTGCCTGCAGCGCCGGGGTCCACGCTGTGTTTGGGCATGCCATGCCGAATGTGGGAGCAGAGACATTCTCCTTAATTCCCTATAACTCCCCGGTCTCTCAGCCCCTGTCCCCTTCTGTCGGTGGCCAGAAGTGGGTTGTTGTAGCTCTTCTGAGAGGGAAGGAGAGAACACTAGGGTTTGCTGTGCTGAGGAGAAATCTAGCATACTTTTTTTTTTTTAAATTTGCTCAATTTTATCTCATTTATTAAAACTGCGATTAAAGGGCTAACAAAATTATCTACTCTAGGTACCCTGAAATCAATGACAAGAGATGGCCACTTGAGGCAAAAACAATAAAGTCCAGTCTACTCAATGTTTCTTTTCCTTTTTTTTCAGAGCTAAACACATTTTAAAAAGAAGATGTTTTTCTTCTATCCTAACACCATGGGTCTCCTGGTCTCAGTGTATGCATCTCAGAGTGGCCAGGAATGAGGTCAGAATTTAGGGTGGGTGATGAAGGAGTTTTCAGACAAAACAAAAAACCAAGAATGTATGGCCTAAGTGGTGCTTTTTCCCCCCTCACGATAGCGTTTTGGAAGGAGGGAAAAGTTTGTGTGGTTGAAAACAAACAGCCAGCAGTGCCCCACCTCAAGAAGCGACTGTAGGTTTCACTATTTTTAAAGCATTAAGGAGAGATCATCAGGACTTCTGAGGGGAAGATGATGGTTGCCTTTCATATGCATATCTACCTACACACATTTACACATTTTTACTACAAATCCCCCCCAGAGGGATGGATGTGAGAGGGAGGCTGTATGGGGAGTGGGCACCCTAATCAGGGAAACTAGTGACTTGGGGGGAAATCTGGGCCGGCTGTTAATGGCACTTTCACAAAATGGATTTTTCTTAGGCAAGGAGAGGCTGAATAGATCTATGGGAGGTCCAGCAAGGGGAGCAGGGACCACGCAGTGTTAGAGATCAGGGGGACGATAGCAAGGACACAACCGGAGCAAAGCCAGACAGACCCCCCCCCCCCCCCCCGCCTTGGGCAGAGCCCGGAGGACAGGTGCCAAGTTGGGAAGACCAGTGGCTCCGACAACATTTGCACGCAAAAGTCAAAGAGCTCGCATGTGAGGCCAGCAGAGAAATGGTTCCACCACTCCAGGGAACGACAGTCTGCCCTGAGGGGATGGAAACCCAGAGTCGACCTGCTGGGTGACTCTTCACTCTTCTCCCGCCTGGCAAGACCTGGACCAGCCTGGCAGGGAGAAATGACCACACGCTGCGTCTGCCACAGGCTGCTTAAGGCTCTGACCCCTGACCTGGGAGTGGGCTTGTGATTTCCATCCGCCCCCACCAGAATCCCTGCACCCCACAAGTGTAAATGCCACTAGCAGGATTAAAGCAGCTCAGGACAAGAGCTCAGTGACAGGATATGCTGGAGAACAAGTCGGGGCCTGGGGTAGTCTTCAATAAAGAAATTGGAAATCCACAGAGGCAAAGAGCAAGACCCCTGTCTGAGAAACACCTTCAGTCTGATGGCCGGCGCTGTTCTGGGCTTGGGGTGAGGCTTGAAATCAAGTTGGACGTAAAAGAAGGACGGGATGGAGAAAGCCTTTAAGTCAAACCCTACAGCTAAGTTAACGCATGGATGCTTCTGGAAATGCTAACGATGTTCTGAAATCAAGCTGAGGAGACCCTGCCAACATTTTGGATGGGGGAAAGGGAAGGGAGGGATAATCACACCAGAGGCTGTGCCTGAGAAGGGCTTGGGGGTGGGTGGTGGCAGAGTGGGGCAGGGAACACGGGGTGAGCGCTGCTTTGAGTCTTGGCTGCAGGCACTTCGTTTGCCTCACCCGGGACAGAGCCTACACCTTGTGCCTGAACGGAACCTAAACAGGCCGCAGAGAGTGCCTTTCTGAGGTGCTGTGCCATTTGGAGATGAGCATTGCCCTCCCTGCCCAGGCCTTGGTCCTAAACTTCCAGAAGATCTGCCTTCCAAAACACACATGGATGAAGTCCCATGAGTTTGCGTGCTCCCAGCAACACCCTCCTCTCTGCCGCTCCGAATGCAGCATGTGGTGGCACTGATGAAGTGGTGACCGTGACTCCTTTTGTCCCTCTCTCTGAGAGACTACACACATGCACACAAGCCCCTCAGGCTCGAGTGCCTCACTGTATCCTCAGTCACGCTCTTCATGACCCAGTCCTGACGACAGTGAGGAACTGCAGCTTCAGGAACTTGAAAATCATGGAATTCAGTGACACATCCTAAAAACCTGCCCCTGACAGAACCCTCAGCTCAAGGTGGACGTCCGATTTACAAATCCCATGGGCCTCAGCCAGAGGTTGTGGGTTTTCTGCAAGGCCCTGTGTTTTGCGGGCGCCAAGGAGAGTGCGGGTGCTCTCTGCCTGGGCCTCGGGCCTCGGGCCTCGGCCTCGGCCTCTCCAGTCTGACCAGATGGCTCCCTCTAGTGGCTGTTCTGAGCACGCTCCTTAAATTTCCAGCCCACCAAATGCAGGAATAAGTAATTTCAGACAACCCCTATGTGAGCTCTTAGATCTCTTTTAGATCTTTTGTTGATAATGATAAGCTAACTTTTTTGAACACTTAATGCCTATGGGATCCTAGATGAATTTACCCTGACAATCGTATCCCCATCTTGCAAATGAGCAAACACAGGCACAGAGAAGTGTGTGGAGATCACACAGATGAGTCATGGAGCAGGGCAAGTCTGAACAGCCATATTCTAGAGCCCAGGCCCCAGCATTGCCCTTTTCCGCCTTCCCAAGCCATGTACAGAGCCTGGATGCCAGTGTTGCCACATCAGACACGTGGCCTTCAAGAGAGGGACCCAACAGATTCTGTAATTAGTGCTTGGATTTCTTTGTGAGTCACTACTTTAGCTTGCAGCCACGCTTACTGCCACAGGTTGTTCACTTTACAAGATCGGCTCCCTGCACAAAGTTGGCTACTATAGGAAAAGGCATTTTAAAGTATTTTTTATTCTGCAGTTTTCTCATATCCAAAATGTGGATAGCACATTATTCCCAATTTTTCCCCCATAGATAATAAGTTCTGTACAGAAAAATTTAATGAATCTTTGGGTTGTGGAAAGACCTCCTATTAAATAAAGACCCAAGGCTACTTTTTTCCCCATTCATTGGAAAGTTGGATTCCCGAGGTTTGAAATTACACTGGTTTGGAAGCCAGAAAGAATCAGGCTTGCATCTGGCTCTGGCTCTTAGCAGCTGTCTGACCTGGGCAGACACTTAACATTTCTGGATTCCAGTTTCCTTATCTATAAAATGAAGGAATTTAACCAGATGAATTTCAAGCCCCCTGCTAGCTGGACTATTAGGTGTTGGTGATTGTGAGAGCAAAGACATAAAAAAAAAAAAAAATAGCACAATGATCGGAAGGTGTCATTAATATCACCCATGTGATTCTGCACCATGTGCCCTACCTTTTAGATATGGACAAATCAACCTCATTATTATCTAGACCCCTATGTGAAGCTGACTGGCTGGCTTGGGATCCTCAGTAAGGGTCTCAGGGTAAAAGTGAAAGTCCCTGTCTCTAGTCTCTGAGCAGTTCATATGAGCACAATGAAATTGGGACACATTTTCTAGTCCCTCGGACTGAAACACTGATGTGCACGTGGCCACATGTGTTCTTCTATTGTACACAGTAGAAACCCACAGTAGATAATATAGGTGACACGTGTTACTTGAAAAGGAGTTTTCTCCTTTTTCTTAACTGAGTCCCTTGAAAAGCAGCAGAGCCCAGGGTCAGAAATGTGTGGCTGTTCATGATTAGCGTTTATAGAATGCTCACACGAGAAGTCAGGACCAATTTCTCCCACAACCACTAATGAATAGAGTCAGGCCAGGGTTGAAGCGAGGAACAGGAGGACATTTGGGTCCGGGGCCTCCTGTAGACCACATACTAAACAACTCTATTTTCCTGATTTCCATGTGATCGGCTTTTATAAGGATTATTTTTAGAAGTCAAGTTAGCTCAACTTTGGTGACTGGAAGCGAAGAATACATCTTTTATTCCCCAGTGCAAGAATAGGAGGCATTAAAATCAAACAGTAACCTGTGGCTGGAAGTTGGGAAAATAAGTCAAGAAAATCAGCCAGGCATCCAGTGTAAATGGGTCCAGGAGAGGGAGGTATCACTGATGGTTTTCATTTGCCAACAATAGAATCCAACTCTGGCTTGATTAAGCAGAGGATTCTCAGAATCCTGGCAAGGGTTTGAAAAACCAGGCTTTGTGTCTGTGCTGCTAGGAACTGGCCATGCCCAGCATGGATTAATCCTCCTGCTTTCCCACTGTCAGATTCAAGTTCTCATGTGGGTGCACCCCATCCGTGGAGCCCAGGTAGAATGCCTCTACCCTAGTTGCAAGAGCAGCTGGGAAAGTGAGCACTGGGCTTCTACAAAGAAAGCTGTCTCTGCCTCCTAAGGGGTGGAGGTGGGCGATTCTTCAAACCAAATGTTTTAGTTAAGTTCTTGGTCATCTCAACTGATTCAGGAGTTTAATGAGAGACTAATTGTAAAGATGTGGACAGCAAGAGGGGAAACCAACAAGTTCCCCAGGGCCAACAAAAGTGGGAGGCCATGACCACCCTGTGACCTGAAAAGATGGGGAGTATTAATGAAATGTGGTGAGACTGATAGCTGTAGGAGTTGTGGTTTCAAGCAGAGGAAGACAGCCATGATCAGCATGTGTCTTGGCACTGGGGAAGCTGGGAGCATAAATACCCTGGTTCCTTTCTCGTCCCACTTTTCAGTCTCCAGCTGGAGCCTCCCATTGACTGAGCACAGTCAGAAGCCAATAGTCCAGGGAGCCCATGATGCAGTCCCTGGGGGTGAGGCTTTCAAGTACAAAGCAAGGTAAGGAAAGGTAGAGATTGGACATGAAGGGGCAAATGGAGACCATCTAACACTTGGGAAGGTGATCAAAGGT
Organism: Zalophus californianus; assembly: GCF_009762305.2. Taxonomy (NCBI): domain Eukaryota; kingdom Metazoa; phylum Chordata; class Mammalia; order Carnivora; family Otariidae; genus Zalophus; species Zalophus californianus. The sequence continues at coordinate 43,903,140 of NC_045599.1, read as the reverse complement.
GAAGACGGTCTAACCATCAAAAGAAAAAAGAAAAGGAAAGGAAAGGAAAAAGAAAAAGGAAAAGAAGGAGAAGAGAAAAGGAAAGAAAAGAAAAGAGAAAAGAATAGGAAAGGAGAGGAGAGGAGGGGAGAGGAAAAGAAAGAGAGGAGAGGAGAGGCGAGGGGAAGGGAGGGGAGAGGAGAGGAGGGGAGAGAAAAAAACGCATCCTACCCAGTGTCGGGAAAGGGACGCGAATAGAAGCACACACAGCGCTGCCGCCGCGCCTCCTCTTGGACGTTCCCACACCCGTGGTCTCTTCTGTTGGCACGTCTTCCCTTTCCTCTTCTCTCGTCCTGGGTTCACAAAAATTGTTTTAACAGTTTTGCCTGTTCTTCTCTTAGTAGTTTTTTCCCTCTTTTACGTTTGCCCTGTGTCCCTTCCCCCACTCACTCACATTGTTTTCTCCATTTCAATTTTATTGAAAGGAAAAGTGCCCTGGAACGGGAGTCAGGTGTCCCCCGGTCTCGTCCCGGCCCCGCCTCCCTGTGCTACCTCATTATGGAATGGGAAGGGGCCAATGGCCTCTCCGCTCCATGCCCTGGACTACTGTTTCTTCTTTCATCTAGCAAGGGGCTTTATTGCATTTCTTTTTTCATTCAAGGAATTTCCTGAGGACCCACTCCATGCCTCACAAGGTGCTTCATGTACAAAGTACAACAGTACAAAGTAAAGTGAGGACACAATGACCCCGCCTTCAAGAATCTTTCAGCTTACTGAGGAAGATGGATACTGTGACATGGTTAAATCTGTAAGCATGCTTAGTAGTGATAGGTACTGCTGAGAAGTCAGGGTGCTGTGACAGCACACGATAGGAGGAAACAGACCTTGTGTGTGTATATGTTGGGGGAAACCAAGAAAGACTTCCTGGAGGAAGCATGTGAGCCCCATGGGGGCAGGGATCTTGGTGTGCTTTGTTTCCTGCTCTAACCCCAGGGCCTAGGAGACTTCCTGGCACATAGTAGGCACCAAATGAATACTATGGAAGGAACAAGTGAATGCAGTGAAGTGTAGGCTGAGACCTGAGGGATGGATAATGAGCTGTTTAGCAAAATAGCAAGGAGAACAGTAGGAAAGGAACAGGCAGCACAATGAAAGTCCTGAGGCAAGAGAGACAAGGCTGGAGTGGGACGGGGAGGGAACAGTGTGGCCCGGGACGATGCCAGGGAAGAGGCAGGTGTTAGGCTATATTGAGAATTTGATGGTATTCTTAGAGAATGGGGAGCAATTGAAGGATTTAAGGAAGAGAGAGACAGAATATAGTAGAGTTGGTTTGGGTAATCATTAAAACATAGTCTCTGTCCTCTGTAAGCTGACAAGGATTTGTGGAGGTCTACAGTCGGCATGATGCTGGCACCAGTAACCTGAGTGCCATGCTAGGAATCACAAGTTACAATCGGCAAGAAGATACCCCAACATGGTGGCAATGGCTCCAGGGCAGGAGGTGGACCTAGGAAGGGAAAAGGAAGGGATTCCTTCTTTTTTAACAGGCAACATTTGCAGAGATCTTAGGAAAAGGGAAATTTCAACAGGGGAAAAGGAGAGCCTTTCAAGGGGCGCCCGGGTGGCTCAGTCAGTTAAGCGTCTGCCTTCGGATCCCATGATCCCAGAGTCCTGGGATGGAGCCCCACGTCGGGCTCCTTGCTCAGTGGGGCGTCTCCTTCTCCCTCTGCCTGCCGCTCCCCCTGCTTGTGTGCTCTCTCTCTCTCTCTCTCTCTCTCTCTGTGTCAAATAAATAAATAAATAAATCTTAACAAAAGGAGAGCCTTCCAGATGAAAGCAGGAACAAAGGCCTGGATAAAGGACAATAGCAAGACACACTTGGAGAAGGAGGAATCCAGTCGTGGAGGGCTGGGACGAAGGGGAGAATAGTAAGTGAATTCAGGCTCCGAATGGCATTTTTTTCCTTTTCCAAGCTTATTGAGGAATAATTGACAAATATGATTGTCTGTATTTACAGCATACGAACCGGATGATTTGATAGACACATACATTGTAGAATGATTGCCAAGATCAAGATACTAAACACACCTGTCACCACATAGTTAACTGTGTGTGTGAGGGGGGAGGGTGGTGAGAACACTTAAGATCTATCCTCAGCAGCTTTCAAGAATAGAATACTGTCTGTACTGTTAACTGTAGTCACCACTGTGCTGTACATGAGACCCTCAGAACTCACTCACCATATAACTGCAAGTTTGTCCCTTTGACCCACATCTTCCCATTTCCCCACCTCCTGCCCCCTGGCAACCACCATTCTATTCTCTGTTTCTATGAGTTTGACTTACAATTTTTAAAAAATTCTATGTGTAAATGATACCAAACAATATTTGTCTTTCTCCGTTTGGCTTATTTCACTTAGCATGATGCCCTTCTTTTTTTATGGCTGAATAATATTTCACGGTGTGTCTCCATTCATCGGTCTAAGGGCATTTTGTTTTTTTCTATATCTTGGCTACTGGGAATAATGTGGCAATGAACACAGGAAGGGAGATATCTCTTAGAGACACCGATTTCATTTCCTTTGGATACATTGCCAGGAGTGAGATGGCCAGATCATATAATTGTCCTATTTTTTGATTTTTTTGAGAAACCGCCATACTGTTTTCCATGGTAGCTATACCAGTTTACGTTTCCGCTAACAGTGTGCATCCTGGACAACATTTGATATCCTTTGTCTTTCTGATAATAACAATCTTAACAGGAGTGAGGTGATACCTCCTTGTGGTTTTGATTTGTATTTTCTGATTATAAGTGATGTTGAACACACCTTTTCATGTACCAACTGGCCATTTGTATGTCGTCTTTTGTAAAATATCTCCTTGGGTCCTCTGCTGAATTTTTAATTGGATTATTTGCTGTTTTGCTATTGAGTTGTATGAGTTCTTTATATGTTTTGGATATTAACCCTTTATCAGATACATGGTTTGAAAATATTTTCTCTCATTCTGAAAAGGTTGCCTTTTCAATTTTTTGACGATTTCTTTTGCTGTGCAGAAGTTTTTTTGTTGTTGCTGTTGTTTAGTTTGATGTAATGCCATTTGTTTACTTTAGCTTTTGTTGCCTATGTTTTTGGTGTCTTATCCAAAAACATCATCGCCCAGACCAAAGTCAATAAGCCTTTTCCCTATGTTTGCTTCTAGAAGTTTAATGGTTTTGCTCTTACATTTAAGTCTTTAATCCATTTTGAGTTAATTTTTGTGAGTGATGTAAAATAGGAATCCACTTTCATTATTTTTCCTTCTGGATATCCAGTTTTCTCAATAGTATTTACTGAAGAGACTATTCTTTCCTATTGTGTGTTTTTGGCATCCTTGCCAAAGATTGGTTGACTGTATATGCATGAGTTCATTTCCGGGTTCTGTGTTCTATTCTGCCGGTGTATATGCTTGTTTTTATGCTCTCACTTTACTGTTTTGATTAATGGAGCTTTGTAATATACTTTGAAATCAGGAAATGTGATGCCTCCAGCTTTTTTTTTGTGCTTTTTAAGAGTGCTTTGACTATCCAGGGTCTCTTGTGGCTCCACACAAATTTTAGGATTGTTTTTCTATTTCTGTGAAAAATGACAATGAAGTTTTTTTTTTTTTTTTTTTTTTTTTAGTTTCAAGTTTTTATTTAAATTCTAGCTAACTAACATACAGTGTACTATTACTTTCAGGGTGTACAATTTTGATAGGGATTGCCTGAGAATGTAGATCACCTTGGGTAGTATGGGCATTTTAACAATACTAATTCCATTCTCTAACACAGATGTCTTCCCCTTTAGTTGTGTCTTCAACTCTTTAATCAACATCTTATAATTTTCAGTGTACAGATCTTTTACCTCCTTGGTTAAATTTATACCTAAGTATTTTATTGTCTTTGATTGTCTTGATAAATGAGACTGCTTTCTTAATTTCTCTTTTGGATAATTCGCTGTTAACATATAGATAGAAACACAACTGCGTTTTATATGTTAATTTCGTATCCTGCAATTTTACTGAATTCACATATTCTAACAGTTTTTAGGTAGAGTCTTTAGGGTTTTATATATATATATATAAGTTCATGTTATCTGTAAATAAAAATACTTTTACTCATTCCCTTCCAATTTGGATGCCTTTTATTTGTTTTTATTGTCTAATTTCTGTGGCTAGGACTTCCAGTACTATGCTGAATAGATGTGGACAGAGTGGGCATCCTTGTCTGTTCCTGATTTTAAAGGAAAGGCTATTAACTTTTCACCATCAAGTATGATATTAGCTGCAAGATTTTTACATAGGACCTTTCTATGTTGAGGTATACTCCTTTTATACCTCATTTGTTAAGAGTGTTTATTATAAAAGGATAGTGAATTTTGTCAAATGTTGTTTATGCATCTATTAAAATGATTATATGATTTTTAGGGCACCTGGGTGGCTCAGTTGGTTAAGCGACTGCCTTCGGCTCAGGTCATGATCCTGGAGTCCTGGGATCGAGTCCCACATCGGGCTCCCTGCTCAGCAGGGAGTCTGCTTCTCCCTCTGACCCTCTTCCCTCTCGTGCTCTCTATCTCTCATTCTCTCTCTCTCAAATAAATAAATAAAATCTTTAAAAAAATAAAATGATTATATGATTTTTATCCTTCATTCTATTAATGTGGTATCATTTAGTGATTTGCACATGTTAAACCATCCTTGTATCCTAGGGCTAAATATCACTTGATCAGGGAGTATGATCCTTTTAATGTGTTTTTGAATTCAGTTTGTTAGTTTTTTTTTTTTTAAGATACTCTTTTGGGGTGCCTGGATGGCTCTGTGGGTTAAGTGTCTGGCTCTTGGTTTTGGCTCAGGTCATGATCTCGTGGTCATGGGATCCAGCCCCGTGTAGGTGTCTGTGCTTGGTGCCTACTTAAGAGTCTCTATTTTCTTCTCCCTCTGCCCCTCCCCCCCAAATAAATAAATAAATAAATCTTTAAAAAAATAAAGACACTCTTTTTTTAAAAAAATATAGGCTCCACGCCAATGCGGGGCTTGAACTCACAACCCTGAGATCAAGAGTCTGTCACTTAACTGAGCCACCGAGGCACCCCAGTTTGCTAGTATTTTGTTGAGGAATTTTGCATGTATGTTCACTAGGGATGTTGGCCTGTAATTTTCTTTTCTTGTAGTGTCCTTGTCTGGGTGCAGTATCAGGGTAATGCTTGTCTCATTAAATTGAGTTTGCAAGTGTTCCTTTCTCTTCAGTTTTTTTTAGAAGAGTTTGGAAAGTATTGGTATTAATTCTTCTTTAAATATTTAGTAGAATTCACCAGTGAAGCCATCTGGTCCTGGGATTTTATTTGTTGGGAGATTTTTGATTACATATTCAACCTCCTTGCTCATTATTGGTCTGTTTACATTTTTTTTTTTTAAGAGAGAGAGAGAGCATGCGATAGTGGGGGAGGGACAGAGGGAGAAGAAGACAGAGAATCTTAAGCAGACTCTATGCTCAGCGTGGAGCCCAACGTGGGGCTCGATCTCATGACCCTGAGGTTCATGACCTGAGGTGAAATCAAGAGTCAGATGCTTAACCAACTGAGCCACCCATAGATTTTTTATTTTCTATTGGTTTGTTCAGTCTTGTACTTCATGATTCAGTCTTGATATGTTGTATGTTTTTTTTAGGAATTTATCCATTTTGGGGGCACCTGGGTGGCTCAGTTGTTAGGCATCTGCCTTTGGCCCAGGTCATGGTCCCGAGGTCCTGGGATTGAGCCCCACATCTGGCTCTCTGCTCCATGGGAAGCCTGCTTCTCCCTCTCCCACTCCCCCTGCTTGTGTTCCCTCCCTTGCTGCATCTCTCTCCGTCAAATAAATAAAATCTTTAAAAAAAAAAGGAATTTATCCATTTTTTTCTAAGTTATCAAATTTGTTGGTATATAACTGTTCACAGTGGTCTCTTATGATCTTTTCTGTTTCTATAGTATTAGTGTCTTTCATGTAGTACGTCTTATCTTTCATTTATAATTTTATTTATTTGAGTCTCTCTTTTCTTCTTAATCTAGATAAATGTTTGTCAATTTTGTTAATCTTTTCAAAAACCCAAGTCAATTTCATTGATCTTTGTTATTGTTTTTCTCGTCACTGTCTAATTTATTTCTGCTCTGATCTTTGCTATTTCTTTCTGCTAACTTTAGTTTGTTCTTCTTTTCCTAGTTTGTTAAGGTATAAGTTCAGGTTTATTTGAGAAGAATGGGACAAGCATATCTTTGGGGGTCATTATTCTGCCTACCATGTTGTACTTTCCCTTTTGACACTTTGCAGTCTCCTGCAGTTGCTTTCCAATGGACAGATTCAACCAGCAGCAGAGGACAAGGAAGCCTGAAGATGCAATTCATGGAAGTCACAATTTTGGGCATAGGGAGTCATGAAGAAGGACAGAGAACAGAATCAGGGTGGGGCTTTGGAGACTAAATACTTAAAAGAGCTAGTTGTGTAATGAAATGTATAATGGTATATAGTGATGTGTGATATCATTTATACAAATTGGAAAACCTATAGAATGCTTAGAACAATGTTATATGTTGTCAATGGCTAAGATGGTTATAACATTTTTAAGATAATCTTTTTATGGTAGAATAAATTTAGAGTTACAGAAAAATTATGAGAAGAGTAGAGATAATTCCCATATACCTATACCCAGTTTCCCTTATTATTAACATCTTACATAGTATGGTACATTTTTCACAAATAATGAATAGATATTGATGCACTATTAACTAAAGTCCACAGTAGTGAGATTTCTTTCTTATTCCCTAATTTCCTTTTTTCTGCTTCAGGCTCCATCTAGGATATCCTATTACATTTAGTCTTCATGTGTCCTTAGGTTCCCCTTTGCTGCGATAGTATCTCAGACTTACCTTGTTCTTGATCAATAAGAGTATTTTAAAAGTGCAAGGAAATCACAAATACCAGATCCAGGGCCTTGTTTACCTCTAGGGATGTTTTGAGGGCCAAGGAGTCAGGGGAGGAACACGCAGGTGCTCCAGATACATCTGTAGTGTTTTATCTCTTTAAAGAGATGTGAAGCAGGTGTGGTAAATATTGAGAATTGTGAGCATTGGGTGGAGGGTAAGTTCGTTGTATTATTTTCTGCTACATATATTTTTTTTACTTGTTTGAAGTATCTCAGAGTCAAAGGATTTGGGAGGGAGAAGGAGGAAATGCCATGTAGAGGGAGGAATGGGAGCAAAAGAAGAGGGAAGGTGGCTACAGGCTAAGGAGGATGGGGTTGGGGACAGATGGAGCTGGAACACAGGGTTGGCAAAAGCTGTTTGAGGGCCAGAAATGCAGACTGTGGATCTGTTGTGGATCCTGCTGATGGAGGATGAATCAAGCCTCTTTAGCATCTGAGGGCCACGGACGCCGTTGGAGCAGTGGAGTGGGATTAACAGACTTAATCTTTGGAATGTGTGCAAGTGTGCAGGTGACATTGGAGGACTAAGGAGTGACCTCAGCGAGGAGGATGGTGCAGAGGTACAGGTGTGTACCCATAAGGCCCTACACTTCAAAGGCAGCAAACACTGTCCACTCTCCAAGTGCTCTGTTATCTAATTTAACCCTGTCGCAACAAGCCACTGGGGTAAGAATGATTATTAGCAACTTTCTTTTGTAGCTGAGGAAAACGAGTCACAGAGCAGTTAAATAACTTCCATATGGTCCTAAATCTGGGAGCTGGGGGCTCTGGACCAGCAGGCAGCCAGGCTCGCTGCAACTGGCATGCACCTAACATTCTTGCTCCCTGCAGGTCCTAGGCTGATAGCAGTGGAGGACATGGTGAGAACCAGGAATGAGGGATAAGGCACAGGTGGGCCCAGGGCAATGAGTGGCTTCAAGCCTGGGCGGCTAGAAGATACTGTTACCAAGGAGAGATATTTCTTAAATCAGCCAGGAGGGCTGGATGGAGGAGCTAGCTCAGAAAAGTTGGCTTGAGGAGCTGAGGAAGGGTGGAGCAAGCAGCTGTCAGCCTGGGCACTGACTGTCTTCCAGCAGCAGAGGTACGGGCAAGAGGGGGAGCCAGAAGAGTGTTCACTTTACGGAGGAAAGGAAGGGAGAACAGCAAAAGGCAGGAAGCAATCAGAACTGTAAAGATAGAAAGGGTTTTGTAATCTTGGTTCATTAAATATTTAGTAGGCTTTTTACTTAAGTATGCTATTTCCTCCCACCTTGGTTTGGGCGAGCCTGATGAGAGGTAGTTTGTCCTTTACTTTTACAACTCCATCCGCTGCGGGAAGGGGTTCTTGGCTTGCTGTGGTTTCTAGAAGGACGAAGTAGCATTCTTTTGCCTCATTGTCTGTCCTTATTATTTATATTGTTCTTCCTAATTTGACCCAGCACTTTTTATTTCAATTTAAAGAGAATGATATTTTTTTCAATGTCTCTAGTTTATGCAATCTATACTTATTGTGAGGAGAGAGAACCAACAGGAGTTGAAATAAACGGTTTTAAAATGTAGAATGTTATGCATAGAACATTACTGACTTTTGATTTTTTTAAATCCACCTTGATTTCAAAGTGAAATTAAGATTTTGTATGCTTATTTCTTTTGTCCCCATAAGGAGACCCTGGGGAAGGGACTAAAAATCTTTCTTTGTCTTACGATGGTTCAAAGTCGAGTCCTCACTGAGATCCATTTTAAAACACACTGAGGAATGAGCATCTTTTTAAATGATTGACTGCAAAGTGGAGAATCTATGGATGTCATTGTATGTCAGATTATTATGAGACATGCCCTTTCTGCTAAAGTATTTTCTGAAGATGCATTTACTGTAAAACTACATTAGGGGCCTATCAAACGCAAGTCAGGTTCAGATAGGAGTCTTTTTTCCCCCAATCATTTCTGAAGAAATCTAAAAAGAAGAAAAGTTGGGGGAGAAAAGTATTGATACAAAGCTTGACTTCTGTTGTTCTCATGGAAATGAAAGTTTATAGAATGTTAGTTATTAGTCAAATCATTTTAATATATATCAAATTGCATAAGATAAGAGAGTAGAAGCCATTAGCTGAAAGAACATTGGACCTGGAGTCAGGAGACTTGGTTCCTTCCCTAACTTTCTACAATCCCGGGCAAACCAGGATCATCAGCTCTTGCCATCAAAGATGCCATTATTATTGGTCTGGGGTTTAGACTCACTAGGTTCTAAAATTCTTCCCATGTGGTTCTACTGAACATCCAGTGTTGAGAGCCATTGCACAGAACAACAGTTTGGTATCACCTACCCACTACTGCTTGATGGAAGAGGAAGGTGAAGCAGCCAGTGCTTCTGATGGGAGTGATTGAGGCAGAGTCAGAGGGGGAATGTAGTGGATGTTACAATTGACTCTCAACATCTCTTTCCCTCTAGATACTTAATCTAAGCTAACTACGAGACCCTCACACTCCTGGCCAGTCATGGGGTCAGGGTAGAGCATATGACTTAAGAAGTCTGCTGCTGCTGGTTGGAGGTTGGGGTGTCATTTTGGGAAGGGTCTCTCTTACCTGAGAGAAGGTGCCAGAAGGAGATACTGGTGTTTTGTTTTGTTTTTTCCTTCATGATATTTGGTGTGAATGCGATCCACGGAAGCTACCTGGCTGCCTGCCTGTGGCTGAAGTAAACATCAAAGCTCAGAACGTCCTGGGTGTGGATGACATTGTTAAGCCACTATTATAGTAACCTGCTCTGGAGCAATCCTACCTCTGAGATTTTTATGTTGGAATTTTACAAAATTGATATTTAAAGCCATTTTGAGTTAGATTTTTATTTTCAGCCAAAAATACCCTAGATGATATTAGTGGGAGATATTTCATTCCTGGCATAAGGTCAAAGGAGAGTTTTCTAATGCAGTCTTCTCTGGGACAATGCCAGAGTCTTCTTGTGGTGAAGGCCGAGTCTGGAGCCTGGAATCACAGAGTGGTAGACTTAGTAGAAAGCCATGTGATTCAAACCCCCTATTACTCTTTTAGTGAGATTTGATTGTATTAGTTTCATATGTCCGACATACTGATTTGATATTTGTATATCAAATTTGTATATATTAGTGAAATGATGACTGAAGTAGGTCTACAAACTCCCTATTGTTGATGAGTAGGTAAGAACCAGAGAAGTAATAGGACCTTCCTAATATCACACAGCAAATTGGTGACATGGCTATGTGTAGAGAACCCAAGAGATATTGTCTGGTACAACTCTATTAGAAGGACCACATTGCACCATATTTTTAATATATAGCAAGTTCTTTAAGTTCTTTTCTGTCTTCCTTCTACGTGTACAGTGATGCCATGTCTCCAATATACACAGTGTACCAAGAGTGTTTCTCACCAAATTTAGCCTAAAATACAGTGTTCAAGTGTTCAAGCTATTATTGGGTCTTGCTGTATCTGAAGGACTTTATTCTGAATAAAGAATAAAGAGAAATTAAATCCAATCAAGAGAAATTGGATAAGCTGCCCAAATTCCTTTTGGTTCATATTAGAAGCCACCAGGGCTTGGCTGAACACATGCTTTGCCCTGGAGCGAAGTGGAGGTCAGCATCCTTCCTATGATTTTACAGAAATGTAAACAATTCACCTGCCCTTCAGGATGCCTCCCCATCATTGATATTGTACACTGCAGTTAGATTTATTCTAAGGCTGGGTCTGTTATTAAAATTTGAATAGCTCTGCGGGGGATAGTATGTAAATCCATGCTTCTTATGGTGAGGTAATTGTACCCCTGGGTAACCTCCTAGGGAAAAACATAGCACAACTTCCTGGAGAACAGACTTAACGTGATGGGAACCAAGAAAACGATGTGAGAGAACATCCAATTTCATGCTGGGAGCCTCATCTCCTCGTGGGCTAACTTGGGCTTCCTGTGCTCACACATGTGTCCCTGAAAGATGGACCCAGGAGAAGCTGTATCCCTTTTGGATGACCCAGGCTTGGAAGTCAGTTAGCATCACTTCTGCTATATTCTATGGAATGGAACAGTCAAAAGCCTGCCTAGGATCAAGGGGAGGGGACATAGAAACCACCTCTTGGGTAAATGACAAAGTCCCGGAGAAGCAAGCAGGACTGGAAATACTTCTGTGGTCATTTTCAGAAAATAAGGTCTGCTGCAGCCAGCTTACTGGGGTCAGAGGGAATTCATCTTTTTTTCGAGTCTGCTATGGCTGCAGAGAAATCCCTCAAGTATGTCTGTGTCTCATTAAGGGCAAAGGTTGTTTTAACAAAAACCTAGGAAGAATATGGATGGGTCAGTCTAAACTTATTTCCAGAGCTTGAAAAGGAATTCCACCTGCAGCTGTTCCAGGAACTTCTTTAAAAATAATAAAAAATACATTAAATCTGCCTCCAAAAAATATTGTTGTCAAGGCAATTAACCACTAGGTATTTGGAAATGAGGGGGATGCTGATGTTGTCCCAGACCTTCTGGGTCTAAATTTCCTCACCTGAAAGCTAAGGCCTGCCTCTGTCTACCTTGGAAGTTATCAAGATCGTGTTGTGTGGTGGAAAGATTGGGAGTTAGAGAGTCTGGAATCAAACCTCTACTCACTTCTGAATCTGATCTTGAACAACCACATCTTTTTTTTAAAGCCTTTGCTCCTCACCACAGTTAGAATAACAATCCCAGGTAATAGAACCTACCTCCTAGAGGATACAAGAGAGTGACTGTAAGTAAGTGATGCAAGCAGGTTCCTAATGGGATGGTCAATGGGAAAACGCAGGTTAGGTTCCTTTGCATCGTGTAAACTCGGTGGAGAACTTGGTACTGTGTTATCATTATACCCAATTTGCTAGCTCTCCCCTAGTTCAGCAGTTCTGAAATCTAGGGTTCATGGAGATTCTAATACAAGAGTTAAACATATAGATTCTTGATATCCAGTTTGGGAGATTCTAATCAGTAGGTCTGAGATTGGATCTGGGAATGTGTAATTGTAACATGCCCACCTGTGATTCTGGACACATTCACGGGTGGGCATTTGGGACCCACTGAAAAGATCCCTAGAGGATCTGACCCCTTGGGCAGTAAGGGCCACAAAATGTAGCTCTGCTTCATAATGGGCAGTTAGGGCAGCTCCCCCTGAAAGGTCTGCAGGCACCAGAGGATGTCAGAATGTTTGCACACCTGGGAGGGGTCTTGCCAAGAGGGAGAGCAGACCCCCTAATGGAAGGTCTGTCTTCATGGCCACCGACGAGACTATATCAGTGCCCTGAGTTGAGAAAGTGTGAGGATTTGTCTAAGGTATCAACAATGGAAGGTCATTCTCAGCTCATGAAGTAGAACGATTACCCAGGACTTACTTTTTCCTTGAAAGATCAAGTAATTAAGGAATAAAACACACTTTGCATGGGACCAGTTTACATGGCAAGCATCATTAGACTGAGCCTCTTTAATGATGGGTTTGGTGTTTCTGAAAGAGCTGTAGCAGTAAGTTGGCTTTTGATACATCTACCCCAAAGTCCTCCCTGTCTTTCTAGAGGAAATGTACACAGAACGACAAGTGGTTGCCACTGAGTGAGACACTGACAAGAAGTAGGGAGTGATTTATTTTCTTTGGTAGGCATATTCCCTGCACCCCCGGGGAGTGTTGGATAACTCAGGAATGGTTATATTCAAGGATTCGTTTTCACTCTGACATAGTTTTGCCTCCCTCTCTTCCTTTAGTACAGTCTTACTTCTGTGATTTAAAAAATCTTAACTTTTTTTTCCTGGGAAATATTTTGCCACTTGTACTCTTTAACATAGGCAATTGTATATTTTTTTTTCATTTTTCTATTTGTTCTATTTACCCCTATATCATATTCTAGAATAAGTTTAAGGATATTGCTGATTACTTTTTGAACTTTAAAAACCCTTATAATGACTTTATATTTTTCCTCACTATCAAACTTTCCAGCTTTAATAATTTATAGAATGTAAAATAATATTCAGTTTATTATTGTCCACATATTTAGTTTTTATGTTATTATTTATTCTCTTTTTAAGTGTGTTATAGATGCTCAAGATTTAAAGATTTGTAAGTGGTATTTAAATTATGCACTCATGGGGCACCTGGGTGGCTCAGTCGGTTAAGTGTCTGACTTCAGCTCAGGTCATGAACCAGGGTCCTGGGATGGAGCCCCGCATCCGGCTCCATGCTCAGCGAGGAGTCTGCTTCTCCCTCTGCGTCTACCCCCTAAAATAAATAAATAAAATCTTTAAAAAAAAATAAGTTATGCTCTTGCCTCACCTTCTAGTTTCCCTTATCAAAAAATGGCACAGGAAAAGACATAGTAATTCTTACTCTGCCCCCTAGTGGAGGTAATTGAGTGCAACTGTTTCCTTTCTACTCTTGTTTACTTCGTAGGGTATACATAATAATCTGTAACACATACTGAGCATCACCTGAGCCCTGTGGCAGACATTGTATCATTTAAGTCACACAACAATTGGAGATGCTATTTTAAGGAAACCGAAGGCCATAGAAGTCAGAATCTAGTATCTAGAGGCAAGACTCAAATCTAAGGATGTCCAAATGCAAAGCCTCTGTTCATTCTATTATGCCATGCTGCCTCCAATCCAACATCTTGGACAAGAACAGTCAAACAAAACTATGCATTGGGTCTCTGATTCCTATGTACAGGGAAGAGTACAGGATTTGGTGTCAGAAAGACGTGGCTGTAAACCCTATCCCTGCCACTTAGTCTCTGTTACCTTTGACAAGTTAGTTAATGTCTCAAAGTTTCTCATCTCCTACTATCTATGAGGATAGTAGTGGCCATGTTTCAGACATCTTCGGTGAGAACTGAATGAGGTAATTCATGAAAATACAAGATAAGCAACCACTGCATGGTAAGTCTGATGACCATAATCTGTTGAAAAATATTGTGCATGCTCCAAACTCAAATTTATTAGGCACACTTTTTTGTTGTTGTTGTTCTTGTCTTTTATATAACTTCCCCATATAATCTTCCCCTGGTAGAAAGGTACTTACAGTCCTTTGGCATCTCATAAAGTTGACCCTGGGAACTGAATTTTTTCCTCAGTGGGTCTAGTTTATGAGAGAGTTGCCTTTGTTTTTATTAAATAACGAAGGGTAGATACTTAACCTCAAATGAGAATCTGTTCATTCAACTTTTATTGCTTTTATATTATTCTATTCAAAGTCATTTAGAAATGTATCTCCTAATAAAAAAAATTTATGAATTTGCGAATTCAATGGTTTATCGAAGATTTGGTCACTATTTGGTGCTAAAACCTGCCAACCAAAAGGCCTTACCATGCTTGAAAACAGTTATCGCCAAACGAACATGTTTTCAATGAAGGAAACAAATGGTATGAAGCAGTTGTGGGGATTGTAAAACTCTTAAAATTCCTCAGAAACTCACGAAAAATAAATGGTACAACTTAAAAAAATTCCACAATGCTTACAAGAATGTGGTGAGACAGGAATTCTTATATCATGTAAATGAGTCTGTAAATTGGCCTGGTGTTTTTGGAAAGCAATTGGTAATTTGTAATATGACCTTTAACAATGTTCAGACATGTTGAACTTTCACTTTGAAAAAAATCTGCCCTGAAGAGAGAAGCCAGTAAAGCTTTAGCTAAAAGGATGCTCATCAAAGCATTACTGATGACCAAAAAGTTAGAAATGAGCCATGTATCAATAACAGAAAATTGCTTATAAAAATTACAGTATTCATATGAAAATGAACTATAAATAGAAATTAAAATTATTGTATGGGCTATAACCTGGGAAAATACAATTCTATAAACTCTCATTCATCTATCTCAAAATTATGTACATAAACATTGTGTTATATACACGATTTCCTTCCAGTGTCAATTTCCTTCTTCAAGATCTCCCAGAATATTCTGTGTCACTCCAGAACTCTTTCTTTCTTCTAGTTGTTGTTTTAATCAAGACTGGATTGTAGTTAATTAAAGCATTTCCACTCCTGTTAGAAAGAAATTGTTTTGTTCATATTTTCTTTTTAGCGTATCAGGAGACTTGGGCTGAATAAGGAAAAGATCTTGACAACCAACGGGGATAGGAATCCAACAACCATGGCTGACTCTTTATTTTGAATATGGAGTTGATATAACAACATCATTATTTCCTGGAATTCTTTTTGGGATGGGGGGAGGGGGTCTGATTGACCAAAAATCCAGTTCTACACCTGGCTTTAATCTGCACATTGGTCATCTTAAGAGCCAAATTTCCATTCGGTAATAAATCATAGTATTTTAGTTCTATTTTGCATCTTTTACTTTTTTGGTTTTATTGAGTTATAACAGAAATAATAAACTGCACAAATTTAAAGTGTATAATGTGATAAATTTGACATATGTGTATACCTGTTGCATTAGTTATCTCTTGTTATGTAACAAATTATCCCCCAAATTAGTGGCTTAAAACAGCAAGCGCTTGTCATCACACAGTTTCTGTGGATCAGGAATTGGGGAGTAGCTTATCTGGGTGTCCCAGGCCCAGGACCTCTCCTATGGTGCCAGCCAGGATGTTAAAAGAACTGCAAACACCTGACGGTTTGACTGAGGCCAGAGCATCTGTTTCCAAGATGGCTGACTCTCATGGCTGTTGACCGGATGTCTTACGTTAACTTCAGTGTCCTTGCAATGGCAAGTGACTTCCCTCAGAGTGTGTGATCCAAGAGAGAGCAAGAAAGAGGAAACTGCAGTGTGTTATGACCTAGTCCCTGAAGTCTATCATCACTTCCTCTCTTTCCTGTTTGTTGGAAGCAGATCGCTAAGTGCAGCTCACATTCCAGGGAAGGGGAATTAGGTTCCATTCCTTAAAAGGAAGAGTATCAGAGAAACTGTGAGCACATTTTAAAATCCCTGCAGCCACGAAATCAGCAACATGATCAAGATAAAGAATAATACCCCGTATTAATCAAATTCTAAGCCAAATTAAATGTCACTGTCTTTGAATTCTGGTGAAGTGATTACATTGCACAAAGTATTTTTCCAAATTCCACTGCTACCTTGTATTCACAGAGCACCTTTCAGTCTGAATTATTTTTAAAGCGTTTTCAAAATTGTACTGAGAGCAGTTGGCACATCTTTTATGCCTGAAGCCAATGAACATCCAGTGATACCTAACCAGAAATATAAAAATTCCTTATTTGGGGGAAAAAGAAAGGAGAAAGGATGCAGCAGAGGATAAATAAGAATATGCACATAATTTATATTTCCTTATGTCAGGCCTTTGACCCCCTCTCAGACTCACTGGAAAATTATTTGGACCTTCTAAAGAATGTTTTTTTTTCTGATCCACACTGAAAACATGTCCTTAGTCCTAGCATGCTCACCCTGCATCTCTTCAACAAGCACAAAGAGAACACATTTTCCAGCTCCTGAGGTTTTCTGAGAGCAAAGGGTTTTCTCTGTTGTTGTTACTGTCACAAGCACTTATGTGAGGACCATAGAATCACAAGCGCCATTACCACCTCGACGCAGTAGACACTCTGTATGGCTATTGGGCTCTGAGCAAACCGTTGCACACACGTTAGCTCATTTAATTCTTACAAAAGCCCTATAACATAGGGGTTACCATCCTTGTTTTCATTTTTTTTCTAATAAGAAAATCAGTGAAATTAAGGCAATTGTCCTTGATCACCTATTCAGTTATTTGTTCACAAACTTTTTTTTAGAGATCATATGTATCTTTTTATTTTTTTATTTTTTTAGTTTAGTTTAGTTTTTTATTTAAGTTTTAGGTAGTTAACATACAGTGCAATATTGGTTTCTGGAGTAGAATTCAGTGATTCCTCACTTAGATACAATAAACACCCATCATTCATCATAATGACTGCCCTCCTTAATACTCTTCACCCATCTAGCCCGTCCCCTCCATCAACCCTGTTTTCAAGAAACATTTTTTGACCAGCAGCTACGTGCCAGGTGCTGTTTAGGTGCTGGGGATCCTGAAGGAACAAAATAGTTAACATTTTCAAAAGAGTTGAGATTTAAATACAGATTGCTCAAAGTCTGATTCCTAACCACCATATCAGTGGTTCTAGAACTTTTATAAGAATAAATACCATTTGAGAAGCTTATTAGGACAGCACATTTACTCCCCGGAGATTCTAATTTAGATGGCCCAGGAATCTGCAATTTAGTCAGCCATCCTAGGTAATTCCAAAAAAGTGGTCCGGGAACCACACTTTGAGAAACACTGCTCCAGTACCCTGCTCCAGCTACCAAAGAGAAGGCCAACACTTCTTTTCCCTGTTGTGGCCAATCATATTGTACGCTCAGTATTTTTTCCCCCTATTTACATGGACTAGTCTCCTTGAATCCAAGGCTAATATGTCCCAAATTCATAACAAATAATTCCAGAATTTAGCAGCTTAAAACAACAAGCATTATTTTAGTTTCTGTATGTCAGGAACCTGGGAGTGGCTTAGCTGAGTATGTCAGGCACAGGTTCTTAACAAAGATACAATCAAGAAGTTGGCTGCACCTGCAGATCTTTCAAGGCTTTACTCAGGTAGATGTACTTCCAAAGTCATTCATTTGGCTGTTACCAGTCCTAAGAAGATCTTCTGCTTCCAAGCTAAGTCCCATGGACCTCTTCATTGTATGTTTGCCTCACAACCTGGCAAATGGCATGCCCAGAGCAAGGGATGGAGAGAGAGAGAGAGTGCCCCAATTAGAATTTGCATTCTTTTTATAATTAGTCTTGGAAGTGACATCTCATAACCTCTGTTGCATTGTACTTGCTAAATCCATTCCCTAGTTAAGGGGAGGGAGTTAGGTAAAGGCATATGCTAGGCATCATAATGGCTCCTTCTAAAAATATTCACTCCGTAATTCCTGGGACCTGTTGATATGTTACATTACATGGCAAAAGGGAGTTTGCAAATGTAATTAAGGTTATGGACCTTAAGGTGTAGTGATTATTCTGGAATAATGTGGGAAATAATCTGGAAAGTAAATCTGGAAAGTGGGTCCAATGAAATCACATGAGCCCTTAAAAGCAGAAGAGGCAGCCTGAAGAGGAAAGTGCAGAGAAAGGGCAGAAGGAAAGTCAGAAAGATTTTAACGGTGAAAGGTATTTGACGTGTGCTTGCCGGCTCTGAGGCACGAAGTACAATGACTAGAGAGGGGCTTCTAGGACTTATTCTAAAGCATAAGGATGTATGCAGACTGGCTGTAGGAGTAAAGATTGGTTCCTGAGTGATAGCGAAGTACTGAAGATCTCAGTCCTACAACCACGAAACGGAACTCGTCTGAGAACGTGAAAGCGCTTGGGAACAGATTCA
The DNA here is from genome assembly GCF_009762305.2 of Zalophus californianus. Classification (NCBI taxonomy): domain Eukaryota; kingdom Metazoa; phylum Chordata; class Mammalia; order Carnivora; family Otariidae; genus Zalophus; species Zalophus californianus. The sequence continues at coordinate 43,884,873 of NC_045599.1, read as the reverse complement.
TACCCAGAGCCTCTAGTAAGGAACACGTCCCTGCCAACACATTAATTTTAGGCTGGTGGTACCAGTAGGGCTTCTGCCTACTGAATCGCAAGATAATATGTGGGTGGTGTTTTAAGCTAAGCCTATTGTAATTTGTTACAGCTGTACTATGAAGTGACTAGAAGCATGAAAACCAGGATATGGGATCATTAGGGGCTATTTACCACACGGAGTCTGTGCCAGGTGAATGAGTGTCTCCTAGAGTGGAGAGCACTTTCTGCTGCTCTTGGGCTTACCTGTAAATGAAGAGCTCTCTCTGCCAGTACCACGAATGGGAAAGTTACTCTAATGTCCCTGCACTGTTGAAAGTGGAGTGGGCAAATTCATTGTCATGGGACGCCACCAGAAATTAGAAATTGCCTGAAAAGGAGACAAAGGGGGAAGTCTTTCAGGGATCATTCACTGTTAGTGCGTTTGTTTGGGGAGTTGTTTTTTCCACGATGTTGCCATGGCTTAAGTTGCTCTGCCCAGGGCTGAATTTGCACGCTCAGATGTCGAGCCTAATGTAAGTAAGGCAGCTGTTACTCTTGGACTTGATAAGTCCTGGTTGGTGAAGAATAGGGGACAGGTGGAAGAGCATGTGTAACGACTCTTGAATAGGTGTAGAACCCTTGAGGGGAAAGAAAACTCTAATTTGCTCTGTACTGGGGGAAAGCTGTACCAAATTGTGCTATTGTTTATCTCCTATTGGGATTTGTGTGTGTGTGCACGCTTCACAAAACTGGATCACATGAAAAGCACTTGAGAAACTTTAAAAAAATTTTTTTATCCTGGGCTTCATCACCATATGCTCTGATTAGTCAAGGTGGAGATAGTGAACTTGGAAAACTTTTCTCTCTGGAATCTTCCCTGCAGAATTTGTTTCAGCTGGGTCATTTTCATCACTATGGGGATCAGGCTGACAGCTGGCTAACTGGCTGTTTTCATGGAAAAGAACCTCAGAGTGTAATGAAGAATTCAACTTACATGCCTGATAGATAAAGACTCTAAAATAAAAGAATGAGTAGATGAATAAAATAATGTACCTTGAGGCCCTAGAGGAAAAGATTGGAGATACCATAAACCTGTACTTGTTTTAAGATTTTATTTATGTATTTGAAAGAAGGTGAATGAGAGTGAGCATGAGCAGGGGAAGGGGTTGAGGGAGAGGGAGAAGCAGGCTCCCCCCTGAGCAGGGAGCCTGACACGGGGCTCGATCCCACAATGCTGGGATCATGACCTGAGCTGAAGGCAGATGCTCAACTGACTGAGCCACACAGGTGCCCCCTGTACTTGGTTTTAATGACGAGATCATGGAGTGATTTTTTTTTAGGGTGCTCTTAATACTAAATGACATTTAAAATCCAGGGTTTGTTTCTTTTAGATGAAAATCATTGCATTGACAGGGAAGGCCTGGGGATCAAATGATTATTTTAAAGCTTCTGGAAAGTTATTTGGTTTTTAAAATATAACACTGCACTTTGAAGCGCTTTCTCTTTTCTACTGATAGCACAAGAAAATGTTATAGATCTTTACCATCTGAAGGGAGACAGGTGTGTAAGCGAAATAATGAAATGGGCTTTTTTTCCCTTAATAGCCGACCCAAGCATCAGCCAATGTGTAGTATGCCCTAAGAGTGACTGTATTTTCCAGAAAAGGCAGAAAAGAGATTGTGTAGATGTCTTCTTCAGGTTTCATTCGATTTTTGATGATAAAAGAAATATTGTGGTGTTGACCAAACACTGTTTTCAGCTCAAGGTTTGGAATTCTTTACACCTGAGAATCTGTTTCAAGACTTTTTAAAACCAGATACTGATTTCTTGCTCATACCATCAAATCTCTAAGAAATACCCTCCCCCCCCACCCTGCCACATACCTCACAAAACCTGTCTTCCCCTTTAGATCAAGTGTCAACACATGCTCTCTTGTGAAGGCCATTTTCTTCCTTGCTAAGCCTATGGTTATGTGTCGGTTTCCAGGATTTCCATTAGCAATACCACTCCTCCCTCTCAAGTTCTATTTTTAAATGTCCTTTGAATTTTGGCTTGATCTCCATTAGCTGACCTGTCTTTTGACTTCTCTGCTCTATGAATAGAGGCAAGCGCAGAAAGATGCCAAGAGATACACTAATTTACACTTGCTCTGGAGTGATGTTGACCACAGGAAATGGATTACACCAGGTGCATACTGATGAGATGGGGAAAAAGGGTAAAGAAGCAGCTGCCAACTTTTCAGAAACAGGATAGCTTTTACTTGTCTGGGGAATGGTTTTGCAAGCTGGGGAAAACCACACTTTAAAACCCTAGCTCAGTTAGGCTTGTCACCTACTTGTTGGCTGACTTCTGGCCTTGATTACATTAACTGTGTATTCATCACTGTTATAATGAGATAGTGCATTTCTTGGCTAGTTGGAAAATAAAGGTCTATTGCAGTGTGGACATCAGAAATAGAGAGCATTGTTGATTTCATCACAAAGAGTTGTTGGAAACTCCTAGAAATGAGTAATATTTAGGAAAGGACAAAAATCAACACAACTATAGCAAATTAATTGAAAAAGTGTGTAGCGTGGGAGTAGAGGAGATAGGAACGGGAATAGGAGAGTCCACTCCTTGGATGGAAAGGATATCAATTTTTGCTTTTATCTTCAAACTCTATTGGTGTTCTTAATATATAATGATAAATAAGCTTCTGATTTTGGCGGGGGGGCCGGATAAGTCCTTCTTAGACTGTCATGATTCAATTACTCTCTCTTGGGTTTTCTTTCAAAGTACCCATCGGCATAGAATCCTGTGTTCACTGCTATCGTTCATGCTCCATTCAGGGCTGTGTGTCTCTCCATTGTTCCTCTAAAACCGCTCTTGTCAAGGTGATTGGAAATCTTTGTTTTTTCTTCATATCATTCGACAGTGTGTGGTGCATCATTCCTTCCATCTCAACTTGCTCCTTTCTTGGTTCCTTGTGCCCCACTCTCACGCCATTCTCTGTCCATCTTTTTGGCCATCCCTTTTCAAGTCTCCTTTGTGAGCCTGCCTTCCTCAGTTGTCTGCAGATGTGGTGAATCCTAGTTCCCAGTTCACTCCTGGCTCATGTGAAAGAATTTTTCCCTCCATTTCCAGAATTTTGATTATCATTGGTTTTATGTGAAATATACTCAATAAAAAATACAATGTATGAATTTCAGATGTATGCCACTTTGCTTTGGTACATTGATGTACTGTAATATGAACACAGTTGTAGCAATACTTACCACCTTACCTAACTCTAGTACAATACTGATATTACACTGTATGTTAGTTCTCTGTGGCTTATTCACTACTTGCTGCACATTTGTACCTTTTAAACAACATGAATTGTATTCCTCCATCCCACCCATTCCCTAGTAACTACCATTTTACTCTGGCTTGTTTTGTTTTTGCAAGTTGCATTCTTTGAGATTTCACATATAAGGGATACTCAGCAGTACTTTGTCTTTCTGACTTGTCTCACTTGGTATAATGTGTTCAAGGTCCATTCATGTTGTCAACAACAACAAAAAGGCAGGATAACCAGCTTTATCCTGGCTAAAGAAGAATCCATTGTGTATAAATGCCACATCTTTTTTATCCTTTCATATGTTGATGGACATTTAGGTGCCCCATCTTGTCAATCGTGAATAATGCTGCAATATACAGGTATGTCCCTATCTCTCTGGGAAATCCTGTTTTCATTTCCTCTTTCCTTTGGCGGGGGGGACCCTCCCTGAGTTCCTTGCCTGTCAGTGTCTTTTACTGTGCACAATAAACACTTCTAGTTACCAAATGTGTGGAGGGTTTTACCCGTACTAAGCACTTCACTATGACTACAGTTGACCCTATAGTTTAACTCCATTCCATTCTAACATTGTCTACCTGCATAGTGTTAGATCCCCCAGGTTAAGGGTTCAGTCCCACAAAACTCCTATACCACCACACCATTTGCAGGGTATAGATCAGAGATTCCAGTAATCCCTGCCTCAGGTTCTACTAATTGGATGGAGTGGCTGACAGAACTGAAACATTGTATTTACTTATAGTGGTTAATTATAAAAACAAACCAACCACGCTAAAGGATACAGTTGGACATACTCATGGAAGAAATGAGTAAGGCAAGGGAGAAATGCAGAGTGCTTCCATGCCCTCTTGAAGTGTCACACTCCTTTCATCTCAAGGTGTTCACCAGCCTGGAAGTTCTCCAAACCCCTTCCTATATGATTTTCATAGAGGCTCCTTCACATAGGCATGACCAATTAACTCCTTTCCAGTTCCTCTCCTCTCTGAAAGATGAAGGGGAGGGCTGAAAATTCCAAGTTTCTAATCATGGCTTGATCTTTGTTTACCAGCCCCCATCCAGGAGCCATCCAAGAACCCACTCATTGACTTCAATAGAACAAAGGATGGATCTACTGCTCTTAACACTTAAAGAATTACAAGAGTTTTAGGAGCTCTGTGTGAAGAACTGGACAGTGTTTTTTGTTTTTGTTTTTTTGGCATTGAGCTAACAGTCCACCCCTTGGTCTCTGGCTACACACTTCTTAAAGCAAAATGATAGAGAAGCTAAATGACTAAGACTACTGACACCTTAGTGGAATCCCATGCAGTGATTAATAATCTTTGCAGACCATCATTACTATATGAAAAGCAAACAGATTTAAAAAAAAGCCTTAATTATAGAGAACAAACTGGTGGTTACTAGAGGGGAAAGGTGGGTGGGAGGATGGGTGAAATAGGTGAAGGGGATTAAGACTACTCTTGATGAGCACTGATAATGTATAGAATTATTGAATGACTATATCGTACACCTGAAACCTAACGCTATTATATTGGAATTTAAAATAAAAACTAAAAAATTAACTCCTGTATATGACCACTTAAATACATGAATCGATTATTTAAGTAGTGGTCAGTAATCCTTAAATATTAACCTAAAAAGAAAAAATCCCCCAAGGCAAGGCCACTCAGTTTTGTAGGCTTCCATTCAGTATTCAGGTTCCAAAAGCAGGAGTGGTGTCCATAAACACTGGGGTTCACCCTTTGAAGCCTATATATGTATATAAAGCTGAGTTAAGATATAACCTTTTATTGCTCTGATCCTCTTTTGAGGTGTTAAAGTAATACTGGTTTTCCTTAATTATATATCTCATTTATTCATTACTCCACCATTAAGCTAATGGTCCTCCTCCTATCTGTTTATATCCAAATTCTCCTTCGGAAGGGACATTGGTTTTGGCCACCACGCTGATCTGAATTGCAGGCAGCAATACTAGTCTAGCAAGTACCTCCCTCTTACTCTCTTCCTTTTCATGTAGGGTAAGGTTACATGGAGAATGAGTGAGCTATTTTGACCATCAGGCAATATAGCTGCATTTACTGTTACTCCCAATTTTGTCAGATAAGGTAAAGGCACATCTTTCCCTATCAGGCCCTAAGGAATTCTGACCTAGAGGTTTAAAATACGGTTAGTTGCTTTGAAATCATCCCTACTTCCAGCCATTGTGGTTAAAGCCCTGGTCATATGACCCCTGCATCAGGTAAGGAAAGGGGGGAAAAAATGAAGTGCTTTAGGAAAGGCACTACCAGTGTCCTTCCCTACCCCCTCTTCTCCAGATCTACTAGAAAAATTAAGGCATCTATCCAATGATGACACTCCTTTAATTCCACTCCTGTCGAGTGTAAGCACACACTCATGAAGGTGGGTACAAAAGCCTTTCAGGTCTTTATTTTCCTCCATTTTAGGCAACCAATGTTCTAAGTGTCAAAGCTCTTAATGCAGGAGCTTTCCAAACGGATCTATTTGTCATGGAACTGCCATCCCCAATCCAGGTAGCTCTTTGGTCACTTGAGAGCTGTTGATAGGACACTGTCCAAGTGATAATAGAATCCAGTAGGTCCTCACACTGTTTGAGTCAGTTCTAGGGGAAAAGAGGATCCCTGCTTGCGAGTATCTCCTCCTCGGATTCCCCAGGAGGTAGCATGACCCTGAAAAAACCATTTCTATTTTATCATGGAACTCTTCTGGATACTGCCTCACCCCCATTAGAGCATCCCTCAGATAACATTCTAGATATTTTGGATATTCTAGGTTTAAAGATCACTTTGTGTTCTATAGTCTTCAGGTGAGCATCAATTAATGTTAGACAGTAGGATAGTGAATATCCCTGAAATGGAGATTCTTTAGTCCAAAGTCCTACAGTCCTTGCTGGGAAGTTCCCACAGGCTTTTGCTATAGCCCCAGTCTAGGTTGCACACGGAGTGCTGCACAGAGAATTTGTACTGTCATTCTAGCTTCTGTTTGACACTGTGTGGGTTCCCCCAATCTTACTGGTTTCCATTTAGTGTGTGCTATAACATGACTTGAAAAGCAGATTTACATGCCTTCTATTTTACAATACTGGGGATGTGAAACACTGTCAAGTCACATACGGTGTTCATCCCCATAATACGGTCAGCCAGCGGAGGCACAACCATTTCATGTGAGTCATGTCGAAACAAACCAGTTTCCCTACACACTTGTACCTTAATTCCATCAACCCTTCTGCTCTTAACTGTAGCTTCTATTAAGGATTTTATCAACAGATTTTGATTTATAACACTAGGTAGGGGGACTGTTACCCAGCCAGACATACTATTTATTCCCATGAAACGTTCAGGTAAAGGAGACACAGCTTCTTTACCTAAAGCCTCTTTGAACATGGCAACTTTCATAATCTTAGCAGCTCTCACATTTTTATCCTCTTTCAATCTAATTGTAGTCCCACCAGGACTTAATGAATGGGTTTGGTAGTATAGTTTGGGGACCTCCTTTATCAAGGAGTCCTGGAAACTTCTATTTTTAATCTCCCTGATCATTTTACCCACTCCTGTACAGAAGGCTTTGCATCCCCAGTGAGGGGTTCAGCCAAGGAACCCTGGCCCTTTTGTCAATCTTTAACTTGATTAATGTGCCTAACTATTGTCCTAAGAGATTGCTGGTAAGATTTCTTACAGTAATCTCTACATTTCTGCTTTAAAATTTTTCCAAACTGGGGTAAATAGAACTTACTTGTTTAGGGCCCTCTAATGTTGAGAGACAAACAGGGGGTTTCTTTGATCCTGCTGTATTTAAACCTTTGATTTAATCCTATCAATATGCATTTATTTAACCCACTTAAAAAAATCGTGTATGTATATTTATATGTTTGTATATATAATATATAAATTCCAGTATAATATACCGTTAGATTAATTTCAGGTATACAACATAGTGATTCAACAGCTCTATGCCTTACTCAGTGCTCATCATAAATGTACTTTTTCTTATTTAAAATCGATTAATATATAGTATAGTATTAGTTTCAGATATAGAGTTTAGTGATTCATCAGTTGAATATAATACCCAGTTCTCATTACATCAACTGCCCTCCTTAATACCCACCACCTTGTTATAACATCTCCTTACTCCCTTCCCCTCCAGCAACCCTCAGTTTGTTTCCTGTAGTTAAGAGTCTCTTATGGTTTGTCTCCCTCTCTGATTTCATCTTATTTTTCCTTCCTTTTCCCTATGTTCATCTGTTTTGTTTCTTAGATTCCACATATGAGTGAAATCGTATGATACTTGTCTTTCTCTGTCTTATTTCACTCAGCATAATACCCTCTAGTTCCATCTACATCATTGCAAATGGCAAGGTTTCATTCTTTCTGATGGCTGAGTAATATTCCATTGTGTGTGTGTGTGTGTGTGTGTGTGTGTGTTTGTACATGTATATACATATACATAACATCTTTATCCATTCATCTGTCGATGGACATCTGGGCTCTCGCCATATTTTGGCTATTGTGGACATTGCTTCTATAAACATTGGGGTGCATGTGCCCTTTGAATGACTATGTTTGTATCCTTTGGATAAATACCTAGTAGTGCAATTGCTGAGTAATAGGGTAGCTCTATCTTTAACTGTTTGAGGAACCTCCATACTGTTTTCCAGAGTGGTTGCACCAGCTTGCATTCCCACCAACAGTGTAGGAGGGTTCCTATGAGTGTACTCTTAATTCCCTTTACCTATTTCACCCATCCCCTCACCCACCTCCCCTCTGTAACCATCTGTTTTCTATATTTAAAAGTCTGATTTTTGTCTTTTTCTTTCTTGGTCTGTTTCATTTTTTAAATTCCAGTGTGAGTGAAGTCATATGGAATTTGTCTTTCTCTGACCAACTTATTTCACTTAGCATTATACTTTCTAAAACTATCCATGTTGTTGCAAATGGCAAGATCTTATTCTTTTATTGTGACTTATATCACTTCTTCCTTATCCATTCATCTATCAATGGACACTTGGGCTGCTTCCATAATTTGGCTACTGTAAATAATGTTGTAATAAACATGGGCGTACATAATTTTTTTCAAGTTATTGTTTTCATATTTCCTGGGTAAATACCTGGCAGTGGAAATACTGGATCATACTATCTAATTCTATCTTTAGCTTTTTGAGGAGACTCCATACTGTTTACTGCATTGGCTGCACAAGCTTCCATTCCCACCAAGAGTTAAGAGGGTTCCCGTTTCTCCACATCTTTGCTAAAACTTACTTCTTGTGTTGTTCATTTTAGCCATTCTGACAGGAGTTTTCATATTTCCTGGGTAAATACCTGGCAGTGGAAATACTGGATCATACTATCTAATTCTATCTTTAGCTTTTTGAGGAGACTCCATACTGTTTACTGCATTGGCTGCACAAGCTTCCATTCCCACTAAGAGTTAAGAGGGTTCCCGTTTCTCCACATCTTTGCTAAAACTTACTTCTTGTGTTGTTCATTTTAGCCATTCTGACAGGAGTGAGGTCATATTTAGTTGTAATTTTGATTTGCATTTCCTGGATGATGAGTGATGTTGAGCATCTTTTCATCTGTCTTTTGGCCATCAGTCTTTTTTGAAAAATGTCTTTTCAGGGCCTCTGCCCTTTTTTTAATTGGATTATCCATTTTTTGGGGGGTGTTGAGTTTTAGAAATTCTTTGTATATTTTGGATATTAACCCTTTATCATATACATCATTTGCAAATATCTTCTCCTATGCCACAGGTTGCCTTTTAGTTTTATTCATTGTTTGCTTCTCTGTCCAGAAGCTTTTTATTTTAATGTAGTCCCAATAGTTTATTTTTGCTTTTGTTTACCTTGCCTCAGGAGACATATCTAGAAAGAAGTTGTAGGGCATATGTCAAAGATATGACTTTGTATTCTTAGGATTTTAATAGTTTCAGGTCTCACATTTAAGTCTTTAGTGCATTTTGAATTTATTTTTGCATGTGGTGTAAGAAAGTGACCCAGTTTCATTCTTCTGCATGTTGCTCTCCAGTTTTCCCAACACCATTTGTTGAAGAAATGGTCTTTTTCCCATTGGATATTCTTTCCTGCTTTGTTGAAGATTAGTTGACCATATAATTGTGGGTTCATTTCTCGGTTTTCTGTTCTGTTCCATTGATCAAGTGTGTCTATTTTGGTGCCAGTACCATACTATTTTGATCACTACAGCTTAGTAACATAACTTGAAGTCCTGAATCATGATGCTTCCAGCTTTGCTTTTCTTTTTCAAGATTGCTTTGGCTATTCAGCGTCTTTTGTGGTTCCATACAAATTTAAGGATTATTTGTTCTAGCTCTGTGAAAAATGCTGGTGGTATTTTGATAGGGATTGCTTTGAATGTGTAGATTGCTTTGCAGAGTACGGACATTTTTGCAATATTCTTCTAATCCATAAGCATGGAATGTGTTTCCATTTCTTTGTGTCATGTTCAGTTTCTTTCATCACCATTTTATAATTTTCAGAGTACAGGTCTATTACCTCTTTGGTTAAGTTTATTCCTAGGTACTTCATTGTTTTTATAATTGTAAATGAGATGGATTCCTTGATTTCTCTTTCTGCTGCTTCATTATTGGTGTATAGAAATGCAATAGGTTTCTGTACTTGGATTTTTGTATCCTCTGATTTTACTGAATTCATTTACCAGTTCTAGCAGTTTTTTAGTGGAGTTTTTGGGTTTTCTGTAGAAAATATCATGTCATGTGGAAATAGAAGTTTTACTTCTTTCTTGCCAATTTGGATGTCTTTTCTTTCTTTTTGTTGTCTGACTGCTGTGGCTGAGACTTCCAGTACTATGTAGAATAAAAATGGTGATAGTGGACATCCCTGTCTTGTTCCTGAACAGGAAAAGCTCTCAGTTTTTCCCCATTGAGGATGATAATAGCTGTGGATTTTTCATAGATGGCCTTATGTTGAGGTATGTTCCCTGTAAATCTAGTTTGTTGAGAGTTTTTATCATGAATGATGTTGTACTTTGTCAGATGATTTTTCTGCATCTCTTGAAATGATCATATGGTTCTCTTATTAATGTGATATATCACATTGATTTACAAATATTGAACCCTTGCAAACGAGAATAAATCCCACTTGATCGTAGTGAATGATTTTTTAAATGTATTGTTGAATTTGGTTTGCTAGTATTTTGTTGAAAATTTTTGCGTCCATGTTCATCAGAGGTATTGGCCTATAGTTTTTTTTTTTTTTTTTTTAGTGGTGCCTTCATCTGGTTTTGTTATCAGGATAATGCTGGCCTCCTAGATGAATTTGGAAGTTTTCCTTCCCTTTTTTTGGACGAGTTTGAGAAGAATAGGTATTAACTCTTCTTTATAATAAATATTTTGAAAAGATTTATTTATTTATTTTAGAGAGAGAGAGCATGAACAGGAGGGGCAGAAGGAGAAGGAGAGAATCCCAAGCAGACTCAGCACTGTGCATGGAGCCCGATGTGGGGCTTGATCTCATGTTCATGAGACCCCAACCTGAGCTGAAACCAAGTGTTGGACACTCGATGAACTGCTCCACCCAGGCACCCCATTAACTGTTCTTAAAATGTTTGGTAGAATTCACCTGTGAAGCCATCTGATCCTAGACTTTTGTTTGTTGGGAGTTTTTTGATTACTGATTCAGTTTCTTTGCTGCTTATCAGTCTGTTCAAGTTTTCTATTTCTATTTTTCTTGTTTTCTATTTCTTCTTGTTTCAGTTTTTATATGTTTCTAGGAATGTATCCATTTCTTCTAGGTTGTCTGATTTGTTGACCTATAGTTTTTGATAATACTCTCTTATAATTGTTTTTCTGTGGTGTTATTTCTCCTCTGTCATTTGTTATTTTATTTGCATTCTTTATCTTTTCTTTTTGATAAGTCTGGCTATAAATTTATCAATTGTATTTTTTTCCCAAAGAACCAGCTTCTGGTTTCATTGATGTCTTCTTTTTCTTTTTCTCTTTCTTTCTTTGCATATTTCTTTTTCTGTTTTGTTCAGCTTCATTAGCTTTCATTACTTTGTCTTCTAGAACCCTAATTCATTCCTCTGTCCAGCATGCTGTATATTGCATCAAGACTATTTCCAATCTTGTCTATTGCATTCTTCAACTCTGATTGATTCTTTAACTCTTTTATCTCTGTGACAAGGGTCTCCTTGATGTCTTCTATTCTTTTCTCAAGTTCAGTGAATATCCTTATGATTGTTGCTTTAAATTCTCTGTTAAGCATGCTACTTATATCTGATTGGCTTAGATTTCTGGCCATGGCCTTATCTTGTTCTTTCATTTGGGATAAATTTGCTTGCCTTGGTATTTTGTCTAAGTCTTGGCCTTCTCTGTGTTAGAAAAGTCCATTATGTTTCCTGCTCCTGAAAAGAATGGCTTCATGAAGAAGAGGTCATGTAGTGCCCAGGGCCTCGCACTTGAAGGAGGGTCTCTGGTGTGTGCTGTGTGTACTCTGCTGTTGTGTTTTGGTTGCTCTGTACCTCAGGCCAGTCATCATTGTGCTGTGGGCAGTGTGTGGTCCTTGGCCTGAATGTAGCGAGTTTTAACTAGATGTGCTCTGATCTGCTTGTGAACTGAGGCCCTGCAGAACTCTGTGTTAGGCAGAGATGGTGTGAGCCAGGGTTTGTGCTGCTTTTCTGGGCGGGGGGCAGGGGAAGGAGGGAGGGACTCACTGTGCTGGGACTGAGGCAAACTGACTGAAAAGGGCAGTCCTGCAAGAGCACAGGGGGGTGGGGCTAGGTGTAAGCAAGGTAGTAAGCAAAGCAGCCAGTGTCTGCTTTGTGCTGCTTCCTGCAGGTGGCCCTGTGTTTATGCTGAAGGGTGAGGGAGGGAAATGGCACCTGCCAGCTCCTTTGTTCCCAGAGAAGCATGTCCATGAATGCTGCCTCTCAGAGAGGGGCTACAAGAAGAGTGAATAACCTCCCCACTCTCTGCCCCAGGCATTCTTCAGAGAGTTGTTTCTGCACTGTCTGTCCCTGGGTTGTTGGCCTGCCTTCTGTTCAGGAGCTGCACAGCAGCTCAGGGCTATCCCAGCCAAGCCCACTGACCTTTAAAACTCCAGGCTTTAAGTCTTGCTGGTTGCAAGGACTTGCAAAATTCAACTCTTCTTGTTTTCCAAGCCAGATGTTCTGGGGTGCTCCATGAAAGGACGCCCTGGCAAGTTGTCTGGAAGTGAAATAGTGTGGGCCTAGAGTATATCAGAGGGCTTTGTGCTTGTATTACCTTGGTGAGATGCCTGGATCTATAGTGAACACTAACCTGTGGTGTCCCAGTGGCATGGCACTGAGACTTCCCTTGATGGAGGGCTTGGGCTGGTGTGATCTAGAGGCCCAGGCAGGGCTCATTGAGGCCATAAGTCAGCTAATGTGTCCAGACCCTGCTCTTCTGTGGATTGTCAAGGTGGAAAGGGAGTATAAACAGTGGTGCTCACCAGCCCCTCCAACCCAGAATGTTCCAGTAACTCCCCCACCTTTTGGCAACATTCTAGGATAGGATCTTTTATATTCTTTTTTTTTTTTTTTAAGATTTTATTTATTTATTTGACAGAGAGAGAGAGACAGCGAGAGAGGGAACACAAGCAGGGGGAGTGAGAGAGGGAGAAGCAGGCTTCCAGGTGAACAGGGGAGCCCGGTAATGGGGCTCGATCCCAGGACCCTGGGATCATGACCTGAGCCAAAGGCAGGAGCTTAACGACTGAGCCACCCAGGCACCCTGGATCTTTTATATTCTAGTTGCTCTTGTAAACACAGGTTTTTTTCCCCATGTCCCAGGGCAGATGGATCTGCTCACAGTCCTTCATTACTATTTCTTCCCATTGCAGTTCACAGCATTGGGGGTGGGTGTTCCTTAGTTACTGTGTCTTGCTGTTCTCTATGTGGTCTATCTTTCTTTTGTTAGGCTGAAGCTATTAAGTCAGTCCTCTGTTTGTCTTCAGGAGGAATTGCTCTATATATAGATGTAGATTTGGTGTGTCCTTGGAGGAAATGATATCATGTTCTTCCTCCGTTGTCATCTTGAACAAGAAGTCCCTGTAGCATATTTTTAATTTCAGTTAGTGTATTCTTCAGCTCTGACTCATTCTTATATATATATATAATCTCTTTTTTGAAATTATCCATGAGTTCGTGGACTTCTCTCTAGAGCCTTGTGAGTATCTTTGTGACCATTACTTTGAAGTCCTTATCAAGTAGATTGCTTATCTCCATTTCCTTTGGTTTTTCTTTATCTGGGGTTTTGTCTTGTTTCTTCATTTGGCTCATATTCCTCTAATTTTGTCTGATTGCTGTATGTGTTACTGTGTATTAGCTTGGTCATCTACATCTGGTCTTGAAAGTAGTGGCCTTCTATAGAAGGTGTTCTGTGGTGCCCAGTAGTGCAATCCCTCCCCAACTCTGTCACCAGAACCAGGTACTCCAGATGTGTTCCCTGTGTGGGCTGTGTATGTCTTCCAGCTGTGGTGAGGCCATGACTGCTACAGGTGCTCCTGTGAATGGGGCCAGTCCTCAGCCTGGCTGTATGCAATTACTGGCTTTGAGTGCTGTGGAGGGCACTAATGGGCACCACTGATTGAGGCTGGGCTACAGCCACTGCTGCTGTGGATGGTGGCAAGTGAGGCTAGGTTACCCCTATTCCCCAGGATGCAGTCACTCTGGAGGGGCACTGGTCCCAGTCAGGATTGCTAGCTGGTGTGGCAGGCTGGGCATCACTCTAGAGGGGTACAGGTTCCTACTGAGGCTGCCTACTATGTGTGGCTGTGTGGGAGCTGCTCTGGGAGTATACTTGATGAAGCTGGTGGATTGAGTGGGGCCGGTCCCTCAGGAGCACCTGGGCGGGGCAGGCAGTGCTACCAAGCTAGATGAAGAGTATTAGAACTGGTTCCACAAGTGTTGGGCTAGCTAGGCTGAAGGTATTTAAAAAAAAAAAAAAAAGGTGCCTAAGGCACCTCTGTTCTCAGAAAGCTCTTGCAGATCCCTGCCTCTCTGGCACATGCTCTAAAATTAGTAAATCTCCTTCTCAATCTGCTTCTGTGCTGGGTCTTCTGCAAAGTGCTCTAGCATGCTGGCCCTTTGAGAGCAAAGACTTGGTTTCCTGAAACCCTGCACCTCTCTCTGAGGTAAGCCCTGCTGATTTTCAAAGCTCCCAGGGTTAAGTCCTGTAGATTTTCAAGGCCAGACATTATGAAGTCTCATCTTTCCAGTACAGGTCTTCATGGTCAGGTGTAGGTTTAATCCCTTGGTCCTCAGGGCATGCCTCCATGTCTGTGATATTCTTCGATCTTGTGGGTCACTGCTGAGCCAGTGGTTTTCCCTTCCACCCTTCTTCATGTGGCCTTCTTCTGCTTTAGCCATGAAAGGTGTGCCAGACACATGTCATTTTCAGAGTGCGTTGCATTGCATGTAGTTGTTGCCTAGGTGTATCCATGGGAGGAAGTGATCCTCCCACTCTACCATCTTCCACTTTCTAGTAATCTCATGTCTTTTGGTATCTCTAAAACCCATAAGGGGAAGCTGAGACAGCAAATTCAGTAAGGTTTTCTGAAATGCCCTTTGATTTTGTAACAATGTTATATGGGGCGTCTATAAGAAAGGGCCCCCCTTAACCACAGCATTTACTATGAATGACTAATGGGCCTAGTGGGTGAATATCCTGATCATCATAAAGCCAGTCCCACATGGCTTGCATGTGAGGCATATCAGTTGATTGCTCTAAGGTCTTCAATTTGGCATTTGTAGGTGGATGATGGACAATCCTGCTTCTCAGTGGAAACAGACCTTATTGTGGTTTTTATCCAGTGCCCAAGGTGTGCTGTTCCCTCAGGGGTAACTTCTTGTGTGCCTAGATCACATCTGTGATCATTCCATAGTGAGCTGAGTCCTGTTTCAACCCAAACATGCTCTTCCATTCTGCAGCATTCAGAGCCATAGACATACCCCTTAATTAGACATGCTCACAATCCATTTCAGTAAAAGTTCTTCTGGAACTGGTGATGATGTATATAAAAGGAAACAATGCTTTCACACAATACCCTCTGGTTTTAGTGGCTTCTTGGTTTTGTCCTTTCTGTTTGTTGACTACCTTCTTGATAACCAGAGGTCTTACAGGTACTTTGTTGTCCTTATGCCCTTTTCCCTTGGGATCTGGCTTTGAGGCTAGTGGCTGAAGGTCAGACTCCTTGAAATCTGAGTTTGAAGGGGCGCCTGCGTGGCTCAGTTGGTTAAGTGACTGCTTTCGGGTCAGGTCATGATCCTGGAGTCCCGGGATGGAATCCCACATCGGGTTCCCCGCTCAGCAGGGAGTCTGCTTCTTCTTCTGATCCTCCTCCCTCTCATGCTCTCTCTCATTTTCTCTTTCTCAAATAAATAAATAAAATCTTAAAAAAATAAAAAAAAAGAAATCTGAGTTTGATCAAGCATCAATGTCCAACTCTGCATTCTTTTTTACTTTTAGATTAGCTATTAGAATTTTGTTATTGTATTATTATACAATAGTCAACGGATTATTTATTTTGTCTTTTTCTTATTTGCATTTCCTTATACATTGAGTGAACCAATTCCCTGGGAGTTGAATCCACCCCTGAATTCCACTGGTAACTTTTATCTTTAGTAACTGATTAGAGCCCAATTGCTGCTCTAACTGTGGATAATCCTGTGATCACCCAGGAATCAAAAGTTCCTCATTTGCCACTCTTTGATCCTTTCTTTACCCAAACCACATACTTCCATGGGCTAGGCCATTTTAGCAAAATCCCACTTCATTGACAACAACAGTAATACAGGAAAAATTCAGCTTTTTCCTTTCTCTGTATGAAAAATAAATGACTTTATTCCCTGTGAGTCTCCTTAACATCTTTTTTTTAAAGATTTTACTTATTTATTTGAGAGAGAAAACAAGCAGAGGGGAGAGGCAGAGGGAGAGGGAGAAGCAGACTCCCCACTGAGCAGGGAGCCTGATGTGGGACTCCATCCCAGGACCTGGATGATGAGACTATGATCTGATGAGATCTGAGCCATACAGGCGCCCCTGAGTCTCTTTAACATCTTAGACAAGACTCTTCACTCTGAAATGTCTGGTCACTAAATGTGTGGAGATATTTATGATGCCATCTGTGTATCCTATAATTGAACTTAATTCTAACATTCTCTACCTGAATAGTATTAGATCCTACAGGTTACAGGCTCAATCCCATCCACCCCTGACTTCAGACACCTGTTTCAAGATAAGGTTTTCACATAGGCTTTTCTTTTTTTCTATGTTATGTTAATCACCATACATTACATCATTAGTTTTTGATGTAGTGTTCCATGATTCATTGTTTGCGTATAACACCCAGTGCTCCAGGCACAATGTGCCCTCTTTAATACCCATCACCAGGCTAACCCATCCTCCCACCTACCTCCCCTCTAGAACCCTCAGTTTGTTTTTCAGAGTCCATCGTCTCTCATGGTTTGTCTCCCCCCCCCGATTTCCCCCCCTTCATTCTTTCCCTCCTACTATCTTCTTCTTCTTCTTCTTCTTTTTTTTTAACATATAATGTATTATTTGTTTCAGAGGTACAGATCTCTGATTCAACAGTCTTACACAATTCACAGCGCTCACCATAGCACATACTCCCGTTTGGTAGCTCTATTTTCAACTGTTTGAAGAACCTCCATACTGTTTTCCGGAGGGGCTGCACCAGCTTGCATTCCCACCAAAAATGTAGGAGGGTTCCCCTTTCTCCGCATCCCCGCCAACATCTGTCGTTTCCTGACTTGTTAATTTTAGCCATGCTGACTGGTGTGAGGTGATATCTCACTGAGGTTTTGATTTGGATTTCACTGATGCCGAGCAATGTTGAGCACTTTTTCATGTGTCTGTGGCCATTTGGATGTCTTCTTTGGGAAAATGTCTGTTCATGTCTTCTGTCCATTTCTTGATTGGATCATTTGTTCTTTGGGTGTTGAGTTTAATAAGTTCTTTATAGATTTTGGATACTAGCCCTTTATCTGATATGTCATTTGCAAATAACTTCTCCCATTCTGTCGGTTGTCTTTTGGTTTTGTTGACTATTTCTTTTGCTGTGCAAAAGCTTTTTATCCTGATGTGGTCCCAATAGTTCATTTTTGCCATTGCTTCCCTTGCCTTTGGCAATGTTTCTAGGAAGAAGTTGCTGTGGCTGAGGTCGAAGAGGTTGCTGCCTGTGTTCTCCTTTAGGATTTTGATGGACTCCTGTCTCACATTTAGGTCTTTCAACCATGTTGAGTCTATTTGTGTGTGTGGTGTAAGGAAATGGTCCAGTTTCATTCTTCTGCATGTGGCTGTCCAATTTTCCCAACACCATTTGTTGAAGAGACTGTCTTTTTTCCATTGGACATTCTTTCCTGCTCTGTCGAAGATTAGTTGACCATAGAGTTGAGGGTCCATTTCTGGGCTCTCGATTCTGTTCCATTGATCTATGTGTCTGTTTTTGTGCCAGTACCATACTGTCTTGATGATGACACCTTTGTAATAGAGCTTGAAGTCTGGAATTGTGATGCCGCCAGCTTTGCTTTTCTTTTTCAACATTCCTCTGGGTATTTGGGGTCTTCTCTAGTTCCATACAAATTTTAGGATTATTTGTTCCATTTCTTTGAAAAAAGTGGATGGTATTTTGATGGGGATTGGATTGAATGTGTAGATTGCTCTATGTACCTTTGACATCTCCACAATATTTGTTTTTCCAATCCATGAGCATGGAATGTTTTTCCATTTCTTTGTGTCTTCCTCAATTACTTTCATGAGTATTTTATAGTTTTCTGAGTACAGATTCTTTGCCTCTTTGGATAGATTTATTCCTAGGTATCTTATGGTTTTGGGTGCAATTGTAAATGGGATCGACTCCTTAATTTCTCTTTCTTCTGTCTTGTTGTTGGTGTATAGGAATGCCACTGATTTCTGTGCATTGATTTTTATATCCTGCCACTTTACTGAATTCCTGTATGAGATCTAGCAGTTTTGGGGTGGAGTCTTTTGGGTTTTCCACATAAAGTATCATATCATCTGCAGAGTGAGAGTTTGACTTCTTCCTTGCCGATCTGGATGCCTTTGATTTCTTTTTGTTGTCTGATTGCTGTGGCTAGGACTTCTAGTGCTATGTTGAATAGCAGTGGTGATAGTGGACATCCCTGCTGCGTTCCTGACCTTAGGGGGAAAGCTCTCAGTTTTTCCCCATTGAGAATGATATTTGCTGTGGGTTTTTCATAGCTGGCTTTTATGATATTGAGGTATGTACCCTCTATCCCTCTACTCTGAAGAGTTTTGATGAGGAAAGGATGCTGTACTTTGTCAAATGCTTTTTCTGCATCTATTGAGAGGATCATATGTTTCTTGTTCTTTCTTTTATTAATGTATTATATCACAATGATTGATTTGTGGATGTTGAACCAACCTTGCAGCCCAGGGATAAATCCCACTTGGTCATGGTGAATAATCCTTTGAATGTACTGTGGGATCCTATTGGCTAGTATTTTGGTCAGAATTTTTGCATTGATATTGCAAGGATATTGGTCTATAACTCTCCTTTTTGATGGGGTCTTGTCTGGTTTTGGGATCAAGGTAATGGTGACCTCATAAAATGAGTTTGGAAGTTTTCCTTCCATTTCTATTTTTTGGAACAGTTCCAGAAGAATAGGTATTCCTTCTTCTTCAAATGTTTGGTAGAATTCCCCTGGGAAACCATCTGGCCCTGGGCTTTTGTTTGTTGGGAGATTTTTGATGACTGCTTCAATTTCCTTAGTGATTATGGGTCTGTTCAGGTTTTCTATTTCTTCCTGGTTCAGTTTTGGTAGTTGATACATCTCTAGAGATGCATCCATTTCTTTCAGATTATCTAATTTGCTGGCATAGAGTTGCTCATAATATGTTCTTATAGTTGTTTGTATTTCTTTGGTGTTGGTTGTGATCTCTCCTCTGTCATTCATGATTTTATTTATTTGGGTCATTTCTCTTTTCTTTTGGATAAGTCTGGCCAGGGGTTTATCAATCTTGTTAATTCTTGCAAAGAACCAGCTCCTAGTTTTGTTGATCTGTTCTACTGTTCTTTTGGTTTCTATTTCATTGATTTCTGCTCTGATCTTTATTATTTCACTTCTCCTGCTGGGTTTAGGCTTTATTTGCTGTTCTTTCTCCAGCTCCTTTAGGTGTAGAGTTAGGTTGTGTATTTGAGACCTTTCTTGTTTCTTGAGAAAGGCTGTATTGCTATATACTTTCCTCTTAGGACTGCCTTTGCTGCATCCCAAAGATTTTGAACAGTTGTGTTTTCATTTTCATTGGTTTCCATTAATTTTTTTAATTCTTCTTTAATTTCCTGGTTGACCCACTCATTCTTTAGTAGGATGCTCTTTAGGCTCCATGTATTTGAGTTCTTTACGACTTTTCTCTTGTGATTGAGTTCTAGCTTCAAAGCATTGTGGTCTGAAAATATGCAGGGAATGATCCCAATCTTTTGGAACCGGTTGAGACCTGATTTGTGACCTAGGATGTGATCTATTCTAGAGAAGGTTCCATGGGCACTAGAGAAGAATGTGTATTCTGATGCTTTGGGATGGAATGTTCTGAATATATCTGTGAAGTCCCTTTGGTCCAGTGTGTCATTTAAAGTCTTTATTTCCTTGTTGCTCTTTTGCTTAGATGATCTGTCCATTTCAGTGAGGAGGGTGTTAAAGTCCCCCACTATTATTGTATTGTTGTTGATGTGTTTATTTGCTTTTGTTATTAATTGGCTTATATAATTGGCTGCTCCCATGTTAGGGGAGTAGAGATTTACAACTGTTAGATCTTCTTGTTGGATAGACCCTTTAAGTAGGATATAGTGTCCTTCCTCATCTCTTATTATAGTCTTTGTTTTAAAATCTAATTTGTCTGATATAAGGATTGCCTCCCCAGCTTTCTTTTGGTGTCCATTAGCATGGTAAATGGTTTTCCATCACATAGGCTTTTGACCAACCAGCTTTAGATGAGATACTCCAACAACCCCCACCTCAGTTTTAATTAATTTGCTGCAGTGGCTCACAGAACTCAGAGAAACATTTTATTTATTTTGCTGACTTGTTGTAAAGGGATATGCCAAAGGGGTACAGTGTAACATCCAGATGGAAGATGTGAATAGAGTGACGTATGTGGGAAGAACACAGAACTTCCATACCCTATCAGTCCACATTCCCAGCACCTCTACATGTTCACCAACTTGGACGCTTTCTCAGCCCTGTACTTCTGGTATTTTACCAAGGCTTCTTCATTTAGGCACAATCGTTTATTCACTCCATTTCCAGCCCTGCTTCTCTCTCTGGAGGATGAAGGGTGAAACTGAAAATTCCAACTCCTTGTGATGGCTTGGTCTTTTCTGATCATCACCCTCCACCTAGGAGCCAACCCATAGTTACTTTCAAAGAACTAAATATCCTCCTAGTGCTCTTATCATTACAAGATTTTAGGAGCTCTGTGTCAGGAACCAAGGTCAGATATATTATAGCTAGATCTAGATATATATTTCTTATTATATTATACAATATATACCCAGAAGTGGAATTGCTGGAGCATTTGGTAGTTCTTTTTTAAATTAAATTAAATTAAATTTTACTTATTAGAGAGAGAGCGAGAACATGTACAGGGGGAGGGGCAGAGGGAGAGAGAGAAGCAGACTCCCCTCCGAGCAGGGAGCCTGATGTGGGACTCGATCCCAGGACTCTGGGACCATGACCCAAGCTGAAGGTAGATGCCTAACTGACTGAGCCACACAGGCACCTCCTTTTTAAATTTTTTGAAGAACCTCCATATCGTGTTCTTAGTAGTTAGATCAGTTCACATTCCTACCACCAGTGTATGAAGATTCCATTTTCACCATATCCTTGACAGTACCTATTGTCTCTCTTCTTCTTGATAATAGACATTGTTATAGATGTAAGGTGTATCTCATTATTGTTTTGATTTGCATTTCCCTGATGATTAGCATCTTTCATGCACTCGTTGGCCATTTTGATGTGTTCTTTGGGAAAGGGTCTCTTTAGTTCCTCCCATTTTTTAAATTGGATTTTCAATCATATCATGATATTTAGTTGTGTAAAATTTTAGATGTTAGCCACTTATCCAATATATGGTATGCAACAGTGTTCTCCCATTCTGTAGGTTCTTCCCATTTTCTATCTTTTTTGGTGCAGAAGCTTTTGAATTTGTAGCCCCGTTTGTTGATTTTTGCTTTTACTATTAGTGCTTTTGGCATCATGTCAAAGAAGTAATTGTTAAGAGCAGTATTGGGGAAGTTTTTCCCTATGTTTTCTTCTAGAAGTTTTATACTATCTGATCTATTTAAGTCTGGCATGCATTTTGAGTTATTTTTTGTTAGTGGTGTGAAATAGTGGTTCCGTTTCATCGTTCTGCATGTGTTTCTGCACTTTTCCCAGCACCATTTGTTGAACAGACTATCCTTTGTACATTGGGTGGTGTTGGCTTCCTTGACGAACACTAGTTAATCACATATATCAGAAAGCAGTTCTGGGCCCTCTATTCTGTTGCATTGTTCTATTTTTGTGGCAGTACTGCACTCTTGATATTACCATGATTTTGTAGTGTAGTTTGAAATCAGAAAAGGTGATACTTGCGACTTTGCTCTTTTTTCAGAGGATTGTTTTGGCTCTTCACCTCTTATGTGGTTCCACACAAATTTTAGGATTGCTTCTTCTCTTCTGTGAAGAATGCCTTTAGTATTTTGATGGGGACTGCATTGAATCTGTAGATGGTTTTGGGTAGTCGGGATATTTTATTTTATTTATTTATTTATTTATTTTTAAAGATTTTATTTATTTGAGAGAGAGAATGAGAGATAGAGAGCATGAGAGGGAAGAGGGTCAGAGGGAGAAGCAGACTCCCTGCTGAGCAGGGAGCCAGATGTGGGACTCGATCCCAGGACTCCAGGACCATGACCTGAGCCGAAGGCAGTCGCTTAACCAACTGAGCCACCCAGGCGCCCCGGGATATTTTAATAATATCAATTCTTCCAATCTGTGAACAGGGGATATGTTTTTGTTTGTGTTGTCTTAGATTACTTTCAGCAAAGTCTTGTAGTTTGTTTGTTATAGATTTTTCACATTCTTGGTTAAATTTATTCCTAAGTATTGTTTTTGATGCTACTGTAAGTTAGTTTTAATTCTTTTTCAAATGTTTCATCATTATTTTAAATGAATATGAGTGACTTCTGTATGTTAATTTTGTATCCTGAAACTTGACTGAAATTGTTGATTAGTTCCAACAGATTTGTGAGTGGTGTGTTTGACATATATAGAAACTGGGAGTTTCTATATGTCAAATTATATCCTCAGCAAAAAGCAAGAATTATACTTGTACATTTTTATTTTTCTTTGTCTTATCTAATTGCTCCAGCTTGGAATTTCAGTAATCTATTAAATAGGAGTAGTAATACTGAGCATCCTTGTCTTGCTCCTCATCTTAGAGGAAGTGCTTTCAATTTTTCTCCATTGAGTATAATGTTAGTTGTGGGTTTGTCACATATAGCCTTTACTATTTTGAATTATGTTCCTACTATACCCACTTTGTTGAAAGTTTTTTTTTTTAAATCATTAATGGATATTGAATTTTATCAAATGTATTGAACTTTATCAAATACTTTTTCTGCATGTATTGAGATGATCATTGATTTGTATCCTTCTTTTAGTTTATATGTATATCATGTTGATTGTTTTGTGCATATTGGATCATCTTTGTATTCCCGAAATAAATCCCACTAGATCCTAGTGTAGAATTCTCTTACTACAGTGTTGAATTTGGTTTGCTAATATTTTGTAGAGGATTTAAAAATCTATATTCTTCAGGAATATTGGTCTGCAGTTGTATGTGTGTGTTGTATTTGGTATTGGTATTGAGGTAAGTTTGGACTTGTGGAATAAATTTTAGAAGCATTCCTTCCTCTTAATTTTTGTAAAGTCTAGATATTAAGTCTTTTTAGATGTTTGGTAGAATTCACCTGTGAAGCCATCTGGTCCTAGACTTTAGTTCATTGGGGGAGATTTTTTGGTTACTAAATCAATTACATTACTAGTAAATGGTCTGTTAAGATTTTGTTTCTTCTTGATTCAGTCTCAAATGATTGTATATTTCTAGGTATTTATTCTTTTCTTCTAGGTTGTCCCATTTTTTTGCCATATAAGTGTCTGTAGTAGTCTTCTATAATCCTTTGTATTTCTGTGGTATCATTTGTAACTTGTCCTTTTTCATTTCATATGTGGACCATGTGTCTTTTTTCTCTATGAGTCTGGCTGGAGTGTTATCAATTTTGTTTATCTTTTCAAAGATCCAGCTTTTTGTTTGCTTGATCTTTTTAAATTATTTTATATTTTGGGTTCTATTTATTTCTGCTCCAATCTTTATTCTTTATTTCCTTCTGTTACTTTGGGCTTTTTTTTTTTTTTAGTTCCTTTAGGTGTAAGTTTAGATTGTTAGAGATTTTTCTTTCCTCAGGTAGGCTTAGATTTAGGGAGATGATTGACATGTAAGGACTTGCTTCTGCCATTTTATCTTTTGCTTTCTGGTTATTTTTGTGTTTCCATTGTTTCTAGTACCTTCTGGTTCTGTCTGCCTTTGTAACTTGATGATTTTCTATGGTGATTGGTTTAGTACCCCTTTTTTCATGTTTTAGGTCTCTGCTCTAGACTTTTGCTTCGTGGTTACCTTGAGGTTTATGTACAACATCTCTTTACTCCTACCCTTCCTTTTATATTCTTGATGTCACAATTTACCTCTTCTTATGTTATGAATTGATTACAGAATTGTTGTAGCTATATTTTTGGTGCTTTTTTCCCTTAAATGCTGAATCACAGCATAATGGATAAATGCTGTATTCTAAAATAGAGTTACAATTTTCTAATTCTAGGTATTTTTCACCTTAAACAGAGTTTTTGGTGCTTTTTTTTTAAGATTGAAGAGCTGCTTGCATATATATATATATTTTATATTTTATATATAATATATATGTGTGTGTGTATATATATATATATATATATATATATATATATATTTTTTTTTTTTTTTTTTTTTTTGTCAGCCTGATCTAGACTCCCTCAGCTTTTGTGTGTCTGGGAAATCCTTTATTTCACCAACATGTCTAAAGGATAACTTTACTACCTAGAGTATTTTTGGTTAGCAACTTTTCTTTCAATACTTTGAATATCTACTGCCACTCTATCCTGGCGTGTCCAGTTTCTTCTGAAAAGTCTGCTGATACCCTAATGGAGTTGTCTTTGTAGGTTACTGCCCCCTTTTTCTTATCTTTACAATTCTTTGTCATAGATTTTGACTGTTTCCTTATAATGTATCTTGGAGAAGGTCTTCTTGCCCTGAGGTGATTAGGTGTTCTTAATTAGCTTCTTTTTTTTTTTAAGATTTTATTTATTCATTTGAGACACAGAGATACAGAGAGAGAGAGAGAGAGCATGAGCAGGGGGAGAGGCAGAGGGAGAGGCAGAGGGAGAGGGACAAGCAGACTCCCCGCTGAGTCAGGGGCCCGATGTGGGGCTCGATCCCAGGACCCTGGAATCATGACCTGAGCCGAAGGCAGACGTTTAGCCATCTGAGCCACCCAGGCGTCCCTCTGAATTAGCTTCTTATGTCAAGTTTCTCCCCCAGGTTTGTGATGTTTTCAGCTATTACTGCTTTAAGTCAACTATGCCCAATTCTCCTACTCTTCCCCTTCTGGTATATCATTATTCTTGTTGTTTTTCTAATGGAATCTGATAACTCTCATAGGGTTTCTCGACTTTAAAAAATAAAAACAAAAACTTAGTTCTCTCGCCTCTGAATAACTTCTAAGTTCCTATCTTCCAGATTTCTTATTCTCTCTTCCCCCTGATCTTCTGTATTTCCAGTGCTTTCTCAAGTATTCTTCCTCACTTACTCATTGCTTTAGCTCTAGAATTTCTGTTAGGTTCTTTTTTAGAATTTCAATCTCTTTAGTAAAGAACTTCTGTTTATTTTATTCCTGAGTTCATTAAGTAGCCTTCTTGAATTTTCTTGTAGCTTGTTGAATTTCTTCATAACAGCTATTTTGAAATCTTTATCAGTTAGATTCTAACTGTTCAGTTCACTTGCTGGAGAATTGTCATTTTGTTTTTGCGGTACCATTTTACCATAATTATTCAGAGTGCTTGATGAAATGTGTCTGTGCTGCCACACTGGAAGCGGGGAACACCTTTTTAGGTAAGGTTTGGTTTACTTTGAATTCTAACAGTTGACCAGCTTGGCAGTTAGAAATCTGTCTTTCGCTTTCCAGAAGGTGGCGATATAACACAAGTTTTTGTTTCTCTCACTGGCACTGACTCTTTGATAAAGTTGAGAACAGGCATGTTTAAAAAAAAAGTGAGGAAAAAAATTGGAAACAGAATTGGAGGAAGTGTGGGACTTGCCATGCGCCTCTGGTCCAGTAGGGGAATTCTTGAATGGGGAAGTTCCAGAGGGTCTGACCATGGATGTCTTGCTAAAACCCAGGACCTGGGGTGCCTGGGTTCCTCAGTTGGTTAAGCTTGTGCCTTCCACTCAGGTCATCATCTCAGGGTCCTGGGATGGAGCCCTGGGTTGAGGTTCCTCCTCCCTGTCCCCCACTCATGAACTCTCTCTCTCAAATAAATAAACAAAAATCTTCAAAATAAATACATAAATAAAACCCTGGGTCCAGTTAAAAAAACATGTTCTTCCTGTTCTGGTCTGCTGCCTTCTCATTATTTTCCCTCCTCCAAATCATTAAGGTCTTTCCTGAAAGATGGAAGTGTTGCTGAAGAGCAGCAGGGCTCTCCAACTCTAGCCTGTGTCACCCTTTAGAATTTCACTCTCTAGTTGGATTTTTCACCTCCTCTGCTGAAGGCATGACTAGTGCCACAGCCACCCAAGATCAAATGTATTTGTCTTGCTCTAACTTATTTCACTTAATGTAATGTCCTCAAGGTCTGTCCATGTTGTTGTAAATGGCAATGGCAGGCTTTGCTTTTTTAATGGCTGAATAATTTTCCATCACACACACACACACACACACACATCATATCTTTTCTTCCATCCGTCCATTGGTGAACACTTAGGGTCTTTTGATTTCTTGACTATTTTAAGTAATGCTGAAGTAAACATGAGTGTGCACCTATCTTTTCAAATTAGTGTTTTGTCGTCTTTGGATAAGTACCCAGAAGTGGAATTTCTGGATCATATGGTAGTGGTTCTAATTTTGTGGGGAGACTCCATACTGTTTTCCACAGTACCTGCACCAAGTTAGATTCCCACCAACAGTGCACATGGGTACACTTTTCTCCATATCCTCACAAACCCTTATTATTTATCTTTTTGATAATAGCTATTCTCACAATTGTGAGGGGATATCTCATTGTGGTTTTGGTTTAAATTTTTTTTTGATGACTAGTAATGTTGAACATGTTTTTTTCATATGCCTGTTGGTCATCTGTATGTCTTCTTTGGAAAAAAACCTATTCAGATTCTCCTCCCATATTTTAATCAGAATTTTTTCAGGGTGGGGTCCTGAGTTGTAGGAGTTTTTTATGTATTTTGTATATTAACCCCTTCTCAAATACATGGTTTGCACATATTTTCTCCCATTCAGTAGGTTGCCTTTCCATTCTGTTGATGATTTCCTTTGGTGTGTACAAGTTTTTTTATTTTAATGTAATCCTGTGTTTGGTTTTGCTTTAGTTGCCTTTGCTTTTGGAGTCAGATTAAAAAAAAATAATCACCAAGACCAATGGCAAGGAGTGCATTGCCTACGTTTCTTCTAGGAGTTTTATGGTTCAGGTCTTACGTTCATATCTTTCATCAATTTTGAATTTCTTTTTGTTAATGGTGTAAGAAGGCTTTTTAGATCTTTATTTTTTCATTAACCTATTGGTTGTTCAGTAGCCATTGTTTAGCCATGTTTTTTTTTTCCCCAGTATTTTTTTTTTCTTACAGTTGATTTTATTTTCATACAGTTGTGGTCTAAAAAGATGCTTGATAGAATTTTAACCTACTTAAATGTTTTAATACTATATTTTTTATATATAAATTTTTTAATACTATATTTAATACTAATAGGTACTAGAGTACCTATAACATAGGTACTCTAGACAGTGTTCATATGCACTTGAAAAGGATGTATATTCTTCTGTCATGTTTAAAATGTTTTGTATTTGTCTATCTGGTCTAATCTGTTGTTCAAAGCCACAGTTCCCTTATTGATTTTCTGCCTCACTGACCTATCTATTGATATTGGTTGGGTATTAAAGACCTATACTATCATTGTATACTGTCAACCTCTTCCATTATGTCTGTTAATCTTGCTTTATGTATTTGGGTGCTCCAATGATGGATGAATAGATATCTATCCTCTGATTGGATTGGTCCCTTTATCATTTTTTAAAGTTTTTTTGTCTTTTGTTTTAAATCCATTTTATTCTGATATAAACATTGTTACCTTGGGTTTTTTTTCCCTCTCTTTTATTTGAATGGAGTATCTTTTCCCATCCCTTCACTTTCAGTTTGTATGTGTCATTACGTTTGAAGTCAGTCTCTTATAGGTAGTGCATACATTTTTTTTTTTTAATTCATTCTGTCAGCTTATGACTTTGGAGAATTTAGATGACATACATTTAAAGTAATTGTTGATAGGCATCTAGTTATTGCCATTTTGTTAATTTTCTTCTGGTTGTTTGGAAAGTTCTCTGTTCCTTCCTTCCTTACTCTTTCCTTGGGGCTAATGGTTTTGTTTAGTTTTATGCTTGTTTTTTCATTTTTAATTTTTGTTTATCTTTTACAGGCTTTTCATTTATGGTAACCATGAGGTTTATATATAACATCCTGTCTGTATAGCTGTCTTATTAGGTTGGTGGTAACTTAAGTTTGAAAACATTCTAAAAAAACTTCATTTTTACTCCCCATAACTAGTTTTTTAGATAAAATTGATTTTACTAGTTTTAATTTTTTTACCTTCATGCTAGCTCTATAAGTGATTCATCTACTACATTTACTATGTGTTTGCTATGTATTTACTCATGAATTTTTTTCCTTTCATTATTTTCTTACGTGTAATTATGACCTTTGCTTTTCCACTTAAATACATTGCTTTATTTCTTTTAGGCCAGTTTAGTGGTGATAAACTCCTTTAACTTTGTTTGTCTGGGAACCTTTATTTCTCTTTCAATTCTGAATGATAATCTTGCCAGAGAGAGTACTCTTGGTTGTAGGTTTCTTCCTTTTATCACTTTGAATATAACCAGCCACTCACTTCTAGCCTGCTAAGTTTCTGTTGAAAATCAGCTGATAGCCTTACAGATATCCCTTTTTTAAAAAGTTGTTATTTAAATTCCAGTTAATTAACATACTGTGTAATACTAGTTTCGGGTGTACGGTTTAGTGATTCAACACTTCCATACATCACCTAGTGTTCATCATAACAAGTGCATTCTTTTAAGGGGGAGAGGGGCAGAGGGAGAGGAAGAAAAAGAATCTTAGGCAGGCTCCATGCCCAGTGCGGAGCCCAACATAGGGCTCGATCTCACAACTCTGAGATCATGACCTCAGCCAAAATCCAGTCAGGTGCTTAACCAACTGAGACACCCAGGCACCCCACAAGAAGTGTACTCCTTACTATCACCTATTTAACCCCTCTCCCTATCCACCTGCCCTCTGGTAACCATCAGTTTGTTTTCTACAGTCAAGAGTCTGTTTTTTGGTTTTCCTTTTTCCTCCCCCCTTTGCTCATTTGTTTTGTTTCTTAAATTCCACATATAAGTGAAATCATATGGTATTTGTCTTCCTCTGATTGATTTATTTTGCTTAGCAAAATACTCTCTAGCTCACCCAGGTCATTGCAAGTGGGAAGATTTTTTTCTCTCTCTCCCTCCTTTTTTTTTCCTCACTGAATAATATAATATTTATATATTATATAGATATATAATTAACACACACATACATATACCCCACATCTTCTTTATCCATTCAGCGGGCAAAGGACACTTTCATTATTTTGATAATTTGGCTATTGTATATAATGCTGCTGTAAACATCGGGGTGCATGTATCCCTTTGAATTACTATATTTGTATTCTTTGGGTATACCTAGTATTGCACTTGCTGGGTCATAGGGTAGCTGTATTTTTAAATTTCTGAGGGATATCCATATTGTTTTCCCCACTGGCTGCACCAATTCGCATTCTCCATTTATCTTTAACTGTTGACATTTTAATTATGTGTTTTGGTGTGGACATTCTTAGGTTCATCTTGATTGGAACTCTCTGTGCTTGCTGTACATAGATATCTGTTTCCTTCCCCAGGTAGGGAAGTTTTCAGCTGTTATATCTTCAGCTAATATTTCTACCTCTTTCTGTCTTCTCCTTCCAGGGCCCCTAGGGTGTTTGCTGGTTTGATGTTGTCCAAGATCTCCTTTAGCCTGTCCACATTTTTGCAATTCTTTTTTTCTTTTTGCTGTTTCGCTTGAGTGCTTTCCATTAGCCTGTCTTCCAGATTGCTGATCTGTCCTTCTGCATCTGCTACTCTGTTGATTGCCTGTAGTGTACTTTTCATTTTAAGTCATGTATTATTCAATTCTGATTGGTTCTTTTTTATATTTTCCCTTTGTTAAAGTTCTCACTGAGTTCATTCATTTCTCTCTTCAGTCAGGTGAACATCTTTAGGACCATTACTTTGAATTCTTTATTAAATAGATTGATGATTTCCAATTCATTTAATTCTTTTTCTGAGGTTTTGTCTTATTTTTTTGTTGGGGCATAGTCCTCTGTCTCCTCATTTTACTCAACAGTCTGTGTTTGTTTCTATGGATAAGAGGAACAGTTACTTTCCCAGACTTGAAGGATGTGTATGCCTTGTGTATGATAATTCTCTATGGAGACTGTGTGTGCCCTGTGACTTTGGCTTGCTGGCTGGTGCTGTGGCTGGTGGAGAAGGATTCTGGGGCTGTCCATGCTTAGGCTGTCCTGGTGGGATGGCTGGAGATTGGAGTGGGTGTGGGCCAGGGTGATCCTGGGACTCTGCAAGGAATGTGCCCTGGCAGGATAGCTGAGGCTGACATGGGTGCAAGCTGGGGTGACTTAGGGCACACTGCACAGGAGTTGGTCTGGCAAATGACTGGAGCAGATGCAGGCACAGGCCAGGGATTTTCAGGTCACCGTCTTGGGGGGACACCCTGATGTGGTAGGTAGACCTGAGGCAGTTGCAGGTCAGGCTTTCCCAGTTGCTTTGTGTAGGAGGAGCCCTGGAAAATTGAGGTGCTGTGGTCCTGGGGTATTCTGGGGTCACTGGCACCTGTGTCACCTTTCCCACATGGCTGGAGTTGTAGTGAGTCCTGACCAGTAATGTCCCATGTACAGTGCACTGAGTCCACCTTGGTTGGACAGCATGGTCTGGTGTGCATTAGGGTCCTGGGGCTTATGTAGGGGGTAAGCTGGGTGGGGCATCCAGACTCTGCTCCTATTCGTGCTATCAAGTTGGAGGGGGGAATGAAATTGTGATGTTCACCTGTCCCTCTGACCCAGAGAAAGTTTCAGTAGCTCCCTCATTGTTTTTGTGGAATTCTGAGGCTGCATCCTTTTTATTCTAACTACTCTTTTAAACTGCATTTTTTTCCCCTATGTTCCATGACATCTGGAGCTGGTGTGTCTTAGAGCTCAGGGCTTGCTGGGGTTGCAGGCTAGCTAGGATGCCCACATCCTGCTCCTGTTTACACTAACAAGGTGGAGGGCAACATGAACTGTGGTACTCACCAGTCCCTCCCACAAGGAGAGTTGGAGCAACTCCTCCACCATTGAGTAGAGTTCTAAGCCTGGTTCCTATATATTTTAGTTGCCTTCTAAACGGTGACTTCTTTCGTTGCCCCAAAGCAGATAAATCTGCTTTTGGTACCTAAGTATTTTGGATCTGGATGTCTGTTTCCTTCCTGAGGTTAGGTGAGTTTTTACTTACTGTTTTTTTCAAATAAGCTTTCTGTCCCTTTCTTCTCCTTCTGGGACCCCAATAATGCAAAAAAAAAATAATGTCTGTTTCATGTTGTTATTTTTTAAAATTAATTTATTTTTTTATTATGTTAATCACCATATATTACATCATTAGTTTTTTTTTAAGATTTTATTTATTTATTCATGAGAGACAGAGGGAGAGAGAGAGAGAGAGAGAAGCAGAGGGAGAAGCAGGATCCCAAGGAGCAGGGAGCCCGATGTGGGACTCGATCCCAGGACCCTGGGATCATGACCTGAGCCGAAGGCAGACGCTTAACCATCTGATGTCCTATTCCATGATTGTTTGCATATAACACTCAGTGCTCCACACAGAATGTGCCCTCTTTAATACCCATCACCAGGCTAACCCATCCCCGCACCCCCTTCCCCTCTAGAACCCTCAGTTTGTTTTTCAGAGTCCATCGTCTCTCATGGTTCATCTCCCCCTCCGATTTCTCCCCCTTCATTCTTCCCCTCCTGCTTTCTTCTTCTTCTTCTTCTTCTTCTTCTTCTTCTTCTTCTTCTTCTTCTTCTTCTTCTTCCTCTTCCTCTTCCTCTTCCTCTTCCTCTTCCTCCTCCTCCTCCTCCTCCTCCTCCTCCTCCTCCTCCTCCTCCTCCTCCTCCTCCTCCTTCTTCTTCTTCAACATATAATGTATTATTTGTTTCAGAGGTACAGATCTCTGATTCAAAAGTCTTACACAATTCACAGCGCTCACCATAACACATACCCTCCCCAGTGTCTATCACCCAGCCACCCCATCCCTCCCACCCCCCACCACTCCAGCAACCCTCAGTTTGTTTCCTGAGATTAAGAATTCCTCATATCAGTGAGGTCATATGATACATGTCTTCCTCTGATTGACTTATTTTGCTCAGCATAACACCCTCCAGTTCCATCCATGTCGTTGCAAATGGCAAGATTTCATTCCTTTTGATGGCTGCATAATATTCCATTGTATATATATACCACTTCTTCTTTATCCATTCATCTGTGGTTGGACAGCTTTGCTCTTTCCACAGTTTGGCTATTGTGGACATTGCTGCTTTAAACATCGGGGTGCATGTACCCCTTCGGATCCTTACATTTGTGTCTTTGGGGTAAGTACCCAGTAGTGCAATTGCTGGGTCGTATAGTAGCTCTATTTTCAACTTTTTGAGGAACCTCCATACTGTTTTCCAGAGCGGCTGCACCAGCTTGCATTCCCACCAACAGTGTAGGAGGGTTCCCCTTTCTCCGCATCCCCACCAACATCTGTCGTTTCCTGACTTGTTAATTTTAGCCATTCTGACTGGTGTGAGGTGGTATCTCATTGAGGTTTTGATTTGGATTTCCCTGATGCCGAGCGATGTTGAGCACTTTTTCATGTGTCTGTGGCCATTTGGATGTCTTCTTTGGGAAAATGTCTGTTCATGTCTTCTGTCCATTTCTTGATTGGGTCATTTGTTCTTTGGGTGTTGAGTTTGATAAGTTCTTTATAGATTTTGGATACCAGCCCTTTATCTGATATGTCATTTGCAAATAACTTCTCCCATTCTGTCGGTTGTCTTTTGGTTTTGTTGACTATTTCTTTTGCTGTGCAAAAGCTTTTTATCCTGATGTGGTCCCAATAGTTCATTTTTGCCGTTGCTTCCCTTGCCTTTGGCAATGTTTCTAGGAAGCAGTTGCTGTGGCTGAGGTCGAAGAGGTTGCTGCCTGTGTTCTCCTTTAGGATTTGGATGGACTCCTGTCTCACGTTTAGGTCTTTCAACCCTGTTGAGTCTATTTGTGTGTGTGGTGTAAGGAAATGGTCCAGTTTCATTCTTCTGCATGTGGCTGTCCAATTTTCCCAATACCATTTGTTGAAGAGACCATCTTTTTTCCATTGGACATTCTTTCTTGCTCTGTCGAAGATTAGTTGATCATAGAGTTGAGGGTCTATTTCTGGGTTCTCTGTTCTGTTACATTGATCTATGTGTCTGTTTTTGTGCCAGTACCATACTGTCTTGATGATGACACCTTTGTAATAGAACTTGAAATCTGGAATTGTGATGTCATCAGCTTTGCTTTTCTTTTTCAACATTCCTCTGGCTATTTGGGGTCTTCTCTAGTTCCATACAAATTTTAGGATTATTTGTTCCATTTCTTTGAAAAACGTGGATAGTATTTTGATGAGGATTGGATTGAATGTGTAGATTGCTCTAGGTAGCATTGACATCTTCACAATATTTGTTCTTCCAATCCATGAGCATGGAATGTTTTTCCATCTCTTTGTGTCTTCCTCAATTACTTTCATGAGTATTTTATAGTTTTCTGAGTACAGATTCTTTGCCTCTTTGGATAGATTTATTCCTAGGTATCTTATGGTTTTGGGTGCAATTGTAAATGGGATCGACTCCTTAATTTCTCTTTCTTCTGTCTTGTTGTTGGTGTGTAGGAATGCTACTGATTTCCGTGCATTGATTTTTATATCCTGCCACTTTACTGAATTCCTGTATGAGTTCTAACAGTTTTGGGGTGGAGTCTTTTGGGTTTTCCACATAAAGTATCATATCATCTGCAGAGTGAGAGTTTGACTTCTTCCTTGCCGATCTGGATGCCTTTGATTTCTTTTTGTTGTCTGATTGCTGTGGCTAGGACTTCTAGTGCTATGTTGAATAGCAGTGGTGATAGTGGACATCCCTGCCGTGTTCCTGACCTTAGGGGGAAAGCTCTCAGGTGTTCCCCATTGAGAATGATATTTGCTGTGGGTTTTTCATAGACGGCTTTTATGATATTGAGGTATGTACCCTCTATCCCTCTACTCTGAAGAGTTTTGATGAGGAAAGGATGTTGTACTTTGTCAAATGCTTTTTCTGCATCTATTGAGAGGATCATATGGTTCTTGTTCTTTCTTTTATTAATGTATTGTATCACAATGATTGATTTGTGGATGTTGAACCAACCTTGCAGCCCAGGGATAAATCCCACTTGGTCGTGGTGAATAATCCTTTGAATGTACTGTGGGATCCTATTGGTTAGTATTTTGGTGAGGATTTTTGCATTGATGTTCATCAAGGATATTGGTCTGTAATTCTCCTTTTTGATGGGGTCTTTGGTTTGGGGATCAAGGTAATGCTGGCCTCATAAAATGATTTTGGAAGTTTTCCTTCCATTTTTATTTTTTGGAACAGTTTCAGAAGAATAGGTATTCCTTCTTCTTCAAATGTTTGGTAGAATTCCCCTGGGAAACCATCTGGCCCTGGGCTTTTGTTTGTTGGGAGATTTTTGATGACTGCTTCAATTTCCTTAGTGATTATGGATCTGTTCAGGTTTTCTATTTCTTCCTGGTTCAGTTTTGGTAGTTGATACATCTCTAGAGATGCATCCATTTCTTCCAGATTATCTAATTTGCTGGCATAGAGTTGCTCATAATATGTTCTTATAGTTGTTTGTATTTCTTTGGTGTTGGTTGTGATCTCTCCTCTGTCATTCATGATTTTATTTATTTGGGTCATTTCTCTTTTCTTTTGGATAAGTCTGGCCAGGGGTTTATCAATCTTGTTAATTCTTTCAAAGAACCAGCTCCTAGTTTTGTTGATCTGTTCTACTGTTCTTTTGGTTTCTATTCCGTTGATTTCTGTTCTGATCTTTATTATTTCTCTTCTGCTGGGTTTAGGCTTTATTTGCTGTTCTTTCTCCAGCTCCTTTAGGTATAGGGTTAGGTTGTGTATTTGAGACCTTTCTTGTTTCTTGAGAAAGGCTTGTATTGCTATATACTTTCCTCTTAGGACTGCCTTTGCTGCATCCCAAAGATTTTGAACAGTTGTGTTTTCATTTTCATTGGTTTCCATTAATTTTTTAAATTCTTCTTTAATTTCCTGGTTGACCCACTCATTCTTTAGTAGGATGCTCTTTAGCCTCCATGTATTTGAGTTCTTTATGACTTTTCTCTTGTGATTGAGTTCTAGCTTCAAAGCATTGTGGTCTGAAAATATGCAGGGAATGATCCCAATCTTTTGGAACCGGTTGAGACCTGATTTGTGACCTAGGATGTGATCTATTCTAGAGAAGGTTCCATGGGCACTAGAGAAGAATGTGTATTCTGATGCTTTGGGATGGAATGTTCTGAATATATCTGTGAAGTCCCTTTGGTCCAGTGTGTCATTTAAAGTCTTTATTTCCCTGTTGCTCTTTTGCTTAGATGATCTGTCCATTTCAGTGAGGAGGGTGTTAAAGTCCCCCACTATTATTGTATTGTTGTTGATGTATTTATTTGCTTTTGTTATTAATTGGCTTATATAATTGGCTGCTGTAACATGGCTGCTCCCATGTTACAATTGTTGATGTATTTATTTGCTTTTGTTATTAATTGGCTTATATAATTGGCTGCTGTAACATGGCTGCTCCCATGTTACAATTGTTAGGTCTTCTTGTTGGACAGACCCTTTAAGTAGGATATAGTGTCCTTCCTTATCTCTTATTATAGACTCTGTTTTTAAAATCTGATTTGTCTGATATAAGGATTGCCACCCCAGCTTTCTTTTTGTGTCCATTAGCATGGTAAATGGTTTTCCACCCCTTCACTTTCAATCTGGGGGTGTCTTTGGGTCTAAAATGAGTCTCTTGCAGACAGCATATTGATGGGTCTTGTTTTTTTTATCCAATCTGATAGCCTGTGTCTTTTGATTGGGGCATTTAGCCCATTTACATTCAGGGTAACTATTGAAAGATATGAATTTAGTACCATCGTATTGCCTGTAAGGTGACTGTTACTGTATACTGTCTGTGTTCCTTTCTGGTCTGTGTTGCTTTAAGGTTCTTTCTTTGCTTAGAGGACCCCTTTCAATATTTCTTGGAGGGCTGGTTTCATGTTTGCAAATTCCTTTAGTTTTTGTTTGTCCTGGATGCTTTTTATCTCTCCTTCTATTTTCAATGACAGCCTAGCTGGATATAGTATTCTTGGCTGCATATTTTTCTCATTTAGTGCTCTGAAGATATCATGCCAGTCCTTTCTGGCCTGCCAGGTCTCTGTGGAGAGGTCTGTTGCCAAACTAATGTTTCTACCATTGTAGGTTACCCATCTCTTGTCCCAAGCTGCTTTCAGGATTTTCTCTTTGTCTCTGAGACTCATAAGTTTTACTATTAGATGTCGGGGTATTGATCTATTTTTATTGATTTTGAGAGGGGTTCTCTGTGCCTCCTGGATTTTGAGGCCCGTTTCCTTCCCCAAATTAGGGAAGCTCTTTGCTATACGTTGCTCCAATATACTTCTGCCCCTCTCTCTTCGTTCTTCTTCTGGGATCCCAATTATTCTAATATTGTTTCATCTTATGGTATCATTTATCTCTTGAATTCTGCCCTCGTGATCCAGTAGTTGTTTATCACTGTTTTTCTCAGCTTCTTTATTTTCTATCATTTGGTCTTCTATATCACTAATTCTCTCTTTTGCCTCATTTATCCTAGCTGTTAGAGCTTCCATTTTTTATTGCCCCTCATTAATAGCCTTTTTGATTTCAACTTGGTTTGATTTTAGTTCTTTTATTTCTCCAGAAAGGGTTTCTCTAGTATCTACCATGCTTTTTTCAAGCCCAGCTAGTATCTTTATAATTGTCATCTGAACTCTAGTTCTGACATCTTACTAATGTCCCTATTGATTAGGTCCCTGGCAGTCGGTACTGCCTCTTGTTCTTTTTTTTTGGAGGTGAGTTTTTCCGTCTTGTCATTTTGTCCAGAGGAGAAAAGTGAATGAGAGAACAAAATACTAAAAGGGTAACAACGACCCCAGAAAAATATACACTGAACAAATCAGAAGAGTCCTGAAACCGAGGGAAAAGAAAGGGAAAGAAAGAAAAAAAAAGATAAAGATAAAAAACAAACAACAACAACAAAAACCAGATTATTATCAAATATGATCAGGCTGGTGCATAGTTCAGTGCCACACACTAGATTTTGTGTGTATTCTGGTCTGTTAGAAGAAAGTGCCTTCCAAAATTTTAAAGAAAGAAAAACTTATATATGTAGAAAAATAAGGGTTAATACGATGAAGGGATGGTATATGATTGTAAGGATGAAAATTATAAAAGATTTTATAAAAGGAATTGATAAGTTGGTTGAAAAAAGAAAGGATTAAATAAAAAAGGAGTGAGTGGGATCAGGCTGGAGACTAGAACAAACCATACACTTTTAGATTTAGGGTATATTTTCGTCTGGTTGAAGAAACTGTATGCCAAAATTTTAAAGATAGAACAACATATATATATATATATATATATATACACCAAAAATAAGGTTAACTACTATGAAGGGATAGAATATAGCTCTAAACATGAAAAATAAAAAAAGCTTTTTAAAAAATCTTTAACTTTGAAAGACTAAAGAATCATGGGGAAAAAGCCATGGATTCTATGTGCAGTATTCCCCTAGCGCTGGAGTTCTCCCGTTCTCATTGATCGGTAAACTTGGCCTTGGCTGGCTGTTCTTGCTGATCTTCTGGGGGAGGGGCCTGTTGCTGTGGTTCCCAAATGTCTTTGCCGGAGGTGGAATTGCCCCTCCCCCGCCAGGTCCGGGCTAAGTTATCTGCTCGGGTTTGCTCTTGGGAGCTTTTATTCCCTGTAAGCTTTCTGTACAGCTTTGTAGGACAAGAGTGAAAATGGCGGCCTCCCAATCTCTGCCCAGAGGAGCTGAGAACTCGGGGCTCTGCTCCTCAGTGCGCCCCCAGAGAAAAGCAGTCACTCCCGTCTCCCTGGTCTCCGGCCGCACTCCGTGCTCACCCAGCCTGTGACCGAGCGTTTCTATCTCTGGCTCCTGACTCGGTGTGGAGTCTCCAAACCCAGCAGATCCCTGTGGTGCGTTCCCGCGCCGCTCCTCCGGGGGGAGGAAGGGGAGTCTCCCCGGCTTTGCCGCTTGTTGGGTCCCTGCTGGAGGAGCAGTGGCCCGACTGTCACCGATCACAGTTTATGGCAACCCCGAGCTGAGAGCCCGCGCCTCGGCTCCGTCTCTGCAGCCGGCTTCCCTGCTCCGATACCTGGGAGCTCTGCTGCACTCAGGCACCGCCGGTCTTTCTGTGACCCCAAGGGTCCTGAGACCACACTGTCCCGCAAGGGTTCCACCCCCTGCTTAGCCACTGGAGCGACATCCCTAAGCAGAGCAGACTTCTAAAATTTCCAATTTTGTGCTCCGTGGCTCCGTCACTTGCTGGTAGTGGCTGACAGAGGCCCCCTCCCCTGCTGTCTATCCTCCCGAATATCGCCTCGGATTCACTTCTCCGCACGTCCTACCTTCCAGAAAGTGGTCACTCTTCTGTTCAGAGAGCTGCTGCTATTCTTTCTTCGATCTCCTGTTGAGTTCATAGGTGTTCAGAATGGTTTGATCCCTATTCAGCTGAATTCCTGGGACCAGACGAAATTTAGGTCTCCTCCTCCTCCGCCATCTTGCTCCGCCCCCAAGTACCTTAAGCTTGCTTGCTTGCTTGCTTTCTCTCTTTCTCTTTCTTTTTTTTTCTCTCTCTCCCTTTCGCTCTCTCTCTCTTTAAACCCTGCCTCCCTCTTTGTTGTCTCTTAAACCTTTGGGATTTCCAAACAGCCAAATTTATTCTTAGTGGTTCCCAATATTTCATGGTGTTAGTGTCCTAAATGGGGCATTTAGGTTTGGGCTGATTGGAGCCAGACACTCAGGCAGCAGCTTTAAGTACACAGATGTATAGTCTTATGTGACTGCAATCAAAGTCTCACTGCTACTATCTAGAGGCATCCCTTGGGTGGCAGTCACAAAAATCAGCTCAGAAGAGCATACAAGGTCCTTTCCCGGAGATACCAGTGACCTGGAGTGAGGCAGACGGAGAGCACAAGGATGACCACCAGAGGCCTCATCCCTGCAGTGCATCTCATTTGGCCCTTCAGTGTGTGTCAAATGAGAAGCCTGTTCCTCAGGCTGAAGCCCCAGGAGTGGCAAATAAGCCTCTTGCATAGAACGATTGGGGGTGTATTTTATTCTGCTGTCTGCACAGTGCTTTGGGTGGTACTCTGCCAAGAAATGCCAGTCCTTTTGTTAAGGTCTTATGCAAAATTCCTGGACCCAGGAATGCAACTCTTGATGGCCGCCACAGCTAGGTAATTAAGGGGCATCTCCTAGGTGGCAGCCACAAACACTGAAGCACAAGACCTAAAAAGTAGGCAAAACACATAGAACGGGGCTCTTAGATATGTGTGGAGCACCAGTGTTGGAGAGATACTGGCATTGTCAAATGTGGTAGCGGGAGAACACAAATACAGTATCCATTCCCTGGGGTCTCCACTGAGGATTAGTGTTGCCTCTTAGATGTGTGCTTAATTGTAATCCTGGCCCTTGGGCCAAATTACCAAGATAAGCTAGTAGGCCTCTTTCACCGAAAGAGTTTGCTCTTAGTTTACTATGCACTTGTAGTCTGGTCAACTTGAGTACCTTTGGTTTTTGAAGCCAGATAGTTTGTGGGCTCATCTTCCAGGTTCAGGTCTTGAAGGTTGGGGTGACCAATATGGGGTTCAAGGCCTTTGCTCCATAGGGAAAAGGTCTAGGTTTTGAGTTCCCTCCTGATTAGGGGGTCACCTTGCCCAGGGTGGGGTTTATGGCAGAATTGTCCTTCCTGTACACCTTGAACATGTGTGTGTGTACGTCCCTCCCCCCCCCCCCCCCCCGCCATTTGCCCGATGTTTAGGTGTTGTTCAACCAGTTTTTAGGGGCTTTTTTTCAGAGGGCGATGTTCCATATGTAGCTGCAGGTTCGGTGTGTCTGTGGGATAAGGCGAGTTCAGGATCTTGCTCCATCTCTTTCTTGCACAGGAGCCCATACTTTTTCTCTTAGGTAATGGCACTAACACCTACCAAATAAGCTGAGCCAGAAACCACAGGGTCACCCTTGATTTCTAGTTGTCACCCCATTGGAATCTTACTGGTTACCGTTACCTACCTGCCTTCTAAATTGAACTGTCTTGTGTCCCCCACTCTAACCCAGTACGAAGTCCTCTTTCACTGAGGCATGTAACCGTATATGATTATAATGGCTTTCTAGCACTTGTTCTATTTCCACTATTGTCTCCTAGTAGTCCATTTCCCATATTGCCATTTGAGGGATTCTTCAAAACTCAAATCTGATGGAACTAATTTCTTCCTTCAAGACTTTTTCACAGCTGGAGGATGAAATCCAGACTTGGAAAGCATTTCAGACAGGTGTCATGATCTCAGCCTTGGGTTCATTCTCCTTTTCTGCCCCCCTGTGAACACCAGTGTGAATGGCTTCAGCATATGTGTACACTATGCTTCGAGATACCTCCCTGGTTTGCATTTGCTGCTCCCTCTGTTAGGAACAGTCTTCTTCTACTCTGCCCCTACCTAACTCCTATATATTTTAGCTTAGGCCTCATTTCTTCAAGTAGGCCTTCTTAGAACATTCCAATTTCCTTGCCTCCATTTTGGGTTAATTGTCCCTCTTGTGTGCTTTCGCTGTGTAACCTCTCTTGGCACTTAACAAATTGTTGTGTAATTGTTGCCTAGGATATCATTTTGAAACATTAATTCAGATTTTTTCCCAATACCTGCCTGCCTTATATTGTCTCCATCCTCTGAGTGGAAGAAAGGCAATCAGTAGAATTGCTTTAAGGGATAGACAAAACATGAAAAAATGGAGAATATAGTTTTTAGTTGAAACTATCTGGGACTTAGAATTCATAAACAAGAAAGTTTAGGGTTAAAGGACTGGGGACATAAATAGATCAGGAAGAATAGCGGGGCAGCCAGATTACCTCTCCACTAGACTAAAGAGTCTTTGGACATGGTGGGCGTGGGGTGAAATAAGGTAACCAAGAAGTGGCTGTTGCACAGGAAGTGTCCAAAGACCAGAACCTGCCATGTGCCCTTTTCTTTAGAATACATCTTTTTCAAGTCCTGTAGGAAGCCTAGCATCTTCCAAGGGTAACAGGTGTATTCATCTCCTACCTTGTTAATGCTTTTGAGAAAGAAATAGCCATACAGAAGCATGCTTCATTTTTTAAATTAATTTAAACTCAGGAGTTATTACTAAGGTAGTAAGGTGAAAGTAGAGGGAATTTCTGCTTAAAACCTATTGGAACTGGTTTGG
Source organism: Zalophus californianus (assembly GCF_009762305.2). Classification (NCBI taxonomy): domain Eukaryota; kingdom Metazoa; phylum Chordata; class Mammalia; order Carnivora; family Otariidae; genus Zalophus; species Zalophus californianus. The sequence continues at coordinate 43,843,447 of NC_045599.1, read as the reverse complement.
CCCCAGTAACCTCAGAATCACCAGGAAGCACATAAAATCTTTCTGAAGTCTTGCCACTGGCAAGAATTTTACCACTTTATCTGGGGATTAGAGGACTATTGTCTAAAAAAATGTATTTTATAACATTTCAAGGAAGACTTTTTTGATGAGATCTTTTAAAATGAAACAAAAAATTTAGATAGTCTGCATCAGCAGGGGGTGGGGAGGGACAGAGGGAGAGGGAGAGACGCTCAGGCAGACTCCGTGTTGAGCATGGAGTCTAACAGGGGCTCAGTCTTACAACGCTGAGATCACGAGCTGAGCCGAAACCAAGAGTTGGACGCTCAACTGGCTGAGCCACCCAGGCACCTCAAAATGAAACAGATTTCTAATGTTCAGTTGTTAGACACACATATTAGGGAATATTACATTTAGAGCTGTTGGCAATTTATATTAACTTATCAATTTCCCTTTATTACAATTATATGAGTTCACTGAGGGTCAGGAGTCTAGTGTGTGTATTTTTCTGTATAGTAAGAAACTAGAGAATAGATCCTATATATGAATGTTGACAATATAAATGGAAGCCTTTTGTTATTTTTTCCTTGATTTGTATGCTATCAGTTTTGTCTACCTAGGTAGGTGAGATTCCTGTCACAGAGTTTGGTTTAGGAAGCTATTTTGACCCATGTGGACCCATGTGATTATTCCAGGGACTTCACTTGGCTTCTACTTAGCACAGAGTCTGGAAATGGCCCCGAGAACACATTTAGAAGAAAGTATCCAGAAATAGAGCTAGTAGCACAATTCAATCACTAAGAGATCTTGAAATTACTAGATCTGCTGTGATGCAAATAGATTGATGGCAGGATGCTTCAGCATGCCCTGGGGTCCAAGACCAAGGCAAGTCTGCACGGCATCTGAAGCATTACTACACCATGCACCACACATTAAACAGACGCATACCACTTACGCATCCAATACACATGTTGTCCTTGTTGAGTGCTCCTTTCTTAGACTGTGCTAGTAGGATACCCATATGATCATTGGACCCTGAACTCCAGATGCAGGGATAGTGTTCATGTAGAAGAGGTGACTTTTGAATACATTGATAGCTATTCTTTATTCTACAACCAAGAGTTTTATGACTCTGGAATGCAGTCAATCATGTATTAAACAGTACTTACCTTCAAAGGTTGTATTTATTAGAATTAACTCGTATGCTAATCCAAATCCACGTTAGAAAACCATAGGCTAAAATAAAAATGTGTTGGCATTCTTTAGTTCAAGCTCATCATTGTCCCTAGGACTACAGGAGGAGAAGGTAACAAAAAATGAAAACAGGCATCCCAAGACCAAAAAAAATATAAGTTGAAAGGAAATGAAAAAATTTATCAGACTAAGGCTGAGAAATTCAGGAATATAGTCTCTTAGATATTTATTGTAATCTCCAAAAAATAAAACCAGATTAAACCCAAAGGACAAAAACCACTTTCTATACAGAATTCACATACAAACTTAATACCTAATAGAGCACAGTTTTTACACAATTAATTTCAATAAAGAGAATTAAAACTTCACAATGTGAATACTTTGTAGCTTTAAACCCAGACAAGAGCTCCTGTGGACACATAAAGAGTCACAATATTTGCTGTGCAGCTGTTAGTTTTCAACTACATGTCACAATCACTATATGAAAACACTAAGCTGTTACTCAAGATTTTCTAAAGAAGAGCTCCACAGTATAATCACTGAGGAGCCAGAAAGTGCCCGGTTACAAAGGAAAGTCTTCATCTGTGCATTTCCCAAGACCCTTGATGGGAGACATGGAACTCCAGGAAAATCTCTGGGCACACATCTTTCTTGTTGACATTGGATTACACAATGTTTCGTGGTTTGGTGCATGGGCAAGATGTCTAAATCAACTGTTCTAATGTGACTTTAAAGCAGGTTGTGTTCTGTTGCGCAGTCTGGGGCTGCTCAGCACAGAGGACTGTGTCAGTGCTGCAGCTTGTCTTCTTCATGGGGACAAAAGCCAGAGAGCCCAGTGGACAATCTGTTGGGTTTTACAGGGCTAGTTGGGCTCTCTAGAGAAAAGCAAGGATCTTTAGCAGCTGCCTCTGCCACCTTTTCATTCATAGGGAACAGAATGTGACCTTTCCCATTTACTGTCTGGCAAAATCTCCTCATTATCCAATTCTTGCTGGGATCATATTCTTGAGTGTTCCAGTTGTTAGAGGTCCCTCATTTTCTATGCTGCTATATCTGGACATAATTTAGCATTTACACAATATCCTGATTTTTTTTTTTAACTCCTTCTTCAGTCAGTAAGTTTACTGGGGATAGGAATTACACCTCTTCCCTGTTTGATTCTCACAGCACTGAGCACTTGGTATTCAATAACGGTGATGACTAAACATTTAAACACGCTCTTAAATTATTATTCTAATGTTGGCTACGTGCTTATGTTTATCTTTTTTTTTTTTTAATTTGGCACAAAGTCATCCCTAATCTCCCTGCTTCTCCAACATTCATGTGACTTCTTCAGTCAGTTTGAGAGCTGAGTACAAAGTTCACACTATCATTTTTAAAATAGGGCCACACATCACTGGTGGTAGCCCAAAGCCATTTAATATGATTGGCATGGCCTCACATGTCAGTTTCAGGCAACTGCTGTAGAAAGAGCAGAAGGCTTCATATGATGTACAGATGGCCAAGGTTATCTAAAACCAACTGTTTTCCATCATTTTCAGTGAACAAGTCATAACTTTTCTTCCTAATGGTATCATGATTTACACTCTGCTAACTAAATGAAAAGGCAAAGCACAGTATTAAAATGAGTGTTTTGCCTTAAAAGTTAATGGCAAATAGGAGTTTAAGGTAGGTGACCCACTTTAAATTTCATATAAATAAACACTTAGGCCTGGTTGCTGGATTATCAAAAACTCTATTTTTTTTTTTTTTTTATTTTCGCATCTCACTGAAGTCCTAGGCCACCAATTTTAAGATTAACCAAGGGGGTTTGAGGATGAATGTAGAAGTTGCTGTTGAAATGCCAAAGCAACTTAAGAAATCTGACTTTTGCTTCTCCTGTATCACCAGTGTGGACAATTGAGAATTGAAAGTGAATATAACATTAACTACAACCTAAAAAGACATCAATATTTTAGAATTCCCAGGGTTGACAGTGTTAACTTTGCAAACAAAATACAAGGTTGAACAACAAAATAAACACACAAATGCAAGAAGAAAAATTCTTACTACATAGAACAAGTGATTAACATTTCTGAGAAGAATAAATAGGACTTTACTTTATGTGCATATTTTTTCTTAGGTATCTAAATTAGCCTCTTTTAAGAGACTTCTGGATTTAAGAAGGGAATGCCTATATAAAATAAATGAACATCCATTCTGTCTTAAAAATAAAATCCACAATTCTAAAGCGCAAAATTGACATATATTTGCAAATGCTAAATGTTTGGTTTTATAGGGAAAAAATTACTTTGAAATAGGCACGGAGGAGTTTCACATGACACCAATAAGGTATTTACTGTATAAATTGCACCACTAGACAAATACAGCTACAAGAAATAATTTGAATAAGTTACACACCATCAAAGCATCTCACACATTCATTATAATGCACTCTTTCACGCTAGTTTATATACACTGAGTAAGTCATTAAATATTGCACTTATTGGCCCATGAACCCTCAATTATGAGGTGTTGAAAAATAGAAAACAAATCTATTTTTATAACATATTTCATGCAACATTTAAGACATTTCAGTCCCACAAACACCATTAAATAGTTGTACATTTGGACAGTCCAACGGTATCACATCACGTCTGACAACAATATATTAACAGGAATTACAGGAAGTTTTCATTTAGCACACATCCTAGGGATGATGAAACAATGCATGGAAAACCATCCTACCGATACAACAAACAATCCCCAGTTTCACTTGTATGAGGAGCAGGGAACCACTAGCCAGGTGTCTGTCACACTCACGTCCCTGAAAGGCTGGGCACCTGTGTGGCTCACATACCATCTGTGTCCTTAAGAACAGCATTCATGAACCTAAGCAATCCCTAGCCCCAAACGTGATTGTGGAAATATGACCACTAAAAAAAAACCAAAACAAAACACAACCAACTCTCAGTTGTCCACTATGAAGGAAAGTATGAACACAGGTGAATGAAAATACACAGGTAAACCCCCCACCTCATTTCAACAGATAATGACTGGTTGAAACTCCACCAACAATAGTGCTGATTGCAGGTAAATGGTGAAATTTGAGTCTCACTTCCTATTCTTAGTCCTGTCGTTCAGTGAGAGGAGACTGCTTTAAAAACTGAAATGAAAAATAGTATCAGAAAGTGGAAAAGAGAACCACAATTGGAAAGTTCAGTTTGTCTACCAGCTAGATGTTCTGACAGAGGTTTTGAACTCTTTTTGTCTAGAATGTTTGCAAAATGTATTTTTCTCTATTCTTCATGAAAATTATGTGCACAAACATACAAATCAGTGTAAGGAATCTATTTTGTAGACCTTTTTAAACAAAATGTGAGTTACAGTTCGCACACAGCAAAAGCTCCCTTTTCCCTAGCACTGAGAAAGCACCATATTATGAAAATTTCCCTTCATAAAAAAGTGTGTGTGTGTGTGTGTGTGTGTGTGTGTGTGTGTTGGGAGAGACAACACCATGTAAGTGGCCCAAGTGTAAATATTTTAATCTACCGAAGGGAATTATTTGTTGACTGGAGTGTCAAGAATTTCTGTAAAGGTTTATAAGACAAACTACATTTATTCATGAAATAGCAATAACAATAGGTACATATATTTTAGATAAATTCCCCAGACTGTTGCTGCCCCCTTAGGGGATACTGTAATTCTAGAATCTGGAGCCCTTTAAGTGCATTACAGGGAGAACAATTTTTTTTTTTGTCATCATACAGTTTCTCTTTGACCCAATTTGTCCCAATTCATTCGCGAATAGGATACAGGTTTATGTCTTTAAGTGGCTTTGGTCCAAAAATGACTTTAAATACAAAGCAATCCAGAAAGCTGACCTGACTGGTCCAGCTCATCGGAAGGACTTCTCCAACTTACTTGCAAACTCTGCAAGCGCAGTTAGTCTACACAAACAGGCAAAGTGAAGCCAAGCCACAGAGGTTGTATCTTCCAGAGGGTGAGGAGAAAGGCCACGGGGGTCAAGTTGCTCACATGCTACCCTGACCTAGCACACTGGATGAGTATACACACAAAGGAACACAAAGTTTGAAACACCAGTCATGCAATGTCTCTAAGTTACAGAGAGAGGATCCTTCAGACAGAAAGACCACCTCCGAAGTATCCCACACCAACAATACCTGGTTGAGCATTCCAATAGTAGATGAAAATGTTTAAGACTTTTTGGTCTGAAAGGGTTTTAGTCCTGACTTCAAGGTAAGATTTAGCTCACAGTTTTTCACCTGCAGCAGCTACCTCAGCCTTGGGAGAGCTTGGTAGAGTCTGGAGACATTTTAAATACAGTCTGACAAATGCCACCTAGTCAACCTAGGAAGGCACAGAACATACTGTGTGCTAAGATATACAGCAGACTGAGCCCATCATGATGAGCCTCTGAGAACAGACTACCACACTTGAAAATCATGTTGCTTTAGGGAAGTTCAGTTAATAATGGAATATTTTATTAAAAAAATATGTGAAAGTCTATTATCAGCATAGACATAGTTAGAATTGGAGGCTTAAATTGGTGTCTGAGAAATGACCAGTATGCTTAACAAAAGGTCTGTCCTTCATCTGGATAAGAGTTAAATAGGTGCCGTGTACATACTATGTGTTTGAGGACATAGGGGTCTTGGAGAAGTTTGGTTATAGTTTTTAGTATTTACACTTCACATTTATCATAACGATGTTGCAGTTTTCTGCCATGACCAAAGGCATCATCATCCCTCACTTGACAGATAAAAGTCTTAGCACTTAGTTACCGGGCAGCAAAGGGATAGTGACTTGAAGTGAACCTCAGCAGGAACTGTAAGAACCTACTGTCAAGTTCACCAAGGCAGTAGAAGCTGGGGAGGGGCAGGCAGGGTCGGGAGGGGCAGAGGGCCGCAGCAATGAGCTGATTGACTGTTCAGAAGCACTTGTTCTTAGGACCCCAAACATGGGATGCAGCACTTAAACTGCCACCTTAAGACATCAGAAAAGTCATGCACCTTCTACATCCATTCACATTCCCCCAAACCAAATGCCCATCCACTCTGAGGATAGCTGTTTACGTGAAGAACTTGCCAGTGTAGTTTTTCAATGACATTAAGAATGGAAAGAAATGGACCAACACCAAAGCTCTTGGAAGCATTTGCTCAACAATCAGGGTTTGTCTCTAAAATATTTGCAGGGGTGAGGGTGATGAGAAGATGGGCAGCAGGGAAATTCGTTCTTGAAAAACTGATTGAATTGCATCAAATACAACAGAAGATGGGTGTTAAAAGTGTACACACTTACCCCAGCATGTACTTTTTGAAGGCATCTTGATGTTTAAAATACAAATTTAGTTAGGCCATTGGTAAAAAATGACTTGTGGCTATTTAGGCTGTGGTGGGAGTTGGAGAGAACGTAGGAGGTTAAGTGTGTGTGTGTGTTGGTGGCAAAAGGGCTAAGAAGCCTTGCAATTACCCTGCTACAACTTTTAATACGGTTTGATGACAACAGCGCCCCGTTAACCCTGCAGCGCTACCTCTTACAACAAAGATTTAATTTTAAAACTAAAATTGCTTTATGAAACGAGGAATAGAGAATATCCTTTCTTCCCACAAGCTTTATAGCAGAAACATAGGTGTGCATTTACCCAAGCTCTGTGACAATCCACTCTGGAAACTTCTCAGTGAAATTCACACCAGCGTGGGAGCTCTGGGACAGAGAATGAAGTAGGAAGGCTCCACTCACTTCCACAGAGGGTTGGAAAATAGAAAGTATCCAAAGTTCCTTGGCCAGGACACTTGGCCCTCATGCTTCCCTGACTGGGATTAAAGTAATTCAGCGTAGGCATGCCTGACACCTACGTGTGATGTAGGCTCCTGACTTGGTCTTTTGGCTGTAGGGCCAATTAAGGTCATTAGCAATGACGTTTCCAGGGAAGGGGTTTACACAAAGGCACAACTCAGCTCTTGACCTGCCACTTTTCTCACCCTGATTTTGCTTGCCCTTATACAACACTCCATAGAGGAAGGGGCTTGTAAGAGACCTCTGACTTAGGGCTCTTAGATCTTAGGTCCTTGACATCTGCATGTGTGTATGGGACTCAGAGCACAGGGAAGTTTTCTTGGCCTTATTGCTTTATGCTAGATTACACAAGTTGAGTTTAACAGCTCTAGCCTTGGCCATGGCCACATTCTTAGGCAGTTACAGAAATATTGCATGCAATAGGCTTCTGTTGCAAACTAGTCTACTTTGCTTGCCATGCCCCTTTCTCTTGCCCTTCACTGTGAGTTCTGTGATTTTTTGAAGTTTGTTGGCCTATTAAAATCTACTAAAACATTCTTGCCTTGCAGGGTGCCAAAGTGGAAATTTATTACAAACGCATGGATCTTAAGCTCAAGGTGAGAAATGACCTGGGTTTTTTGAAAACATCCCACAGGTACTCTTCTGTAAGTTTCATCTTCTAACTTAGTAATAATGTATGTGACCTAGTTCCTTGACTTGGAGGTGGTTTTTATCCAATGACACGCTTAGCTATCAGTAACCTTGCTCAAAAGACTTGCATCCAAAACTTTCACAGGAACTCTGTCTAGTTATGGAAAGAGGAAAAAAAATCTTGACCATAACCACCACCAAAGGGCAACAGGAAAATCACCCTAATGAAACAGTCCATCTAAATCTGCCAGTCTGTGCCTGCCTCAAGTCCAGTATCGTGCACAGTTAAGGATGACATTTTCCTTCTGCGGTTCAATGACAACAGCTGGTGAGATTTGTTGGCTTGTTATTCTCAGACGGTCTTAGAAAATCTGGGAGAAAAAATACGTGTATTCAAATGGTTTTCTCCCCCTGCCCCCACTAAATTGCTTCTGGTGTCCTAAAGTGTTGGTTCAACTTATCTTAACTCTAAAGAGTATTTCTCTCAGTAACTTAAGCACCTGTAAAAGCTTACAGAATGGGGAGGGATATGCTTTACAATTGGGAACAATGGGATTGAAAAAGACTACAGATAAAAATTGTTTTTTCCTCAACCTTAGAGCCACTGGGATATTGTTTAAATCTATTGGGTAAAAAGTCAAGTGAAGTGTGAACAGAAGGCACTGGTTGCGGAGGCAAGTCTCTATCCCATGGGAAGAGGGGCTCTAACAAACTTCAAATTCATCTCTATTCCACGCCTGAGTGATGGTTGCAGAAAGTGGTGGGGATGGTGTGTATATAATGGGGGGGGCAATTATTAAGGAATTAGGGAGAAGTCAATCCTTTGAGAAGTCTGCAGCCATTCCTACCCTTCTTGGTTTAAAGACTCATTACCTAATGCCTTCGGCCGATGCCTGTGCCCTCAAATATTCCGAATGTTGGCCCCGAGTTAGGGTCATTGTTTACGTACATAACTAAATTAAGAAGGTGGATTAAATCTCGTTCCAGTCTGGTAAATATGATCATTGAATATTTACCAGACTGGAACGAGATTTAATCTCTTAGAAAATTTGCAAGGGTTTCAAACACAGTATTTCTATTTCTTTATAGTCACTGGTCTCCTCAATTATTTAGTAAGACTGAAAACCAGACACATTTCCTGAACAGTAAACTGACCAGACCCATGATGGTCTCCTGAGATCTCCTCCTGCCCCCACACACAAGCAGTTCCTTGGTTATCATCCTTACAAAACGAATCACAAATTTGAACCCATGGCACAAAATTCAGGTGTAGTGAAATTACAGTCTGAGGTCCCAGCAGTAGCTTAATTTTGAGAAGAAATCTGAAACAAAAAGAGCCTACAAAGACAAGTAACAAATTACATGCAAATACCAGATGTTTATAGATGGATAGTCCTTACAAAGTTGAGATCACATATTTGCCACATTATTAACACAGGAAATCTCCCACAAATTGAATGTGTGTATGAGCCACTGACAAAGATTTCCCTCAAATAATTACTAGGCAGTAGAAATGAAGGTTAATCAACCATTTATAAATGCTGTTTGTTGGTGATGGGCCCCCTCAAACTGCCTGTGTGTGTGGAGGGGGACATTAACAGCCACAGTTGGGCTGTGGCGGAGGAGGGCTTTCCTTGAGTCTTGTGTTCTGCTTGGCGGCAGTGATGGCCGGATCCGTCTCCAAACTCTCAGACATTTTGTCGCAGATGATATCCACAAGACGCTCAAACGTCTGCTTGACGTTAATGTTATCCTTGGCACTTGTTTCAAAAAATTCAAACCCTGGAAGAAACAGAAACACAGCTTGGTCATTTTACACTCCGGCTGAAAGTAAATGGGACTTGATTGTGGTTTTCCCTGGTGATTGGGGGAGACCTAAGAGGTGGACCTAAGACGCAATTTGAACAAATGCTGTCATCTTGCTACCAATTCTTTTGTTTACGGTTATGTGGACATTTGATTTTTCCCTGTCAATTTATTTATGCTACCAGCATGGCTGAATGAACCACCAAATCTCTTCGCAAAAGTTTAGTAAGGGCGACATTAAGAATCCTCCTCACTGAGTATGTCTTTGTCCTCCCTTCCTCTAGCTCCTGGCCGCCAGGAAGCTTCTTGGAATCTTTTCTAAGATGTGCGATTTGGCATATTTTCCTTATTCCATTTCACATTCGACCACTATTGTTCATGGACATGTTTTCATTAACCTGAGGCTTAGAAGACTTCATCTGTATATTCTGCTGCGAAAGGGACTACCGAAACCCCCTCCGACTCTTCCTGAGCCTGCCATGCTGCCGCCCCACCAAGGATGGAGGGTGGGCTTCTGGTAAAGTTTCAGTACCTAACTGGACGCAAGGTGGCACTACAGAGTCAGTGGAGTTAACCTTAAATGTGCTTCGACCTCTTTTTGGAGATTTTTCTGTCCTGTTAGGGGAACAGCCCTCCATGGCTTTGTCTACCACTGCATCTACCTATTGGTGCAGACTTTTCCTGCGCTTCTGTTCTCTATCAGTAGCAGTGTTTTTACTGACATCTGGAAAAGGACATCTGATATATTTCAAACAAGCTGCCAGAATTGTAAGAAGGTACAAAAAATGTGGTTGCAGTTGCACACTTCTCCCCATCACTGGACCTGGGCAGGAACAGGCTCCGACTGCTGTTCTGTACACAATCTTATCACTCTATTGTTTGCCTTCACATTCCATGGGCTCAGCTTGCCAGTTAGTTGCCATGACAACCTCCCCAGTCCATTCAGGGGACTTTGATTTAGGATGTACTGGGCAGGACACAAAAATGCTTTCCTAATCCATTCTGATTTTTACGCCCTATAAATCCTTCTGGTTACATCTGGCCCTATCTCAGAGGAGCCACATGGATTCAGAATGATTAAATCATGTGATTTCATCTCAGCTCCTGGGACCCAAGGAGAAAAAAATGGACTCATATTTTACATTCATGTCTAAACCTCTGATAACCCAGAAATACTTTGTTGTTCATGCTTCAGTATTTAGTAAAATAAGTATTTCTCTTGAGTTAAAATTTCTAATTTAGTTATGATAGATGACTAGTTAGAGGACTATATTTGAGCTTGAATCCCGTTAGCTATTGTGTATTCTATTGTTAAAACATAAGTGAATAATTGCGGGATTGGAGTTAAAGGAGCATGAGTGGGACCAGTTTCTGTAAAATTCCACGGGATAGTTCAGACCTTCTTTGGCTTGTAGTTTGCTTTCTAGTCTCTGTGGCGGGTGCTTAAATAGCTCTTTAACATTCTGGATTTCTTAGCAGAAAACACGAACATAATTCTCTTTCCTAATGTTTTTACAGTCATTTGTCTTACAACAATTTGATCCAGATTTTGGAGAACTCAGGTATGGATCCAAACAATATCCTTATTGTGAAGATGTTAGAACTATTTGCATCTTACTGGGGATTTTCCCACTGCTACGTGCTGTCACAAGATACTAAGACCCCACTGAATTAGTTAAGATCCCTGAATAAGACTTATGAGAAAAAAACCATCCCATAATTCGGCACAAAGTTTTCGTGTACAGATTCAATTTTCTCATCTCTTCTGCTAACACTTAGTTTTCTTCCTAGTGCTACTTTGGGAAGGCACTGAACTTGAAGGTATCATAAAAGATTTGGCCATTGTGACAAGATGGTAATCTAGGTAAGTGTCTGTCAAATGGGATTCCTTAAATCTGGGCTTTCAGACACACCCTGCTGCTGGCGTACAACTTCAGGTCAGTAAAATGATCCTGAATGCTCTCAGGGACTTGACCAGGAAAATAACATGATATTATACCAGTTTTGGATAGAAGAGGGTGCCACAGTATGGTAAGCGAGAGAGATTTCCTGTCTTCTGCTTGGTAATCCAACTCTCCCACCATGTCGTGTTTTAATGACCCGTTATTTATGACCTGTGCCTTACTTCGTTTACAGAGCTGTCATGAGGCTCCAATGAGACAATGTAGGTAGGTACAGGTCCCCAGCAAACCAAACATCGCTATGATAATAGTAATAATAAACTCCTATTTGAATGGTTAGAACAGGTACTATTGAAAGCCCTTGATATAGTGTAACTCATTTTATCCACGAGGTGGATGCTAGTATTGAAAAAATTTATTGGTTAGGCAATGGAAGCACAAAATCATCGAGTACTTTACTCATTTATTTGCTCAGTCTGTAATGGTGAAGCTGGCTTTGAACTACTAACCTGGACATTCTCTTGCTCCTCCAGATACCTGCAGAAGTAAGCAATTACTTGGTTCCAGCTGAACTGTAAGTTCTATGCTAATTAATAACTCCACTATATATCATCAACTTTTATCATTGAAGTAATTAGAAAATAATAACTGAGAAAAACCTCTGGATGATTTCAAGGTACTCTGAGACCTTGTGCTGCCTAAGATGGATCAAGGGGGCCATGAGACCAGCTGTACTGGCAGACCACCTCATGAAAGTGAATTTTTTGGTTTTCCAGTCTATGGAAGTCTCAAAAAATGCACATAACTAAATTGAGAAATACTGTATGGCTTAAAATTGTTAACCATCTGAACTTTCAGTGAGTATCAATCTTTTTGCTGGGGGAGGGTCTTGCTTCAGTGTTGATGGATGCTGAGGGTTGGAGTGGCTGGCAATTTCTTAAGACAATGATGAAGTCTGCAGCATCGATGGACTCTTCCTTTCAGAGCACTTTTTTTCATAACTGGAGTCCATCCTCTCAAACCCTGTCACTGCTTTGTCAACTGGCTTGAAATGACAACAAAGGACTTATGATATAACAATCTTAACGAGGAGTAGATTTCACTGCAAACCAATTTCTTTGCTCATCCCTAAGAAGCAACTCCTCCTCCATTCAAGTTTGACCATGAGATTATATCTTCAGGCTCCACTTCTAATTCTCCATGGTTACCTCCTCCACTTAAGTCCTGAAGCCATCAAAGTCCTCCATGAGTGTAATCCACTTCTTCCAAACTCCTATTAATGTCAATACTCTCTCGATCTCTTCCCAGGAATCACCAATTTATGTAGTGGTATTGAAAATGCAGTATTCTTTTCAGAGTGTTGTCAATTCCTGTGCCCAGATCCTTTATGAAAGATAGAGCCTTACAATGTAGAAGGCTTGAAAGTAGCAATGACTCCTTGATGGTTCATTAGAAGGCTCGAAAACAACATTCATTTGGTGGCACATCTTCAGCAGAGCTCTTGGGTGACCAGGTACATTCTCAATAAGCTATACTGCTGTGAAAGGAAATTTTTTTTCTGAGCAGTAGGTCTCAACAGGGGGTTTAAAATACTCCCTAAACCATGTTGTAAGCAGCTCTGTCATCATTGAGGTGGTGGTGTTCCATTTCTAGAGCAGAGAGTGTATGTAGCAGAACTTTTAAAGCCCCTAGGACTTTTGGAATGGTAAATGAGCACTTTTCCGTTATGGAGATGGCTTTTTCCCTTAAAACCAGAAGTTAGCTGAGGTTGGTTCAAGAGGTTTGCTTCTGCAGCTCCACTCTCAGTTATGCTTTGGCTTAATAGAATATTGTGGCTGGTTTGATCTTCCATCCAGAGCACTCAAAGTTTTTCCCTGTCAGCGATAAGCTGTTAGAACTTTATCATTTGTGTGTTCACTGGGTGAACACTTTTAACTTCTGTCAAGACTTTTCCTGTGCATTCACAATTTGTTTTGTGTAAGAAGCCTAGCTTTTGGCCGGAATAAGCATAGTAAAGAAGACCTATTGCATGACTTCATCCAAGCTAAGGCCCTAAAGGAGCTAGTTACACTAGTCACATCAAAGATCATGTTCACAGACAACCATACAAATACAAAGAAGTGATCAAATACCATTGGAAAAATGGTGCTCATAGACATGCTTGACACAGGGTTTCAATAAAACTACCTTGGCCTCCATCTCTATACTGAATTAGATATAAAAGTTTCTAGAAATGGTTATTTTAGCATCTAGTTGTTTGGATTCAGGGCAGATGAAAGTTTACAGTGCCATAAATGATCCTCTATCCAGTTGATTCATAATCAAATCTTTTTGAGGCCATTCACCCCCTATACCTATGTATGCTCATGGGTATGTAAAGCCCATGGCCTAAATCATAACAGATTCAAACACCTCACCCTTTACTCTTCTTTGCTGGATTTTTAGGGCCATTCGCTCCCAGTATTTTAACTTCAACCATAGCAACATGACCTTATTCTTAGAAATCTTGAACCTCTTATCTATATACACGGACATTAGGGAGAAGCCTGTGCTTCAATCAGGAACCAGAGTTTTTCTTACTAAACTTATAAGATCATTTCCAATTTACTAGGTAGGCCAGGTTCTGCAGTTTAAATAAGTAGGCCAAGGTTACACAGCAAGCTGACTGTGAAGGCTCACAGAAATCTCCTGATAACTAGGTTACTGATATAGCTTCCAGCCTTGGACACCTGTCCCTCAGACTTGATAAGCCAGTATCATAAGTAAATGTACACTTTGAGTTTCCCAGAGACACTCTGACTGTCATTTCTTTCTTCCCTCATCAGAACCTTTCTAATTTCTCTTGGGACACCTGAGGCTTACACTATACTCCAGTACAGCTCTGGTTCATGTCTCTTCATGCCTGATTCTGAATGATCATTCCTGCCCTTTCCAAAGGTTATTACAGGCACTGCTGGACTTCATGTGTGACTTCATGTTTCAGTTTCACTTGAGGGACTCAACAGAAACTGGGAAACATTTTATATGGAAAACGTGTTCAAGAAGGGAAGAAAGCCAAAATCAAACCTGTCCTCTTCATACTATGTACATTGCTAAATGGGCAATAGAGAGCAGTGGTGCAAATCAGATTACACTCTAGTGCCCAAGAGTTGTAATCCTACATTGTAATGTTACAACATTGGATGGCTACCTGTATTAGCATTACCTGAAGGGCTTACACGCTTCTAAACTCCACTACAGACTAAAATGGAATCACAAGCAGGGACAGAGCCTTAAATATGCATTTCAAGGCTCCTTGGGAGGTTCCTTATGCACATGAAGGGTTCAGATTCGGTATTCTCTGTACACCCATGTTCATAGCAGCATCAGTCACAAGGGCTATTTGCATTGCATTCCGTCTTGACTGATGAGTGGATTAACAAAATGTGGTATAGACATAATGAAATGGATTATTCAGGAATAAAAAGAAATTGACACATCCTTCAAATGGATGTTATCTCCATACTCCATGGAAGTTATATGATCTAACCAGTCACAAAGAGACAAATACTGTATGATTTCACTTGGGAAGTACATACAGTAGCCAATTTTGTAGATACAGAAAGATAACAGTTTCCATTTTGCAAAATGAAAGGAATTCTTGAGACTGGTCGCATAACAAAGTGAATGTACATGCTTATGGCTAAGATGGTAACCATTATGTGTATTTCTTTTACCCAAATTTAACAGATTTACACCTCAGGGAACAAGAAAAAGAAAAACTGAAGAACAATGTGAGCCAGAAAAAGAGACTAAAAGCTATTTCTCTGAAGATATAAAACAAAACTGACATTTAGCTAGACTCAAGACAAAAAAATAGAGCAATTACTCGAAACATAAAAACCTAACAAACCAATTACTAGTAAGGAGAATGAATCCATAATCAAAACTTCCCAACAAAAGGCCCAAAAGCAGAGGCTTCACTTCACTTCAACGGTAAATTCTATCAAATTTTTAAAGAAGAATTAATATCAATCCTTTTTAAGCTCTTCAAAAAAAAAAAAAAAATCAAGACGAGAAAACACTTCCAAACTAACTTTGAGGACAGCATTACTTTGCAATCACAAGAAAGACACCAGAAGAAAATTGTAGGCCAATATCCCTAATGAACCTAAATCCCAAACCCCTCAAGACAATATTAGCAAACCATTCAACAATGCATAAAAAGAGTCACACACCAAGATCTTTATACATACATACACCAAGTGCTTTATTCCAAGGAGGCAAGAATGGTTCACCATCTGTTAATGTGATGCACCACATGAACAAAAAGCATACGATCATTCCGTGAAGATGCCGAAGCAGCATTTGACAAAATTCAACATCCATTTATGATAAAAACTCTCAACAAGGTAGGTATTGAGGGAATGTACCTCAGCATCATAAAGGCCCATATGTGACAAATCCACAAATAATGTCACACTCAATGGTGAAAAACTGAAAGCTTTGCCTCTAAAATCAGGAACAAAGATGTTTTCTCTCATCACAATATTGGAAGTCTTTGCCAGACAACTAAGGCAAGAAGAAGAAATAAAAGGCATCCAAATAGGAAAGGAAAAAAAAAAACTATTTGCAGAAGACATGATACCACACATACAAAATCTTAAAGACTCCACCAAAAAACTCCTAGAACTAATCAATGAAGTCAGTAAAGTTGCATGATAATCTGTTGAGTTTTGATACACAAATAAGGAAATAGCAGAGCAATTCAGGAAACAAGGACAATGGAGTCAGAATCAAATACCTAAGAATAAATTTAACCAAGGAGGTGAAAACTATAAAACATTGTTTTCATCAGTAAATGAGAAGCTATTCTTTGGTCATGGAATTGGGAATTTAAGAATTCATATTCTTAAAATGTCCATACTTCTCAAAGCAATCTACAAATTCAATGCAATCTCTATCAAAATTCCAATGCCATTTTTAACAGAAAAGTAACAAAGAGTCCTAAAATTTACATGGAACTACAAAAGACCCTAAATACACAAAGCAATCTTGAGAGGAACAAAGTCTGAGGCATCATGCTGCCTGCTTTCAAACTGTATTACAAAGCTTTGGTCATCAAAACACTATGGTACGGAAATAAAAACAGGCACATAGGTCAGTGGAACAGGAGAGTTCAGAAACAAATACATGCATATATGATCCATTAATTGTATATTCTTGGCTCATTTGTCATCAGTGGGAAAGCATGGTCTCTTCAATAAATATAAATAAATAAATGAAATAAAAAAATTAAAAAAAATTAGTGGTGCTGGGAAAATTGGCCTCCTGTGAAAGATTGCAACTGGCTCACTAACTTACACTATTTACAAAAATAAACTCAAAATGGATTAAAGACTTGACTGTAAGATCCAAAACCATAAAATTTCCAGAAGAAAACAAAGGTGATCAACTCCTTGATACCAGTCTTGGTGATTTTTTTTTTTTTTAAACCTGACTTCAAAGGCAAAAGCAACTAAAGCAAAAATAAACTAGTGGGACTATTTCAAACTAAAAAGCTTCTGCACAGTGAAGGAAATCATCAACAAAATTAACACCCTACTGCATGGGAGAAAATATGCCCAAACCATAAATTTGACAAGGGGTTAATATATAAAATGTATGAACAACTCCTACAACTCAATAGCAATAAAAGAAACAATCTGATTTAAAAATGGGCAGAGGATCTGAATAGGCATTTTTCTGAAGACATACAAATGGCAAACAGATTCATATGAAGGGGTTCAGCGTCATTAGTCATTAGAAAAATGCAAACCAAAACCAGAATCATATCACTTTTCACTTCCCAGAATGGCTAATATCAAAAAGAAGTTTTGGTGAGGGAGTCCAGAAAAGGAAATGCTTATGCACCATTGGTGTAAATTGGTGCAGTCACTATGGAAAACAGTATGGAGGTTCCTCAAAAATTTAAAGATCCAAGCAGTTGTACTTCTGGGCATTTTCCAAGAAAAATGAAAACACTAATGGACCCCCATGTTTAGTGCAGCCTTATTTACAATAGCCAAGATATAGGAACAATCTAAGTGCCTATGGATAAATAAATGGAAAAGGAAAATGTGTGTGTGTGTGTGTATATATATATACTGTTCAACAATAAGAATGAAATCTTGCCATTTGTGCCGAAACATGGATAGACCTTGAGGGCATTATGCTAAGTGAATTAAGTCTGATGGAGAAGAATACCATATGATGTCACTTTTATGTAGAATCTAAAACAACAGAAAAACAAGCTCTCAAATACAAAGAGCAGACTGGTGGTTGTCAGACATGGGGCGGCGGGGGGGGCGAGGATTGGAGGTGGGTGAAGGAGGGTCAAAAGATCGCATTACAAAATTAAAAAGTGAAGGATTCACTATTTTCAAACACCACTGATGGGAATGGAAAATGACCCAGGCTCTTTGGAAAACAGTGTATTCCTACATATCCAGTGGCTACGCCACGTTCTGAAATGCCATTTGTTTTTAAAAGATGTTGTGGGAAACTGAGTCTCTTTCTCCACCCCCAGGAAAATCATAAACAGCATTTGGGACACTTGGAAGGTCTTCAACTTCACTTTGAAAGAATAATAAGAATTGGTATTGTTTCTACAGAGGGGAAGCAGCTCCTAAAATCATACTGCAGTAAATCATTTTCATCCAATTATTTAAAAAATATCTATAATTTGGGTTTAGGTTTCTATTCTCAAACTCCTAAATAAGACCTTTCGCTTCCAGATTCTAGTTGCAATTCTGTGGAACTGGATGAACCAGAGTGGTGAAAAATGTCATTCTGCTGCCAGCTGGGTGAAATCTGGGCCAAAACTCCGGATTGCTGAGCAGCAGGATTAGCTGGTAGGTTAGCTTTCCAGATAGAATTCAGGAGGAGCAATCAATAAGGATTTGGATATACTTGCCTCAAGAAGGGCCCCAGAAAGCCTTCTAAAGCTGGAGAAAAGAACAGGAACTCAACCAAAGGTTCATGCTGCTACTACAATAAGTAGTCAAATATTCTAGTCTTTGAGTCCTTGGCATTAGCCCGGCCTGACCAGATGGTAGCTTTCTCCTGCTTCATCAGGATTCTGGAACTATGCGAGGGTCATTGTATGGTCTTGACAAATCATGGTGGATGTAGAGAAGGTTTTGTTCCTGGCCCTTCCTACTCCAATCATGAGCTTAACCTTCTCTGTATATGGGAGAAGTTCAGCTTCAGCAGTACAAAGGACTACAATCCAAAGGACAGCAGTACAATGAGAGTAGCCTATAATTCATCCTTTTCTGTGAAGGAAATCTACCTTATTAACTCCTTCTGGTGTGATCCCCTCCTAGACATAGACCAACACACACCACTTAAATCATCCACTTAAACCTGTCCCCTCTCCCTCCAGTGAAGAGACTTGATCCAAGGTCCTTGGAAATTTCCTCTTGAGATTGCTGTGTGTCATGTTTGGCCCCCAAACTGGTAAACCTTTAAAATTTTGACCTAACCTTTAAAAGTGTTATTTCTAGAGTGATATCACTAAGATGGCAACATAGATCATTCTTAACTTTGGTCCTACTGCACAAGGAGAACTAACAAACAATTAGGGATGGAACAGACACCTTTGGAGAATTCTTAAAGCAAGGGAAGAGGTTGAAGCAACCCCCTGCACCACAGAGATCAAGACAGATAGCATTAGAGAGTTAAGAGGAGCAGCTTCACATTATGGTCCCAGGACTGCATTGCCCCTCCCTCAGGCTGATGCAGAATCAGGCTAGAGGTCTTCCTGAACCTACTTCTTCGAGTGGGAAAAGAGAGCCCAGCCTAAACCTTCAGCTTATCCAGCATGGTGGGTTGTTTCTGGGAAGCCTCTGCTCCTGTCTTGCCCCATAGGAATTGTGGGACAATAAGCGTGGCTCAATCACTGGAATTATTACTGTGACAGAGAAAGGCAGAGGAGCTTTCAATAACTGACACTCACATCTTGTTAGACTCAGTTTTTACCTCCAGCACCCAAGTAGCAGTCCGAACCAGGAGCTTTGGTCATCTACACATGGTAGCACATTCTGGCCAGGAAATGAAGTAACATGTGGGTCTGCCTGATTCAGATCATCAAAGAGCTTTGATGGTCTTGTGACCTATAAGGGAGCTGAGTCATAGCCTAGCCATTCCTGACCAAGCAAGGCTGGCCAGACCACCTAGAAGCTGTTTTGCCCCCTGATGCTCGAGCAAAGAGTACAATAGGCAGAAGTAATCTTATACCGTGTAAAGCCAGTGGCCCTGTTGGGCTTGGCAATAGGGGTCATGGGTCAGGGTTGAGTCAAGACCCCAACATGAAGTCTTGGGGGCTTTGGAGCCTAGGCAAAGGGAGGTAAATTATATCCCCGTGAATTGTTGAATACAATCTTCAGCTCACCTGACTGAGAAATGTAACCAGAGCACAAGGAAACTGCATAGATTGTCCAACAGCTGTGCCTATGATAGACCATGGAGAGAGAGCACAGCCCATGGCTTTCCCTGTGAGCAGAGCAAAATGAGTGGCCACATCTGGCCAAGGAATTCAGTGCACTGTCTTGCCTGATTCAGGTTTCCAAACAATATCCTGTGCAGCCAAGAAGGCCCACACTTCCACCCTGCCAAGGCAGAGAAACTTATTCATTGTGCCATCTACTCTGAATATGGTACTCAGTCCTGTCTAGCAAGCCTGACCAAAGAACCCATGTCAATGTGTAATTCATCATACAGCTTCATGAGAGCAGTGAACCAAGGCAGCAGTCCTATCTAACTTTACTTAGTCAGAAGTACCCTTCCGCCTTGTCCTGACCTTAAAGCTAGGGCAGTGAACTTGCCCCAAAATAGACCCTAATAGCAAGCCCCATCAACCCAGGGTTATTATCAGCATACAAGTCCAAAAACCCAACTGACCTGAGTGGTGAAGAATGGTCTCTGCCAAAGTGAATCTATACTTTCTGTAAGAAGAAACTGCTTAAAAAGCTCTAATAGTTGATCCTAAAGAAATGAAGATCTATGAACTGTCATACAAAGAATTCAGAAGTTGTCTTAGAGAAGTTTTTGCACTGAAAAAAAAAAAAACCACACACATACAAGTAAAATTAAAACAACAACAATGCATTAACAGAGTGAGAAGTTCAAGGATATAAAAACACTTAAAAACCCCAAGGAAATCTTAAAGTTGAAAAACACAGTGGCCACATGTAAGAATTCAACAAAGAACTTCAAAAGCACCATCATGGTGAATCAACATTCGAAAAGACAACACATTTGAAATCACCAAGTCAGAGGAATAAAAGGAAAAAATACCTACAGGACTTAATTGACACAATCAAAAGAAACAATATCTGCATTATAAGAATTCCAGGAGAAGAAAATGAGAAAGGGACAGATAATATAAGAAATGGACATCCAGATCCATGAGTCCCAAAGGACCCCAAACAGATTTAACCTGCTAGGGCTACACTGAGACACCTCTTAATTACTAAAACTGCAGGAGAAAAGAGAGACGTTACAGACAAGGAAACATCCAAAGACTATGGGTGGGTTTCTCAACAGAAACTTCTCAGGCTACGAGAGAAGAGGATGATATATTCAAAATATTCAAAGGAAAAAAAAATGTCAACCAAGAATTCTATATCCAGCAAAGGTGTCCTTCACTAATGGAGAGATAAAGACATGCCTGAAGAAACAAAAACAGAGAGTTAACACTAAACCTGTCTTAAAAGAAATGCCAAAAGGAGTTGTTTGAGTGGTAAAGGATGCTAATTAACATCATAAAAACATAAGAAAGTAGCTTAAAACTCACTGGTAGTGGCAAAAACATATTCAAAGTTAGATTCTATAATATGAGGATAGTGGTACATAATTTACTTACAACTCCCATTGAAAAGTTAAAAAATAAATGTAGTAAAACTAAGCACAACCACAGTAATCTGCTACTGGTTAAACAGTATTAAAATATGTGAACTGTAACATTATTAACCCAAGTTGTGAGGGGAAGGACAAGCAATATAAAGTTTAGGAAGGCTATTGAAGTTATTTCCAGCTTATAGTATTTTAAATGATAATACTTTATGTAAGCCTTATGTTAATCACAAGGAAAAAAAAACCTGTACTGATTATACAAAGGAACACGGTAAAGAAGGCAAAGTACACTAATATCAAAAAATAGCGGGATAACAAACAAGAAATAATTGATCTACACCACAGCCAGAAAACAACAAACAAAATGCCATAGTAAGTCTTTATTTATCATTATTTCAAACTTAAATGGCTTAAATTCTCTAAAAGACATAAAATGGCTGAATGCATAAAAATCCAAACCTAAGAACATGCTGCTTACAAGAGATTCACTTTAGTCTTAAAGGCACATATAGACTGAGAGTGAAGGGATGGAAAAAGTTATTTCAAGCAAATGGTAACCAAAAAAAGCAGGCAGAGGTACACATACCTCATCAGACATTAAACTTAAAATGGTAAAAGAGACAAGGAGGATGTATAAATACTCTATTTATTATAAAAGTGTCACTCCATCAAGAAGGGATAACCATTGTAAATATTTATGCACCCACCATCAGAGCATCTAAATACATATAGCAAAATAGAGCTAAATGGAGAAATAAATAGCACTATAAGAATAGTTGGGGACTTTAATACTCTATTCTCAACAATGGATAGTTCCTCCAAACTGAGAATTTATAAGAACACAGCAAATTGGAGGGGCTCCTGGGTGGCTCAGTCGTTTAAGCATCCAACTCTTGATTTTGGCTCAAGTCATGATTGCATGGTTATGGGATAGAGCCCCGCATTGGGCTCCTCGCTCAGGAGGGAGTCTGCTTGAGATTCTCCCTCTCCCTTGGCTCCTTCCCCCTTAGAATAAATACATCTTTAGAAAAATAAAAAGAACACAGCAGATTGGAACACTATAGAGCAAATTGACCTTCATGGCATATCACTCTTCATAAGCACACGATATATTTTCTAGTATAGACCAAATGTTAAACCATAAAATAAGTTTTAGCAGATTCAAGAAGATTGAAATCATACCAAATATCTTCTCTGACCTCAGTGGTATGAAACTAGAAATAAGCCAAACTGTGGAAAGAGCCGAAATGCCCTTCAACAGATGAATGGATAAAGATGTGGTCCATATATACAATGGGATATTACTCAGCCATCAGAAAGGATGAATACCCAACTTTTGCATCAACATGGATGGGACTGGAGGAGATTATGCTAAGTGAAATAAGTCAAGCAGAGAAAATCAATTATCATATGGTTTCACTTATTTGTGGAACATAAGGAACAGCATGGAGGACATTAGGAGAAGGAAGGGAAAAATGAAGGGGGGGGGGAATCGGAGGGAGAGATGAACCATGAGAGACTATGGACTCCGAGAAACAAACTGAGGGCTTTAGAGGGGAGGACGGTGGGTTAGCCTGGTGATGGGTATTAAGGAGGGCACATATTGCATGGAGCACTGGGTGTTATATGAAAACAGTGAATAATGGAACATTACATCAAAAAACGAAAGAACTAATGATGTACTGTATGATGACTACCATAATAAAATTAAAAAAAATCAAATACATGGAAATTGAACAACACTCTCCTAAACAATCAAGGGATCAAAGAAAAAAATTAAAGCAGAAGTAACAAGGGATGCACTAAACCCAGTTATAAAGGGAAGTTGATTTCAATAAATGCACACATTAAGATACAAGGAAGCTCCCAAATGAAGCTAAGCCCAAAGTGAACAATAAAGATTAGAAGAGAACTAAATGAAATAGAGAACAGGAAAACAATAGAACGAATTAAGAAAATGAAAAGTTTCTTCTTTGACAAGAAGGTAACTGACAACTCTTTAGCTAAACTAATGAAGGAAAAGGAGAGGACCAAATCTAAAACATTCTAAACTACATGAAGACATGATAACTGCTACCATAGTAATAAAAAGAATGCTAAGGGGCTACTGTGAACAACTATATGCCAAGAAACTGGACCGCCTAGAAGAAAGAAAAATTGTTTGGAACATACAAACTACCATGACTAAGGACAAAACAAAATCTGAACATACCAATTACTAGAAAGGAAATTGGATATTTTTGATTACTGATTCAAATGAAGAAAAACACAGGACTGGATGGTGTCATCGGTGAGTTTTACCACACATTTATTTTTTTCTTTAAAATTTTTTATTATGTTAATCACCATACATTACATCATTAGTTTTTGATGTAGAGTTCCATGATTCATTGTTTGTGCATAACACCCAGTGCTCCACGCAGAACGTGCCCTCTTTAATACCCATCACCAGGCTAACCCATCCCCCCTCCCCCCTCCCCTCTAGAACCCTCGGTTTGTTTTTCAGAGTCCATTGTCTCTCATGGTTCATCTCCCCCTCCGATTTACCCCCCTTCATTCTTCCTCTCCTGCTATCTTCTTTTTTTTTCCTTAACATATATTGCATTATTTGTTTCAGAGGTACAGATCTGTGATTCAACAGTCTTGCACAGTTCACAGCGCTCACCATAGCACATACCCTCCCCAATGTCTATCACCCAGCCACCCCATCCCTCCCACCCCCCACCACTCCAGCAACCCTCAGTTTGTTTCCTGAGATTAAGAATTCCTCGTATCAGTGAGGTCATATGATACATGTCTTTCTCTGATTGACTTATTTCACTCAGCATAACACCCTCCAGTTCCATCCATGTTGTTGCAAATGGCAAGATTTCATTCCTTTTTATGGCTGCATAATATTCCATTGTGTATATATACCACATCTTCTTTATCCTTTCATCTGTTGATGGACATCTTGGCTCTTTCCACAGTGTGGCTATTGTGGACATTGCTGCTATAGACATTGGGGTGCACATACCCCTTCGGATCCCTACATTTCTATCTTTGTGGAAAATACCCAGTAGTGCAATTGCTGGGTCGTATGGTAGCTCTATTTTCAACCTTTTGAGGAACCTCCATACTGTTTTCCAGAGTTTACCACACATTTAAAGAAGAATTAAGAGTAATCCTCCTCAAACTCCAAAAAATTGAGGAAGAGGTGACACTTCCAAACTCATTTTATGAGGCCAGCATTATCTTGATACCAAAGCCAAAAAAGGACACTACAAGAAAAGGAAGCTATAGGCCAGTATCCTTCTAGTATATACATGCAAAATACAATAAAATAGTAGCAAATGAATTCAGCAGAACATTAAAAGAATCATTGACCATGATCAAGTGGGATTTATCCCTGGGATGGGAGAATGGTTTAACATAGGCAAATCAATCAATATGATATGTTATATTAATAGAATGAAAGAAAAAGAATCATCTAAATAGATGCAAAAAAAATGATGAAATTCAATACCCTTTCATGCTTACAACAAATTGGGTACAGGAAGGAATGTACCTCAACATAATAAAGGCCACATATGACAAGCCCACAGCTATCATCATCCCCAAAGGTGGAAGGTTGAAAGCTTTTCCTCTAAGATCTGGAGCAAGATGACAGTGCCCACTCTCACCAATCTTATTCAACAGAGTCCCGCAAGTTCTAGCCATAGCAATCAGACAAGAAAATCCTAAACCTCCACCAAAAAAACTGTTAGATCTAAACAACAAATTCAGTAATATTAACAGAAAAATCAGTAGTGTTTCTATACAAATAAATAATCTCAACAAATAAAATGATCCCATTTATAATAGCACCCAAAACAGTAAAATACTTAAGCATATATTTAAGGAGGTGAAAGAGGTCTTTTCTAAGACACTGATGAAACAAATTGAAAAAAAAAAAACAAAAAAATGTAAAAGTATCTATGTTCATTAAATTTAAGAACATTGCTGAAATGTCAGTAATACCAAAAGCCGTCTATACTCCAGGAACCAAACTGAGGGTTACAGAAGGGAGAAGGGTTGGGGGATGGTATAACTGGGTGATGGGTATTAAGGAGGGCACATGTGGTGAAGACCACTGGGTGTTCTATGCAACTTATGAATCAATCAACACTACATAAAAAACTAATGATGTACTATATGTTGGCTAATTGAACATAATAAAAAATAGGTAAAAGACAATCACCTCTTTCTCATTGTACCAGTTAGGGTCAGTTTTCAAAAATGTAAATCAGAATGTGAAGACCTAATTAAATTCTTTCATATTAAAAAAAAAGCCATCTATAGATTCAATGCAATCCTCATGATTCCAATGGCATTTTTTACATATGTAGAAAAAATGATCTTAAAATTTATATGGAACCACAAATCATCCTGAATAGCCAAAGTAAACCTGAGAATAAAGAACAAAGCAGGAAGCATCACTCTTAGTGATTTCAAGCTATACTATAAAGCTATTGTCATCCAAACAGCATGGTCTTGGCATAAAAACTGTCACAGAGACCAATGGAACTGAACTGAGAAGCTATCTAAAACCCAAGTATAGTCAACAAATATTTGACAAGGGAGCCAATACTCTATGGGGAAAAGACAGTCTCTCCAACAGATGCTGCTAGCAAACTTTCATGTCTACAGGAAAATGAGTGAAAGTAGACCTGTATCTTATACCACTCACAAAAATTTGAAATGGATGAATGACTTAAATATAAGACCCGAAATTGTAAATCTCCTAGAAGAAAACAAGGGAAAAAAAAGCTCCTTGACATGGGTCTTGGCAATAACTTTTTGGATAGGGCACCTCCAGCACAAGTAACCTAAGCAAAAATAAGACATCAAACTAAAAAGTTTCTGCACAGCTAACAATTAAAAAGAAAATACAACCTATGGAATGGGGAAAAAATGTTTACAAATCCTATCGGATAAGGGGTTAATATACAGAATATACCAAGAACTCATAAAATTCAAAAGCAAAAAACCCAATCTGATTAAACAGCAGGAAAGAACTCAAAAAGACATTTGTCTGAAGATAGATGAGTGACCAACTGGTACAGGAAAAGCTGCTTAACATTATCAATCACTAGGGAAATGAAAATGAATTCCACAATGAGATATCACCTCATACCTGTTAGAATAGGTACATAAAAAAGACAAGAAGTAACAAATGCTGGTTAGAATGTGGAGAAAAGGGAACCCTTGTACATTGTTACTGGTGGTAGGAATGCAAATTAGTGCAGCCATATGGAAAACAGTATGGCGGTTCCTCAAAGAATTAAAAATAGAATTATTTTTATTTGAATATATGATCCAGCAATTTAGCTTCTGGAACTTTATTTGAAGAAAACAAAAACACTAACTTGAAAAAAAATAATGTGTATTTCTACGTTCATTGCAGCATTATTTACAACAGCTAACACATGGAAACAACCTAATTATCCATCTGTGGATCATGGATAAAGAAGCTGTGGTATATATATATGTTTCTGTTTATATATAGGCACACAAACACAATGGAATCATCCAACCATAAACAATGAAGAAATCCTGCCATTTGAGACAACATGGATGGACCTTGAGGACATGATACTAAGTGAAAAAAATCAGAGAAAAATTCTGTATGATCTCACATGTGGAATTTGAACAAAAATAAACTCATTGAAAAAGTGATCAGGTTTGTGTTTACTAGAAGTCGGTCGCTAGGGGGTTAAAAAGGGGAATTGGATGGAAGCCGTCAAAATATAAACTATAAGCCAGATAAGTACTGGGGATGTAATGCTTAACATGATGACTACAATTAACAATGATCACATATCATACAACACTATTATGAGGGTACATCCGAAGAGTTCTCATTACAAGGATATGGTTTTTTTTCTTTTTATGGTAGATGTTAACTAAACTTTTTGCAGTAATCACTTCATATATGTAACTCAAATGCTGTACACTTTATTTTTCTAAAGATTTGTTTGTCAGAGAGAGGGAGAGAGCACAAGCAGGGGAAGCGGCAGGCAGAGGGAGAAGCAGGCTCCCCGCTGAGCAAGGAGCCTGATGCGGACTCGATTCTAGGATCCTAGGATCATGACCTGAGCCGAAGGCAGATGCTCAACCTACTGAGCCACCCAGGCATCCCTAAATACTGTACACCTTAAACTTGATGATGCATGTCAATTATATCTCAAAACTGGAAAATTACTTCTAATTTTTGGGCTTATCTTTAACCATTGTAGGAGTGAAGAGTGATAATGCCATTATAGGGGCAAAAGTCTTTCCTTTTTAGCCCCCCTATGATTTACAATTAATTGGATATCGATGCCCAGACAAAAGCACGCCCGGACCCTAGAAAAGCCCTCCATCTGTATACCTGAAAGTGGGTGGAGTCTATCTCAAAGGAGCCTATAGAGCCAGGGGAGGCGAAGCACTCCCTCAGATACTTTTTTGGCAGAGGAAGTAAAGGGAGAAGGCACTGAGTGGGAGTATGTGCAGCTGTGCCTGCTCTAACTAAAGAGACCTACTGTTCTCTCCCAGGAGAGCCTGCGGTGACTGGTGGCGCAGCAAAGGAAAGCAAAGACAGACCAAGAGAACTGAAGGAAAACTTTCCTAGTGTTTGCCCTAGGATTCTGACAAGAGGACTACCCATGGACCTCTAGGAATACCCAACCAATCTGTCAACACCACCCCCCCTTTTGTTTCGTTTCTCCCCCAGTTGTATTTATTTCATTTTTGGGGCACACCGTCCCAACCTTAGCAGCCAGTCAGTTCTGGCAAAAGAAACTAAACCTGTGTGATAGTGCCATCTTCTGGAAAACATAAAAAAACAAAAATGAGAGTTTTTGATGTAAAGTGCTCTTGCTGCTTTCAAAGGAGCAAACACCTGATGTAGCTAGGCAGAAATACGGTACCACAAAATGACCATTTTCCAGCATCCCCCACCAAAGATACAAACTATCGAGGTATAACTGATAAATACTTAAAAAATGGCTATTATGAAATAATTCAACAAACTACAAGAAAACCAACAAAGCAACACGATGATCTCATGAGTAAGATTACAGAAAAGGAGTACTTTACCAAAGAACCTGAAAGTCTAAAAGCAATCTAACAGAAATGGTGGAGCTGAAGAACTGGATAAATGAAATGAAGAAAGCATTAGAAAGGGTTGGAAAGAGAGTAGATCATATGGAGAATAAGAGCTCAAAAACAGGAATTAGAAATGATTCAGGGGGAAGAGGAAAGACACTTGAGATTTAAAAAATGAATAAATACCACGACAACTTCGAGACTCCATCAGAAAAGCCAACTTAATGGCAAGGATATGGAGAAAGGGGAACCCTCTTATACTGTTGATGGGAACGCAAACTGGGACAGCCACTCTGGAAAACAGTATGGAGGTTCCTCAAAAAGTTAATAATAGAGCTACCCTATGACCCAGCAATTGCACCACTACGGATTTACCCAAAGGATGCAAACATAGTGATCTGAAGGGGCAAATGCACCCCAATGGTGATAGCAGCAACATCCACAATTGCCAAAATATGGAAAGAGCCCAGATGTCCATCGACAGAAGATGTGGTATATATATATATATATATATATATATACACGATGGGATGTTACTCCGCCATCAAAAAATGAAATCTTGCCATTTGCAATGACACTGATGGAACTAGAGTGTATTATGCTAAGTAAAATCATTCAGAGAAAGTCAAATACCATAATGACTTCACTCATACGTGGAATCAAAGAAACAAAACAGATGAACACAGGGGAAGGGAAGGAAAAATAAAGTAAGATAAAAAAAGAGAGGGAGGCAAACCATAAGAGACTTTTAATTATAGGGAACAAACTGAGGGTTGCTAGAGGAGAGGTTGGGGGGAGATGGGGTAACTGGATGATGGTCACTAAGGAGAGCACTTGATGTAATGAGCACTGGGTTGTATGCAACTGATGAATCCCTAACCTCTACCATGAAACTAATAATATACTGTATGTTAACTAACTCTTATTTAAATAAAAAAAAGAAAAGCCAATTTAAGATTAATAGGTATACCAGAAGCAGAAGAGAGGGAGTAGGAGGCAGAGACTTCCCAAACTTGGGGAAGGAACTAGATAAGAAGCTAATAGAACACTTTATTATCTCAAGACAAAAATATCTTCTCTAAAACACAATATATTAAAGCTGTCAAGTCAGTTATAAAGAATTTTAAAAGCAGTCAAGGAAAGAAGGTAACCTACAAAGGGACTCCCATTAGGCTAACGGCAGATTTCACAGCAGAAACTCTACAGGCCAGGACACAGTGGAATGACATATTCAAACCATTGAAAAATAAAAATTGCCAGCTAACAATACTCTATCTAGCAAAGTTATCTTTCAGATTAAAGGAGAAATAAAGGCTTCCACCCACAAACAAAAGCTGAGGGAGTTCAACACCATTAGAACTGTCTTATAAGAAATATTTAAAGAAGCTCTTCAAGCTGAAACACACACAAACACTATACAAAACTCTGATTACGGCTAGGTGGTCAGAATTAGAAAACTTTCAGGAAAGTGTACTATATAATTATAGCATAAAGGTTAAAAGAAAAGAGCATTAATAATAACTATAGCTATTACAACTTGATAACAAAATAAGTATTAAAAGGGATAATTTGTGACATCAAATATATAGGAGGGGAAGAATAAAAGGATTGAACCTTTATAGGTGAGAGAAGATAAGCTGCTATCAGCAGAAAAGGAGTATTTAATCTATGATAGGCTACATGTGAATCTCAGGATAACCACACACAAAAATCTGGAGCAGACACACAAACATAAAGATGGGAGACTGAACAAATCATCATGGAAAACCACAAGTTACTCAAGTTATACAGGAAAAGAAAGAAAAAATATGAAAAGATAAAGGCAAAAGATAAAATGTCAACAGTAACCCTTGACACATCAGTCATCACCCTAAATGTAAATGGATTTAATTCACCAATCAAAAGACACAAGGTGGCAGGTTGGAGGAAAAACCAGACCCAAATTATGCTGCAGGAGACTCATTTCAGCTCTAAAGAGACTCCTAGACTAAAAGGAAAAGGATGGAAATTGATAGTCTAAGCAAACAGAAGCTAAAATAAAGGCAGACATAGCTAGACTTAACATCAGACTAAATAGACTTGAAGCCAAACAAAACAAAACAGACAAAGGAGGTCATTGTATAATTATGGGGTCAATACATCAAGAAGATATAACAATCATAAATATGTATGCTCCCAACACCTGAGCACCAAAAAATGTATTAAGCAAATATTAACAGGTCTTAAGGGGAAACATATAGCAATACAATAGTACTAGGGGACTTTAATACTCCACTGTCAGCAATGGGTAGATCACTCAGACAGAAAGTCAACATGAAAACATTGGAAGTGGATCACACATTACAACAAATAAACTTAAGAGACACAGAACATTTCATCCAAAAAATTCTTAAGTGTACATGGATGTTTCTCCAGGATAGGTCATGTGATAGGCCAAAACAATTCTCAGCAAATTTAAGATGACTGAAATCATAACTACTGTCTTTTCTGATGACAATTAGTATGAAAAAAATCAGCAAAGTGAAAAGATCTACATATATGTGCAAACTAAACAACACACTTAAAAAAAGCCTATGGGTCAAAGAAGAAAACAAAAGGAAATTATCTTCGAAAGAAAATGAAAGTAACATATCAAATCTTATGAGATGCAGCAAAAGCAGTTCTGAGGGGAAAGTTTATACCAATAAACTCAGATTAAGAAATTCTCCAACATACAACCTAGCTTTATACCTCAAGGAACTAGAAAAACTTAAAAATTGATGCCAAAGTTAGCAGAAGGATAAAACATCAGAGACCAGAAAAACAATAGAA
The DNA here is from genome assembly GCF_009762305.2 of Zalophus californianus. Taxonomy (NCBI): domain Eukaryota; kingdom Metazoa; phylum Chordata; class Mammalia; order Carnivora; family Otariidae; genus Zalophus; species Zalophus californianus. The sequence goes on along the minus strand of NC_045599.1, from coordinate 43,812,326 downwards.
AGGATCAATAAAACTAAGAACTGGTTCTTCAAAAAGATAAAACTGACAAACTTTTAGCTAGGCTAAGAAAAAAGAGGACTCAAAATCTGAAATAAAAGGAGATATTACAACTAATACTAGAGCAATGCAAAGAATTTCAAGAGACTACTGAAAAAAATTATATGCCAACATATTATGTAACCAAGAAAAAATAAATATATTTCTAAAAACACACAACTTACAAAGACTGAATCAGGAAGAAATAGAAACTCTGAACTAATAGTAAGTAAAAAATTGTATCAGTAATCATAAACTTTTGAACACAGAAAACTCCAGGACTAAATGGCTTCACTGGAGAATTCCACCAAACATTTCAAGAAGAATTAACACCAATCTTCCTCTAACTCTTCCAAAATCATTGTGGAGGGATCACTTTCAAACTCTTTCTTTGAAACCAGCATTACCTTGATACCAAAACTAAAGATACCTGAAGAAAATTATACCCTGATAAATACCACTGATGAATTCAGTTAATAATATTTTTTGAGAAATTCTGCAAGTATATTCAAAAGTAAGTTAGAAGAATTACACCCCAGGACCAAGTGGGATTATCCCTGAGATGCAAAAAATGGTTCAACATATGCAAATCAATAAATGTAATGCATCACAATAAAATGAAAGATAAAAATCCCAAGATTATCTAATAGATGTGGAAAAAAGTTTGACAGACTATAACATCCTTTCATGATAGACAAAAAAAACCCCCACACTGGATAAAGAAGCCATCTATCTACCTCAATAATAATAAAGGCCATATATGACAAACCCATAACTAACATTATACTGAATGGAGAAAAACTGAAGCACTTCCTCTAAAATAAGAAACAAGACAAGGATGCCCACTTTGACCATTCCTATTAAATATAGTACTGGAAGGAAGAAGGTGTCCAAGATAGCAGCATAGGAACATCCAGAAGTCACCTCCTCTCACAGACTCAGAGTCCATACCTACATATAGAGCAATTCCTCCTAAAGATCTAAAAGATGATTGAGTAGTGTATGCAAAGCAAAGAATAGAGGAACCACATACAAAATGGCGTTAGAGACAGAGACATGGTAATGACAGGAACTCTACTCCTGATGCTAGGAACAGCAGCAAGGAGGGATATCACTGAGGGGACTGCATGCAGATTTGCAACTTGGGGCTTGGCCAAAAAAAAAGTGGTTTAATTTTTATTTAAGATTTTATTTATCTATTTGAGAAAGACAGAGATAGTGAGAGAGAGTATAAGTGGGGAGGAGAGGGAGAAGCAGGCTCCCGCTGAGCAGGGAGCCAGATGCAGGGCTTGATCCCAGGACCCCGGGATCATGACCTGAGCCAAAGGCAGACACCCAACTGACTAAGCCACCCAGGTGCCCCCAAAAAAGTGGTTTAAAGAGCAACTAGACATTAAGCAAAAGAAACCCATTTACTAACCTTAGAGCATCCACCAAATGGTGGACCAACTGCTGGAAAGTTCTCTGGAGTCAGAGGTGGTAATGAATACCATTGTCTGTGTTCCCCCTTCAACTTGACAGCCCAGATAGAGGCAGGGTCCGTACACCGTAGGCAGCCTGCCATCTCATTGAGCCCTGGACCCCTAGCCCACACTATGTCTTGCTGTTCCCCCAAAGCAGACCCTTTCCCACATCCACCACAATGGCCCTGGATCATAGCATGCCAAAACCAGATAGCCCATAGATGCTTCAGCTCCAGCCATCCCACCAGGGTGGGCCAGCATGCACCCACCCCATCTATCTATCCAGGCCTTCCCCTCAGAAAGCACCCACTTCACCTCTTGCTGTCCCACAAGAGTGGCCCAGGTGCACACTACTGGAGGAACCCCAGCCTATGTGGCCAGGCCATACTCTACACAGGAAACATTCCTACACAAGGGTACTCCTTCAAGATTGGGAGAGGTAGCGGTTTCCTCTAATACACAGAAAGTCACACAAAATGGGGAGAAAAGTAAATATACTCAATGAAAAGGCAAGGTAAAATTTTACGGAAAGAACTAAATGAAACAAAGATGTGATAAAAAGTGCAGCACAGGAAATAGAGTCATTAATATTGTAATAATTTTGTCTGGTGACAGATGGTTACTATACTTATGGTGGTGAGCATTGAGTCCCATATGGAATTGTCTAATCACTAGGCTGTACTCCTAAAATTAATAATATTGTATATCAACGATATTCACAAAAGCAACAATAACATATATAGTACTGGAAGTTCTAGCTAGAGCAATTACTCAAGACAAAGAAGTAAAAGGCATCCACATGGGAAAGGAAGACATAAAACTGTTGCTGTTTCCTGATGATAGGATCTTCTATATTAAAAATCCCAGAATCCATCAAAAAATATAAATTAATTAACAATTTTAGTAACATGGCATGTTACAAAATCAACAAAGAAATCGGTTGCACTTTTTTACACTAACGATAAAGTATCTGAAAAAGAAATAAAGAAAGCTATCCCATGCACAATAGCACCAAAAACAGTAAACTACTTAGGAATAAATTTAAGCAAGGAAGTGAAACATTTATACATTAAAAATGACAAATTTGCTGAAAGAAAGAGAAGACATAAATGGAAAGGCATCTTGTGTTCATGGTTCAGAAGAATGAATATTGTTATAATGGCCATAGTACCCAAAGCCATCTACAAATTTGATGCAATCCCCATCAAAATAACAGATATCGTTCATAGAACTAAAAAAAAAAAAAAAAAAAAAAATCCTAAAATTTGTGTGGAACAACAAAAGACCTCAAATAGTCAAAGCCATCCTGAGGAAAAAGAACAAAGCTGGAGGGATCATGCTTCCAGATTTTGAACTATACTACAAAGACAGGAATAAAGACAGTATGTAATGGGCACAAGAATGGACACACCATTCTGACCCACAGGACAGAATACAGAGCCTAGAATTAAATTTCTGGCATGTATACTCCTCTATACCTTTGACAACGGAGCCAAAAACACTCAATGAGGAGAGGACAGTTTATTCAACAAATGGTGCTGGATAAAATTGGGAGACACATGCAGAACAATTTCAAATTGATTCAATTAAAATAAAATTTACATGAAAAGACTGAAAAACAATTGGAATATTGAGGGGCTTTGTGGCAGCATACCTAGTGTGTCTACAACTGGCCCAGTTCAGGTAGGCACTCTCTCCAGCTCCACCTTCTCCATCACTTCTGTCTCTTTGACATGAAGTGCATGTTTCAGTCATTCTTTTTTAAAATTTGAGTATACTCAACATACAATGTTACATTACTTTCAGGTATACAACACAGTGATTCAACAATTAAGTTACGTTTACCACAGATGTAGCTACCATCTGTCACCATACAACACTATTCCAGCACCATTGACTAAATCCCCTTTGCTGTACCTTTTATTCCCATGACTTATTTATTCCAAAAATGGAAGCTTCTGACCCTGTCTCCCTTGCACCTGTTTTGCTCATTCCCCCAACCTCCTCCCCATTGGCAACCATCTGTTTGTTCTCAGTATTTATAGGTCTGATTATGCTTTTTGTTTATTCATTTACTTTTTATATTTGACATATAAATGAAATCATATAGCATTTGTTGTTCTGACTTATTTCACTTAGCATAACACCCTCTAGGTCCATCCATGTTGTCACAAATGGCAAGATCTCATTCTTTTTGATGGCTAAGTAATATTCCATTGTGTATATATACATAATATTCCATTGGGTGTGTATACATATACACACATACCACAACTTTTTTATCCATTCCTTTATCAATAGACACGGGTTGCTTCAGGATCTTGCCTATTGTAAATAATGCTGCAATAAACATAGGGGTACATATATCTTTTCAAATTAGTGTTTAATTTTTCTTTGGATAAATACCCAGTAGTGGAATTATTATATCATAGAGTATTTCCATTTTAATTTTTTGAGGAAACTCCATACTGTTTTCCACCGTGGCTTCACCAATTTACGTTCTTATCAATAGTGTATGAGGTTTACTCCTCTACTTGAACTCCTGTTTCTTGACACCCACATCTATGTTCACAATGAGAAAATGGAAGCTACACAGAGAAAGCCTTCTTGACTCAAGAGAAAGCAGAGTACGGTCCTTGACTTTTGTTAAACAAATTGTGTTTGAATCTCACACTTGGCAGCTTTACTCATTTAATTATTTATATCATATACCTGTCCCTTATACATTTTTGAGTTTATGAACTTCAAGATCTGGCTGGGTTCCCACTCATTTGTAAGGTCTTGCTTGATGACTCTAGCCTGCCCTGGACAATTACTTCTCCCTACCAATTCTAATTCTAACAGGTATTTGGGACTTATTAGTTGCTGTTTTCTCTGAGGTATAATTTGTCTAACATACTAGTCACCCTTGTAGCCATTTCCAAGTGTATAATTTAGTGGCTTTTAGTACCTTCACAATGTTGTGCAACTAGCACCGGTAATTCCGGAACATTGATTACCAAAAGAAACTGTATCCATTAACTAGTCATTTCCCATTCCCTGGCTCCCCCCACCTCATACTGGGGGCATTTTGCTCCCCAATTAGTGGTGCATCCCATCAGGTCTGCTCTGTATCCCACACGGTATCTAACACAGTGCCAGGCAGGAGCAGGTGTCCAGCAGATGTTGGCTAATTAAAGGATTGATTGCTGTTAATTGGCTGGGAGAAGGGGTGGAATGGGAATGGAAAAATGAAAGAGAATCAATTTTTCCTTTTTTTAATGTACTTAGGAAGTGACTGAACCTGTGAGCAATTTTCTCAGCCAAATTATTGCTGGAGATTGTGTATGTGTGTTTTTGGGGGTGGTTACCAAGCAGACTTCGACATTATATCATTTCGTTTCTGTCCTGTAGAAAAATTATGCCATAAAACAAATTAAACCACCTCTAGTCAACTGTGAGGAAAGACACATTTCTGAAGTATTTGAAGAAATGCAGAGTTGTTACACTTCAACACCCCATGTTGAGAAGTGAAGGTTTTAGTGAAGAGATAAGGATCACTTATGATTGGCAGACTGTTTAGAAGCAAATAGGTGCTAGGTGTTTAAAAAGTTTGTTTTCTTAAATCAGTTTAATATCCTCTTTCTACCATAACATTTTAATGGGCTTTCAATGATAAAGGAGACAATTTCCAGACAATTTTGTGAATTGTCAAAAAATTTTTCACAAAAATTATCAAAAAATGAAGTCAATAATTTCATAGGTATAGGATATCAGTTTATAATAACATTTTTATGCATTGCCAATTAATGGGTTATTTTCACTGTGAGAGATGTATATGAAAGAGAGCAAATAATGTAATAAACTTTCAATTAGCAGGGTCCAAACTAATTAGATTTCATTGTGCTATCCAAGGTGTAGACTCTTCAATATAACTTATTGAGCACATACTATGTGGAGCTACTATACTAGGCATTTTGCACTTATTTCCTAATCCTGGGATAAGCCCCGTGAAGTACTTCTACACTTTACAGCTGAAAAAAGTTGATTTGGTCTTTCTTTGGTAAAACAAAACAGCAGCTGAAGTGTGACTGTAAAGCCTACATTCTTAACCTCTTTACAAGCTTAATGCTCATCTTCATCATGGTGGCAGTGCCCCACTCCAACCTTATAGAATGATAGTTGTCAACTTCCTAAAAATGTTCTTGGGGATTCTTATCCATTCTGAGTTACATGTTTAAATGTTTCCCAATTCTCAAAGTCAGGAAATTTTCCTCAAAGTCTAAATCTAGCTCATTTGTATGGTAATGCAGTCCAGTTGTCCTGCCCAGAATAGATACAAAAGCATGTGAAGCTTTATACAAATTATTTTCCTTCACATAATGATGGGTTCTGAAAGGTGTAATTAAGTCATCTCTTAATAAATCTCCTATCTGGAAAAGGAATCATATCTCCAACAGCCAGCAGCTGGTTTGTTCATTGAGTCCTCAAGGCAGAGGATGAGATTATGAATCTTAAATCTTTAAACTATTTTCTTAGAATGGCCATTTCTTTGTCAAATAAAGCCAATCCAGGTTATTGTCAATTAATTAAAACTAAAGGCAAAAGAGACAGCATAAAGGTATTGTATCTAGACTTATTATGGAAAACTTTTGTTCTGATGACTTTCCTGGATAAAAATCATGGTTTATTCTGTACCTGGATCGGAAAGAGGTTCCTACAGGCACCAAACAGCGTGTATCCTTGGAATCTGGCACTGAGACAAGAAAAAGTCGCCCACTGAGAATCAATTACTAAGTAAGAACCACAAGAAGCATGAGATTACTCATCTGCACAAAGAGTTCATTTCAACATAGGACTAACAAGTGACTTTCTGGTGAGAACAAGTCATTTCCCAAAATTCTTTAAGGGACTACGATGGCTCCCAAATTTTTAACATGGAGGGCTGTATCTCTCTCTTAGCTGTGGTCTAATGAATTATAAAATTTCCAAGATGTAACCATCAAAAGAGAATGGAATTGGTCTGCATGGAGTCGGGAAAAAGGCAAGTCTGGGATGAAGAGTACTTACTGTCCAAAGTGATCAAAGGAGATGGGAGAACGCCTGTATCAAGCAGAGTGGATATTCTGGTTTGCTTGCCTGCTCATCTCCAATGGGGTAAGGGAGCATTTCTCTCCCAGTGGTATTCCCTTAGTGTCACATAATAAGCACTCAATAGAATAAGGAATAAATGAGTGAACATTATTGGGCTCCCTTTTCTTTGATCTAGGGCCACTGAGAAGCGGTTATAAAATTGAATGCCTTTCCTAAGGGTATTTTTACTATTGGTAAAAGGATGCACTGATTACCTGACAGGAATATTATCAACTACATGACATTTACATTTCTCAGTACAAATAATAAAAGGCATTTTTAATTAGAAATCAGTCCCTTGTGAGTTTGGTTAGAGTGATTTGTTCCTCTACTATTCCCAGCTCTGATCATTTTGCCCTGAGAGAAAGGAAAGAACATTGGCAAGTGTGCAAAGCTGATGAACAGACCTGATCTTCTGCCAACCTCATCCCCGAACTGTGTATTTCAGAATTCAGCATGAATAAACAATCCTCCTTACTTTTAGCTCTTTTAATTCTCAAAACTTAAATTCTATCCAGATGCTGCAGTTTGATTTCTTGTACTTGACTTTAATTTTATGTTAAGTAACATGAACAATATCATTTTTTGTTTATAAAAGCCAAATAAAAAACAAAACCAGTTTATGCAGATCTCTGTTACATGGAACTGTGTGTGTTTTTAAACATTTCACCTAATAGGTTTGCAAGTTCACGTGAATGAGAAAAGAGTCCAGCTTGAAGGATTCTAAGAAAAGGAGAAGGGTCCTGGTTCTGAGCCAAATTCAGGTAAGAAAAATGAGAAATGGATTTTTGTTAGATGGGGCAGGAGACATGAAACTCGAGACTGTTTAGAGGAGAAGTTTTGATCTGAAAATAGTAGGAAGCAGTGGGGGTTTGGTGGCTGTTAATCAAGAACACGTCTAGCATTTTGGCAGCTCTTGAAGGATCTGGACTCATGGGAAATGGCGAAATCCCAGAGATCAAAAAAATGCTGGTGGAGAGCTGTAGGAGTAAGGAGTGTGAAAAAGATCACCTAAGTTAATGGGGTTGATTAAAGAGAGCAATGAGTAAAAGAGGGAATTGCCAAAGTCTGGAGGATTCATGAACTAGGGAATTTGAGAAGGTGAGGTAGAGAGGAGGTATAGAAGAGAAGCAGCATGCATAATCCTGAGGTCAGTGAGAAACAGGAGTGTTTTACCCAAAGCTGCTTCATGGGTGGCCCATCATGGGTTGGAAGAACATCAAATTGATCATCCAAATAGAGTCAATTTTGAGATTGAAAGAGGGTGTTATTAATCCTTACACTGGGAAACGAACATAAATGGAGACTCTTCCAAGCAAACTGGCATGCATGGTAGCTTCATTTATAAGGAACAGACACTTGCTGGGGAGTACATTGCACCTGCCAGCAAAGAGTGGATGTCCATAGGTTATGAAATAATGGGAGATCAAAAGTTACTAGGAATGGGAGAGTCCAATGAGACAAGGACCAGCAGAGGTAGACGTCCCTTCCTGTACCACCCCATGAGGATGACCACACGTAAACCAACCCAAACCCATTAAAATATACCCTGTTGGTTTATTTTATACCTCCTGGGCACACTTAGCTAAAAAGAATGTGAGCCAGTGGAAATAATAGTCAGATGGCCGTGCTTCTCTGCAGAGAGTTGTGTGCAGACGGGTACTTAAAGGCTTTAAATAGCATTGTTGGGGCTCCCTACTGAGTCTAAAAGCTGGCAATTCCCATTATTTCATAAACACTACACTTAAGATTTAAATAAATCTTTAAAGGCTGCTGAAGAAAAGAATCAAAACTTTTTGGAACAGGTGGTCTGAGTTTTAAAAGTAGACTTCGGGGCAAGGCTTTCCTCCTCATTATAGTTTCTGTCTCCTTCAACCTGGCTTAATTACAGTATTATTTTCATAGGGACAGAGGGGTGAAGATTAAAAAATTGAAGGAAAAAAGCATCATTATTTATTAAAGTGGGGTGGCTGGAGGCAACAATTGCAGGTCTGAACCAAAAAAGAAAGCTTTAAAATGTCCAAGGTGGGAGGATCTACCACCAGGACTGCTCATACTTCTCTGGCATGGGTGCGCTAGCTAATAAGTGGCCCTTAGCAAGCTAAGTAGACACTGTTAGGTCAGAATGAAGCCCATGAATTGAAATTAGCTATAGTGAACAATTCTGACATAGCCATGATGGCCAGATCTTAGGATTTGCTTTACTTTTTCAGAGCAGCTTCTTATGTTATACAAAAATGCATTTAATGGAGACAACTCTTAACCTCCTCCCCCATTTAATTTCATAGAAAAGGGTGGCTGTTTGCATTTGAACAGTAATTTCCTGTTATCTTTAAAAGTATGGATTTCAGGATTCCAGTGCAAGATTAATTCTTTCTGGTTGCTCACTAGACTTGTCCCATTTACCCTATGGTTGGTTCTCCACCAAGTATCTCCATTCTGTCTGTCTCTTTCAAGGTTTCTCCCCTTCTGAAAGTTAAAATGCTGATTTTACTCCCAGGTTCTCCCTACATGAGGACTTCAACTCATTACTCAAGTCAGACAGCTAAGATCATCTTTGACTTCCATATCCTCAGCCTCCAGGATCCAAACAGTCACTAAATATTATTATTTCTATTGCCTAAATATTTAAAAAGCTCTCTTTGCATTTGTATCCCCACTTTCACAGTTTAGGTCTGTCCTTCTCAACCTTCAACACAATCAGGTGACACATAGGGAGGATCTAAATCAGGGGTTCTCTGACTATATTAGAGTCACATTGAATAGCTAAGACACTCACGTTTGTACTCCAGCTTCAGACATTTTGACTTAAGGGACCAGTGTGTGCATGTGCTTCCTGTTTTCCCTCAATAATCTATTCTCTAACCAGGGGGTCTCCAAACATTTTAAATAGTACATTTCTTCCAGTTTAAAAAAAAAGGTTCAGAAAGAGTGATGTCAGCATCATTACATCAGCTTTGTCCCCTCTTATTTACTATGAATTGGACATTCATAACTAAATAAAATTGTCTCTAATATTACACCCGGACACCCAGGAGATTTCTACCCACTCATGCATCAGAGAGTAGATGGATGGGACCCGAAAGGGGGCTGAGAATCCAAAGCATTTGGTGAATTTTCCCCACTCCACTTGCCACAATGGGGATGGAGGGAGGAGTGAAACTGTAGAGTACAAAGCAGGACAGACACTCATTGGAGGTGAAGTCCAGCTGGGATTCTTTGAGAAGATAAACAAAATCACAAACCTTTAGCTAGACTAAGAAAAAAAAAAGGATAGAAGACTCATAACTTGAGAAATAAAAAATGAGACATTACAACTGATACTACAGAAAGATTGTAAGAGACCATTATGAGCAATTATTGGACAGCAAATTACATAACCCAAAAGAAATGGATCAATTTCTAGAAACAAAACAAATCAAGACTGAACCAGGAATAGAAAATCTGACCCGATTAATAATGTAATGAGATTAAATAAGTAATTGATATCCCTAATGATTATAAATGTGAAAAATCTCAACAAAATAATAGCAAACTGAATTCAAGAACACATAAAAAGGATTATAAGCCATGACCAAGTGGGATTTATCCTTGGGAAGCAAGATGGTTCAACATAGGCAAATTAACAAATGTCATAGATAATGATAAGATGAAAGAAAAATGACATGACCATTTCAATAGATGCAGAAAAAGCATTTCATAAAATACAACATTCTTTCATGATAAAAAAACATTGGCAGCTTTGGTATACAAGAAGCATAACATAATAAAGGCCATGTATGACAAATCCACAGCTAACATTATACTCAATGGAGGAAAAGTGAAAACTTTCCTCCAAGATCAGAAAAAGACAAGGATGCCCACTTTCACCATTCCTACTCATTATAGTTCTCAAAGTTCTACCTAGAACAATCAGACAACACAAAAAATTATAAGACATTCACATCAGGAAAGAAGAAGTAAAGCTGATGCCATTTGCAGAGAATGGGATTCTGTTTATAAAAAATCTCAAAGGCTCACCCAAAAAACTGTTGGAAATAAAAATTTTAGTAAAGTTGGAGGATACAAAATCAACATACATCATTTACATTTTTATACACTAATGATGAAACATCTAAAAAAGAAATACATAAAATCATCGTATTCACAATAGTGTGAAAAACAATAAAATTCTTAAGAATAAATTTAACTCAGAAAGTGAAAGGTCTGTAGAATACAAATGACAAGAGGTTGCTAAAAGAAATCAAAGCAGATACAAACAAATAGAAAGACATCCTGTGTTCATAGATTGAAAAAATTTATATTGTTAAAATGTCCATAGTACCCAAAGCTATCTGTAAACTTAGTGCAATTCCCATCAAAATAACAAAAGCATTTTTCACAGAAAAAAATCTAAAATTTGTATGAAACTGAAGAAGACCTTGAATAGCTACAGCTATGGTCAGAAAAAGAACAAAGCTTGGAGTTACCACACTTCTGGATTTCAAACTACACTACAAGGCTACAGTAATAAAAACAGTATGGTACTGACACAAAAAGAGACTCAGAGACCAGTAGAACAGAATAAAGAGCCAAGAATAATTTCCTGGTTACATGATCAACTAATATTCAACAAGGTAGCCAAGAGCACCCAGTGGAGAAGCGATAGTCTCTTCAACAGATTTGGACTCCTATCTTAGACCATTCATAAAAATTAACTCAAAATAATCAAAAGTTTAAACATTATACTGCTACTATAAAACTTATAAAAGGAAACATAGAGAAGAAATGTCTTGACATTAGTCTAGGCAATGATTTTTTTGGATAGGACACCCAAAGCACAATCGACAAAAACAAGATTCAACAAATGGGACTACATCAAACTTAAAAGCTTTTGCACAGCAAAAGAAACAATTTAGAAAATGAAAAGGCATTTTTCTTTCCTACAGAAAGGAAGTATTTTGCAAACCATCCAGCAGACAAGGAGCTAGTATCTAAATATATATAAAGAACTTGAACAACTCACAACAACAAAAAAAATCTGATTAAGAAATGGGCAAAAGAACTAAATGGATATTTATCCAAAGAAGTCATTCAAATGGCCAGAAGGTATGTGAAAAGATTTCAACACTGGTTATAATGGCTATAATCAGGAAGACAAGAGATAACAAGTGCTGGCAAGGATGTGGAAAAAAGGAAACCCTCACACACTGTTGGAGGGAATGTAAACTGGTCCCACCAATGTGAAAAATATGAAGTTTCCTCAAAAATAATAGATCTGGCATATGATCCAGCAATTCTACTTCTGGGTATATACCCCAAAGGAAATGAAAACAGAATTTTGAAGAAATATATGCATTCTCATGTTTATTACAGCATTGTTCACAGCTGCCAAGATATGGAAACAAACTGAGTGCCCATCAATGGATGAAAGGATATGGAAATTGTGGCACATATACACAATGGATATTATTCAGCTGTGAGAAAGAAGGATATCCTGTATTTGCAACAACATGGATGGGCACTGTGCACATTATACCAGGTGAGGTAAGTCAGACAAATTTAAGTGCTATATGCTATCACTTATATATGGAAATCTAAAAAGCCAAGCTTGTAAAAACACAATAAAATGGTGGTTACCAAATCACAGATCTGTACTTCTGAAACAAATAACGCAACATATTTTAAGAAAAAAGAAAAAGAAGAAGATAGCAGGAGAGGAAGAATGAAGGGGAGTAAGTCAGAGGGGGAGACGAACCAGGAGAGATGATGGACTCTGAAAAACAAACTGAGGGTTCTAGAGGGGAGGAGAGTAGGGGGATGGGTTACCTGGTGATGGGTATTAAAGAGGGCACGTTCTGCATGGAGCACTGGGTGTTATGCACAATGAATCATGGAACACTACACCAAAACAAATGATGTAATATATGGTGATTAACATAACAATAAAAAATAAAAAAAATAAAAAGAACAAGAAAATCTTAAAAAAAAAAAAATGGTGGTTACCAGGGGATGGGGATCAGGGAAGAGGAAAGATGTTGTTGAAGGGTACAATCTTACAACAGGTAGTAAATAAGCCCCAGAAATCTAATGCACAGCACAGTAAATATACTAACAATATTGTACTATAATCATCAAAGTTGATAAGACACTAGAACTTCATTATTCCAACTATTAAAAAGATTATGTAAGGTGATAGAGGTGTTATCATTACAATGGCATTCATATTACAATATAATGTAATATAAATATATGAAATTAACTTGTACACCTTAAATTTACACAATGTTATATGTCAAATATATTTCAATTAAAAAAAGCAAAACAAAAATAAGATTTGACACTAATATACAAACATTTATAAATTATAATGTACTATTGGAGTGATACATTATAAGAGCCAATAACTAAAAAAATGTTTGAGTATTGATATACAAATAAATGTAAGTGTTAACATTTTCTTTCTGCACCCCAGCTGATCTTAAATACCTTAATTTTATGAACACTGCCAAGGTAAATGTTCAAAAATGAAATGTGATCTTCATGTCACCCTACTGTTTAAAGCATAGCACTGGTTCTGCAGCCCTTATAAGAGAAAGCCCAGTCTTCAGTTCTACAAGCTTTCCAGCCTTAGATCTCTCCAGATCGATTTCTTCTGCCTAGAAGGACAATCGTCTGTTTGTCCACCTAATGCATCCTATTTATTCTTCAAGACTTGGTTCAAACATCTCCTCAATGGCACAATTCCCGGAGTCTTCAGAGAGGGGATATTTATCTTACAAGCTCTTCTAACATGGAGTCCACATCCCTATCATGGTAATATATATGGTCTTTTTTTAAAAGCCTTTGTTTAAGTGTCCCTCACTAGACTAGAATCTACTTGGGCAGGGGGTGGTGGTGGCAGGAGGTTGGTCATACTGTTGCTTTGCTCACAGGGCCTGGCCAATAGGTGGTGTTCAATAATACTGAAAGACTAAATGAGTGAATTAATAAAACACTGTAATGAATTTTCAAACTACTCAGAAAAGCATTTATCTCCAGTCCCCCCGAAGAAATAAATTCTTAAGGTGACCCCATTGCAGTCTGGGATGAGAATCTACGGCACATTTATTTTAACTCAATGACTCATTATACAATTCCAAGCAGACTTCGCTAAATTCTCACTGGACCCACTAATTATATACTGTTCTGTAACCTCATACTACTCTTCTGACCACCAAAAGTCTTATTTAAAATGTTGTAACTATTGGCCACAGGGGACCAGACTAGGGTAGTACATAAGGTTGTCAGTAGGAAGCCAACTTTGTGGACCAGGTTCCTGAGGCAAAGCAGCATGGTTCCAAACTATGAAAAGCATCACATAGCACAACTTCTTCCTGTTGGGTCTCTAGTAATCTGCCTCTTGTTTTGTTGTTGTTGTTGTTTGTTTTGTTTTGTTTTTCCCTGTACATCAGTGGTATCATGACTATGATGTTGGAATACATGGTACAATCATGACTATGTGTTGGAATAACCTGAGACTTAAAAGAAATACAGTTGGGTTTTGGTTCAAGATGGTGACGTAGAATACTAAACTCACCTCCCATAGACACAACGAATTTGCGACTATATATGGAAGAATCCTCTGGTAAAAAAATCTAAAATGTGGCTGAGCAACTCTTATCCATTGGGTGAACAAAAGAATGGCCACATCAAAGTGGGTAGGAGAGGCTGGGACACCATCTTGCTATAAACTTCATTCCTGGCTTAACTATCTACTATGAGTAAGGAACTCAAAACCTAAAGCTTCTGGTTGAGGACCAAAGGGTTTAAACCCCACATAGCATATTCATATTTTATGATCTGCACCTGAAGGTCAAGTCCCCCAAAACATCTAGCTTTGAAAATGAATGGGGCTTGTATCCAGGACACCCACAACATTGTAGTAAACTGAGAAAAAGCTCTTAAAGGGCTTGCACACAGACTTAAATTCCCAGGGCCTAATGTAGAGACAGCCAATTGAAAGACACCCAGACTTTATGTAAAAGAGACTCATTTGTTAAACTTGAAGGATCAGTCTGAGGGGCATTCATCTAATTTAACACACATCTAGGGGCCTTTTTCAAAGAAGACATGTGGATGGCCAACAGATACATGAAAAGATGCATATCACTGATCATCAGGGAAATGCAAATCAAAACCACCCTCTGATATCACTTTAACAGCCATCAGAATAGCTAGTATCAAAAAAGACAAGAAATAAGTGTTGGCTAGGATGCGGAGAAAAGGGAACCTTAGTGCGCTGTTGGTGGGAATGTAAATTGGTGGGGACCCTATTGAAAGAATAATGAAGTTTCTCAACAAACTAAAAATAGAAGTACTGCGTGATCCATAAGTCCATTTCTGGGTATTTATCCAAAGAAAACAAAAACACTAATTTGAAAAGATATATTCACCCCTGTGTTTATTGCAGCATTATTTATAGTAGCCAAGATATGAAAGCAACCCAAGTGTCCACTGATAGATGAATGGATAAGGAAGATGTAGTATGTATACACCACAAAATATTATCAGCCATTTAAAACATGAAATCCTGCCATTTATGACAATATGGCTGGACGTAGAGGGTATTATGCTAAGTGAAGTCGGAGAAAGACATGATTTCATTTTTATGTGGAACATAAAAAATAAGCAACAACAACAAAATAGAAACAGACTCATACATACAGAGAACAAACTGGTGGTTGTCAGAGCAAGGGGCATGGGGAGAGGTGAAATAGGTGAAGGGGATTAAAAAGTACCAACTTTCAGTTATAAAATAAATTAGTGATGGAATGAAAAGTACAGCATAGGGAATATCCTCAATAACATTCTAATAACTTCATATGATGACAGACACTAACTACACTTACCATGGTGAGCATTTTGTAGTGTATGTATTTGTGGAGTCACTATGTTGTGTACCTGAAACTAATGTAATATTACATGCCAACTATACTTCAATTAACAAAATTTAAAAAACAATGAAGCACATAGATACAGAGAACAGATTGATGGTTACCAAAGGCCGGGAGTGAGGGGTGGACAAAATGGTGAAGGGGGACAAAATATATAAATTTTCAGTAATAAAATAAATCAGTCATGGAAATATAATGTATAGCATAATGACTTTTGTTAATGATATTGTATTTTTATTTAAAAGTTGCTTTGAGAGTGGATCTTAAAAGTTCTCATCACGAGAAAAGAATTTTTCTATGTAGGGTAACAGAGGTTAACTAAAATTTTTGTGGTGATTGTTCTGCAATATATACAAATATCAAATCATTATGTTGTACTACTGAAACTAATATGATGTTATATGTCAATTATTACTGCAACAAAAGTAATTTAAAAAAATATTTTGGGTCCTGTTCTCGAGATTCCAATTAATTGGACTGGATATGGCTTGAGCACTGCGATTTTTTTCAAAACACCTACTCTAGATCCAATCTTCCTTCTAGATTTATTTCCCTCTCCTTGCTTTGGTCTTGCCTGATTTGAATTTTCTGAGAAAAAAGGAAGACCCCATCAATGTTCTGAGGCCCATCTGTGACTTCTGAGTTCGTTCACCTCTTGTTATTCCTGGTCTCAGAGCACTCTGATGTGGCTCCCTCAGTCCAACAAACAATCAAGACAATAGCACACTCTGTAATACATTGATTTTTCATTATTTAGAAGAGAACTTAAGTGGTTTTGATTACAGAGTCGGTAAGTTGGTGTTTTATTAAAAGATTTAGTTACTTTAGGAGAGAAAGAGCGAGAGAGTGGGGCAGAGGAGAGGCAGAGGGAAACTCAGGCACTCCACGCTGAGCACGGAGCCCTGCAGGCTCTATCATGACCCTGAGATAATTGACCTCAGCCGAAACCAAGAGTAGGATACTTAATGGATTGTGCCACCCAAGAATCCCTGTAAATTGGTGTTCTAAAGGTACTAAGAAATTGCTGTATGTTTTAGTGCTGTCTCAGTGTCAGTTTTAAGGCTTATAGAGTAAGGCATTAAGAATTTCCAGAGGTTAGAAAGAACAGAATGGCTAAAGAATTTTCCAGTTTTAATAAACTAAGAAACTGATGTTGGAAGAGACTCTAGAAAGATGGACATTTGTTGAAAGGAGAAATTACATATTTGGGTGAGATTGCATTTAAGAGAATTTATCCTTAACAAGGATGTAGTCACTTTATGGCATCATCCACTAGAAGTCTGTAGATCACTGGAAGACTGTGGCATCCAAGAACAGAGTTTAAATAGGCTTACTATTATATAGGACTCAATTCCCTCCTGAACTGTAAGATAGAAAACTAAATTCATTTAAGACCTATTCTGTACCTCAAGGTTGTACTAAGGATACAATGACTCATGAGTGAACTTAGAGGTCAGGGAAGGTATGATGCTACTATTATAGTTATCTTCAATAAAAAACATATGACCTAGCTGCTTAAGGTCAGACCACATGGATCCAAAAGTTCATGGTTCCCATGGCAACATGATTTCTTATTACAATTACTGCCTTGCTTTCTCTTCCCTGGGTTGGCAGTGAAAGACAAGGGTGGTTGCCCCTAAAAGATTCATAGGAGCAGAGCAGATTAGAGGATCCCAGAATCAGAATTCTCAAGTTACGCAACCCTGGGTTTGTGCAGACTCAGCAGGAATCCAAAGCATTGCCAAGAAAATCCAAGGAGGTAGACTTCTCTGGATGAGTTATAATGATGGTCCGTTCACCTCAGTTAACGTGTCTCCACGAGTGATATCAAGGCATATGAGGCAGTATGGTCAATGTGCCTAAATTCTTATCCTTGTTGCAACAGAAATGTTCACAGGGAGTCCAAACTCTGTCAGCCATGATGGATCTACCTTCCTTGATTTATCGAGATCTTTTAGGAAATAATTATATATCCTGCCTACATCCAGTCAGTTCCTTCAGTATAGTCTTTGTGATGTGAAGGAGTATCCTTTTCCATTTATTTGTCTTTAATTTACCTCTTTCTACTTCAACAGATTATTCCCTTGAAGGGATTGGTTAAGTCAGTCTTTATCAGATGAGTATGCTTCAAATTATAGACAGAATGTATTTTGTCAGTCTTCATATTCCTAAAACAGAACCAACTATCTACTCATACAACTCTGTGCCCCTCCTCCACTCTTCAAATTGCACTTGTTTTGATATTTTCCAGCCGTTTAATTTATATATTCATGATATTTGATATTTCTGATATACAGACCACATGTTAAGCTTCACAACAGAAAAGATACATATTTTATGACTCCCTAATGTCACTGTGGGTGTTTAATAAGTATTTGTCAGATGGATAACCAAAACAAAAGAAGTCATTACAATGGCAAAATGAGAGGCCAATTTCACAGATTGGAAAAATGGCCAAGTGTTAACATATTTTATAGTTGTCAGAAATCCTCATGGGGTCTCTGTGGAGACCTGGACAAGGGGAAAGATGGGTCTGGAATTTAGTAATACATGCACATAATATCATGACAGTTGTTTGAAGACTAAAAGAGAGTAAGTATCTATTATTTGAGTTAGGAAGAAATATTAATGCAAATTAGGAACATTTCAAAATGGAATCCTTACAAACCGTTTATAAAAAAATTAATCACTTCAATTTTTTTATCTGCAGTCTTTGTTTCTCTGACTACATTTTTGGCAAATTTCAGAATTTCTGTACTTTCTGCCCTTTCAGAGCTTATAAAAATAGTTCAAATATCCTTTCATCTATAATTTCAAGGCAATACAAATCCCTTCCCCTCCATAAATTTATGTGTTCTTATTTCTACTTGAGTGACTTCTATTTTAGGAAAACTATAATTATTTCTATTTTTTTCTCATTTAATATTAAACAATTTTAACTTTAAAGTTTAAGTTTTAATATTATACATATATCTAGATTATTACCATATTATAAATTTGTTGCTTAGATAAAATACAAATCTAAAACATTCCTATATATTGTTACAGGTATATACATCTGTAGTAAATGTTAAAAACATGCATTGAAAGAATAGTATCACCTATAGGATAATGTTCAGCTCCAGGGACAATTCTTTACATTTCCAAATACTTGCCACCATCTAAGCCAGCATTCTAAAACTAGTGCTGTGTAAAGCCAGAGAGTGTTTCTTAAAAATGTAGATTCCTGGGCTTCAACTTCAGAAACTAATGCAACAGGACTGTGTTGGGTTGACAATTGTGCACTTGAGCAAGAATCTCAGATTTAGCTGCAGATGATTAAAGAACCACCCTACAACCCCCATACAGAAAATGCACAGCTATGGGGGGGAAGGGGATAGAGGAGCCTGCAGCTCCAGGGAGAGGGCAGGGCTAGAACAAGATTTGGTTGTCACTGTTGGGGGGAATGCAAACTGGTACAGCCACTGTGGAAAAAGTGTGGAGGTCCCCCAAAAAGTTAAATTGGAACTACCCTACCTATCAGTAATTGCACCCAAAAAAATACAAAAACACCAAATCAAAGGGGTATATGCACCCTTACATTTATGGCAGTATTTACAATAGCCAAATTATGGAAGCGTCCACTGATAAATGAATGGATAAAGAAGATGTGGTGTGCACGTACGTATGCATATGTATTATGTACATACACACAGTGGAATATTATTCAGCCATAAAAAGAATGAAATCTTGTCATTGCAATGACATGGATGGAGCTAGACGGTAAAAATGCTAAGTGAAATAAGTCTGTCAGAGAATGATAAATACTATATGACTTCACTCATATGTGGAATTTAAGAAACAAAACAAATGAGCAAAGGAAAAAAGAGATAAGCCAAGAAACAGTCTTAACTATAGAGAACAAACTGATGGTTACCAGAGGGAAGGTGGGGTGGGGGGTGGAGGAAGGATGATACAGGTGATGGGACTAAGGAATGCACTTGCCATGGTGAGCCTGGGTGATGTATTTAAGTGTTGAATTACTACATTGTATACCTAAAACTAATATAACACTGTAGGTTAATTATACTGGAATTAAAATTAAGAAAATGATTGGGTTGTCATGGTCGGTGGCAGCAGTTCTGAGCATGGAAGTGGATGGGAGAAAAATGAAGAGTGGTGGGCCCAGTAAAGAATGCCAAAGAGCAAGAAGCAGAAAAAGGAGGGATTTTCCAAGCAAACAGAAGGTATGGCTGCAGAGGGAGGAGGAAAACAGAGGGCATCATAAGGTGGAAGCCAAAAGGCCAAGTTCTATAAGAAGGGCATAACCAAAGGGCCAAATAGAACAGAGAATGAGGAAAGGGAAATGCTCATTGTCTGGAGAGTCTATCTCAGGGACTCTATTTGTTCCTGGAAGGTAGGGGATGGTATTATCAGCAGCTGACACATCGTAAACACTCAGTAAGTGCTTGGTGAACTAAAGTGGACCAACAACGGTGACTGCCATACAAGGATTTTAAAGAGCTCAGCTACAAGTCAGTTCCTTCAAGTACCCTCACTAGGATGTAACTATCCACAATGGAGAATTAATTGTAACCAGACTGATAGAACAGTTATTTTCCACCATTTACTGAAATGTGGACATGATGTTTATAAACAGTGCTCAACCTCTGTGTCTATGTAAGGGAATTCTGGACAATGGAGTTTTATTAGTAATTAAAAAAAAAAAAAGCAAAGATCTTTAAAATCTTTACACTGAGGTTGTGAGAGTAGGTTATTTCCATACAAATGATCTGTCATGATCATTTGTAGAAGTGTGTTCAGTCACAAGAAGAACAAACCACATTAAAGGAAGTAAATGACTCTCCAAGAATGTACAAGTGTTGGTTGCTATGACAACTGCTGGGTTATATTACATAGAGAGCAAAAAAAAAAAAAAAAATCAATTAGAAACCACTGGAAGAACTTGCACTGGAGCATAAAACATTTCTGCCTCACAATTTCAGGAACTTTACTACAGCTATGCATTGCACGAACAGGGTTCATGTTGGTGCCAGTCAGAGGCTTAGTTCTAAGAAAGGTCACCTTCTGGATGCATTCCCATCATTCTAAGGTTTCTCCCATAACCTGCTCTTCTGAACACCCAAGTAATTTATTAAAGTAGTGAAGAATTCATGCAGTTACCTCTTTTCTGCTGATGACATTAAACAGTGTTTGCCTTCAGTCCATTTTTGTTTGAACCGAACAATTTTCACATTTATACAGAGAGAGACGATTTCGATCTGTGGAGCAGTTCCCCCACTACTCCCAATGTGGCATATGTCTGACTTGTGAAGAAAATACAGGGAATGAAGAGATGGTTTCAGGAACCCACTGTGCCAACCCTCTCCTACGTTTCTTTTCTCTTTGGAGATCGACTATTCTCCGATCCTAAAGTCTTGACCTGCTAAGAGGATTAAGGAGAATTGCCAAGTTTTTTGGAATTTTCAATAAAAACGTTGTTAAAGTGATAGAATGGGATAGCCCCTATGAACTAAATGCTAAAGGTTCAAGAGCAACCACAAAGACCAGACATCAGCTATGTGACTTTCTCATGGGCAGCTCCACAAACGTTTGGTGGAAGCATTCTTGTGGTCATGGGGTGACAGCCCTTAGTCATTAATGAGCACATTGATCTCACGAAGAAATGTTCAAGCTCTCGGAATGGACTGTGCATAGTTCTTTTAGGAGATTACCACCTGATAGAGTGACCCAACTGGGACCCATTGAGAGGGTCTCTGCTTCTCCAGTATGCGCTGCCCAGTACCAGCAGATTGATCTCAAAGCAGCCCTTCATAGCAATGCTTTTCAAAGTGTAGGTTGAAGCCCATCACTAGGCCCTAAGATCAATAGTGGGTGAGACCACTATTAAAAGACAGAGGGAGAAAGAGAATTGAATAGAAAAATATCAGAATGAATCTCATCTAGTAAGGGTAAATATACTTTGTGAAACTTCTATTTCTTTCTCTCTCTGTACATATGTGTGCACTGTGTTGCTAGATTGAACATATTTCTTACTGTAGAACTAGCCAAAAAGGCTGGAGAGCCAGACTCTGCCCTGCTAAGAATACCTCGATGTTCTCTGTTGTGTAAGGAGGAAGGAGAGGCAGAGGGGGAGGGGCAGAAGAGGAGCCAGAATAAAAAGAAAAGAATGCCACCTCTTTTGCTCTAGGGCTTCAGTTGTTCCCCAAATCTGCTCTCATCTGCTCTCTACTTCAGTAATATTACACTAGGTTCCAACTTTTCTACTCACTCTCCTCTCAATGTCCTTGCTCCTTTGTGCCCTTTAATCATAAAGCTTCTCCTCTTTGTGGTTTTCAAATTCTATTCTCCTTTAGGGTCCGTTCAGGCCTTATCTTGGCATTTAACCCCTATGATCTCTATGTCCTCTCATCACTCACCTCTTTCCAGCTGTTCTGCTCAATTCCACACATTTTCTCTCCAGGTGTCCTGTCTTCTTTGAGCTTTACCTGCTTCCTGTCCCACTCTGCTCTCACACCTCCTGGTACCTCTCTTCCAGTCTGCCCCCTTCCCTCTGTTGCTTTCCTCTTAACCATCTACCTCTGAGCTAATTATCCTGTTTTTGTTGTCTGCTTGTTTCCGCTTTTTTCTGTGGATCTCTAGATTTCTCACTTGACTGAAAGCAACTTGAGCCCAGGGACAGTGAATCATACATTTTTGTATGCCCCATGATATCTGGCACAGTACTGGGCATATCATAGGTGCCCAGAACCAGGATCTATAATGTGACCTATTCTGTGCTACTAAACTTTTCCAGTAGAAACCTGACAACAACAATCACACATGATAATAAAATGCTCACTCAATGCAAACAAAATGTTGTATATGGAGAAAAAAAAAGCAACTAAAAAATAGCAGGCAAGGCTTAGCCTGTGTTTCTCAGGACATGAGAATTTGAATACCTTGTACTAGATTAACATTCTGGTTATTTTGTTTTTGTAATTATGCTTGGATTCTGATAGAGCCACAAAAGTGAGAGGAAATCCATTTACTACTTACCGAGGATATGCTGGCTTCTGCAAGGTTGAAAGTCTTTTCATTAAGCCCATCCTAGCAATTAGCTGTGACTCTGTGCAGTGTTACAAATAATGACCAAGCTCTGTTTTTTGTTCACTTATCACTTACCAAGCTGTTCTCCTAAATGTTGGCCTCTCTCTGTTGAGATGACCCGCTCGTCTTCCATGTCACATTTGTTCCCAACCAGGATAACCTGGGCATTATCCCAAGAGTATGTTTTGATTTGAGTTGACCTAGAAGAAGACAATAGGCAAAAAATGATCAGAGGAGAACACAACATAAAATGAAGGAGAAGGAGTATGATCCACAGATGATGACAATAGCAAAAAGTGAAGCCCAAATGCCTGAAGTTTAGAATTAGTCCAGTGCAATCTCACCCTTCAGATACTCAGAGACTATTTATTTGTACTAAGAATTCTTTTTTATTTGGTGATATTAATATGACTACTGTTTTTTTCCTTTCTCCATTTTATACCTTATATAGTACCTTTATAGCTGGAATGGCCAACCATCCTGATTTGCTCATGACATTCCCAGTTTTTGAAGTAAAAATCCCATGTTCATAGAAACTCCTCAGTTTTAGGAAACCCAATTGTTCACTTTACAGCCCACCACAAAAAAAGCATCATTTTCCCTTGTTACAATAACAACTTAAAGAGCTAGGACAATTAGGGCCTAGGAGATATGGGGATAATGATAATATTTAAGAATGAATCATAAGAACTAATATACTCATGCTTTATATCAAGAGAAAAATGCCAGGTTCATATCAAAATTACAATATAATGGGCTGTGGGCTTAAGTTACTGTCAGCAGGGCGTCTAGAATTCCAGATAACCTTCTAGTATGGATCATGACTCACACAGTCAACTTCTGATTTTGAAACTGAGATAGAATTTTTATGGTTCATATTTATAGGTATAGTCCTAAATAATTTATATAGGTTACATTAATTTAATGCTCAGAATCAGAGGAGTATTGTTTATCATCCCCATTTTACCATTGAGAAAAATGAAGCATAAAGAAGTTAAGTAATCATTCCAAGAACAGCCCACTAGTAGAGTGGCAGATTAGGAAATTAAACCCAGGGAGTACAGCTCTCAAACCTATGCTCTTACTACTTATTACAAGTTTGAGAAGTGAAATTCTTGTGCATTTGTTGTCATTTTAGAGAAAAAGCTGAAAGGAAGCCATGTTCTTTAATCTGCCCTCTATATTGGTCATGTTTTTATTTGAGAACAGCAATCTAGGATAGTAGGGAAAGATATATCACTCCATGGGTGGTCAAGAGCAGGATATAAAATGTTGAAAAACCAGATCAAAGTTAAAGAAAGGGATTTGTAAAATGTCAAAAAGAGAAGCTTAGAAATGTTTCTACTAGCAATTGTCAAGTTTTTCAAGATTATTAGATAGAAAATAGTGACACTCTGCTCTCAGCTTCAAGAGAGAATAAAAGCAAATAGCTTTAAACTATAACAGGAGATCTTTCAGTCAGATGTGAACACTGTCTCTTCCTTCTGAGAAGAAAGGATAGAGCTATGAGGCAGATAGTGTTTTATTTCAGAGCATTCCCCTGAAACAAGTTCAAGTTTTCAAATGAGACTAAAATAGCTGGAGAAATATACTCTATGTCCCATGTGAACATCTCCAAGGCATGGTATATTTTATCAGAAAAATCTGGAGACACGATCTTTCTAATTCTGATACCTAAGTTAATAATATATTCCTCTAGCAACAGGAGAGTCATCATGTATCATAAATTGGGAAAATAAAAACAAACACTGAAAACTCTAATTTTCTCTCACCTCATCTTATGTGTGTGGTCTATGAAAAATGATACATGCATAGTGAAATTAAGGTGTAAAATGCATGTTACACATGAATACACCTTAAATCTCAAGAGCTAGCATAGTTTTAAAGGAATTCCAAAGGTTCTTTCAAAGGAACTCAAATCTAATTGGATTTCTTCAGGAAATTTTTAAAATTATCCCTCTGCTCCTATAGGTCTTATTAACCAAGGTCTGGCCTATGTCTGGAAAGGCTCTAGGCAGAGAGCCCTTATGTTAACAGACAAAGCTACCCTGGCACACAGCTAGAAATCAAATCACCGGAAAGAGGTTACTGAGAGGGTAGTCACAGGAGAGTGTTGTTATGTAAGGAAGGGGTTGAGGCTATGACATAAAGGACATGGCTTTCTAAGTTTACAGAGGACAAATGCTTGCTTGAAGCAATTTAGCACTCTTTGGAGCTAGGCAAACATCCTCTGCAACCCTGTTTGTATAAACTTAACCAGGGTATACCTTTGTGAAGGTGAAGAAGGAACAACTTGGCTAGCTTATTTGTACTCTTAAGCCAAGTTGATGGAATGCTTGCTTCTACCACTCAGCAAGTGCAAGTAACTCATTTCTGATCTAATTTTTTAAAGATTTATTTATTTTGGGGGGGGAGGGGCAGAGAGAGACAGAATTTCAAGCAGACTCCCCAGTCAGCTTGGAGCCTGAGGTAGGGCTCGATCCCATGATCCCAAACCATGACCTGAGAAGAAACCAAGAGTCAGATGCTCAACCAACTGAGCCACCCAGGTACCCTTCATTTCTGCTGATTTAATAACCCATGGGGTCTTAGGCTACTGTGACGAGTTACACATTTATGCATATACAACATTCCCCATTTCCTAACAATGTGTAAAAATATATAAATATATAGCCATGATTGTATCAAAACCATTCCCCTTCCATTTGTTTTTAAGAAATATTTTAATGTGACCTCCTCAATGTCCTAAATTGCCAAGGAAATGTTATTTTTTTATTATTACTAGGGAATTACTAAAAACTCTTACCTTGAAAGCTTAAATAGCTAATGGAGACCATTTTCTTTTTTCAGTTGATTAAAATTATGGTCTGGGGCATTTGTGCTGAGGTGAACAGAAGACTAATTTGCCATCAAATTTGGTTAACCTCATTTTTGGAATCAGGGGTGCAAATGCCCAGTGTTTTGCTTTGGTTTGACTACTGCAGACTTGTCGATGATGTCTACCACCAACAGAGTAGCTTTAGGCAAAGTCCAATCACCAGCTAGAGGGGATCAGAATCATGCTGGTTGACTTATGAATTACTACATATCACAGAGTCCAAGATGCTATGAATGAGAGGAAAATTATTTTATGAATGGCCAAGAACAAAAATAAACAGCAATGAAATTATTACACAATGCTTTCACATTAGTCCTACTAGCCACACTGATCAGTCAGGTCAGCTTTTTATTGTTTTGAAATTTTGTTCATGAATTCTGAGGGGTTTAGCAATTTTTCCTAATGGAAAACAGTACATAAACATCATTCTATGACTATCTCAGTAATAAAAGTTGATACAGCCAACTGCTTGTGGGTATCTTTCCTTTTTAAATCCTGTAGATTGTTGCTTTGCAAGAAAATATGAAATGATGGTTATTATTCCAACAGGAGCATTCACGTTAAATTTATAACCCTTCCTGCTACTCAAATGACCCAGATTTGCACTTATATCATCTAGACATAATAGGAATTGAGGTCAGAAAAAAGTTGGGTTGTTAATCCAATTCTCTTATCCTCCAGCTCAGAATCTTAGCAATTTATTCAGCCAGTTAAAACAAAAGCTCTAATACTAAGTAAGTATGGGGAGGTCATTCTGCATTCTTAGCCTCTGTATCTTCATCTGTAAAATGAGGCTAGCAGATTTTGTACAGACTCTCTGGGCTTTTGCAGGACTCAGGTGGTTTTAGGTGGGTAGGGTCACACTCTACGTTCAAAGTTGTAAACAACTCTTTACAAATACATTATTAGTCCCATTTTAGGCAATCAGCTGTTCCTCTTCCCAAATCCAGCTCAACTCATCCTTTCTAATTCTTATATTCTAAATAATAATTGGAAGTTTTTTCACTAAAGAATATCAAATTTTGTTTCCAGTTCCTATCTTGAGGTTGAGGTCCTACATGGGCAAATTTCTAACTGGAGTAGAATGGCCTACTCTGGTATGTCTGTTAGGGATAGGACACATGTTTGTGAAGTAAATCCTCCTTAATGTGGAATTTCTACGTATTTACTTTCTTGGTCATTTGCTATATTTTGTAATTTTTTTTCATTTGGGGAACAGGTTTTTAATCACCTTATTAGGGACTGTCTTATTTCTTTGCTGGTTAGAGACACATTTAAAGAAAGTGGCTGTCATGAAATAATATACATGTGAAAAGATTATTTCTGAATCACTGCTAGAGATCCTTTGGGATTTACAGTTAATCCCAACAAGATTAATGGAATCAGAAGCAATATGTTGGTCACCATGGTTACTCTATAAATGGTAATTAACTCAGACCTTACCAGTATCAAATCATATTTATTTAAAAATCTGTTATTACCTAAAACAAAAACAAAAACAAAAAAACCACAACCCACATATATTTATATTTTTACCTATATAGAGAGAAGGTTTTTGTTTTCTGTTTTTGTTTTATATTATGAGGCAGAAGAAGATGAAGAGTCTTTCATGTTTTATGTGTATATGACTGAACTCTGCACAGAATCATTTGATTGGAGAGCTATAAACAAAACAATCAAATTCCTACATCATTACTCCTTCTTCCCTGTTTTGGGTATATAAGTAATTTCCTATGAGTTCAACCTGCTCTCACAGAGATTAGACTTTAGTTAGTCACAGTGTTCTGGAAAACAGTATAAAATATGTATCAGTGACCCAAAAAAGCAATTGTCTCCCAGGGTCTGATTTGGGCTATATGTGGGAAGAATGGGGTATCAGAGAGGATAAGACTTGCTCTTCCTCACCCAGTGAAGCTTGAACAAATCTTAACAGCAGTCCCATTCTTAATTCTGGAAGTTCCTATGGCTCCATGGGCATCCATTCCCTTATTCTCATCAAAGTTTAGGAGTCACAGCTCTACACCTTCTCAGCCAACTTCCAAGCCTACTACTGCTCATCATATAGGGATGCCTTTCTGTTACTTTCTCACTAATTTAATCATTTATTTACTCAATTCTTCTCAACCCATGGAGACTTTTAAAAATTATTCCAAAGGAGAACAATTAAATCATAACCTCTAGGGACTTCATCATAGGAATAAAAAAAATCTCTCCAGGTACTTTGTATGTAGAACTGAGGCTCAACATTACTGGGATAACTCTCTCCCTAGCCCTTTCC
This sequence comes from Zalophus californianus, assembly GCF_009762305.2. NCBI lineage: Eukaryota > Metazoa > Chordata > Mammalia > Carnivora > Otariidae > Zalophus > Zalophus californianus. Next base: position 43,784,555 of record NC_045599.1, on the reverse strand, counting down.
TTTTTAGGTTTTAAATAATCTATTTCAAATAAATGAATACACAAACAAATAATCTGTTTCCTTATTTCCCATCTAACACCCAAAGTATTTGCAAATGGTTTACAAAGATACATATGAAATAAACTTTAAAACGAGAGAGTAATGATAAGAGAAATGTTACATAATAAAATATAATGGTTTATATATGCTATAAAGGCTAATAGGTGGTTTTAGGAAGTTGAGGGACTAGGCTTTTTCAATGTTACATAACTCACTTAATGAAGGAATTTAAAAAAAGAGACTTTGAAAAAGTATCCTCATATAAATGCTCCCCACTATGTGATCTATTTTTTTAATTTTATTATGTTATGTTAATCACCATACATTACATCATTAGTTTTTGATGTAGTGTTCCATAATTCATTGTCTGCATATAACACTCAGTGCTCCATTCAATACGTGCCCTATTTAATACCCATGGGAAAACCCAAAAGACTCCACCCCAAAACTGCTAGAACTCATACAGGAATTCAGGAAAGTGGGATATAAAATCAATGCACAGAAATCAGTGGCATTCCTATACACCAACAACAAGACAGAAGAAAGAGAAATTAAGGAATCGATCCCATTTACAATTGCACCCAAAACTGTAAGATACCTAGGAATAAAACTAACAAAAGAGGCAAAGAATCTGTACTCAGAAAACTATAAAATACTCATGAAAGAAATATAAGGAAGACACAAAAAATGGAAAAACGTTCCATGCTCATGGATTGGAAGAACAAATATTGTGAAGATGTCAATGCTACCTAGAGCAATCTACACATTCAATCCAATCCCCATCAAAATACCATCCACTTTTTTCAAAGAAATGGAACAAATAATCTGAAAATTTGTATGGAACCAGAAAAGACACTGAATAGCCAGAGGAATGTTGAAAAAGAAAAGCAAAGCTGGCGGCATCACAATTCCGGACTTCCAGCTCTATTACAAAGCTGTTATCACCAAGACAGTAGGGTACTGGCACAAAAACAGACACATCGATCAATGGAACAGAATAGAGAACCCAGAAATGGACCCTCAACTCTATGGTCAACTAATCTTTGACAAAACAGTAAACAATGTCCAATGGAAAAAAGTCTCTTCAACAAAGGGTGTTGGGAAAATTGGACAGCCACATGCAGAAGAATGAAACTGGACTATTTCCTTACACCACACACAAAAATAGACTCAAAGTGGATGAAAGACCTAAATATGTGATCTATTTTGTTATTTAAAGGTAGAGGTTTACCTTGTTTGGTAAAATTACTACCCCCCCATTAAAGATTCTAATGATACCAAAAGCTGTAACAATAAAAATTACCAGAAATATCACTATCTCCAGATGATCACTACTAACATTTTGGTGAAAATCCTATAGTGGATTGTAGTATTACCTCACTAAGTCACCACCATTTCCCCCTGTAGATTGATTGTATTTTCCTACCTTACTAGCTTTGGACTGGGTCAAGTGAGTTGCCTTAGCCAATGGAATGTGAGATGTGACATGAGTCACTGGTGAGCAATAGCCAACAGAGGAATTGTGAAGTTCTGTCAGTCCTCTTGTATTCCTTTTTTATTTTTTTAAGATCTTATTTATTTATTTGCAAGAGAGAGAATCAGAGAGAGAGAGAGCAAGAGAGGGTTGGAGGAAGAAGCAGACTCCCCGCTGAGCAGGGAGCTCAATGCAGGACTCGATCCAGGACTTCAGGATCATGACCTGAGCCGAAGGCAGTGGCTTAACCAATGAGCCACCCAGGCACCCCAGTCCTCTTGTATTCTTGCTCTTCATCATGGAAAGAGCCATCCCAGAATGGGGCTGTTCTGTCAGCCTGTCCTGGAAATGACAAGCCAGGAGCCCAGCTGAGTTCTACAGAGACCACCAAATCCCAGCCAAAACTAGATGAGCTATATTTAACATAACACACTTACTGTTGCGTGACTTAACATTTTATTTTGGTGTCTTTCTATCTTCCTTTCTACCCGTTGTTGCATAGCCTTATTAATTTCTTTGAATTTCCCCATATAGACTGCCTTTTTCAACAAACAGGAGCTATTACTATGTGGGTCTAGGTTTTTTAAGGCCTAAAACTAATAAAAATTTGAGGGCCCAATTTAAGACATGCAAAATACAAATACAGAATTAAGTACAAGGCAATATGTAGCAGATGATGTTGGTGCTGTGCCCATAGTGTGTTACTTCTGCGCTTGCTAGCTGACTTCCCACTGCCAAAATCTACAGCTCCTTGCTTTAAAGTCTTCTTTTTTAAAAAATTTTATTTTATTATGTTATGTTAATCACCATACATTACATCATTAGTTTTTTTTTTTTAATTTTTTATTGTTATGTTAATCACCATATATTACATCATTAGTTTTTGATGTAGTGTTCCATGATTGTTTGCTTATAACACCCAGTGCTCCATGCAGAACGTGCCCTTTTTAATACCCATCACCAAGCTAACACATCCCCCCAACCCCCTCCCCTCTAGAACCCTCAGTTTGTTTTTCAGAGTCATTAGTCTCTCATGGTTCGTGTCCCCATCCGATTTCCACCCCCTTCATTTTTCCCTTCCTGCTATCTTTTTTTTTTTAACCTATAATGTATTATTTCTTTCAGAGGTACAGATCTGTGATTCAACAGTCTTACACAATTCACAGCACTCACCATAACACATACCCTCCCCAATGTCTATCACCCAGCCACCCTATCCCTCACCCCACCACCACTCCAGCAACACTCAATTTGTTTTCTGAGATTAAGAATTCCTCATATCAGTGAGGTCATATGATATATGTCTTTCTCTGATTGACTTATTTCGCTCAGCATAACACCCTCCAGTTCCATCCACGTCATTGTAAATGGCAAGATTTCGTTCCTTTTGATGGCTGCATAATATTCCATTGTATATATATACCACTTCATCTTTATCCATTCATCTGTCGATGGACATCTTGGCTCTTTCCACAGTTTGGCTATTGTGGACATTGCTGCTATAAACATCGGGGTGCATGTAACCCTTCGGATCCCTACATTTGTATCTTTGTGGTAAAGAACCAGTAGTGCAATTCCTGGATCGTATGGTAGCTCTATTTTCAACTGTTTGAGGAACCTCCGTACTGTTTTCCAGAGTGGTTGCACCAGCTTGCATTCCCACCAACAGTGTAGGAGGGTTCCCCTTTCTCCGCATCCCCACCAACATCTGTCGTTTCCTGACTCGTTAATTTTAGCCATTCTGACTGGTGTGAGGTGGTATTTCATTGAGGTTTTGATTGGATTTCCCTGACGCTGAGCGATGTTGAGCACTTTTTCATGTGTCTGTTGGCCATTTGGATGTCTTCTTTGGGAAAATATCTGTTCATGTCTTCTGTCCATTTCTTGATTGGATCATTTGTTCTTTGGGTGTTGACTTTGATAAGCTCTTTATAGATTTTGGATACTAGCCCTTTATCTGATATGTCATTTGCAAATATTTTCTCCCATTCTGTCAGTTGTCTTTTGGTTTTGTTGACTGTTTCTTTTACTCTTTATCTTAACGAAGTCCCAATAGTTCATTTTTGCCTTTGCTTCCCTTGCCTTTGGCGATGCTACTAGGAAGAACTTGCTATGGCTGAGGTCAAAGAGGTTGCTGCCTGTGTTCTCCTTTAGGATTTTGATGGTTCAAAATCCTAAAGGAGACTCCTGTCTCACATTTAGGCCTTTCATCCATGTTGAGTCTATTTTTGTGTGTGGTGTAAGGAAATAGTCCAGTTTCATTCTTCTGCATGTGGCTGTCCAATGTTCCCAACACCATTTGTTGAAGAGACTGTCTTTTTTCCATTGGACATTCTTTCATGCTTTGTCAAAGATTAGTTGACCATAGAGTTGAGGGTCCATTTCTGGGCTCTCTATTCTGTTCCATTGATCGATGTGTCTGTTTTTGTGCCAGTACCATACTGTCTTGGTGATGACAGCTTTGTAATAGAGCTGGAAGTCCGGAATTGTGATGCTGCCAGCTTTGCTTTTCTTTTTCAACATTCCTCTGGCTATTCGGGGTCTTTTCTGGTTCCATACAAATTTAGGATTATTTGTTCCATTTCTCTGAAAGAAGTGGATGGTATTTTGATGGGGATTGGATTGAATGTGTAGATTGCTCTGGGTAGCATTGACATCTTCACGATGTTTGTTCTTCCAATCCATGAGCATGGAATGTTTTTCCATTTCTTTGTGTCTTCCTCAATTACTTTCATGAGTATTTTATAGTTTTCTGAGTACAGATCCCTTGCCTCTTTGGTTAGATTTATTCCTAGGTATCTTATGGTTTTGGGTGCAATTGTAAATGGGATTGATTCCTTAATGTTCCTTTCTTTTGTCTTGTTGTTGGTGTATAGGAATGCCACTGATTTCTGTGCATTGATTTTATATCCTGCCACTTTATGGAATTCCTGTATGAGTTCTAGCAGTTTTGGGGTGGAGTCTTTTGGGTTTTCCACATAAAGTATCATATCATCTGCAGAGTGAGAGTTTGACTTCCTCTTTGCCGATATGGATGCCTTTGATTTCTTTTTGTTGTCTGATTGCTGTGGCTAGGACTTCTAATATTATGTTGAATAGCAGTGGTGATAGTGGACATCCCTGCCGCGTTCCTGACCTTAGGGGGAAAGCTCTCAATTTTTCTCCATTGAGAATGATATGCGCTGTGGGTTTTTCATAGATGGCTTTTATGATATTGAGGTATGTACCCTCTATCACTATACTCTGAACAGTTTTGACCAACAAAGGATGCTGTACTTTGTGAAATGCTTTTTCTGCATCTATTGAGAGGATCATATGGTTCTTGTTCTTTCTTTTATTAATATATTGTATCACATTGATTGATTTGCGGATGTTGAACCAACCTTGCAGCCCAGGGATAAATCCCACTTGGTCGTGGTGAATAAACCTTTGAATGTACTCTGGGATCCTATTGGCAAGTATTTTGGTGAGAATTTTTGCATCCGTGTTCATCAAGGATATTGGTCTGTAATTCTCCTTTTTGATGGGGTCTTTGTCTGGTTTTGGGGTCAAGGTAATGGTGGCCTCATAAAACGAGTTTGGAAGTTTTCCTTCCATTTTATTTTTTGGAACAGTTTCAGAAGAATAGGTATTCATTCTTCTTTAAATGTTTGGTAGAATTCCCCTGGGAAGCCATCTGGCCCTGGGCTTTTGTTTGTTGGGAGATTTTTGATGACTGCTTCAATTTCCTTAGTGTAGTGGTTATGGGTCTGTTCAGGTTTTCTATTTCTTCCTGGTTCAGTTTTGGTAGTTGATACATCTCTAGAGATGCATCCATTTCTTCCAGATTATCTAATTTGCTGGCATATAGTTGCTCATAATATGTTCTTATTGTTTGTATTTCCTTGGTGTTGGTTGTGATCTCTCCTCTTTCATTCATGATTTTATTTATTTGGGTCATTTCTCTTTTCTTTTTGATAAGTCTGGCCAGGGGTTTATCAATCTTGTTAATTCTTTCAAAGAACCAGCTCCTAGTTTTGTTGATTTGTTCTACTGTTCTTTTGGTTTCTATTTCATTGATTTCTGCTCTGATCTTTATTATTTCGCTTCTCCTGCTGGGTTTAGGCTTTATCTGCTGTTCTTTCTCCAGCTCCTTTAGGTGTAGGGTTAGGTTGTGTATTTGAGACCTTGTTTCTTGAGAAAGGCTTGTATTGCTATATACTTTCCTCTTAGGACTGCCTTTGCTGCATCCCAAAGATTTTGAACAGTTGTGTTTTCATTTTCATTGGTTTCCATGACTTTTTAAAATTCTTCTTTAATTTCCTGGTTGACCCATTCATTCTTTAGTAGGATGTTCTTTAGCCTCCATGTATTTGAGTTCTTTCCGACTTATCTCTTGTGATTGAGTTCTAGTTTCAAAGCATTGTGGTCTGAAAATATGCAGGGAATGATCCCAATCTTTTGGAACCGGTTGAGACCTGATTTGTGACCTAGGATGTGATCTATTCTGGAGAAGGTTCCATGGGCACTAGAGAAGAATGTGTATTCTGTTGCTTTGGGATGGAATGTTCTGAATATATCTGTGAAGTCCCTTTGGTCCAGTGTGTCATTTAAAGTCTTTATTTCCCTGTTGCTCTTTTGCTTAGGTGATCTGTCCATTTCAGTGAGGGGGGTGTTAAACTCCCCTACTATTATTGTAATGTTGTTGATGTGTTTCTTTGCTTTTATTAATTGGCTTATATAATTGGCTGCTCCCATGTTAGGGGCATAGATATTTACAACTGTTAGACCTTGTTGGGTAGACCCTTTACGTAGGATATAGTGTCCTTCCTCATCTCTTATTATAGTCTTTGTTTTAAAATCTGATTTGTCTGATATAAGGATTGCCACCCCAGCTTTCTTTTGGTGTTCATTAGCATGGGAAATGGTTTTCCACCCCCTCACTTTCAATCTGGGGGTGTCTTTGGGTCTAAAATGAGTCTCTTGCAGACAGCATATCGATGGGTCTTGTTTTTTTTATCCAATCTGATAGCCTGTGTCTTTTGATTGGGGCATTTAGCCCATTTATATTCAGGATAACTATTGAAAGGTATGAATTTAGTACCATTGTATTGCCTGTAAGGTGACTGTCACTGTGTATTGTCTGTGTTCTTTTCGGGTCTATGTTACTTTTAGGCTCTCTCTTTGCTTAGAGGACCCCTTTCAATATTTCTTGAAGGGCTGGTTTCGTGTTTGCAAATTCCTTTAGTTTGTGTTTGTTCTGGAAGCTTTTAGTCTCTCCTTCTATTTTCAATGGTAGCCTAGCTGGATATAGTATTCTTCGCTGCATATTTTTCTCATTTAGTGCTCTGAATATATCATGCCAGTCCTTTCTGGCTTGCCAGGTCTCTGTGGAGAGGTCTGTTGCCAAGCTAATGTTTCTACCATTGTAGGTTACAGATATCTTGTCCCGAGCTGCTTTCAGAATTTTCTCTTTGTCTCTGAGACTTGTAAGTTTTACTATTAGATGTCGGGGTGTTGACCTATTTTTATTGATTGGGGGTTTCTCTGTGCCTCCTGGATTTTGATGCCTGTTTCCTTCCCCAGATTAGGGAAGTTCTCTGGTATAATTTGCTCCAATATACCTTCTGCTCCTCCCTTTCTTCTTCTTTTGGGATCCCAATTATTCTAATACTGTTTTGTGCTATGGTGTCACTTCTCCCAAATTCTGCCCTTGTGATCCAGTAGTTATCTTTTTCTCAGCTTTTTTATTTTCCATCATTTGGTCTTCTATATCACTAATTCTCTCTTCTGCCTTATTTATCCTAGCAGTTAGAGCTTCCATTTTTTATTGCCCCTCATTAATAGCCTTTTTGATTTCGACTTGGTTAGATTTTAGTTCTTTCATTTCTCCAGAAAGAGTTTCTCTAATATCGTCCATGCTTTTTTCAAGCCCAGCTAGTATCTTTAAAATTGTCATTCTGAACTCTAGTTCTGACATTTTACTAATGTCCATATTGATTAGGTCCCTGGCAGTCGGTACTGCTTCTCGTTCTTTTTTTTGAGGTGATTTTCTCCGTCTTGTCATTTTGTCCAGAGGAGAATAGATGAATGAGAGAACAAAATACTAAAAGGGTAACAATGACCCCAGAAAAATATACACTAAACAAATCAGAAGAGACCTGAAACTGGGGGAAGAGAAAGGAAAGAAAAAAAAAGAAAGAAAGAAAAGATAAAAAAAAAAAACCAACAAAAAAACAAGAAGAAAACAGAATATGATCAAATATGATCGGGCTGGTGCATAGATCAGTGCCATACACTAGATTTTGGGCATATTTTGGTCTGTTAGAAGTAAGTGCCTCCCTAAATTTTAAAGACAGAAAAATTTATATATGTACAAAATAAGGGTAAGTACGATGAAGAGATGGAATATAACTGTAAAGATGAAAATTATAAAAGATTTTACAAAAGGAATTGATAAGAAGCTGGTTGATAAATGAAAGAAGAAGATTAAACAAAAAAAAAGGGAGAGAATGTGATCAGGCAGGAGACTAGAAAAAAGCCATACACTAGAGATTTAGGGTATATTTTGGTCAGTTAGAAGAAACTGTATCCCAAGATTTTTAAAGAGAGAACTTACATATATATATACCAAAAATAAGGTTAACTACTATGAAGGGATAGAATATGACTCTAAACATGAAAAATAAAGATTATTTTAAAAAGGGATTAAGATGTTGGCTGAAAAAGGGAAAAAGAAAAATTCCAAAAAAAAAAGGAAAAAGAAAAAATTTTTTAAAAAATTAACTTTGAAAGACCAAAGAATCATGGGAAAAAAGTCATGAATTCTATGTGCTGTATTCCCCTAGCACTGGAGTTCTGCCGTTCTCATTGATCAGTAAACTTGGTCTTGGCTGTTTGTTCTTGCTGATCTTCTGGGGGAGGGGCCTGTTGCTGTGGTTCCCAAATGTCTTTGCCGGAGGCGGAATTGCCCCGCCCTTGTCGGTCCGGGCTAAGCAATCTGCTCGGGTTTGCTCTCGGGAGCTTTTGTTCCCTGCAAGCTTTCCGTACAGCTTTGGAGGACGAGAGTGAAAATGGCGGCCTCCCAATCTCCGCCCGGAGAAACCGAGAACTCGGGGCCCCGCTCCTCAGTGCGCCCCCAGAGAAAAGCAGTCAGTCACTCCCGTCTCCCTGGTCTCCGGCTGCACTCCGTGCTCACCCGGCCTGTGACCCGAGCGTTTCTATCTCTGGCACCTGACCCCATGTGGAGTATCCAAACCCAGCAGATCCCTGCGGTGCGCTCCCGCGCCGCTACCCCCGGGGGAGGAAGGGGAGTCTCCCCGGCTCTGCCGCTTGTTGGGTCCCTGCTGGAGGAGCAGTGGCCCAACTGTGCCGCGGATCACAGTTTATGGCAACCCCGTCCTCTGAGAGCTGGCTTCCCTGCTCCGATACCTGGGAGCTCTGCCGCACTCAGGCACCCCTGGTCTTTCTGTGACCCCGAGGGTCCTAAGACCACACTGTCCCGCAAGGGTTCCACCCCCCGCTTAGCCACTGGAGCGACGTCCCTCTTCGGAGCCGACTTCTAAAAGTTCCGATTCTGTGCTCCGTGGCTCTATCACTTGCCAGAAGCGGCCGACGGAGGTCCCCTCCCCCGCCATCTATCCTCCCGAATATCGCCTCGGATTCACTTCTCTGCACGTCCTACCTTCCAGAAAGTGGTTGCTTCTCTGTTCAGAGAGTTGTTGCTATTCTTTTCTTCAATCTCCTGTTGAGTTCGTAGGTGTTCAGAATGGTTTGATCCCTATCTAGCTGAATTCCTGGGACCAGATGAAATTTAGGTCTCCTACTCCTCCACCATCTTGCTCCTCCCATCCTCTAAAGTCTTCTTTTAAAGCAATGCAAGGACATTGTGCCCATCAAGGAAGATCAAATGTAGCAGGACATCCACCCCAGGAGCAGACCTCTCCCAGGAACTGAAAGGAGTTGTTGTACTGATGCCCCAGACTTCCATCCATACTAAGACACTTGAAGGGGCTTGTCCAAGTAAAAGGTACCAAGCTTACTAGGCATTGTTTGGGGCTGGTGCTACTGGCTCAAAAGCCCTGTTTTTAAACCATAAGAGACTCTTAATCTCAGGAAACAAACTAAGCGTTGCTTGAGGGGCGGGGGTCGGAGGGATGGGTGGCTGGGTGATGGATATTGGGGAGGGTATGTACTATGGTGAGCGCTTTGAATTGTGTAAGACTGATGAATCACAGACCTGTACACCTGAAACAAATAATACATTATATGTTAATAAAAATAAATAAAGGGCCATGGTCACAGGCAAAAAAAAAAAAAAAAAAAAAAGCCCTGTTGTTAATATTAACAGCTCTGTGGGTTGGTGGTTAAACTGTACCCTGACATTGACCATGGTGATTTATTTACAGCATGGAAATTAGCAAATGCTTTAACTCAGATTTTTCTCCCTCCCCCTTTTTTTTTAATATCTCATTTACTGGTACACCACAAAACAAGCTTTATTAATTTTGTGAAAAACCCACCTGCAGGCATCACAGGTGACCCCTGTCTAAATCACATTTATTGCCTCTGTCAAGCTGTCTCATTTTCTTTCATTCAGTCTCAGCACACACACTGCTCTGGATTAGGTGCCCCTTAAATGGGCCCACATACACCCTGCACTTCACTATGATCTTCATACTGGTCTATATCCTGCCCCAGACTATAGGTCCTATGAGGGCAGGGACCCCAACTGGTTTGTTCACCATTATGTCTCCTGCCTTCAAGATAATATCTGGTACTTAGAAGACTCTCAAGCAACTTTAAATTAGTGACCCACCCAATAAATGAACAAATAACAGGTTGAAGGTAGCAAAAATGCCTAAGGAGTTAATTCAGAGTAGAAGCAAAAATTTTAAAAAGCACAGGAGGAGAAATCACTATTGTATGCAGTGCATATGCCCTGCTGCACCCCTTTTAGAAATTGGACGTGTTGCTAACAGAGTTTAACATGGTCTTTAATATCCTGACAGTGGCCATGGTAGGGGAAGGCAAGAGGTGGTCCCTCCACAGCCTGCAAAGGCCATCTGTAAGACAGCTGTTCATCCCAGCCTGGAGGGCTCACGTTTTCCTTTCTGCCCCAACCTCAGGGAGTAACTTAGCACCTCAACATGGTGAAAGAGTTGCTTTAAGAGAGCCATACTCCAATTCCTTCATTTTGGAGACGACCAAATGGAGACTTAAGATAGGGACTGACTTTCTGGAAATAACCAATTACCTAGTGGCCAAGAGGATTTACACTCTGAGGTTCCCCAGGCCTGCATTTCTAGTTTCTCCACAGGGAAGAGAAGTAACTACATTTTACTTAAAACAAGACGTGATAAGAAATTCCTATGGTGAATATTTATCTTTTAAAAATAAAAAAAAAGTATTATGTCTCCTAGGGAAAGCAAAACTGCCCCAAATCTTCATATCTACAGTGTCATTAGGCTGCATGTGGGAATGAACAGAACTGGATGTTCTGAAGGATCGCTTTCATTTGCCTCTCTGCAGTAGGTCTGTTTGTTGCTGAGAGCCAATACTGAGCATTTATTTGAAAAGCTCAAGAAGCAGTTGTCTTGATCAGAGCAGTCCTGGAACTACCTTGTAGCACATCAGATTCTGTGTCGTTCATGTAAATTTAACCTTGTGCTGGTTCCCATCACGCCTCTTATTACTTACGATCTCAGTTTTATTTTTCAAAATCTCAAATTCTAATTTTTTAACCTTTATGTGAGGTAGTAACCATTGGACAGCTCTCTTCTATGCAAGAAAGAAAAACAACTAAGTGGAGCAAGCCTCTCCCTCTGGACAACAAAGAGCCCCCTTCACTGGGTCTCTGCTCACAAATGTCCGGATACTCTTCCACAGAAGGCAAGGCCAAAGTCATGTTAACAGACGTATCCTTTCCTCAGATTAGACAAGACTGGGTTCTCCCTGGGGTAATTCATGGTCTTTTACAAGATGGCTTGCTTCTTAATGTTAAGCAGTCAGACTTGCTGAAGGGGAAGCTGAACTAATAATCTAGGATCTGCTCTGTCCTCCCTCAGATACCAGAACCTTCTATTTCCCCTTCAAGGACAACTGGATACACATTCAGCCAAAGCGTTATCACTGAGGTTTGCAAGACATTGAGATAGAGCCAGGAGTGGGGGAGTGGAGTGGGGATACTCCCTCCTCCTGTGGGAAAAGTAGAATTTCTAAAGAGGAGGCGTGGGACCATGAGTCTGTGGGGCTTCTGAAGTAGGAGCTGCAAGAAAAGGGTAAGTGGGCATGAAGAGAGGAAATGGGAGAAATGTCCATGGAGCCCTTTTGAAAACTAACACTGTGAAGCTTCCTTTTCAGGCAGGGAAATGAGAAAACTAGATACAGTTCTATCTTCTCTTCATTCCTCTAGCTCTAGCCTACTCTTTTGAGATCGCGGTCAGAGAAGACTTGTGAAAGACTTCAAAGTGGGCAGAAAAGATTACTGGAGGTCCTGCTTAATACATCCTTCCGGGTCATCCCTGCTTTTCATGGTCTCTGGGCTGTTTACAGCCCTGTAGATGGTAGAAAACAGGTAGTAATATAAATGAATTCTTGCTGGTAGGAAAAAGAAATGCAAATAAACCATGTCTGGATTATAATTGATTATTGCTCTGTGGATATTAACCTATTTGGCAACTATTGGTACATTCGCTTCAGCATTCCTGACTACCTCGATGTATGTCCACCGAATATGCTCTTAAACCCGTGGCAACATCTTACTGGTTCCATCATTCATTGTGGAGCTAAAATTTTGACATGTGTTTACTTTATATTTGGATAACAACTGCGATTTCACCTTATTTTTAAAAGAGTTTAACTCTAACAACTTAACAAGTGAGGCAAGGTAGGCACATGTTTGGAATGAGTAGGCAGCGTGAAATTGAGACAGAGAAGTGACCACTATGACTACAGCAGATACCCCAGCTTCCTGATGGGCTATTAGGCTTGATGACCACAAGAATTAGCACGAGTAGAGGCCCAGGGAAGGGCAACACTCAGAAACACTCCCAGCCTTGAGGATCACACTGAATGCCGTGAATGTCCCCTAGAGTTAGCAAGGAACACCCACCCAGAGAGAGACGACCCTGGCCCGTGCTGACCTACATATGGAGCACTGGTCAATCGGGTGGGCATCAGCATAGTGTCGTAACAAATATAATAATGTCATATATAACCAAAAACTGTAATAATCAATGATAATATAGCAGTAGCTTCATTTTTTAAACCCTTATTTTGTGCAAGGCAATGTAGTAAATGCTTTACATTTATTATTATCTCATTTAATAAGATAGATTAATTATATTTATATGACATAGATTAAATTATAGCTCATAATTAATGTGATAATAATTTCTCATTTCTAGGACACTATAATGTAGATACTATCATTTTCCCTATTTTACAGATGAAGAAATTGAAACGGAGACTTACTGAGGTAAGTTACCAGAAACACTCATTGTATAATGCCAGTAGAATGCATACCATTCCACGAGAGTAGGAACTCAAAGTCCTGGGTTCTCATTTTTGTACTTATTGCAGAGAACCAGAACTATTCTCTCAGCTTCCTTGAATCTCTGCTTCTTTAAGAGAGGAAAACAAACACTACCAGATTTTCATAAAGATCAATGAGAAAAATGCTCATCAAAGAGTTCTGAAAACCAGAGTGCTATAGGAAAATAAGGTATTATTACTGGCAAATTGAGGTCATCAATTATCCACATGGTGTTTTTTAATCATTTTATTTTGATCATGATAAGTGTACTCTTCAGTCCCCAACCCCTATTACCCCCATCCCTCCCGCTGACATGGCACTGATGTATTATCTCAAAATTCTGAGATAATAATTCTCTAAACAATCCTCATTGTGATTCTCTTTGCTGTTTTATAACCTCTAATTAGAAAAGGTTAAAGTGGGAGAGAAACCAAAACCAAAACAAGATCCTACCCAATTCTATTTTAACCTAATAAATGCAGCGTCAGCCATCATGTGAGGAGCTGGGAACATAGCAGTAAAGAAGACAGAGTCTCTACTCTCAGGGAGCTTTGGTTTGGCTCCACTCTCCAAGCTAGCAAATACATTTAAATCAACGGGTGTTTATTAAACAACTACTGTGCACATGACACTGCTGTCTACACCACAGGGTGATGCTTTTCACACTTTAGCAGGCACCAGAATCACCTGGAAGCTTTGCTCTCACAGATTCCTACACTCTACCCCCAGATATTCTGATTTGGGAGGTCTGCGATAGGGCCTGACATTCTGTACTTCTAACAAGCACCCACCTGAGGCTGATGCTTGGTTTTAGACCATACTTTGAGTAGCAACCATATATGAGGGGACAGAAATAAATGGGACTTAGACCCTGTGCTCAGGCTGCTATGCTCACTAGCGAGAGTGGCTTGAAAAGAATGTTAGAATGGCAGGGTGAGGGCCCATCACTTTGGAAGCTACTGACTAGTGTCCCAGCAGCACAGGGGATGAAATGGAGGGGAATGGGAAGCAGAGACTGGCCCTCTGAGAAGCACAGGAGGTGGGGTATGTGCAGCGCATTGTGCCTTCCTAAGACTGAGGTACTGGGGTAGAGGTTCAGTTTGTACAACTCTTTCCACTTCATTTTATGACCGCAGGCTGTGTCCTGGGTCATCTCTCTAAGCTCCTTCTCTTTTCTTTTTTTCCTGAACACACAGTCATATCCAGGTTTTCCAAGAGGCTTTTCTCTTTTTTGATGTTTGTCAGAAAGGAAAAATGGAAAAGAAGCTTTACTAAGGTTCTCTCAGTAATCCTTCTCATGACTTCTTGTTGTTGGGCCCAGGCAGTAACTTGAAACATAATGATGGATCTTTAAAGTAAGACTTAAGCTCTGTATCAGAGAAATGCTCAGACTGAAGCAGAGGATCATCCATGCTAGAATGGGGTTGGGGTTTCCAGGCTGAAGAACTGGAGGTGATGGGCAGAAGGGGCCAAGGAGCTACGTGGAGGCCCCATGCCCAGAAATGCGGTGGTGATGCACTGGGGCAGTGGAGTGAGGGTGCTCTGAGGATCTGCTCTTGAGGCTGCCATCAGTGGTTCCCTATTGTGAGGTTAGCTCAGACTGCCTTCCTGTAGGATGCGAGAAAAGAGTTGGCGCTTTAGGAAAGTGGCCATTCCGAAGAGTTTCGTAGCTTGGTAGGGAGGGGAGTGAAAAGGAAAGAAAATGATAAGCAGGGAGGCAAAGAAAAATTATACTCAGGGCCAAGTAATGGACTTAACTGGGGGCTGCTGTCCCTTCCTCAGACCTTGGGTTCTGCATGACAGACCTGCAGAAACGAGGAACCGTCTGCTCTCTGTCAACATCCCATTTCCCTTTTTATTTATTTATTTATTTTTAAAAAGATTTTATTTATTCATTCAAGACACAGAGATAAAGAGAGAAAGAGAGAGAGCACGAGCAGGGGGAGAGGCAGAGAGAGAAGCAGGCTCCCTGCTGAGCCCGGAGCCGGACGTGGGGCTCAATCCCAGGACCCTGGGATCATGACCCCAGCCGAAGGCAGACGCTTAACCATCTGAGCCACCCAGGCATCCCACCCATTTCCCTTTTTAAACTTTCCCTTTCAACATCTCTGAAGCATTGTTCTGTTAATTGCCATAAAAATCATTTAGCTTCAGTGCACGTGCACGCACACACACACACACACGCACGCACACCACACCCCTTTAAAACAACAGTTTTTCCAAATGAACCAGAGCAAAGAGGTTTCTTCATTGGAGAGAACTCTGGCCTCAGGAAACTAGAAAGTATGTAAAGGCCAAGCTCCACAGCTGCTGTTTACCCCTGGTTGCAGAGAATTGCTATTCAATCTTTCATAACCCATCTCAAACCCAGGGCCTAAGGGGTCCAGCCGCCCGCTGTGCACACAAACGAGAGCACGTGTGCAGATATACACCGTCAGGCAGTGGAGAAGCTCTGCTCCTTAGAGTAAGTCCTGGTCTCCTCATGCCTATGATCAGAATGAACCATATTCATCCTAGGTCCCTTGTAGGCAGACAAGGCCATGTGGCATCATTTTGGTGGGAGCGAATTCTAGAAGTCCACCACTCCAATCAGTGAGCAAAACAAGCTAGAGATGATTTATAAGAGCAACACATCATTTAAAAGAAGAGCCATCTCCTTTGCATATTTAACACCCATTCTTCAAGGGCACATCTGTCCTTCCATTTCCTGCTACTCCTATCATGGTGCTTGAGAGGATCATATTAACCAGGAATCATCACATCTTAGATCGAAACAGAACAAAACAACCTATCATCTCTAAGGAAATACACACACACAAAGCACTCAGAGGATTACTGTACCAACAGAAGCACTTCTGGTTCCTGACCAGTACTTCCTAGGTAGGTCAGTCATTTGCGCCTTTGTTACCCTGTATTTTACTTGCAGTTTCCACGCTGTGCTCTTTGTATGGCAGGAGGCTGTCCCTTGCACTGCCTGTTTCCCAGGCTCCCTTGCCAGTTGACTTCACTGAGGGATGCCATCAGGAGACCAGAGAGGGAAGAGGGGAGAAGCTCAGGTCTCTCCTTCTCCTCTGCTTCTGGTGGCTTCTCTAGGAGGGGCAGCAGTCCTCTTTTTCCAGCTGTCAGGAGGTGCCCCCCCCAGCTCATGGCCTTTAGCAATATCACCTGAAACCTGAGTGACCCCCCTCTGCTTGTCTCACTGCCTCTAGTTATATGGGATTAGATGGTCTCTATGGAACAGCCTATCCAAGGTCTATTTTCTGGACTGGATCCTCACTGACACAAGGTGTCAATGTTTAAACAGTTATTCACTGAAACAAAACCGGATGCTATTCTGTAGCTCAAAAGTCTAGGCTGTTTTAGTTACTCAGCTACTGCAGAGGCTTCAACTGCCACATACAATTTGGGATGGATAAACAGTAAGTAATAAACTTAATGTACCTAGAGATGCTCCCATGCTAATTTGTGAACTCTATAAAGATAAAATTTGGTTAAATGGATGTATTTTGTCAGCTGTGTGAACACTGAAGGCTATATACTAGGTTTAGTTACAATGCAGTGGGCACTATTTAATAAATGAAAAGGAAGAGGAAAAATACTCTTATTTTTGAGGAGAAATAAAAAGTAAATGTAGAAAAATATGGGCTATGTTAGGCAAAAGCAATATAGTCAAAATTCTAAAATCCTAGTGTTTACTGAGCTATTTGAAATAACTTCAGGTAGCTTGGGCAAAACAAATAAATTATAAAATGACAAAACCTGATACAACATTTCTTGAGAATTTGAAAGCCTGGTGCAGAGAGGAAAGCTGAAGAATAAGTATTCTTGCTTAACTCCAAAGGAGAGAACCAAAAGCCCAGAGATGAAATTAAAGACAGAAAAATTGGATCTTTGTCTCAGGAAATAAAGTTTCAATCAGATTGTTGAAGTATTCTTCCCTGCTCTCCTCATCATTTTAGGTGGATCTGGTAAGTAAACCCATAAAGCAAATCTTATGCTCACAGGCAGCCAAATTAGGTGGTCCAAAGTTCCTTTAAATTTTTAATTTCTTTGACTTGTAACAATTAATTTATGAGGTGAATGATTGAATTACTTTGACTTACTCCTATTTAATTTGTAATTGATTCAGTCTTAAACCTATCACTAAAAGTTTTTTCAAGGATTTGTTTACTGATACATGGTGAACACCCTATTTGTCCACTGAGGTATGCTTTTATTCCAACTATTAGATTTAAAAATATGTCTAGCCTTAACCACAAAGGGGACTATTGCTTTCGTTAGTCTTAGAAACATAATTAACTCTCCTGCTTTCTGGACATAGCATGTCAGCAATCCGGTTCATAAAAATTCTATTTGCAGAGCAAACATCTGCAATTCCAAGTATCCTTATTTGGCAGTCATGGGTTTCCTCTACCCACTATGCATTTACTTCACTATGACAAGATAATGTCACTCATTTCTCCAGCAAAAGACATTCTAGAGTAAAGAATGAGGGCAAAAGCCCAGCCAAATTGAAGGATGTGATGTGCCCAGGGAATGATAATACTCAGTGTATCTGGAACACCATGTACAGATGGAAGACATTATTAAATTATGTGGATAATGAGTTCCTTTGAGTTTGAAATATTTAATTTTAACCAAAAATTGTTTCTTCTCAGATAGGATTAAAAGGACATTCCTTGAGAACTATGGCTCCCCCCTAGAAAAGGTAGTTTTGACTTCAAAATACCACTGCAGAATTCATTCCTGAAACCTCCTTAGAGGCAAACTTTGGATGGAAGAAGAAGTTTCTAGTTTTAAAATCTCTTTTTCTTAGGAAAAAAAAAAGATAGTAGATACACACATTTAAAAATAATAGGTTCTGGTCCCAGATGGAGACATAGGAAGACCCTGAACTCACCCCCCCCCTCCATGGACATACCACCAAACCTACACCTTTTTATAGAGCAAATCCTCCTGAAGAAGAGCTGAGTGCTGACTGAAACCAGCCAAATGGCTCAGGAGCTGTTCATACTCTCTGGGTTGGAGCTGGTCAGTGCCATGGTTAATGCTCCTCTTTCACCTTAATAATGCAGATGGGAACAGGATCCAGATGCTACAGTGGGCCTGTCTCCTCAGCAGGCACCAAGGTCACTAGCCCACACCAGCCCCAGATGCCCTGGACCACAGAAAAAAGCTGCGGTTTAAAAGAGCCATTAGACTATAAAAGAACCAGCCCTAGAACCCACCCAAAGTGAGGGAGCTGCTGGGACTCTGCATCAGAGGGGCTGGTGAATGCTTGGGTTTACATTGTCCCTCCACCCTGAGAACCTGGGTCGGAGCATGGGTCTGAGTGTTGCAGCTGCCTGCCATCTCAGCAAGCCCTGGACCCTAGCCCACACCAACCCCAGCCACCCCACAAGGTGCCAAAGCACCAGGTCAGTGTTCACTAAGCTCCAATCATCCTACCAAGGCACCACAGGTGCAAAGCACCCTAGAATACTGCAGGGAGACACCACTTGCGCTCTAGATGGCTTGCGAATATACTCCCAGGATAGAGTGCTCCAGGACTTTCTGACTCATGCCTGCTTTGGATCCAGGAACCCTGTCAAAGTGCCTCCTTGTGTGGAGGGTCCCAGAACCCTTGCCCTTGCCTCAGTTCCAGCCAGTCCCTCAGGGCACCCCATCTGTGGTTTAACCCAGGATTTCCCAGCCCGTACCCCATCTCAGTTCCAGTCACCCCACCATGGTGCTCTCTGCACAGAGTGCTCGAGGACATACTGGCTTATACTGGCTTGTACCAGCCTCATCACCCTACCAGAACACCCCCTGTGCTGAGGACTCCACAACATGCCAGCTTGCACTTACTTCAGCTTCACCTGTCCTGCCAGGGAGCCCTCTGCATGGAGAACCCAGAGACCACCCAAGCCTGTACCCACTTCAGCTACAGGTGCCTTGCCAGAGCACTCTATTTGTGGAGTACCCTGACCGCCCGCCCAATCCATACCCCACTTCAGCTCCAGGAGCCCTGCTGGGGTGCCCCCTGTGTGAAACACTCCAGGACACCCCAGCCCAAGCCCTAGCTTGGCTCCGGCTACTCTGCCAGGGCAAACTCTGTATGGAGAGCTCCATGATATCTCAGCTTACACACTCTTCAGCTTCAGCTACCCTGCAGGGCACCTTCTCTGCAGAGAGCCTAGGGACTGCCCTGGCCCATACACACTTCAGCTGTAGTTATCCAACTGGGGCACCTCGGTTTGAGAGCCCCAGGGCCCTCTGGCTTGAGCCCACTTTAATTTCAGCTGTCCTGCCAGCTCTCCATGTGGAGAGCCCAAGGACCACCCTGGCCCAGCTTATGCCCACTTCAACTCCAGCCATCCCACCATGGCACCCCCAGCATGGAGTGCTCCAGGACCCCTAACTCACCCCAGACACAGCTCCAGCCAGCTAGCCAATGTTACCCACAGTATACACAGAGCATGACCATACACAAAACCAGTCCTTCAAATTTAGGACAAGTAGCTGTTCCACCCAATTCATGCAAACAAACAAAGACAATCAAGCAAAACGAGGAGATAGGAATATGCTCCAAACAAAAGAGTAAGACAAAAACTCAGAAAAAGGACTAAATGAAACAGATCTAAGCAATACCTAATAGAGACTTTCAAGTAATGATAATAAAGATGCTCATTAGACTGTTCTTTCAGAACTCAAAACTTCACCAAAGAGATATAAAATATAAAAAAGAACCAATCAGAGTTGGAGAATACAATAACTGAAATGAAAATATACTAGAGGGAATCAATAGTAGATTAGTGGATGCAGAAGAAAGGATCAGTGATATGGAAGACAGGGTAATGGAAAGCACCCAAGCTGAACAGCAAAAAGGAAAAGGAGTTCTAAAAATGAGAATAGATGAAGGGATCTTGTGGAAGCATCAAGCAAACACTCTCATTATAGGAGTTCCAGAAGGAGAAGATAGAGGCAGAGCACTTATAATAGCTCACAACTTCCCTAACTTGGGGGAAGCAAACAGACATCCAGGTTCAGGAAGTACAGAAACTTCCAAATAAGATGAACCCAAAAAGGTCCACACCATGACACATAATAAAATGTAAAAGATTAAAGGGGAGCCTGGCTGGCTGAGTCAATGGAGCATGTGACTCTTGATCTTGGAGTTTTGAGTTCCAGCCCCATGTTAGGTGTAGAGATTACCTAAAAATTAAAAAAAAAGTAAAAGATTAAAGATAAGGAAAAAACTTTAAAAGCTGCAAAAGGAAGCAACTAGTACCATAAAAGGAAAAGCCTGTAATACTATCAGCTGAGTTTTCAGCAGAAACTCTGTAGGCCAGAAAGGAGAGAGATGATACATACAGTGTTGAGAGGGGGAAAAAATTGTAGAACCAAGAATACTCTACCCTGCAAGGTTATCATTCAGAATTGAAAGAGGGATAAAATGTTTTCCAGACAAACATTAAAGGAGTTCATCGCTACTAAACTAGCTTTACAAGAAACGTTAAAGGGAATTCTTTAGTTGGAAAAGAAAAATTACGTAATTACAAGAAAGTTATGGATAAAAACATGTAAAAGATAACATATACATAAAATGTAGAGGAAGAATTAAAACAATTGTTCCTTTAGAATGTGTTCAAAGTGATCAACAAATTAATAAGGACTACTATATACTTATTGTGTATAAATCCCATAATAACCATAAACCAAAAACCTGTAACAGATAGACAAAAAATAAAGAGAAATAAAGCCAAATGTAACACTACAAAAAGTCATCAATCGCAAGGAAAGAGAGAAAAAGAAATAGGGAAGAACTATAAAGACAACCGGAAAACAATTAACAAAATGGCATTAAGTACATACATATCAATAATTACTTCATATGTAAATGGTCTAAATGCTCCACAAAAGACATAGGTGGGCAGAATGGATTAAAAAAACAAAACAAAACATACTGGCACAAAAACAGACACAGAGATCAATGGAACAGAATAGAGAGCCCAGAAATGGACCCTCAACTCTATGGTCAATTAATCTTTGACAAAGCAGGAAAGAATGTCCAATGGAAAAAAAGACAGTCTCTTCAACAAATGGTGCTGGGAACATTGGACAGCCACACGCAGAAGAATGAAACTGGACCATTTCCTTACACCACACACAAAAATAGACTCCAAATGGTTGAAAGACCTAAACGTGAGACAGGAGACCATCAAAATCCTAAAGGAGAACACAGGTAGCAACCTCTTTGACTTCAGCCGCAGCAACTTCTCCCTAGAAACATCGCCAAAGGCAAGGGAAGCAACGGCAAAAATGAACTATTGGGATTTCATCAAGATAAAAAGCTTTTGCACAGCAAAAGAAACAGTCCACAAAACCAAAAGACAACCGACAGAATGGGAGAAAATATTTGCAAATGACATATCAGATAAAGGGCTAGTATCCAAAATCTATAAAGAACTTATCAAACTCAACACCCAAAGAACAAATAATCCAATCAAGAAATGGGCAGAAGACATGAACAGACATTTTTCCAAAGAAGACATCCAAATGGCCAACAGACACATGAAAAAGTGCTCAACATCGCTCGGCGTCAGGGAAATCCAAATCAAAACCTCCATGAGATACCACCTCTCACCAGTCAGAATGGCTAAAATTAACAAGTCAGGAAATGACAGATGTTGGCGGGGATGCGGAGAAAGGGGAACCCTCCTACACTGTTGGTGGGAATGCAAGCTGGTGCAACCCCTCTGGAAAACAGTACGGAGGTTCCTCAAACAGTTGAAAATAGAGCTACCATACAATCCAGCAATTGCACTACTGGTTATTTACCACAAAGATACAAATGTAGGGATCCTAAGGGGTATGTGCACCCCAATGTTTATAGCAGTGATGTCCACAATAGCCAGACTGTGGAAAGAGCCAAGATGTCCATTGACAGATGAATGGATAAAGAAGATGTGGTATATATACACAATGGAATATTATGCAGCCATAAAAAGGAATGAGATCTTGCCATTTGCAATGACGTGGATGGAACTGGAGGGTGTTATGCTGAGCGAAATAAGTCAATCAGAGAAAGACATGTATCATATGACCTCACTGATATGAGGAATTCTTAATCTCAGGAAACAAACTGAGGGTTGCTGGAGTGGTGGGGAGTGGGAGGGATGGGGTGGCTGGGTGATAGACATTGGGTAGGGTCTGTGCTATGGTGAGCGCTGTGAACTGTGCAAGACTGTTGAATCACAGATCTGTACTTCTGAAACAAATAATGCAATATATGTTAAGAAAAAAGAAAAAGAAGAAGATAGCAGGAGGGGAAGAATGAAGGGGAGTAAGTCGGAGGGGGAGACGAACCATGAGAGACGATGGACTCTGAAAAACAAACTGAGGGTTCTAGAGGGGAGGAGCGTGGGGGGATGGGTTAGCCTGGTGATGGGTATTAAAAAGGGCACATTCTGCATGGAGCACTGGGTGTTATGCACAAACAATGACTCATGGAACACTACATCAAAAACTAATGATGTAATGTATGGTGATTAACATAACAATAAAAAATTTTTAAAAAACAAAACAAAACAAAAAGAAGAACCATCTACATGCTGCTTGCAAGAGACTCATCAGACCTAAAGATACAAACTGAAAGTAGAAGAATGGAAAAAAGTCTTCCATGCATATGCAAGTGGAAAAAAAGCTGGGCTACCAATACTTTTATCAGACAAAAGAGACTTTACATAAAGACTGTAACAAGAGACAAAAGGGGGCATCACATAGAATAAAGGGGCCAATCCAACAAGAGGATATAAAATTGTAAATATGCACCCCACAGAGAAGAACCTAAATACATAAAGCAAATATTAATAGGCAACAAAGGAGAAGTTGACAGTAATATAATAATAGTAGGGGACTTTAACATACCATGTACATCAATAGGCAGATCATCAAGGCAGAAAATCAGTAAGGAAACAGTGTCTTTGAATGACATATTAGACCCAAAATAACTAAAAACACATTCTCTTCAAGTATACATGGGACATTCTCTTGAATAGGTCACAGTTAGGCCCCAAAACAAGTCTCAGATTTAAGAAGACTAAAATCATATCACACATCCCTTCTGACCACAGCAATATTAAACTAGAAGTTAATCACAAGAAAGAAAAAAACTGGAAAAAACACACAAATACATGGTACAACATTCTACTAACAGCCAATGGGTCAACAAAGAAAAATGAAAATGAAAACACAACATTCCAAAATCTTTGGCATGCAGTGAAAGCAGTTCTAAGAGGGAAACCTCTTAGAACTTAGCAATGCAGGTCTCTGTCAAGAAACAAGAAAAAACTCCAATAAACAATCTAGGAAATAAAGGAAATGGAGACTAAAAAACAACAACAAAACACAAAAATATCAATGAATGCAAGAACTCCTTTTTTGAAAAAATAGACAAAATTGATAAACTTTTAGCCAGACTCATCAAGAAAAAAAGAGAGGACTCAAAATCAGAAACAAAAGAGGAGAAGTAACAATTGGTACTAGAGAAATACAAGAACTCTAAGAGAACATTACAAAAAATTTTATGTCAACCAAATGGACAACCTAGAAGAAATGGATAAATTCTTGGATACATAAAATCCTCCAAAATTGAATTGGGAAGAAATAGAAAATCTGAAGAGACCAATTACTAGTAATGAAATTGAATCAGAATAAAAAAATCCCAAAAAACAAAAAGTCCAGGATCTGATGGATGTGCAGGCAAATTCTACCAAAGATTTAAAGAAGAGTTAATACCTATTATTCTCTAAGTACTCCAAAAAGTAGAAGAGGATAGAGAGCTTCCTAGCACATTCCAGGAGGCCGGCATTGCTCTGATACTAAAACCAGACAAACACACTATGAAAAAAGAAAACTACAGATCAATATCCATGATGAAATAGATGTGAAAATCCTCAAGAAATATTAGCAAATCGATCAAGTAGAATTTATTCTGGGTAAGCAAGCATGATTCAATATTTGCAAGCCAATCTACATAATACACCCCATCAATGAAACGATAAAAATTATATGATCATCCCAATAAATGCAGAAAGCAATTGACAAATTCAACATCTGTTCATGGTAAAAACTCAAAGTGAATTTAGAGGGAACATAGTTCAAAATAATAAAGGCCATATATGAGAAACTCACAGCTGACATACTTACTGGGGAAAAACTGAAAGCCTTTTTTTTCTGTTGCTCTAAGGTATTTTGTATACTTTTGTGCAAGTGAGTAATTAAATTTCTTTATTCAGTTAGTAACTTCCTTTTTATTTATTTTTATATAATTTTATTTTTTATTATGTTATGTTAGTCACCATACAGTACATCATTAGTTTTTGATGTAGTGTTCCATGATTCATTGTTTGTGTACAACACCCAGTGCTCCACGCAGAACGTGCCCTCTTTAATACCCATCACCAGGCTAACCCATCCCCCCACCCCCTCCCCTCTAAAGTCCTCAGTTTGTTTCTCAGAGTCCATAGGCTCTCATGGTTCGTCTCTCCCTCCAATTCCCCTTCATTTTTCCCTTCCTTCTCCTAATGTCCTCCATGCTATTCCTTATGTTCCACAAATAAGTAAAACCATATGATAATTGTCTTTCTCTGTTTGACTTATTTCCCTTAGCATAATCTCCTCCAGTCTTCTAAATTAAGAAGAAGACAATAATGTCCAATCTCACTACTTTTATTCAACATAGGACTGGAAATTCTACCCATAACAATCAGATTAGAAAAAGAAATACGAGGCATCCAAATTGGTAAGGAAGAAGTTAAACTATCATTATATGCAGATGACATGATACTATGCATAGAAAACCCTAAAGACTTCACCAAAAAACTATCAGAATAAATGAAGTCAGTAAATTGCAGGATAGAAAATTAATATGCAGACATCAATCATATTTCTATACACTGATAACAAAGTAGCAGAAAGAGAAATGAAGAAAACAGTTCCATTCACAATTGCACAAAAAATCAAATACCTAGGAGTCTTCGGCTCAGGTCATGATCCTGGAGTCCCGGGATCGAGTCCTGCATCGGGCTCCCTGCTCAGCAGGGAGTCTGCTTCTCCCTCTGACCCTCTTCCCTCTTGTGCTCTCTATCTCTCATTCTCTCTCTCTCTCAAATAAATAAACAAATACCTAGGAGTAATTTTAACCGCAGAGGTCAAAAACCTGTACTCTGAAAAGGGTAATATTGATAAAAGAAGTTCAAGATGACAGAAATGCAAAGCAATTCCATGCTCATGGATTTAAAGAATTTTCATATTACCCAAAGCAATCTACAAATTCACTGCAATCCCAGTCAAAATGCCGACATTTTTCACAGAACTAGAATAATCCTAAAAATTGTATGAAATCACAAAAACCACAAATTGCAAAAGCAATCTTGAGAAGGACGAATGAAGCAGGAGGTATCATCACAATCCCAGATTTCAGAATACACTACAAAACTGTAGTTAATCAAAACAGTATGGTACTGGCAGAAAAAGACATGTATAGATTAATAGAACAGAAAAGAGAGCTCAGAATAAAACCAATGCTTATATGGTCAATTAATGTATGACAAAGGAAGAAAGAATATACAATGAGGAAAAGACAGTGTCTTCAACAAATGGTACTGAGAGAACTGGACAGCTACACCCAAAAGAATGAAACTGGTCCACTTTCTTATGCTATACATAAAAAGAAACTGAAAATGGACCAACCAAGTAAATGTGAGATATGAAATCATAGAAGTCCTAGAAACAAACAGGCAGCAATTTCTTTAACATTGGACTAGGCAACATTTTTTTCACTATCTCTCCTCAGGCAAGTGAAACAAAAGCAAAAACAAACTATTGGCACTACACCAAAATAAAAAGCTTGCACGGTGAAGGAAATCATAAAAAAAAAAAAAAGAACAAGCAACTTACTGAATGGAGGAAGGGAAGATATCCACAAATGATATGACTCATCCAGATTTAATATCAAAAACATGTAAAAAAAACAAAAACAAAAACAAACTTGTGCAACTCAACACCAGAAAAAAAAATTTTTTTTATTTAAAAATGGGCAGAATGGGGCACCTCGGTGGCTCAGTCGTTAAGCGTCTGCCTTCGGCTCAGGTCATGATCCCAGGGTCCTGGGATTGAGCCCCGCATTGGGTTCCCTGCTTAGTGGGAAGCCTGTTTCTCCCTCTCCCACTCCCCCTGCTTGTGTTTCTGCTCTCGCTATCTCTCTTTGTCAAATAAATAAATAAAATCTTTAAAAATAAATAAATAAATAAAATAAAAATGGGCAGAAGACCTGAAAAGATATTTTCTCAAAGACAAAGAGATGGGCAACAGACAAATGAAAAGATGTTCAATATCCCTCATTATCAGGGAAATAAAAATCAAAACTACAATGGGGTTTCACTCCACACCTGTCAAAATAGCTAGAATCAAAAAGACAAGAAATAACAAGTGTTGGCAAGGATGTGGAGAAAAAGGAACCCTTGTGCACTGTCGGTGGGAATGTGAATTGGTACCCAGCCATTGTGCAAAATAGTATATGGATTCCCCCCCAAATTCAAAATAGAAATATGCTATGATCCAGTAATTCCACTACTGGTTAACTACCCAGAGAAGACAAAATCACCAATTCAAAAAATATATGCACCCCTATGTTTACTGAAACCCTATTTACAATAGCCAAGATAGGAGGCAACCCAAGTGGCTATCTGTAGATGAATGAACAAGGAAGATGTGGCATATATATACAATGGAGTATTGCTCAGCTATGTAAGAAGATGAGATCTTCCCATCTGCAACAACATGGGTGGATCTAGAAGATGTTATAAATGAAGTAAGTCTGACAGAGAAGGACGAGTACCATATTATTTCACGTATACATGGAATCTAAAAACAAAACAATGAGTAAAATATGAGCAAAAAGCAAACACAGACCCATAAACACAAAGAACAAACATGGTTGCCAGAGGGGAAAGAGATGGGGGAATGGGCAAAATGGGTGAAGGCCAGTAGGAAATACAGTCTTCTAGTTAAGAAATGAGTAAGTCACGGGGATAAAAGGTACAGCATAGGGAATACGGTTAATGGTATTGTAGTGGCATTGAATGGGGACAGACGGTAGCTACAGTTGGGGTGAGCACAGCCTAATAGAGAGATCTTGAATCACTATGTTGTATACCCAAACGAATGTACCATTATGCATCAACTACACGTCAATAAAAAATATATCTATGATCCTTGAATCTTAACATTTTCAAAGGTGGGTGATAGTTACAAATAAAAAACAGAAGAACTCCAGACACTATAGGAAACTCCCAAAATTCACATTTGCCTCAAACTAAATTTGAAACTTGAAAATGAGTGTTAATTTGTAGCTGTGAGCTCTCTAGCAGGAGAAAGATCACCAGTACTTAGAAATGCCCTGCTTCCCAACTGCAGTGACCATCAAAATGACACCATTTTGGCCTGACACACTTCCTTAAAAAGCATGACCTGTCAGAGAAAGACAGAAGCAGAAATTATCTACTGGATTCATGTTCCTATTACCCAGAAAATTTTGAGATACAAATCCAAACAATAATTTCCAAAAAAACAACCAACCAAACAAAAAACCCAAACTGGCTACTCTGACCACCAAGCCCATTCTATTTTCTCATCCTGAATTTGAAGAGAGAAGACGACATCATTACTAGGCCATTCTGGTTGGGTGGGAGATGCCACTATTCAAATCTTGCAAAGATATCAAAGCATCTCCATCTCCTCCTCTCCACTGGTGACTCTTCACCCCACCCCCCACCTGCCATGGATACTGGCATGGCATGAGATAGTTGGTTTCTACCCATGAGTCTACTGAGATGAACGCCTTGGTTTATTTGAGTGGTTAAGGGCCAAAGGTACCAGTGTTCATTGTGGCCATACTCTTCTCTTTGAAAAACAAAAGCAATGGGTTTCTTCCAATGATTCTAATAGTGGTTGTTGACTGGAGGTGATTTGGTGTGCTGGGTGATATTCGGCACTACCTGGAGACATTTTTGATTGTCATGGCTTCGGGAAGGAGGTGCTACCAGTATTCAGTCAATAGGGACCAGAGATGCTACTAAAAAACCTTCAATGTACATAATATCAGCCCCCCTTCCCCAACCAAGAATTACCTAGCCCAAACTGTCAACAGTATACCATGGGAGAGGAGCCCTGTTTTAACATACCAAAGGATTTATTTTCTTAAATAATCATTTATCCAAGGACCTTCTGCTTTTACCTTTGTATAAAGTCAGAGTAGCAGCGTCTGATTAGTTCAAACGAACTCAAAATAGCTACTTGGCTTGCTTTGAAGAAGCACAAAGCAACAACCAACACCTCAACACTTACAGCTATTGCTTTACAGACAAAGTGAAAAAACATATCCAAAATGCCATAGAGAATAGACACTGTTTTTAAGTAGAATTCTTTTTTGAGGGCGTGGCATTTTTCAGATTCAATAACAGCATTCTGGTCGTTTTCCTGGGGTGGGGTGGCACAGGGTCTGGGACTAGGTGGAAAAAATTTAAACTTTCCTATCTCCTTCCTGTGGTTTACCAGAGGTTTCAATATCTTTTCATCACTAAGCGTATCCCAGATGATCCTATTTTTTACTTAATCCCTTTTTCCTCCTCACAACCTAAAACTGAGGAATTGGCTGCTTGAATTCATTCTTCTTAGAGTAATCACAAGAGTTATCATTGACTGAGCACATAGTATGTGTTACGAGCTTATAAAAGGATTTTTTCGCATTGGGGCTCATTTAATACTCAAAACAATGCCATGACATGTGACTCATGTTATCCCCATTTCGCAGTTGAGTAAAATGAGGCAGAGGGAGTTTAATCATCTTGCCTAGAAATGCACAGCTTGTCAGTGGAGGTGTAGGAGTGTAAACCGAGGGGATACAGCTCGAGAGCCAGCACCTTTAGTTTTTACACTGATGTTTAGTCTAGAAGATTAGATACTCCCTCCCTCTCTCTTCATACATTTCCCCTCCTTCCCTTACAATAATTCTGCTGGATAAGTATCCATCTTTGGCCAGGTTTCTTAAAGTGACAGGAAAAAAATAACAAGGCAGGCCAATAACCTTTTTAATAGAAATTCAAAGACCTATATTGAAAAAACTAGGACCCTGATCATATATGGACCTCATATTTATACCCTCTGGCCACCATCCTTTCCACACTCTCATGGTGGAGGGGGTTGTCATTGTTCAGGGTGGTGGACTTTGTACCACTCCCCCATCTGCCATCCTTGCCTTTGCCTACAGGGGCTGAGCACTCACATTACCTTTCCAGGAGTATCTCTTGCTACTCTTCTGCTCTCAAGTTATTCACACTTTCTTAAACAAGCCCAACTTTGCATTCAGGCACCTTTTTCAGGTTCTGTGCCTAGAATTCCATCTCTTTTCTTTCTGCATACGCCAAGTCTGTCTGTCTTTCAATTCCCAGATCAAGCTCCAACTTCAAGTGATACTTCCTTTTCTCTTGGTTCTTAACAGCCCTTGCTAGCTCTAGTGTTCGTTTGGCTCCTAATTCTATGCGATATTATTTTATAGTGTTATAAAAGCATTATACAGGAGTATTTTTCTTCTGAGTTATGGAGTTGCATTCTAGAAAATACAAGGAGTGTCTAAGACTTCCTTGCATTCTCCCAAGTATTTAACAGTAACAAGTAAGTATTTAGCGAATGATTGAATAGGGGAAGGGAGGGAAAACTGAATGGGAAGTCATCAGAGAGGGAAACAAACCATGAGAGACTCTTAACTATAAGAAACAAACTGGGGGTGGCTGGAGGGGAGGTGGGGGGGGGATGGGGAAACTGGGTGATGGGCATTAAGGAGGGCACGCGATGTGATGAGCACTGGGTGTTATACGCAACTGATGAATTACTGAACTCTACATCTGAAACTAATGATGTCCTCTATGTTGGCTAATTGAATTAAATTAAAAAAAGAAAAATTGACAAAATAAATGAGTACAGTTTGGTGAAAACTGACCATTCTAGTTCTGAAACTGAATTTAGATATCTAGACAAATGGAAACCCAGGTAAGTTAAAACAAAAGAAAAACAAACCTATATCCATCCCCAGTGCTAGCTTTTCCTCCACCATTGCAATCTCCACTATACCCAAATGACAAGGAACACCCCCTGTAGGGAATGGATGCTTGGGGAAAAGCTGGGGAATGACCAAATAAAAACATTATCTTTAGGCCTTTGTTAACATCAAAACATGATACAAATATTTTAATTTCAACTTTTTTGCTAAAGAAGTCACAGTTTATCTATTGTAGGTGTTCTTTTTAGTAGAAGAGAATGTTATTTTGAGTGCTTGTGTATGAATTCAGGCTCTGAATAAACAGTGCTGACACTTTACTGCTATGCAGGAAACACACCCACACGCACACCCACCACTGTGTACAGCTCATTTTTTTTCCTCCTGTGGCATTCAGGCCAAACCAGCTCTAAATTAACATTCTTTCCTAAATTACTCTTTATTGCAAATAAGGTGCTAAAGATGTGCTACAATGGTGGTTTAAGGAACACAAAAATCTCTTTGGGGGTAAGAGAGCACCTGGGAAGTCAGGGGATTTATGTGCAGCCTGTGTCTTGCTCATACCCCTTCCCTAGTTGGGAATTTGCCTGAGGAGGAAGAAACGTAGATGGAACATGAGCAATTCATGTGGATTCTAGAAGATCAGAAACCTGGGGGAAGTAAGAGGAAAGTAAAGCACACAAGAAAAGAAAAATTCTAATTGAAAACCCTGATTAAAATCGACGTGGCTCCTGGCACTTGAATGCAGAGGAAGACAAGAAAAATGGCTGGCCAATTGTTTTTTGCCAGCTATCCTGGAAAGAAAAGGAAAAAAAAAAAAAAAACATGGGTCATCTGAAGACATGTCACCAGTAATTTCTGTCAAAGAAATCCATTGTACGATAACTGGATTTAGAAAAAGAACAATTAGCTAAAGATTCCCACAGTTTATAAGAATTTTGTATTGTTTTTGAAACCCAGAGAACAGGCTGAATTCCTTTAAAGCTCATTGTTGTGGACACCTTTATTTTTCTGGTCTCCTAAGCTATCTTTTATTGAGAATTTACGCTTTTCAACCCAACTGTGGAATAAATCACCCCACCTGAGACTATGTAGCAGATGTGACACTAACAAAGTTCCGGATCGTTTGCAGAAGGCAAACTGGTCCTGAGAAAATAGGCTGGCAGACATAATCAGAATCTGCTCTTAGTTTTTACAGAGTTGGGTTTTTTGTTTTTTTTTTTTTAAGATTTTATTTGACAGAGAGATCGAAGGTGAGAGGGAGAGAGGGAGAGAGCACAAGCAGGGAGAGCGGCAGGCAGAGGGAGAAGCAGGCTTCCCGCTGAGCCCCCCAGGCTCCCCATAGTTGGTTTTTAAGAAAATTAATTTACTCCTGATAGTGAACAGCAACAGCTTATCTGGTAAGCCTTCCACACCTCAGTGGCTGCTCACTGATTTGGATACCAAAAGCCACATTTTACATTTGACAGTCTCTGCTATAAAAATGAAAAGGCATTTATGATCTCATCAGAAAACCCCAAAACTTAAACCCTTTGCCTAATGCAGGGAACTTGTTTTACTTTATTAACCACATTTCCCCAAAATGGAGCTTGCCTGCCTAATGCTTCTGGCATAATACTAAGAGGCTGGAGAAGACAAAGGTGCCACCTAGGAGCTAGCCCACTCTGTCCAGAGAGTTAATACCAGAAAATTTGATTACAGAGTTGACACTTCAGTGTTGTAACAACACTTTATTGTGACAGCCCTTTATTAAATGGATAGAAAAATCTACTTGATTTTTTCTGGGACAGCTCAGTTATGTATTATCATGACCCTCCTAAAACCAGATCTTGGTTATAGAGGAACACCCTTAATTATGAGAACTGCAAGTCAGGCAGGAGATTGCTACTGGCTGCTTCCAAATCAGTTTTCCTCTCTCCGAGACAGGACCTCCAGCTAGAGACACCATTTCCCAGCCTCCTCACAACCAGACATGCCTAACCATCTGTGATGGTTCATCTTCTGTGGTAACTTGACTTGGCCAAAAAAAGGCCAGATAGCAGTTAAATATTATCTCTGCGCATTTCCAAAAGAGATCCACATTTGAATTGGTGCACCGAGTAAGGCAGATGGTCTTCCCCAATGTGGTGGGCATCATCCGGTATGTTGAGGGCCTTCATAGAACCGAAGGATGGAGGAAGATTGAGTTTTTTGTCTGCCTTGGAGGATGGCTAGGAACACGGATTTTCTCTTGCCTTTGGCACACCTGGTTCTCAGGCCCATAGACCAGGGTAAAACCCTATACCATCCGTTCTATAGCTTTCACACTTTCCAACTCTACCACCAGCTAATCTGGGTCTTCCCTTTGCAGACAGCACATTGTGGGCTTCTCAGTCTCCATCATCATGTGAGCAGATTCCTTGTAATCAATCTCTCTACATGTATCTATAGAGTATACATATCCTACTGGTTCTATTTCTCCGGATAACACTACTGCAATGACTAAGCTCTGGTCAATAGAAAGGGAGCAGAATGGGTAAGGGCAACTTTTACCTTGCTCCCTGGAAGCCAAGTACTTGCTCTGGACCATCTCACATGCCCCATATTGTAGTAATGTGGATCAGGCCAAGATCTGGCTTCCACCATGCAGAGGAGGTTAATGCTCCAGTGAAGACCTTGGCGAACATGGCCATCCTTCCAGCTTTGTCTGGTCAGGTTATTAAAGGAAACTGAAAGCAGTATCTTATATATTTTAGACTTGGATTTTAGGGGCTTTTTGTTACAGCAGCTTAGCCTTTAGATGACCTAACAGCCAATTTTTGTTTCAACTTGTGTAGATTACATGCACCCACCTACTGCAGTATCCCTCTCCTAGAAAAGACTCTGAGCCCTTTGTGCAGATTCTAAGCCCAGTGCTGAAAGCTGGGAAATACTTTTCAAGTCCTATTTTTCAACAGCTGATGGAATCAAGTCATTAATTTTAAAAGTTGGAATTTCTAAGATGTACCAGCCCAGTTATAATCTTTCCTAAATCAGCTGCCATGTTCATTAGGTGTGAGCTAATATTTCTTCCTGTGAACATATGAAGTTTCTGTACGATTTCCTTGTCCTTTAGGAGTGAGCACGCAAAACTATTGCACTATACATGCACTCTCTCTTATGCACAAACACTAAAGAAACCCAGCTGAGTGCTTATTTGTCTTCCCTTTGAAACTGGAATTAATGTGCGCTAGCCCCTTAGTAAGGAATATGGGTTCGGTTACAAATGGGGAAAAAAAAAACACCTCTGTCATTCTAAATGTATTTTCTAGATTTATGGAGGTAAGATGACAATTAAAAATTGTAAACATTTAAGGTATATCACTTGAGGTTTGATATACCCTTGACCCTTGAACCACGAGTTTGAACTGCACAGGTCCTCTTGGAAACAATTTTTTTTTTAAACACACTGAAATACTACAAATGTATTTTCTATTCCTTATGATTTTCTTACTAACATTTTCTCTTCTTTAGCTTACTCTATTCCAAGAATACAGTACATACTACAACATATAAAATGTATTAATTGACTGTTTCTGCTAAGGTTTCCAGTCAAGAGCAGGCTACTACTAAATTTTGGGGGAGTCAAAAGTTATACGTGGATTTTCAACCGTGTGGTAGGTTGGTGCCCTTAACTCTGGCATTATTCAAGGGTCAGCTGTACATATGCCTTGTGGAATAGTCATCACAAACAAGCTAATTAACAAGTCCATCATCTCCTACACGTACCATTTGTGTTTTTTTTTTCCAGTGAGCACTTAGAATCTTCCCTCATAGCAAATTTCAAGTGTACAATACTGTTAACATAGTCAAATTTTTGTACAAGTAAACCTCATTTTATTGTGTTTCAATTTATTGTGCTTCACAGATACTGCATTTTACAAATTGAAGGTTTGTGGCAACCGTGTGTTGAGTAAGTCTATCAGTGCCATTTTACCAATAGCATTTGCTCACTTCAAGTCTGTGTCACCTGTTGGTAACTCTCAGAATATTTCAAACTTTTTCATTATTATATTTTTATAGTGATCTCTGATCAGTGATCTTTGATGTTATTATTGTAATTGTTTAGAGACGTCAGGAATCACAACCATATAAGACAGCTAATTTAATAGAATAATGTTGTGTGTGTTCTGAATGCTCCACAGACCAGAGATTCCCCCTGTCTCTCTTCTTCTCCTCATGCCTCCCTATTCCCTGAGACACAATATTGAAATCAGGCCAATAACCCTACAGTGGCCTGTGAGCATTCAAGTGAAAGGAGGAATCACACATCTCTCATTTCAGGGCATAAGTTAGAAATGATTAAGCTTAGTAAGGATGCAATGTCAAAAGCCAAGAGAGGCCTAGCATCATGCTAAACAGTTAGCCAAGTTGTGAATGCAAAGGAAGAGTTTTTGAGGGCAATTAAAAGTGCTACTCCAGTCAATGTTTGGATGGTAAGAAAGCCTAATAGTCTCACTGCTGAGAGGAAGAAAGTTTTAGTGGTTTGGATAGGTGATCAAACCAGCCATAACATTCCCTTAAGCCAAAGCTTACTCCACGGCAAAGCCCTAACTCTCTCCAGTTCTGTGAAGGCTGAGCAAGGTGAGGAAGCTGCGGAAGAAAAGTTGGTTTGGCAGGTTGAAGGAAGAAAGTTGTCTCCATAACAAAAGCTCAAGGTGAAGCAGCAAGTGTCAATGGAGAAGTTGCAACAAGTAACACAGAAGATACAACTATGATAATTCATGAAGGTAGCTACACTAAATGATAGATTTTCAACATAGACAAAATTGCCTTATATTGGAAGGTGCCATCTAGGACCTTCATAGCTATAAAGAAATCAATGCCTGGTTTCAAAGGACAGGGTGGCTCTCTTGTTAAGGGCTAATGCAGCTGGTGACTTCAAGTTGAAGCCAATGCTTATTTACTGTGCTGAAAATCTTAAGGCCCTTAAGAATTATGCAACATCTATTCTGCCTGTGCTCTACAAATGGAATGACGCTAGAATGATGGCACATCTGTTTACAACATGGTTTACTGAATATTTTAAGCCCATTGTTGACGTTTACTCGGAAAGAAAGATCTCTTCCAAAATATTATTGCTCATTGACAATGCACCTGGTCACCCAAGAGCTATGATGGAGATGCACAACAAGATTAACATTTTCATGGCTAACACAACATCTATTCTGCAGCCCGTGGAGCAAGGAGCAATTATGATTTTCAAATTCTTCTTATTTAAGAAATATATTTTGTAAGGCTACAGTTGCCATAGACAGTGGTTCCTCTGATGAATTTGGGCAAAGTAAATTGAAATCCTTTGGAAAGGATTCACCATTCTAGATATCACTAAGTATATTCATGAAGCATAGGAAGAAGTCAAAATGTCAACATTAACAGGAATTTGAAAGATGTTGATTCCAGCACTCATGGAGGACTTTGAGGTGTTCAGGATGTCAGTGAAGGAAGTAACTATAGATGTGATGCAAAGAGCAAGAGAATTATAATTAGAAGTGGAGGCTGAACGTGTGACTGAATTGCTGCAGTCTCAAGGTAAAACTTGAATGGATGAGGAGTTGTTTCTTATGAATGAGCAAAGAAAGTGGTTTCTTGAGATGGAATCTACTCCTGGTGAAGATGCTGTGAAGAATGTTGAAATGACAACAAAGGATTAAAAATATTACATCAACTCATTTGATAAAGCAGTGGAAGGGTTTGAGAGGACTGACTTCAATTTCAAAAGTTCTACTGTGGGTAAAATGCTGTCAAGCAGCATCACATGCTACAGAGAAATAATTTGTGAAATCAGGAGTCCGTCAATGCAGCAAATGTTATTGTTGCCTTACTTTAAGAAATAGCAACAGCCACCACAACCTTCAGCAACCACGACCCTGATCAGACAACAGCCAACAATATCAAGGCAACTTCCACAGGCAAGAAGACTGCAACTTGCTGAAAGCTCAGATGATGGTCAGCATTTTTTAGAAACATTTAATTAAGGTATGTACCTTGTTTTTTTAGACAATGCTACTGCACACTTAATGAAGCACAATACAGCAAAAACATAACATTTTTATGCACTGGGAAAATCTGACTCATTTAATTACAATTTTCCCTCTAATGAAATGATTTGGAACTGAACCTGCAATATCTCGTTTTATCTCCAGAACCTATTCATCTTGTTTATTTGAAACTTGTCCAGCATCTCCCCCCATTTCCCCCTCCAACCAGTAACCACCAGTCTACTTTCTGTTTCTAGGAGTTTGGCTACTTTAGATTCTACATATAGGTGAGATCATGAAAAATTTGGCTTTCTGCATCTGGCTTAATTCCCTCAGCAGAATGTTCTCCAAAGTTCATCCATGTTCTTGCAGTATTTCCTTCTTTTTTTAAGGTCAAATAATATTCCAGGATGTGTGAGTGACATAGATATGCATCACATTGTTTTTATCCTTTCATCCATGGATGCATATTTAGGTTGTATCCATATTTTGGCTACGGTGAGTAATGCTGTAATGTACATGGCAGTGTAGATATCTCTTTGAGATACTGATTTCCTTTGCATATAGAACCAGAAGGGGGATTGTTGGAGCATAATACAGGTTTTATTTTTTTTTTAAAGATTTTATTTATTTATTTGAGAGAGAGAGAGAGAATGAGAGATAGAGAGCATGAGAGGCAAGAGGTTCAGAGGGAGAAGCAGACTCCCTGCTCAGCAGGGAGCCCGATGTGGGACTCGATCCCGGGACTCCAGGATCATGACCTGAGCTGAAGGCAGTCGATTAACCAACTGAGCCACCCAGGCGCCCCATAATACAGGTTTTAAAAAATTTTTTTAAAGAAACCCCATACTCTTTGCCACGACGGCCATACCAACTTACATTCCCGCCAACAGTATATAAATGGTCCCTTTCTCCGCATCTTCCCCAATACCTGTTATCTTTCATCTTTCTGATAATTGACCTAACAGGTGTGAGGACAGAGCCCACTGTTTTGATTTGCATTTCTCTTATGATTAGTGAATTTGAGTACCTATGCATTTACTTCTTGGTTATTTGTGTATCTTCTTTTGAGAAATGTCTATTGACATCCTTTGCCCATATTTTTAATTGGGCATAGGGAGGGTTGAAGGGATTTTTGGGTGTGGATAAAAGTTAGATTGATTTATTATAACCAAGAGCAGGGTTTTGTTTTTGTTTTTGTTTTTACTTTTAAATACAGCATACTTTTTCATGCCTCTAGTTTTAAAAAACTCCTAAATTCCTATTTCTCTTAGTTATATAATTCCAAGGACTCATAGAAAAAATCTGTGTAATACATCACTCAAAATGTAAATTTTTACATATTAGTGTGGTTTGAATGCTGGTTTTATGGAAAATAGAGAGAATGTGGCTCTGTATTTCCTTTGCTATAGGGTCATTTCAGTAACATTTGCTAAGGGGAAGAAACTCAAAACGCTGAGTACTTGGAGGCCATTAAACTTTTCAGGACTGATTGAAGTAGCAGATTCTCCCCAGCTAGTATTTGCTAACTCCCAGCAAAGTCACCTCGGTCTTACAACAAGTTGTTACATCGCCACATTTAAAGAGTCAACTTTCTGCAGAGCAAGGTAAGTCCCATTATCAGCAGGTCTTACTAACATCTCCAAAGGGTTGACCTCTGGCCAGAAAACTGAAGAGCCCATTTTTAAGACTGAAATATTAATTTCATTTATTTTTATTATTTTTCTTTTTTAAAGAAATCTCTATGCCCAACATGGGGCTTGAACTCATGACGTTGAGATCAAGAGGCACATGCTCTACTGACTAAGCCAGCCAGGAACCTGTATATTTATTTCAAATTCCATAACTTTCATAATTATCTGTGATTAGGAGATGATGCCATGGTGTGGCCCAATTGGGGGGGGACTTCAGATGAAAAAGATCAGAATTTTAGAGTTGCAAAATCCTTTCAGGAATCCAATCTTTAGTGATTGGCTGTTTTTGAATTTTAACCTAGTCTCGGAGGTTCCCCAGACACTCACATGCTCCTGGTTCACACTCACGTTACACTGGAACGGCATACCCTCTGTATCATACACTACCCTGTAACACGGCACCAGTTTCACATATGACGCGATGATGAAGTTCTGCATGTTGCTCGAATTCCTCATCCCGATTGTTCATCATGTCATGCAATGATGGCCTCGTCCAGATTTGTGCAGCTGAACCTTGGAACTCTAACTGAGACCTCTGGTTGTTATTTCAAGCACGTGCTTATGTCTTTCTTTGCTAAAAACCCTCTATAGTCCAAGGGAGGGAGAAACCACTCCAGCCTAAGAGTAGGGAGGGCTCTGTAGAGAAGACAGACGTACAGAGCAACTCCTCATGGGGGCGTCATAGACAGAGCCCTCGGCCAGAGGCTTTTGCAGCCCCTTGGATAATCCTTTGTCTATCTGGACCCTCAGGAATGTACCCAGGGCAAATGCATTTATGCTGCTAAATACACTGATGGTGAAAAAAATATCAATCATTCCAGGTGGGAAGGAAGTAACTCTGGACTCATGTGGTAAAGCCGTATTTTCACTAGGAATGACTAGGAATGACTGGACAGAGCGTGCAAAATTATTCTATATTTGGTTACACAAGAGAATAAAGGGATTTATCAAAGCTCTCTCAAAACTGAACTAGAACCTAAGAATTCAGTCTCCCACATTTTCTATTTTCTCCTTTTCCTAAAACTTAAAGAATTCCATTCAGAAAAAAATGTGGCAAATCCCCTACAAAATGTGATTTCCCGGGTCCTTACCTTACCTACCCCTCCACGTGTGGCATCTGAAGCAGAGCCCAAAGCTGCACCCTGATGCATTATCCACAGGAAGCATTCAAGTGCCGCTCTTTCATTACACAAAGACACGGCAGGGATTTACTTAAACATTAAAAAACACCCATCTTCAGGGGTAGAGAAAATAAGCATTTCCTAGTGGGAGGGAAGTACTAGCCTATAGAATTAATAGCTTAAAACCTCCTATTATATTTTCCTGCTCTATAAAGAACAAAATTGCTAATGACACCACTAACCTACTGTGAGATTTTCTCCCCGGTCCGCACAAAGCACTTGCCAAAAAAAAAAAAAAAAAAAAAAATCTGGCTCCTGTCAGCAATTCACAAAATCCAAATATTAAATGTAAGGTTAAAAGCAGAGGGCATCTATGCCGGGCGGACGTGGGTCTAGACCTCAAAGCACCACCATGTGGCCTTTGTATCTGGTCACATTGACTGAAGACATCCAATGAGGATTTGCTGAGAGGTCCTAAGACTGTGTTATTATACAGCAACCTAAGATGGTAAGAGAGAATTCAAACTTCTATACACTATTCACTGAGAGTCCGAACCTATTTATCTAAATTTATGGACATGGAACGGGCATTACCTAAGCTGGATACTTTCAAATTCAATTGAATACATTATTACAGGATGAATCACCTCACACACTCTAGACAGATCACTGTTTTCATAAGTAGTTGATAGACTCCTTGAAGAAAGGGGGCCAAAGGGTTTGAATAAATGCCCTTTCCTGTGCCCTTTTGTTTAGTGTTACCATTGCAAAATTCAACCACAGTATTTCTGATCATGTTGACTTTCATTAGAGCTATTTTCAAAGTTGTCTCCTATTGTTTGCTAGGATTTGTGTCCTGAGTTGATGCAAAGTCAGGATTAATTTGGATCCTAGCATTCCATGAGGGTTTGTATTGGACCCCAATAATGGATATTGAATGAATTCAAAGCCACTGTCTGTAATATTCAAAGGAGAAGGAAATGTGTGCCTACCTAACAGGGGGCTGGGGGAAAAGGGCAGCTTATTGTAAACTAAACCTAAGTCCTCATCTCTCAGGGAGGGACCCTTAGCTGTTCTGGTCATGAGGAACTTGGGAAATAAAGGACATTCTTTTTCAAGACCAGTTCACAGTGATTGTGTCCACACAGACTATACCAGGGCCGAAATGTATTGAAGGGGTTAGTAGAGTTAGAAAGACCTAGCTTTGAATATTAGCTCTAGTATGTACTAACTGGGGGACTTAACCTTTGTTTCCACTTTTGAAAACATGGGGTCAATAATATATCTGGTTTTTTTTTCTCCCATTAAAAAAAGGTTTGAGCCTACAATTAAAAGTTGACAAGCATCACCCAGTGTCCATCGATAAATGAATGCATAAAGAGAATGTGTACATATATACAGCAAAATATTACTCAACCAAAAAAAAAAAAAAAGAATGAAATCTTGCCATTTGCAACAACCTGGATGGATTAGAAAGTATAATGCTAAGTGAAGTCAGTCAGAGAAAGACAAACACCACGTGATTTCACTCATAAGTGGAATTTAAGAAATAAAACAAACCAACAGAGAAAAAAAGAGACAAACCAAGAATCAGACCCTCAGGTATAGAAAACAAGCTGATGGTTACCAGAGGGGAGGGAGGGGTTGGGTGAAACAGGTGATGGGGATAAAGAGCACACTCATTATGAGGAGCACTGAGTAACGTACAGAATTGTTGAATCACTGTTTGTACACCTGAAACTGTATGTTAACTATATTGGAATTTAAAAAAAATAAAAAGTTGTCATGCATCTAGTTTTCACCTAAGTTCATCAATTGTTGACATTTTGCCAGATTTGCTGTATCTATTTAACATTTTGTAGTTGCTGAGCTTTGTGAAAGTGAAGTCACAGACTTGGTGACATTTAAATACTTCACAGATTTCTAAGATGAGAAGACCGCCTCTTATATATGCACAGTTCCACTAAAACAACCAAGAAATTGGACCCAAAACTATCAGACTACCTAGTATGTAGACCATTTCAAAGTTCTCATTTGGTCCCAGGAATATCTGTGTACCTGATTTTTTCCCTTTATCTAGGATCCAAAAGGATCACGCAGTAAAATTAGCCATCATCTTTATCATCTGTTTTAGTTCAGATCACTTTCCCTAATATTTTTGTTTCTCATACCTTTGACATTTTTCCAGAGTCCAGGCCATTTGTGGCCAGTTGTAGAATGTCTCTAAATCTGACTTTGTCCGCTTCCTCATGACTAGATTCAGGCTAAACATTTCCATGAGAATACCACACGGATGATGTTGACTACCATGCGCCACATTCCCCCCCAAGGCATATAAGGTCAGTTTGCTTCCTTACTGGTGGTTAGCTTTGCTCACTTCATTGATGTATGGTCAGACAGATTTTTCTATTGTGAAGCTATCTTTTACCCCTTTGTAGTTAATAACTCACCTGTGGCATGATGCTTTGAGACTGTGTGGATATTCTCTCCTCTAAATCTTTCCCCCAAAAGAAGATAGCAGGAGGGGAAGAATGAAGGGGCGGAAATCGGAGGGGAAGACGAACCAGGAGAGACGATGGACTCTGAAAAACAAACTGAGGGTTCTAGAGGGGAGGGGGGTTGGGGGATGGGTTAGCCTGGTGATGGGTATTGAGGAGGGCACGTTCTGTGTGGAGCA
Source organism: Zalophus californianus (assembly GCF_009762305.2). NCBI lineage: Eukaryota > Metazoa > Chordata > Mammalia > Carnivora > Otariidae > Zalophus > Zalophus californianus. The sequence goes on along the minus strand of NC_045599.1, from coordinate 43,742,938 downwards.
CTGGGTGTTTTGCACCAACAATGAATCATGGAACACTCCATCAAAAACTAATGATGTAATGTATGGTGATTAACATAACAATAAAAATAAAAAAAATAAATCTTTCACCCACGATATTTAAAGCATTCGATGATACTTGCTTGAATCAGTTACTACATTCATGGTCAAATGATTCTGAGTTTCCAGTTCTATTTTTCCTTCCCCTTTAGTAACTGACATTCTTCCAAAAAGGAGGTACTCCCTTTTGAGTATCATTATGAATTACTGCTTTTTAAATTTAGTGTGTCATCCATTAAGAGGTGTGAAGATTAGAACGCTAAACCTCCTGGTACACATCTGGACCACAGTGGGCATTGACAAGTGATAGGTATCATTTATAATTACTTTATTTCATGCGCAAAAGCTAATGTTAATTTAATGTTATAGTAGAGTACAAATTAGTCACCGAATCTCATCTTGCCCATGGGAGAACAAATGATGGGGCTACCTGACCATGACATTTCCACAAGTCCTCTAGGCATGTGGCTAAAAGATGTTCCTCTTCTTATCAATCTAGATGGTTCCTACAGGTTGGCCAAATGATTGACATTTGCTCATGTTCCAGTCACATCAATGCTTCCATCTCAAGACATGGATACTTCTTTTCTGTTCCTAACAGGCCAAGCGATCTCCATCAGCCTGACTAGTCTCTACTTCTGTGGAGGGAGAGGGAGGCTCCACCTTTCAAATGAATGACAGCTCCAGTCTGCAGAAAAGTTTGCTATTGTCTAAAGAAGCAGTCTTGGTGAAGAATGGGACTGAGAAGTAGAAGCAACAGCAGTTTATGGTGAGTTGTTCTCTCCTTTTCTTATTCTAGACCGTCTGATACCCTCGGTGCCAAATTCACCCTTGGAAGTAAGGTCTTTGAGGGAAGCACATTAAGTCTCTCAGCGAGTTAAAGGATATTTATGTATCTTAGAGACAGAATTTGGGTCCAAAAATTATGTCTTTCCAAGTGCATAACCACTAGTGCTCCTGAGGTTTGGGGAAAGGAAGAGTCATGTTTAACTTTATTTCTGAACTTGACAGATATTCATTAATGGGATAATAAGCTAAATAAAAACTGCTTCTCTTAACCCCCCATATGCAGTTTTATTTGGAAATATAAGGATGCGTGTGCCCATGCGACTGATTAGGGTTGAGGGGTAGAAAGGACTCTATTGAAAAACTCCAGTGGATCTGCTCCTTCCCCATCCATCCTATGCCCATCTCTGCCTCACCCTGTGCTCGGGGAGGCCACCCCTTGTGAACTCCATCTTCTGGGCTTCCTCGCCCTGTGGCTTCCAACTGGGCCTGGCAATGGGAGGCTGCAGGAGAAGGAGGCCACTCCTACCCCACTTCTCTGGCAGTAGCTGGGTCCTTCCACACTACAGCTCTCACAGGTTTCTCTTCCATGACCCCTGCTCTCACAGGAGGGTAGCTACTAACCTCCTGTGCCTTCAGGTCTAACAGCAGTAATGCTATCCTGCAGCGACAGTCTCCACATGCCTTGCCCTCACCCTTGTAAATGATCTCTTCACCAAGGTCTTTTTCTTTGAACCATTTGGATTAGATTCGGTTTCCTGGCAGGACTCTGCTACCCTTGCTATCCCCCAGGTCCTGTACTAAATGATTATTTACTGTCCCCATTTAAGCATCCCATGCAGTGGATTTATAACCACCATGTTTTAGCTGGACAAATGGGCACTCACAGAAATTCCATGACACGTGGAACATCATACCTCTGCCAGGAGCCCAGCCAGGGTTAGCGTTTCTCCAAACACTATAGTGTTTCTCTACCTCTCTTCAAGGGACTTATGCCACTTGGAGCACACACTGAAGACGTGAACAGCTTTGGAGTTCCTGGACCACGGTAGGTTTTTGTTGGTCTCCCTTCAACTACTTTACTTTAAATTCCCATTAGAGATTCGTCACTTACTGAGCATACCCATTACATATGATTGCTAGAGATGCTTATCCGAGAGGATTAATTTTGCCGAAAGCAGTAACTTACAGTTCTTCTAAGGATTCTAAAGAGAAGGCAGCCAAATGTCTGGTAGATGGAAATGATGCACCTTTCAGCTTACCCACCATTTGCGCTAGTTCTAAGACGTCCCCCACCATCTCCATTGCCTGACTCTTCCCTCTCTTTTTTTTTTCTGTCTTCTGCCCACACTTCCACCCTAACTGCTAGCTTTCTACCACTACCGCGGAGCTTTTCTTCTTGTCCTAAAGCTGCCTCAGTTCCAGGTGAGCATGCCGTCCCATCATGGCAACCACCATCAGCAAGGAATGCAAGACCCAATCAGACCAGAAAAGCCACAGCCATCACCTCCTCCTGAGCCTCCTTTCTCAACATGCCCTTTCATTTCCATGAGGCTCTTTGGAGCCTTTATTCTCAATGAAATTCAAAGCACATTTTCAGTACTCCCTTTTTAAGTTCAGAAATGATAGTTTAAAAAATTTCTGGGTGAAAAATAGCCAGCAAACCAGGGTTGGGTGTAGCTTCCTGTCACCTCAGTTCTAAGGGGACAAAACCGAGGTGATATAAATAACACAGGATTGGGGAGTTCCTTTGTGTCCCCAGTCTGAGAGATCCTCCAGAGTAGGGCAACCCCACTGCAAGCCTTTCCTGGGTGTGGTCAGGCTTACACAAATGCTTGTTAAAATGCAGATCCCTGGGCTCTCCAGACTACCAAAGGGAGATCTCTAAAGAGAAATAAACATTTTAAACAACTTCTTAGAGATTATTACATATGCCAAAGTACAAGAACCACCAGCATTAGGGATGCAAAGCTAGGCTTTTCAACCTGCACATCTGGATTTTAATTTCAGCTCTGCAGTTTATCAGCCAAATAATTTTAAAAAATTACTGAACTTCTCAGAGCCTCCCTTCCCTCCTCTGAGGAGAACACCTCTTTCCTATGAATATTAAAAAATTAAAGCATTATTTAATTCTTTGGAATACATTAACATTCAGATGGTCATTTTAATCAGTAATTAAAACTGGTGATTCTGCTATGAAAAATTTGATTTGAATGGTTAACATTCACATTGTATCTTTACTAAATATCCAGTGCCAGTCAGACAACACAATAATTTTAGACAATTAGACAAACTGAACTACAAGAAGTTGGTTTACTAGTAGAGAAGCTAATAGCAGTGTATTATATACTGTTTTTTTCTGCCTCAATCTTAGCAGCTAGAAAAACCAAGTAATAAGTTATCTATGCTTCCCAGAAGCTTCTGTATTTTATTTTGCCTGCTTCTCTTTCTTTGCAATTGTAAATTTTGTCGAAGGGGGGGGGTGTAAAAAAAAGGGGAGGGATTTAAATAGAAAGAACAGTTTTATTCTTTTCTGAGGGAGATTCTTGTAATATATTGTGTATGAAGATATGAAAAGCACTGATTTTCACTGCATTTGATGGCACGGAACAAGCTTTAGTGATACGCTGGAACAACAGAAGGTCATACATTTTAAAATACACCCTGCTGAGAAACTTGCAGCTGATTTATGACCTTTCAAACCTACAACTTTGCATTCCGCATGCACAATACTGAGAATTCAGGCTTTCTGTAAAAAGGAAAGTGAAAAGATTTTTTTTCTCCCTTCTAAGAATTATCTCAAATTTTATACTGAGGTGATCTCCAAGATGAAATAAGAACATAGACAATAAAATGACAGAATAGAAATGTAAAATCAGGACCACAGTCATTAAAGACATATGAGGACAGAATTAGAAAAATACAAATCGTCACCAGTGAATGATTCCTCCAGCTGAATGACCATTAGGAACACATGGGATGCTTTTTTTAATTTTAGGTTTGTGGGTCTCATCCCAGAGATACTGGTTCAGCTTTATCTAGAGGTTGGACTTTTAATAGCTCCCCACATTGGAGAATAATTTATGTCAGCTATAGGGTTTGCTATGTATGTGTGTGTATGTAGGAGAGACAGAGAAGACATATGCTCTCAAAACAAACATTACTAATAGTTTTTATTCAGCCTGAAGGATCTCTCATTACTCCACAACTTTAAATTTTTATTTTTTCTACTCAATAAAAAGCTCTTGAACAGCTGAAATAATTTGTATGCCCCCCACTAAATTCAAATGATACAATTAAACTGAGATTTTGGTATTTGCCGAGGTCTGTAAAGGGTACATTATAGGCATTTAAAAAGTAATTCGAAAGCCAGATTTAAAAAAATCCATTACTGAAGAATGTTCCTTCCATCATATGAGAATTAAGCATTTTTCAAAAGTTAAAGACAGAGACCTAGAGAGGGAGAAAGAGACAGAAGAGACAGAGACGGGAGACACACTGATGGTGAGGGAAGAGACAATGAACGTAGGGGCTGTGAGCTGCTGCTGGGGGTTTGCGCATGTGCTTGGGAGGGATGTATGAACGGGTATATACACATCTATTCTACATTCTGTCGGACCCGGCAAATGAGGACAAAGAGGAAGTCTATCTTTTTAATAGCAATTCTTACTGCAGGCAACCCAAGAGAACCAAGACTTCCCTACAACTTAATTTGCAAAGACATCTTTTTTGGTATTGTACATGTAGGACTCAGATCAAGATAGTGTCAGTTGTGAATGCTCCTTTTTATCTGACACTGTAATCAAGTAAAGTCCTCGAGGTCCATGAATGTGCTTGCATTTATGTGTCCTTCTCTGCACACTGATCCAAATGTTTTCTTTCCGGGCGGCGGGTATCCCACATGGTGGGCCAGATCTTCCTCAAGTGCAAGCAATAGAACTGTGCATTCGCTATAGCTCTTTGATAAAACTGAATGCTTTTTTTATTGCCAAAAACCACGTCAGTGATACAGTACACTCTTTCCCCCAAACACTGTCTCAATTCTCAACAAAGACTGTTGAGTTTTGATAGTAAGTGCAGATGTGCTTTTAAGCTTCCAGTAAGCCTTTTCTTGTTAGCCTGTAACACAAGTCTGTTCTCCACAGAGGCTAATCTGGGGAATTAGATAGCTGGTCCCAGACACAGGTGAATTCACTTACATGTTTTCACGTTCAGAATGGGAGTTACTTCAGTCTGTCTTAATTGGACCACAAAGGGTAGAACTTTTTAACAGGGAAACCATAACAAATAAAACACCTTGTAGTTGACAAGTGTCAATTTTAGTTTAGACAAACTATTTTGCAGAATTTCAAACCCATCTTTAAAAAAAATGGAAGGTTTTTCCTTTTAAACTAAATACTAAGGTTTTAAAAATACAAGTGTTATTTCATGTACAGTTCAATAGCTACCAAAATGATTTCACTTGGAGATATTTCACTTAATTGATTTGCATCAGCATTACTGTTTACGTTAAGTTCAATAAAAGACATTTTGAGTTTCTTTTTTTCTATTCATTTCATAATCTACTTATGGATGGATATATGAGAGAGGAGTTGATAAGCCATGGTCTGCTCTGGTGTCAGATCTACTAGGCACATGGCTGCTTCCCTCCACTTCCTTGCTCACCAAAATCAGGGTTCCTGCGGTTCACAGCTTGGCCTCTGGGTCTGATTTCCACGCCCCTACTATAGCCCCTCAACTTAGTGATGCTCTCTGTACTTTGTTCCCATTTGCCCTCTTCTGGAATTTCTTGCTTTCTTCTCTGCCAGCTGCTCTGTTTTGACCACCACTGTAGAACCGAGACTGCCCCTTGACCTCTGCTTTGAGCACCTGTTTCCTACACGATGAAGAGTCTTTGCCCCTTGGGTTAGAAGGCTGTTGTCAGTTATTTGGAAGCTGTTCCTTCTCACCCTTTCCTTAGTTCTTGGCCTTATTCCAGATATAGAAGTCAGAAAGCTTAAAAGTCAACAGTTTTCTTTTTCTTTAAAGATTTTATTTATTTGACAGAGAGATAAGAGAGCACAAGTAGTAGGCAGAGAGGCAGGCAGAAGGAGAGGGAGAAACATGCTCTCCGCAGAGCAGGGAGCCCGACGTTGGGCTCGATCCCAGGACCCTGGGATCATGACCTGAGCCGAAGGCAGACGCTTAACGACTGAGCCACCCAGGCACCCCTAAAAGTCAACAGTTAACAGAACTTTGGTCATCGTGTTAAATTCTAATAAGCTCTGGTGGCAAAGTGAATGAATGTAAAGTGAAAGTAGGTTATATTAAGACGGAAGTGTTTTTTTTTTTAATCATTTCTTCATGGGGTACTTCCTTTAAAAATGTATAATACCATCTCCTACTTTGCTAGTCCTTGCTATTTACAAAGCTATTTCATTTATATTATTCCATTTGATATTTATAATCTCATTATCAGCCCTTGTTATTACCATCCAATATGTTCTCCATTTCAGAGGAGGGCTTACCTAAAATTAGTCAAAGTCCTGTTGCAGGAAGAAAAAATTTCTCCCACACCAAACTGCTTCTAAGTATGACTGCAAATTTTGTTTTCTATTACAGCAAGATAAGTCTGGCTCTTGGCGAAGAGAAACTGAGTGAATATTCATTTCATTCTGATTAGTTGGAAAAAGATACAAAGGAACTCACAGGACAGAGCAGAGACACGGTGTCTCCATGCTGGAGAATTTCTAAGCAGTAGCTCCCAAAACATTATGGTTTTCCGAGTCCCTGAACGAAAGGAGAGTCAGGCTGAAGTGAAAAAAGGAAATTTTTTGGACATTTTGAGTTTGAGATGCCTGTGCAGTAGAAGGCCAAGATAGCTAAGAATCAGTTGTATTAATAGGTCTAGACTTTAGAAAAAGTCTAAAAGGAAACGCCTATTTGGCTAAGTATCGGAAGTACTTGGGGAGCTTTTAAAACCCATGATGCCCAGGCTTCATCACAGACCAACTAAATTAGAATCTCTACAAATGAAAACCAGACATTAGCATTTTTTTTTAAACCTCCCCAGGTTAGTCCAATATTGAGAAACAATACTCCAGTGTGGCTGGCTAATATTTCAATAATTTTCAACTACTGGAAAACTCAGGCAACAAAACACTCGGAGATTTGACTGTTGACTTAGGTATGGTCCCAGTTTTCCCAAGAAAATCGTTTTTTTTTGTCCTTTTATTATGGACTTCTCTAAGTCAGTAGATCTGAGTTCAAATCCTGCCTGCTCCACTTGGTAGACTGTGGACCTAGGCTGAGGCACTTCCTTGTGACTCTTTTTAGATGTAAAAATGAGGTTAGCACTAACTTTAAGAAAACTATAGGTAATCAACAATGTAATTCAAGTAAGGCCCCAAACAGAGGAGCAAGTACTTTGTAGCAGTTCCATAGAGTGGTAACAGTAACAGATGAGATAAGGTACATAGTTTTCATGTAGAACTACAGGAGCAAATTTCTTTTGTTCTGCCGATAGTGGTCTTAAGCGCATCCGGTTTGAGGTCTGCAGGCATCCCAGGGGGATATACACACTTTATCTCAAGCTTCTGCCATTCACTGTCTGGGTTTTGTAATATGTTCACCTTGGTTAACGGTGTGAGGAGAACGGATTGTAAATGAGGCAGCTGGTAGGTAGAGCAGAGCCCCAGTGATAAGGCATAACCAAATAAACAGCGGTTTTCAGTCTCCTCCCCCAACCCCCAGGGTTCTGGCTTAGCATCTAAATTTCCTTTTTCTCCTTGCCACTTTTCTCTTTTTAATGCATTTCCTTCTCTCATGCCTTCAGATACTCTCTCTTTTTCCTAGGCTGCACTGGTTCATGCCTCGCCCCAGCCCCTCAATGTGTGAGCCCATGGTCCTGAGCAAAGATTCCTTAAGCTACCCTCTAATTTTCATCTCCTTACTGTTCCCTTCGCTATGGTGGCATCATCTGGTTTTTGAGATATTTCACAAAACCTCGACAGGCATTAAGCCATAGAAACCACTTAGGGAAATGGGAATTGGATTCATTTACATGCCATTACCCCAAACCCAAACGTTGCTCATTTGTGATAATACCAAAATGCAACCATCTATTTAATCTCTTGGCACATTTCAATAAACGTATGATTATACACAGATTGGTATCATTTATTTAGGAGAACAGACTACATGAGAAAGCATCCCTCCTTTGCCTACCACACCATTCATGCCTATGAACCTTATGAATGCCTTTGGAATGCAGATGTCACTGACAGCGTGCCTAAAGCTTTCATCCCATCTGCCTTCACATCAAGTACGGCAGAGTCCAGCAACATTCACAAACAAAATTACACACACAGCAATCATTTCTTCCGGATATCATCTGACAGACGAGCAAAATTAGAACCGATTTTCTTTCTCCTCGTTCCCATTAGAAAGGCCAAAATACTTTAACTCAGCATGTTGTCATTGGAGGGAGCACTGCGAGCAGAGGATGCAGGACTTACCTGGCTGGGAGGGGGGGGGGGCGGTGCGCAGCGGGGGTGGGGGGGCGAGGTGAGGGCACTGCTGCAGGGTTTCTGGCCTACAGCACATGCATTACACACAAAGCCATCTTTGGCTGATTTTCAAGACAGAGGCAGGGGTGAGGCAGAAAGACACCGCGAACGCCTTATATGGAAAAAAGCCAGCCTGGAGCAGCATACAGAGCAGGCTGAATTAAATGTGCAGATTAAATGAACAGCTTGCTTTATGTATACCAGTTAAGTTTAAAGCTTTCTGGCCTACTGCTAATAGGCTTGATGGAGAAATCAACAATGACCTGGGTGGCAGCGGGGCCGGGAGAAGGCAGGCAGGAGACACTCTCGCTGCGGGCTCTCTCCTCCCATTCTTCAGCTCTATTGCCTCGCTCTCCCTCACGTGGCAACTTATCTATAGCACCTTGTGAGGACAAGGCTCGATCCCCATTTGGCCTCAAGTCCCCGACCAACGTTAGAGAGGAGTGTTCAGCACCCTTAAAAAGGGGTGTGGATAACCAGAACTTACTAGCACAGGTTCTAACACCATAACCCGCAGAACAAGGGAGTAAGCCCTGCCAGCCCAGGCACAGAAGTCGCCAGTCCCTAGATGGCAATGTCCTCAAGTACACCACATGACACACACTGGTCCTGTATCATCAGACTAATATTGCGGTTAAAATCCACAATATCTAAGGGTGGTTCTAGTATCAGCCCAGTGAGGTTGGCAGGGGTACCCCCTGGAGGTCTAGATGTAGGGGGTACTAGTCTCTCCCCCAGCTGCCAGGCCCTGCTGGCCAGCACACTTGGCTTCCTGGGAGGTCAGGTCTGTTCCTGGGACTGACCGGTTACTGAAGGGTGCTGGCTCACTCAGTCACAGTAGGGGCAGACTCCACCCTCCCAGCTCCCAAGTCACCCCTGTCCTCATGACAAAGATTCATTCATACCATTTCTAAAGGGGCAGGCAATAAGGCCTGGGAGTTGCTTCTTGGGAGGGAGGATACAGGGGAACCAGCAGTCTGCGGGACCAGTAGTACCTGTGAGCCTGAGCTTCTTTACGGTTGGGGCTGGGGCCATGGCCCCGGGAAATTCTTCTCCAGGCTCTTCTCCACGCACCATCAATCAGAGTGTGAAAGGACTGAAGTGGCCACCCACAGGGCCCCTTCCCTCTGCCCCAGTGTCCTCCTCCCCACCACTCTAAGGTCTCTGGGGAATGGGGAAGTAGCTCGAGGCAGGAACAGCACCCATGTTCCTGTCTATCCTCGCCTGCTGGAAACCGTTCTTTCCTACCATAGGGCTCTTCTCTCTCGAGGGCCTCTGCTCTCTTGAGGGACCCCATTAGCACGATAACTGTCTCCTTGCTTAGTCAAATCCAAATCCCAAGCTTCAAGAAGGAAGCACTTTTCTGTCCTCTTCTTAGTACAAAGGGACATGTATCAAAGTGAAGACACACTGGCCTCTGCATTCAGGCCTGTGTTTGCAATTTGTATCAACTGGAAGATGGTGATTTTTTCTTATTTTTTATCTTTTAAAGACTTTATTTGACAGAGAGAAAAAGAGAGAGAGAGATCACGAGCAGGGGGGAGGGGTAGAGGGAGAAGCAGACTCCCTGCTGAGCAGGTAGTCCGATGCAGGGCTCCATCTGAGGACCCCGGGATCATGACCTGAGCTGAAGGCAGATGCTTAACCGACTGAGCCACCCAGGCTCTCCGAATATGGTGATTTCTAGACAGAGGCAAGCCCAACGTCAGGAGGACCACGACAGAGGGTTCCGAAGATACTGCCAACTCTTTCTTCAGGAGCGGTGTGCAAGAATGGAACGCAGAGCTCTCAGCAGCCCTGCCCATCCCCGTGCACAGATCCTGGCCCCAGAGCCAGAGGACAGAGCAAGTAACCCCATGTGTAGCCAAGAGGAGTGGCTTTTCTTATCTCTAAACACTGAACAAGGAACGAAACAGGGTTCTAAACAAGGAACCGTTGGCCAGCTAAGGAACTTGAACTCTCCACAACACTTCATTTAAAAAATAACCAAACAAAAAAGCTTATTTTAAAAAGTTATAGCAAACATTCTTCTAGAAAATACAGATAAACATGAAGAAGAAAACCATTTTCCAACAATTCTACTCCCAAATCACCATTAGCTTCTTTATAAACTTCTCAAGGGGCTTTTTAGGCACTGTGCCTGGGTCTCAGCCTCCTTCTAATAAAACTGGATTTTATGATCATCTCAGTTGTCAACGACAAAGACCCTGTAACTTTAATTTGTACAGAAGATGCTTACAATTCCCCCAGAGGGTTTTTCTTGACTGTAGTTACTGGAAGGAACCCTAACTTGCAAGGCTCGGGAGGACGCCAGAGCCAGTCTGGCTGCCGGACAAGCGGGAAGTGTTTTTACCTCGGAGCTCCCAGGGCGTCCCAGAGGTGGGTGGGGGTCCCTCACGGGCCCGCAGAGCTCAGGCCTGCACCCCCCCCCCCCCCCCCCCCCCGAGCGCGGGGGCTGCATAGCTGCTGGCAGGACTGCGCTTCGCCTCCGGGGGCCTACGAGTATCGAGTATCGTCACTTCCAATCTTGAAAAGACTCAGCGAACTTTCTGGCCCTTGCTGCCTCAGCTCTTGGCTGACCTCCTGCCCCTTGGCTTTCTTCATCTCCTTTCAGCTTTGCCTGTAAAAGCCCCCAAAGCCCCCGCACTTCTCCACCTCTATCCGTGCCGGGCAGATGTGGCCCATGGACAGCAGCGAGCACATTTACTGGTTGCGGAGGGAGGAGAGGGAAAGAAAACAGAAGCCTAACATGGAATGCTTCTCACACACAAGGAGATGCTTCGTATTTTGACAAAGGGACTCCGGTCCGTGTCTTCCTGGGGGAGTTGTTCCCCGCTAACCCCCCTCCCCCGCACCCCCACCCGCTTTGCTGCCGAGCCACAGGCTCCGGAAGAAAAAGAACCCTCACGGTTTTCTAAACGGCCTTCCAAAGCCCAAGCCTTTGGGAGAATTGAGCAACTTCACCGAGTTCCATACAGAGAGCCTGGCACAATCACGGAGAAGAGCAGAGAAACAAGGTCCTCCCGGGCTCTGGAGAGCAAGGACGAGAGAGGACCGCACTCTCCTCCTCTCCGCAGGTCTGGGAGATGCCGCACCCGCGCGGGACGCAAGGTCACCTGCTGCTTGTAGATGCGCCCGCAGTCCTGCCAAGACTCTACCTACGAACCAGGGAAAGGCTGACTGGCCAGCCGGCTTCTTTCCATACATCTCTTACGGCTAAGCTCCAGAAACCCAGTGTGCATGGAGGGGTGGCTCAAAACCACAAGGAGAGTTGAGGTTTGGGCCTCGGAGAAAGGGGACTGTGAGTGAGCAACTGACTTACTGAAAAATGGCCAGTGTTAACTGCCCACCCAAGCTGTGGATTGCTATCATACTTGTATTATTTTCCTATCGCTGCCTCCCCAAATTACAGCAAAGCTCAAAGAACACAAGCTTATTTTCTTATGTTTGATAGGTCAGAAGTCTGCCGCAAGTCCCATTCAGGTAAGATCAACGTGTCATGCCTAGTCCTGAGTTATTTTCTGGAGGCTTGGGGAAGAGTCTGTTTTTCTGCCTTTTCCAGTGTCTAGAAGCTGTCCACAGTTTCTGGCTTATGGCCGCCTTCGATCTTCAGAGCCGGCAACGGGTGGTAGAGTTTCTTCTCTAACACCACCATGATACTGGTGTTCTGCGTCCTTCTTCCACTTTTAAGGGCCCTTGTGATTATATTGGGTCCACCTGGATAATCAAGAGTCCTATTTTGAAGTCAGCTGATTAGAGATCTTAATTCCACCTGCAACCTTTGCCATAGAGCCTAACAGATTCCCAGGTTCCAGGGATTAGGATGTAGACAGGTTGGAAGTGGGGGCTGGATTCTGCCTATCACATCGTCAATATACATACCTGAATTCTACCCATTGTAGCCACCTTTATATCCCTTCCAAACCCTTTGATGACTTCCACTACTCTTCAAAGGAGAGAAAGTTATTTTCAGTAATCCTTCTCACCCTTTGATGTTCTGTATCCTACTACTCAAAATATTGTCTGTGGACCAGAAGCATCAGCCACACCTGGGAGCTTGTTAGAGATGCACATGCCCTAGCGTCTGGCCAGACCCATGGAATCAGAATCCACACTTGGACAAAATCTCCAGGTGATTGCTATCACTGTTTTAGAATGTTCCAAATTCTGGAAGCTTGAGTATTCCTGCAGAAGTAAAATGCAAAAAACAACCCCCCCCAAAAAAAAACAGGGCAAGTTTTTACTAAAAGAAAAACTAAGGTTTAGAGAGGTTAAACAATTGGACAAAATCATTCAGTGCAGGGGTTCTCAAACTGCCCTTATACATTATAATCCCCTGGGCACCTGAAGGAGCTTTAAGACATCCCAAGGCTGGGCTGCATCCCAAACCAAGGAAATCAGAAGCTCTGGGGATGGGACACCCACCTCAGTTGCTTCTAAAACTCCCCAGATGTCTCAAGTGTGCAGCCAGTTTAGAAAGTCTGGGATTTAGAAGACTTTCAATGATGAAGAGAGCCTATATTGTGAGTTTTCAGGATATCCAACTGTCCTAGTTTGCTCTGGACTCTTCTGATTTTAAAACTAAAAGTCTCATGTTTCAAAAACTCCCCAGTCCTGAGCAAACTGGGGCAGGTGGTCATCCCTGTTTTCAGATACAAAATCCAGACCATCTCCAGGTGCCGCAGAAAAGAGTCTAGTTTTTCACCCTTACATTTTCTTTTGGTTTCTTGTGGGATGCACAGTGGACAATGGACTAGCCATGGGGCCAGGGGGGCGGGCACTCCCAGAATGTGTGAGTGAGACGGGTAACCCCATGCTCTACTTTAGAACTCGGATACATTCTTAGGTATGTTCACCTGTATCCCCCAGAGCGTAGGAAAGCACACTAATCATCCTTAAATCATCCTTGGTTCTCTTCAAGCATGACAATGAGGTGATGGGGAAGAAGGGCAAAAGTAGGTGATCTCTTTTTCCTTCCATTCACCCTTTAATTTTTTCGACTCCCTCCCCCCATTTCCAACATTCTCTACCTAGGGAACATATTTAGAATCTCAGGTCATAAGAGTAAGGCCATGTATTAGTTGCTTGTAGCACATTTTTTTTTTTCTTTAATGAAAAGCAGCCATGTAAGTAAATCCAGTATTCCTAAAGTGAAAATATGAAAAATTATGTATGGTATTCCTCACAGTTGAGGTGGGCGAGCCTTTCTATCCATTTATTTTTAAGTTATGTTTTCAAACAAGAGTGGGGAAGTTTGACCTTCACCCGGTCGAGGATGCTGGACACACGTCCACCTCTGGACTCTGCCCATCCCTCAGCTTGGGATGGAAACCAGATACACCTCAGGTTGCGAATAAAAGTACCTTCTCACATCTTCACCCACAGACTCCCCATGACTGTCAGGTCTACTAGTGGACTTTTATTTAAAGTCACAAAAAAATGCTCTGATTACCAAGAAAGGGTTGAACTCATTCAAAACTTAAGTCAAAAACAATAACTTCTCAAAGTTCCTGCTTCACCCTGGACACCTGAAGGAAACTATCAGGGGATCAAGAGGAAGGAGAGAAGAAAGGAGAATGTTGCTGTGTTTAATCCCCCTTTTGACTCCAGGTTGTGCCTGGCCACATGCCCAAACACACCTACAGGATCACCTCAGACTTACTAATGCATTCGCTTTAAAGGGATTTCATCTAAAGCAAGTGCCATATGGAAAACACTTTGACCCTGTTACTCCTTAGTGCTTTGGGGGAGAACTACTTGAAAAGTAATGTGTTTTTCTTTTTCCTTTTTGGATTCTCATATCAGCTTCAGCAGAAACACAAATTACTTATCTGGAATATATCCTAATAAAAAGATTATGCTTCTTGGGAAGAAAATACAGATTTATTTTTGGTGTACCAGGCACTGGAGAAAATCTTTTTGCTGTAAATGGTTTCTACATGTTGTCTTTATTCTTGCACTTCAGATACTCATAATTCTTAATGATTGAAATATCAATTTGAATTTTCTCACCATCAAAATAATTTACTTTTTACTCTGTTGAGCTTAAGGTGAAGATTGTTTTTATCCATTAATCCGAAAAAAAGTTCTCTTGATGAGCATATCATATAGCAATTTCTTAAAAATTATATCTGTTATAGATAGGATTTGGGGGCTGTTTATGCTTTATAAACATATATGCATGTTAGGCTCTTAATAAATTCGTTTCTAACAAACACAAGATGGAATAAGTGTAGGAATATATATTCTGACAATGCCATCACTATGTGGATGACAAAAAATATCTGATGCCAAAAGGAATCGCTCTGAATATGTAGTGTTACAGAAATCAAGAGGGATTATGTGGTAGTCTCCTACCAGGAAAGAACTGAAGCAATGGAAATAAATAACATGATAGGACATAATACAACTGAAGGCTATTACAAAGAAAAAACCTTCACATTTTAAATTTGAAAGGCAAATGTGGTCCCAGAGCCTGGCTCTGAAGGAATAATTCTGATCCTTCTATCTTTTGTTCAGGTGCTGAAGGCTATGAATGCTTTCTGGGTATAAAGCTGATATTCCTAGTGAGGTGCTCACTGATTCATACCTCTGTATAAGACTTCTATTCCAGGGGTACTTTAAGCATGCTCAAATACAACACACTTGAGAAATGCAAAGTTTTAAAAACTGTTATTGTTGGGATGCCTGGGTGGCTCAGTCAGTTAAGCATCTGCCTTCAGCTCAGATCATGATCCCAGGGTCCTGGGATTGAGCCCTGCACTGGGCTCCCTGGTTGGTGGGGAGCCTGCTTCTCCTTCTTCCTCTGCCTGACGCCCCCCTGCTTGTGCTCTCTCTCTGACAAATAAATGAAATCTTTAAAAAATTGTTATTGTTGAGATGATTTCTAAGCGGGGGGAAAACGCTTAGTTTTCACTTCTGGGCTGATGTAACAGTCACTTCAAAGGCATATATCATGTTTCAGCACAGGATAAAGTATGTGCTTTGACAATAACTGTCAAAGCCTAGCCATTGTACCGATAATAACAAGTAGATATGATGAGTGTTCCCATCTGGAGTTGTTACTTAAATACAGCATTCGAGGTATTAAAGTGTGCGCTGAGAAACGCGGGGATAACCTAAGAGAGGAGATTTGAGTGAGGGCTATTAAAGAAAGCAGGGGGCATGGAGCTTTGGGTAGGAGTTGAAGGTATCGTGTCATTTCATGTCACATGCATACATGCAGAGAGAGGAGGCTCCCCCCGCCCCACGGTGCTCCCTTCTAAGCCTTCTTTTTAACCAGCGGACATTTAACCCGGTAGTACACCAGGCCACAGGTGGCAAGGTACATGGTGTCCCATTCATTCATCCATTGATTCTTTCACCAAAGCTTTGGCTGTTTGCCATTCATTCATTCATTGATTCTTTCGCCAAAGCTTTGTTGACATTACCTTTTTTAATCATGGGGTGAAAGAAGACTTGATCTTCCTCCCTCAGGGAGCTTTCAGGCCAACGGGGTTTCAAATGAAAAGGAGACATTCCTAAGTGCCACAATATTTAAAAAGTAGAATCTGGGCGCGATTAGCCAGAAGGGAGAGTCTCAGAGAGGGTCCATGTAGAAGGTAACATCTGCCCTTGGCTTTGAAAAATTAGTGAACAGAGACACACAGAGACTGGACTCGGGGACTGAGGTGGCGGGTAGGAGAGTGCATTCTGCTTTAGCGTGTCCTGGGGACAAGCCCAGTGGCCGGGCTGGAGGGAGAGAAGAGATACGACTTCAGGTTGCACGTAGATTATAGAAGGTTCCACATGTAAAGGATTTAAACCTAATTCTTAGATTCCGGGAGTCACTGAAAGACTATAAGAAGGGTGATGACAGGGACAAAAGAGTGGTTGAAGATTGATCTAGTGAGCGGTTCTACCTCCCACTTTGTCAACTCAGCATTGAGTCTCAATGCCTTAAAAGTGTACACAGTCCGTCGCAAGTTAACTTCTCTCCCACACATGGAAAATAGCACTAGTGAAGGACCCTGCTTGGGAGAACTGAGAAAATAGTTTCTTAAATCATATTCAGATGACAGACCCTGGCTGAGAAAGGAAGTGGTAGGAAAGGACACGTTTTTTTTACAAGTCTAAGTGAAAGAAATAAATGAAGGTGATGGCAAAGGGGAAAATAGGCATTGATTTTAATCAAATTATATCTACCTAGTAGAGACCATTCTCCTAGCCAAAAGGACACGGGCTAACAGGAATTTCCAGAGGGCCACACCTTGTGCAGCCAAATGTCACACTGAAAAACACCTGTGAGTACTCTTGGCTGCAGGTTTGACATTTTTTTTGCTTAATTGATATCTTTATTTTTAGAAGGTTTTCTCCTTGCCAGGAGGAAATGTGCAGTTTTAGTTACCACTCAAAGATAGGACTGAAGTGTAAGTCCGAAAAAAGACACATTTGGAATCCCAGAGAGAAATGAAGATCTGAATGACATTAGAGCCAGGATATAAGTGAAGACTGTGAGATAGGTGATTAATAATAAACTGTTAGATATATCATGTTAATCACATTTCTTTGCAATGGTGTACCCATTTTCAGCCCAGTCATTAAACAATAAGCAATGCTGTCTTTCAAAAGAGGGTGTTAAAAGTTCCACTTAAGGCCCCAGGAGATTCTAGAACACCGATTGTACCAGCCCCAGCCTGGCCTCCGAAAAGGTCTGAAACAGACTCAGGCTCATTCTGGCTAGGAAGACAGGGAGCTGCAGCATCCCACAGCCACTGTCTGCATGCTGCTGAATATATTGGAAGGAAGCAAAGATTTCATTAAAAATCAACTGACAAGCACTCAGTTCATAAAGGCAACAGCCTGAGCGAGTGTATAAGCAAAGAGCAAAACCTAGTTACTAAGGACCCTAGTTACCAGGGACCCGGACTGAAATGGTTTGGAGACAGAGACTACATGTAAGTTACAAAGAAGGATCCAGACCAGACTGCATTATTTCCTTAGACAAAAGGACTTGGAGAGATATTGGTAACCAACCAAGGAGTATTCTTAATGATTTGTTAAACTTAAATACATAAACTGTTAAGACCCAGTCCCTCATATCAGTGAGTACAAATGTATTATTTTTCAGAGCTCTTCCAAATGTCAATACTTTGATCCCCAGGAAACCAAATTTGGAAGCCCCATCTAAATTAATCATTCCAGAAATTACTGCCCCCTCTAAGAGACGGGCCTGTCTCATTTAACAGGAGCTGCTACCTCCAGCTCTGCAGTCCCCTCTATGTGGAATCCACAGACTTTACCATCATTTTGCTATCTGACCACCGTCGCTCTGTGGCCCCCAGTTTGCTGCCAATAGCATACCCATGACATTGACCTTCTCTGTTTCTCTGCCCTTCTATGCTCTTCAAACTAAGGCCAGTAGGAAATACCTTTCTGAGGTTCGTGACCACTTATCTGAGAGAAGGTTTTTGCACCAGAGTATTAGGATCCCTAGTGTTACAGCCTTTACTTTTATCCTACAGTGTTTTCCTTCCTCTCTGCAAAGTGCCACCAGACAAGTCTCTCTATCTGATTCCAACCCTCAGTTAGGTTCAAGTTATTTTCCACCTGCCTTGTTGGTACTTCTCACCTTAAGAGATGTGGCTAAGCACGTGTTTAGTGTTTCCCAAACATTCCATACCCTTAAATTCTCCCAAACACACTGTGATAATCAGGAAACTGGACGACCCAGCACACCTAAACAATCTACTAGTGATTCAGTTCTGGTTCCTCTAAAATACCCCTTTGTTCATCATATAGATATCTTTCCAACTATCATCCATGTGTGTATTCTCAAGAAACCAACAAGTTCATTCTTTGTAGTTGCTCACTTCAAAAAAAAATCCTGAGTTAAAGAGCACCTTCCAGGTTTTGTTATGTAAATACTTGGACCTGATGGTCAAGACAGTCAAGGTCAAGAGCCAGACTGAGAACCCAGATAAGGTCAGATTGTCTTTGTGACTCTGCTTTGTTAGCACTGGGCAGCACTCTCCTTTAGGATGCTGACATTATGAGTGTTCAGCTCTGCACTGCCTGTAATGGAAAACAGAAAGAGTAGAATGAGATCTTACCATAATGCTTCAGCAGAGGCAGAGCAAAGGCGGCTTAATAAATAGTTGTTAATGGAATGCATGAGCCTTCAAAGATGACCCCGAGTTCTCTATCCTGTCTGACACAGATGATGATGGTATTATTAATTGAGCGAGAGAAGATAGGAGCTGCAGTCGGTTTGGGAGTGAGGGTGATTCATTCAGTTTTTGACAGGCTGAGTTAGGGATTCTCATGGGTCATCTGAGTGGAAATGCCCAGAGTCCATCAGATTTGGGGAACTTGGAAGAGAAGTCCAAACTCGGGACTTAAATTTGAGAGTTGTTCACACTGACATGATAGACAGATGAGGCCATGGGTACAAATAATTTTAATTTACTACTTTGACCTTCGGGCTGGGTATGAGATGCAGGGAAGTGGGCAGGCAAGTTAGGGCTCTTGGCATTTCTCACTTCGTAATGAACTATTCATAACTATTCATGATAAGCAGGCAAGAAAAGCAAGGGAGTTTGGAATTGCAAGGCAGTCTCAAAGCCCATTCTAGCCTTTATCTGGACTTCAAACTCAGGTAGCAGTGGCTTAATTGAGATTCACAGCTTTGCCCTGCCTGTATTCCCCTTTTTCATTGGAAATGCTTCTAAGTAAGTGGACCTGGAAGAGATAACCAGCTCCCAGATGACTGACAAGTGCCTGCTCTCCTATAGCAACTCGTTAGTGATTCTAAGATTCACAATTTGTAAAACCGATTAGACCAAGAGGGTAAAATCCTGGAAAGCCCTACGTCTTGTTGAGATGCAGCCAAGAATGTATTGCAAGATTCTATACAATCTTCAGAAAAAAAATCTGCTAACGTGGCTGGGTGGGGGTGCTGCTTTTAATATTTTTCCCTCCCAAATCCTATGTGATTCACATACTATTAGTTCCTAGAGCATAAATAATAAAACTCTAAAGTGCAGAAAAATGATGGGCTGGGTTTTTCCAAATATATAGAGTTGTAATTTGAATGACGGTATGATCACAAAGATTCATTTATTCGTCAAGTATCAACTAAGCACCGACAGTGTGGCAGCTTTGAACAAGATTCAGGGCTTACAAATCTGGCTAACAGAATTATACAAAAAACACAGTCCTTCTCCCTCAAGAAATTCCCAGTATTATAGGAGACAGAGACACATAAAAATAGTTATAATTAAATGTGCCAAAATGCTATAGTGTTATACGAATTGCTGCAGACAGAGACACATTAATTCTGACTGAAAGATTTGGGAAGACTTCTAAGTGTTATTTGAGATGGGTCTTGAGGCTCAGAGCAAATGATGAAGGCAGGGCTGGGTACTGTAGAACAAGGGAACACTCCTGACATATGCGCAGAGCCTTGGCAGCTAATTTTAGAGAGGAGTAAGGAATTCTGGTGCAGGGCATGGAGTGAGTTGCAGAAGGGATTGAAGAAGAGGGCTGAAAAGGTAGGTGAGAGCCAGCTTGGTCAAGCCTGGCCCTTATGCGGATGCAGGCAGTAGTAAGCCAGGGAAGAATGAGCAGTTGCATTCAAAACTACCAGTGAAAAGTGATGAAAGTAAAAAGGTTGCAAAGAGAAGGAGATGTGAGACTTTTTTGAAATCAGAGAATGAATCAACGTATGGAATGGAGGGTGTTCTCAGGGTTTTTATCTTGTCAGACTGAACAGGATGGCTGAGAATCCTGGCAACATCAAATATTCTTATTTCTCCTCTTCTCCTTGGGCACACAGCTAAGTCCCATTTCCCAAACCTTTCATGGTGAGTTGGGGTCATGTATCCGAGGTTTGTCCAATGGCATGTGGGCAGAAGTGATATACACAGCACTTTGACACCTATGCATTCTCTCCCTTCTCTGTCTGCAGGAAACTTCCAGCTAAGGAGTTGAAGAAGCCACATCACAGCATGGAAGGTTGGCTCTGACAAGTGCTGGGAGCCGAATTTCCCCAGTACCCTGCCCCTGCAGGACTGCAGTGGACTATGACCTCCAGCGGACCGAGAACAAGCATGCAAGTTTACTGTGGTAAGCCATTAGAATTTTATGGTTTATCTCTTCCAGCAGCTAGTGTTACTACCTTCAGTAATACGGAGGAGAGAAAGGAGGAGTGGTGTGAACAAGACAGGAGATTAGGAAGAAAGTAATGGGCTTAGTTTCACCGATGTTGAATTTGAGGTAAGTGCAGAGGCACCCAAGTGTTCAAGAAGTCACTAAAAAAAAATGGGTTTAAAGCTTAACAAAAAAGCTAAAGCTAGCTTTGTTATATCTGGAAGTCACTGGCATACAGCTGTTCTTTGAAGTGTAAGAGGTATAGAGGACCACTCTTGATGCATACAGGTTGAGATGAGAATACAAAGGCAGAACTCTGGGGGCAACACCAATATTTAAGGTGTGCGAAGGAGAGGACACTTCACCAAAAGAGTTTGAGAGAAGAATGGTGGGGAAAAATTTTGTGTTGTTTTGGTTACTTGTGATACAGCGCATTAGTTTTTTTTTTTTTAAGATTATTTATTTATTTATTCATCAGAGAGAGAGAATAAGAGATAGCACAAGTGGGGGGGGTCGGCAGGTGGAGGGAGAAGCAGGCGCCCCGCTGAGCAAGGAGCCCAATGAGGGGCTTGATCCCAGGACCCTGGGATCATGACCCGAGTCGAAGGCAGACGCTTAACTGACTGAGCCACCCAGGAGCCCACCCCCCCTTTTTAAAATATAACTTAACAGGTGCATTCCCCAAATACCCAGTGAGATGGACACTCCTCAACCTGTGAATTACAGAATGGAGGCAGAGTGAGGTTACATGGCATCCTTAACCTTACATAGCTGAGAAGCTAGGGATCAGGGAATTGAATCTATACCAATACGTTCCCAAAAAGTACAACAGACTTACCCGGTGGCTGAGGGAGGGAGCTGCTGCAGAGACAACCAGGAGAGAATCTGCTATATCTCGTGGGAGGTGGGGTGAGCAGAACAGAAACGGGGTGCAGCCACAGCCAGGGAGCGATGAGCAGAAACAGGGGCAGTGTGTGATACAAGATGTGATGTTGTTGGGCAGGCAAAGGGATGCCAGGGACTCAAAGAGGAAACAAAATTTGAACAAGGGGAGTGCCCCACACTCTAGTTGCACGTAGGAGTTTAAGGCTGGCAACTGGGGAAACAATGACTAACACTCGTGGTTGGCACTTACTCCGCACCTACAAAGTGCCAGGCCTGGGTGCTGTGTCACTACATGGAGCCATTCTTCTCAGACTGGAAAACCAGTGCCCTGCTGCTTGCATAGGACATACCGATAGGTTTTGTTTGGTACCATAAGGTGTTTTTAAAAATTTAAGTTAGTTATCAACATTTAAAAATGGGAACACTTGACATAAAACTTCAGATTTCAAGATTCTTTTAAAAAATTAGAAGGTCAGGGGGCACCCGGGTGGTGCAGTTGGTTAAGCAACCGATTCTTGGTTTCAGCTCAGGTCCTGATCTTGGGGTCGTGAGAAAGAGCCCCGTGTCAGCCTCCACGCTCAACGTGGGGTCGGCTTGAGATTTTATTCCCCTTTCCTTCTCCCCCCCCACTCATGATCTCTCCCCCCCCAAATAAATAAATAAATCTTAAAAAAAATGAGAAGGTCTGACAGCTCTGAGCCACCTTCCCACACGACACCCATCACAGGGAGTGACAAGTCTGCCACCTTAGAGGGGTCATTTCATTTCCGGCCACATTCACCTTTCCACAGCCAGTCAGACCTTGTAGGATTTAGTCTGCAAACAGTGCTCTAAGGAAACAGGAGAGGGAAACTGAGGCCCTGTGGCTGTCACGATTCCACTGAACTGGCCTGCTGGGGGCTTGTTCCTCAATGTGGCTTTTAATAGGTCAAGACACAGGTGGGCTTGCTTTAGCCCTGAAGTTTCTTAAGGAGCCCAGACACTTAACAGAAGCTCTGGGGTTTGGCATTTGGTATTTGGGTCATGGGTGATGCTAGCCAAGAGTATTTTCAGAAGAGCAGTGGGGGCATTAAACAGATGGTACTGAATGGAGACTGAGAGCTGCCGTCATGAGTGAAGCTGCCCTTTGGACAAATGTGGTGGCAAATGGAAGGCCACAGTGGTGGTCCTGCCTCTCCCCTGGAGGACTGCAATCCCTGCCTAGCCGGGCCTCCTGCCCCTTCCTCTGCGCCCTTAATCCACAGCTAGTGGGAGCCTCTGAAATATGTCCAGTCACATCATTCCTCTGCTCAAAACCCTTCCATGATCCTCTCAATTCAGCCGGAGTCAAAGCCAAAGCCCTGCTTTACAGTGTCCTGCTAGGACCCCGGGACTGAGTGCCCCTGGCTTCCTACCCTGCTGCAGCCCCCTCTTACTCTGCTCCAGCCACGGTCTTCTCTGTGGCTCCTCGATTTGCACTAAGAACACTCCTGCCCTGCCACAGGACCTGCACACTGGCCACGCGCTCTGCTTCAGAGGCACATTTCCCACACGCCTTACTCCTTTCCTCCCTCTAGACCTTGGCTCAGTGTCACCCATTCCTGACCGCTCTCTTTAAACGAGCATCCGCAGTCCCTCTCTAAGACTCTCTGTCCCCTTGTCTGCTTCTTTTTTCCCAAAGGCATTAGTAGACACCTATTTTTAATTTGTTTGTTCTTCTCATTGGGATATTATCTGCCTCCCCTCCACTATGGGGCAGAAGGGTTTTGTTTTGTTCCCACTAATATGTCTCCCATGCTGAGGGTAGTACCTCCCATATCACAGATGCCCCACACATACTAGCTGGATTGGGCTGAGACAGAGAGCCAGAGACTGAAGACTGCATGTGGGCTCAAGTGTACAGCCTGGAAAAAGGTACATAAGGTAGGACATAAATGATAGAGCCTGATGCTGGGAGACAAGGCGGCAGATCAAATCAAGAGCCTCGGTGGAGGGGCTGGCCTTAAGAAGGCAGAAAGAGAATTCTCCCTCTGAGGCCAGTGGGAAGGAAGCAAGGGTAGGTCCAGATACCAAGTTAGGAAGGAAGAGAAACTGATGAAGTCACTAATGAATTAATTATTCATTCATTGATTTACTGTACCCCTACCTTGTTTGCGGTGCTATGCCAGGGACTAAGGGTGCAGAGATGACTTTCTCCTGGGTAGGAGCAAGGTCAGCAGCTGAGAATGAGAAAAGGGGAGAGCTATGGGAAGCTTGCAGAAAAAGCAAAGGTTTGGGAACTGCTGTTCGGGGCGCCGTAAATGGAAGGTGGTTAGGATGCGTGCAAGGACTGCTGAATAGTATGGAGGGCCCAGCTGAGATTGTCCCGGAGCCAGTTGGCACAGGTATCTGATTTTTTCCAGTAGCATTTGCAGCCTGGGAGCAGAATCTGAGAAAAGCAGATGGTTGGAATAAATTGGTCCTGGGGATTGCTGGGGGAGGGTTTTGGGGGAGGAGCAGGGAGTGAGGGGAAATCAAGGGATCAGCCCCTAAACCTAACCAGCCACCGTCTCTTCAGTCACCCTGGTGTTGCTCACCTGATTTGGAAGAATGATGCTGATTGACAGCTATGCCCCCTTCTCCCCCAGGAATCAGTCCTGGCCTTAACCAAGTGTATCCACTATGAATTGCTTCAGAAACTTTGAATAATGGAAATGTTGAAATATACTCTTTGGGGCTCCTCTTCTCACTCCTCATGAATTATCCAGAAGGGGTACCCATCTGACTTCCACAGAATGATGCTTTCAAAGCTGATCTTTCAGTATACAACAAACATTTGTGGCCCACTCTGTGGTGAATCCTTGCTCATTGAGCTCTCGAACAGTCAGCTGCAGTCCCCTGAGGGAGGACTACTCTAATCCGATTTCAGGTTCATTTAGGAGAATCCCTTAAGTAAGTTCCCAAGGACATGCTTCTACTAATGGGGGAGGCTTTCTCACACATCTTCCTTTATACAAACCCGTTTGCCGTAACTTTTGGATACTAATTAGGTCCGGTATGTACTCTCTTCTGAGCCAAACGTATAGCTGATTAGTCCCTTGGTCCTAGGCTCACCTTGCCTTCACCTCTCCACTTTGACTGCTTGACAATATGCTGTTAAACCTAAGGCAACCTGGCTCATTCCACTGTTGGCCTGTCCTTCTTAGGACTTTATCTGAAATATTTACGACTACTCCCCCAAATACATAGTATGAGCCTGCTACTCTCTTGGGAGAATCTCTTATGTATAATTCCAAGTCAGGATTGATCAAATGATGCATGCAATCATTAAATGCCTGCTTTTGTTGGCCACCTCTCCTTCCCACCTTGAACTTGACACTCTCACCCTTGGTTTCATGGCCCTGTGAAGGCATCATTATTTTTCTTTGTCAATTAAAAATGTTTTACTTCTGCACTCTTTTTATAGCTTTCTATACAATTGAACTATGATCCTCTTACGTTATATGTAACATTTGAACAATTTCAGGTTTTTTGATCTATGAATTCTGGAAATCAGAAGAATATGAAGATTTAGATCATTGTATTGGAAGTGAGCCATCTGGAATAGTTAAAAATGTCTAAAGTCCAAGGCAACAAGTCAATGATAAAACTAAAAGACAAAAACCCAAGCTTGCCCTCTTGTCTACTTTGTTCTCATGATGATGAAAGGACTTATCTCTAGGGAAAGAAGGTTCTCCACGGACTTGGCCAGAGCTGTCCACACCCGCCCCTAGTGGTTGCAGAGATCCACTGCATCACTGTCGTATTTGAGTCCCTTCCTGTGGTCCAATAAATGGACTATCTCCAGTGTTGATCGTTTGCTCTGTTCTAATGGAGAAGTTGAGTTAGATAATGGTAACCTGTCAGATGTTCTCCCCTACCTTGATCTCCAACCACGCTTCTCCGTGTGACTCTATTTTACATTCTATAATCAAGTTCACATTCTTGAAGCCTGTCAGTCCTTTGCTTAAAAACCTTCACTAGTTCCCTATTGTTAACCAAAGACAGTGAATTCTTCTGATCCTGCCCCTCAAGGCTGCACTTAACAAGCCTCAGCTTGCATCATGCTAATATTCCATTACCTGGCGTGTTTGATATGGCCACACCCAGTGGGCGGGAGGAGACCATGTAAGGGTGTCACCACCAGCGGGCACTGTGTATCTGGCATTACAGCTGCACTAATGGATCACATTTCTGCTCTACTCCAGCAGTATTCCATTATTGCTCGTTCCTATTTCCACATTCTAAGTTTGACCTTCTCAAAACTTTTTTCTCCCAGTGCTAACAAATGAGATTGCAGTGCTTAGCCCTGAGATACTGACTCTTCTATGAACATCTTTCAGTAAAAGGAATCTCAGGGGAAAAAAAAAAGATGTTTTCACTTCCCCTATGGTCACAGATATTCAGATACTACTTCGGTTCATAAAAAAGAATTTTGAACTTGAGACCATTCTCAAGAGTACTAATCTCAATTGCTGGTCCACTGTGGAGACTTGTGTAACCGTCACCATCCTTTTCTGGTCTCTGCTACTTGAAAACCTGTCCTTGCACGTGTTATTTGGAAAAAAAAAAAAGTTACTGATGACAGCTGACCCTCTAGAAATTGTTGCTGTGTCTAGAGAATTCTGATCTTGAGCTTCTAAAACTTTGAATACCTAATTGTTTCCCCTGAAGATGACTTTGCTGTGAGATAATATTTAAAGGCATAAATACTTATAATTTTTTTAAGCAACCGAGAAGAGGAACTTTCTGAGTTTTTCTCTTCTTATATGGACTAAGGTATAATAAGCCCCTGATTCTGATAGATTCTTTCATCAAACGGAGAGTTTGGAGATTTTTTTGGTCTCATTTAAATCATTAGTATTTAGTTAAATATTTATTTCTCCCTTGACAACCTGGAATCTCTTTTAAAGAAGAATCTAGTATGTATGTATATCTATATTTATGTAAATTATTAAATATATATGCACATTTCATCTTCATTACTTATCCAACATCTAGCATTATCCTTTTTTTCCAAGAAGCAATTGCTGAGTGATTCTTTTTAGTAGCTTACTCATGATTTTAGTCCTTATGAAGACATATGCATGGCTGTCTAATTGATCTTGTCAGAGCAGGGGCACTTGGCACCCAAGTTGGGAGTTTGGCCCCTGTATGGTCAGATCATGTAATCGTGAAACATCTTCATGGCTCTGTGCGCCAGATTACATGTGCAGTGGAACATTTTTACTCTTCTATAAAATGCTCTGAGTATTCATTAATTATTTTTGCACCATTCTTCTTTAATTAAAAATGTAGATTTATTAATTATTCTGTGACATGTATGCTTTGGTGTATGAATTTATGTGTTTCAATCTGTTCCAATCTATTCTTAAACTACCTGGTTTTATCTTTAACTACTACTTATGAATTTTGTATAAATACTAAGAAAGTATAAAATGGAAAAAAGAAGGTATAAAATGACAGATATAAGGTAAAAAAGAATTATTATGATTAATTATAATTAATGTTAATTATGGACCACATTTGAGCCGGATGGTGAGTATGGTAAAATTTGTGGTAGCTTTTAAAATTTTACTTCTTCCTGCTGAAGATTTGGCCAGATCTGTGCTCTTTAAAGAAGGCAAACTGTAATAAAATGCCATTTATTAAAGACATTTTCTTATAATAGTTTCAGGGAATGTTATCTTTTAGAAACCCTCAAAAATAAGAAACATCTGAGGGAAAGAAGTAGGCCAGTTCCAAGAAAACCTGAACTGGATTCAGCCTCGCATCAAAGCCCTGAAGAACTATATTTCCTCTTTGTATTCTGTCAGTCGTCCAGAATGAACACTATTCCAAGCTGTTCCACTGATTATGCAGCTTCTTTGCCAATATCATTTCTGGGTTATAGACAGTGACTTCTTTCCACTCTGGTTGAGAAAATGATTTGAGTAATCCATTAGCAGGAGGGAATACCTAACAGCCAGCTATACTGCACACATCTTATCAATGAGTCATCCATAAGGTAAGAGAGAGTGTGGTTCATTAATTAAACATCCTACTCACCTCAGGGCAGAACATATTAATAATTACCATCTTTATGCTTCAATAATATTACTCTGTGTTGAAGTGAATAATTAAATTACACAAAAACAACCTAGCAAAGATAATTATAATTATCATTATGAAATGGATAGCAGCATCAATGTCCATACATTATATTTTTCTAAATAGATGTGCCTAAATTTATTTTCACGGAATGTGATTTTAAGGTAGAATACCATTTTGCATGTGATTTAGCTACTATTTTTCATTAACACCCTTCAGACCCTCATATTTTATCGGAAGTAATCTGATCAAAATACTACATACTGTTAATATTCCCTGGTGGAGAATATTAAATGTAAATTTACAAGTTGAAGAATCTTGCAGATGGTTAGATTTCTTTCAAAGAAACACGCATAAACTATCTCGCTTCTCAGCAGAAGTTATATATGAGGATGCAGCCGGATAGCTGGTTGGTAAAAGCAGAAAAAAAATAAAAGGTCCAAATCTAATAAAATTATGCACTGAAAGATCAACTCAGAATTTCAGAAACTTTGTCAAATCAAGTCAAACTCTGAAAAAGCTTTTCTTCTTCTTTTGTTAAAGATCTGGTTGTCTGGATTCTCTTTATATTTTCAAGCAGTTCCCTTATATGGTCTACTCCCCAGACAAGACAGAATGCAAGGAAAAGAAGAGCATGCATTCAGCACCCCTTCCCCAGTCCGTTCCAGCAAGGAAGTACCGGGAGCGTGTTCTTTAACATTTGAATGCTGATGACTATGCTTTATATCTCTATCCCTGACCTTGTTCCTAAACCGTACACTCGTATCTAACTGCCAGTCATCATCTCTGCTTAGATGTCCAACAGAACTTGCAAATATGAGCTCTCCAAGATGCACCTGCTGCGTCAACCCTCACCCTGATCCCCACTGCCCACCAACACTGACACGGTCTTTCTTACCAGTTCCTGCTGCCATGGGCTATGCAGGAGCGCAGGACCCAAACCCCTGAGCCATCTGCGGTTCTTCTTGCTCTCTCCTGTCCTTCTCAAGGCCCGCTTGGCTTCCTTTCAGTATTTATTCGGAATCTGAGCCCTTTCCCTGGCACTCTCCAGGGCCGCTACCCGGGCCCACACGAACGTGACATCTGGCACAGACTGTGGTCCCAGCCTCTTCATGGGTCCCGGGCTTCCCTTCTTGGATTCCCACGGTATCATCTCTACACAGCAGCGGAAGTGATCTTCCCTCAAGTGCAAGTTCTTTCTTTCTTTCTTTCTTTTTTTAAGATTTTATTTATTTATTTGACAGAGAGAGAGTCAGCGAGAGCATGAACACAAGCAGGGGGAGTGGGAGAGGGAGAAGCAGGCTTCCTGCCGAGCAGGGAGCCCCATGTGGGACTCGATCCCAGGACCCTGGGATCATGACCTGCGCCGAAGGCAGACGCTTCACGACTGAGCCACCCAGGCGCCCCCCAAGTGCAAGTTCTTATGACACTACCTAGGCTTGCTGTCACACACAGAAGAGCCACAGCCCAAGGCGACCTCTGGTGCAGCTCTTGCTACCTCTGACACTCCCGCCCTTGCTCTCGGTGCTCCAGCCACTCCAGCCTTCCTGCCGCTCCAACTCAGCGAGCTCCTCGCCACAGCGCTGACCCTTGCTTGGCATTCCCATCCCCGCTCTGCTGCCACTCCTCAGACACCCGATCTGAAAGTCCCAGGCCATGTCCCTTAACTCCGCTGTCTCTATTTTCTTCACAACACGTATCACCACCCAATACCGTATTATTTATTTGTTTTTTATTTGTATCATTATTTATTTGTCCTCTGCCTGCCCAGCTAGACCTGTCTGAGGCTGGCACGTTGTAGGCACTCAACAGTTTTTTTGTGAAATGAATGACTAGCCGATCGACCCTACTGTATAGAAACACAGCGAATGCATTTAGGAAATCAGGTTCAAAGTAGCAGGGAAACTTCTCCCGGTGGTGCCACTGTGATTATTACAGAAAAGGTAGTCCTGGACTCAAGAGTCTTCCCATTGTGTTCTGAGCACCTGGGTGACAGGAGGGGCCCCTCTGCACTGGCTGTCCTACGGGATTCAAAGTCTGCATATTCATGTCAGCTGCCCCCCTCGCCCCCCAGCACGCTGCCCACCCCCACCCCTGCCACACCCTCTTCCTGCTGCTCACGCAGGCTCACTTGGAGGCCTTGCGCTGTGTGCTCAAATCCTCTGTCCTAGAGGCTGGCTCCTTCTCGCCATTCAGAGTTCACCTGATTCAGTGTCAGTTCCTCAAAGAATCCATCCATGACCACTGAATCTAAAGCAGCTTCTCTGTCACACTACCACATCATTATATTGACGTTTCTTCAAACCCCTATCACTAGTTTATTTTCTCTCCTTACGACCAGGCTCTTAAGTTTCAGTGTCTCTCTTGTTCGCTACTGTATCCCCAGGGCCTGGAACAATGAGGGGCATACAGTAAGCGATTAGTAAATATTTGGAGAACACGAATATGACCCTTGTCTAGCTTGGTGCCTTGAATCCACTGAATACATAAGAGGCACTAGTTGAAATATTAGCAGAAGGCTGATCTCCCAACCCCTAAGTCTCCTATTGATTTGTAAGACGATGTGAGTCTTATTTTACAAAAAGTTTCTCTTTTCACCCAAATGTCTCTAGAGACTCTTTTTCTTGCAGTTGTGCCGCAGTATAGTTTCTCTTATTTGAAATGAGCAAGGACTGTGTTTTATTTATCTGTTTGCAGCACATAGCCGAGTGTCTGACACATAGCAGGTGCTCAGTAAATATTTATTGAAGAAATGAATGAACGAAACAAATGTCTAGAATAAAGCTAAAGATCTGCTGGCTAGGTGCCTGCCCCAACTATATAATGGGACGAAGCGAGACTGCCTGGCAGCGTCTTAGCCCACCTTTCAGAGCTGAGAATTATCAAGTGAATTTTCTTGGCCCGATTTTGGAGGTTTGGCTGCCTGCATACCTCCAGTATGCTCGAGAGCTGCATACCCTCTTCACAAAGTGTTGGCCTACTGTAAGGTCTGCAAAGGCTCCACAGATAACTCTGCTTTCTCCTAAATGAGCAGCACCAGGATATTCCAGGCTTCCCTGGGAGCCAGAGCACACGCACCGACCCCTTCACCTACTGCAGTGTGGTGATTTCTAGGGCAGAGGTGGGAGAGCCCCTGTCCTAAGTACCCCCATCCTGGGCTGTATGGGTTTTGGGGGCCTGCATTCACGCTTTGGATTCAGAGATGTGGTCGTCCGTGGCCTGAAGTCCATTCCCTACCCCTTCCTCGGGCCCCGCAGTATCTAGGCCCCTCACCTGGATGTTTGGAATCAGCTCCTGCCCATGTCTCCCATGGCCTTCGGTCCCTCAGCTTGTGCATCCTAGCTTGTGTTGGTGTGTCTTCCCTGAGAGGTATGTCGTGTCTTGATGGAGTCTGAAGGCTCTGACTACACCTTTATGTGAGCTCTGTCTACTTCCTGGATTCTGAACCCCACTAGAAACATCTGATTGACACTGCAGCTTCTCTGTGACATTCATGACAATATACTCCTTCCAGAAATGTCGGAACTCCTGAACATTCCGCCTCCTCAGCTGTCGTTTGCTGCCTTGGATGGAGCATTAATCGTCTCATATTTCCATCTGGTACTACCCGGCAGCTTTGTCTCTGGGCTCTCGCCTTGGACCTACGGTTTCATTTCTAGACTTTATTTCAGGTTTCTCTCTTGATAACATGTCCATCAATAAATGGCTGATGAAATAAATGTTAGATAATGTGCCCACACAGTGAAATAGCTTATGGCCATTAAAGGGATGATGAATGTCTATACTGGAATGGAAGCAACTCTATAGTACATTTTGAATAAAAATATATGGTTGCAAAATAATATGTCTAGTATTATTATAGTCAAGCCAAATTATATATCTGTATATAAAGAGAAGGATAAAAGTTTGTTCAAGAAATATGGATGGTGGTGAGAATACAAATACCTGGGCTTTCTTCTTTGTACATGATACACTACTGATACTTTCTAGAATGAGTGAGTGCTACCTTTGCATAGGGGCAACACAATTAAAAAGAGGAAAGAAAGATAAGCCCTAGGGTAGGGACCTCTTACATGACCATTTCTTCTCTGTAGTAAAGGAAGTCAGAAGAAAATGTTAGCTGAGGGAGGTGGAAATGGAAAAACCCATGTGAGGGAGAATTTAATAGGTCCGGGCCTCCAAAGGCATGCTGGGCCTCGGTGCCTGTCCTCACCTCAGTGGCAGAAGGGGCTGGCTGTAAATCCAGCCTATTGCAGCTAAAAGTTGGAAGTCTGCTTACTATTAATCTTACTTTTTCCCAATAGTGCATGATCCTTAGTTTTTAAATCAGATTCTCTCTTCTTCCCCCTCCTCCTTCTCCTTCTTCTTGCAAAAATTTTCCTTCTTTTTAGTTGGTTTTGTTGGCAGTTCTCGAGAAGTTAATTGAATTTGAAAATATAATACATCAAAAATATGTTTTTTTCCAAAAAGTAAGTACTTGAAAATAATAACTATGATATGCATGGCAAAAATGGAATTCTTTTTTTATTTTATTATTATGTTCAATTAGAAAAATGGAATTCTTAAGGCCAATATTCTTCTAAATGCTTCCTTGTGTTAGGATAAAGATCATAACACATAATAGAAAGTAGCAGTATTGGAAAGAGAACTAGTTGATACAACCATTCCATGGAAATATTTTACCTTGAAAGCCTCCAAACTGGTAGTCCCAGATGGAGGACATTTACTCCAGAGGTGGCGGAAAGATAGTACAGATATACCAGGATATTGGTGGTAAGTTTTCTTAAAACCAGGGGAATAGTATGATAGGATGAATCCAGTACTACCAGCATGGACAAACTAAGTTATATATTCATTTAAAGACTGGAAGTTTATGCCCCTTTAGCTCTGAGGATTCTTAATACAAGTGACTCTCTAACACTGAATGGTAAAGAGTTTTCTAGATACCACTTTAATCGTTTGTTTAACCGAAAATGGCTATGTACGCCAGGCGCTCTTTTTAGGCCTGGGGAAACAGCAATGAACAATTAAGATCAGGGGGGCAGGGGGGAAGCCTCCTGGGCTGGCAGTGATGTCTTTCAGTGAGAACTAGCACTCTGGAGAAAACAAGTCCTGGGGTACCCCCTTACCCAGAGTCACCTCCCACAGGGAGGGCCCGGGGTTGCACAGGGAACCCTGCTGGGCTCCTTGCTCCCAGCACAAGGCTCCCCCCCTTCCCAGGGCAGCTGTGTTCTAAACGCCATGGTCCACCTGAGCATACCATCCTGCATTACAACCTCCAGGCCTGGATCATGACCATATGGGATGGAAGTTAGGGTCAGAAACATCTGAAGGGTGTGAGTCCTTTTAAGCTTATATGGAGGGGAGAGTCCTAGGCCTTAGGTTGAAGGAATAATGAAAGGCGATGGTCCTCCTTTCTAACGTTTGACACTGTTTTTCTGTATCCTTACAGAAAAGAACTATGGGTTGAGTTCTACAAAGACATCCTGAAGTTTGATACAGCCCCTCCCCCCCAATCTGGCTTATTTTAATGTTGCCCCACAGTTTCTTTTCTTACTTTTTGAGGAAATAATTCAGAATAAAACCGTATCCAATCAGAGGGACATGACCCCCTGTGGGGCGACCAGAGAGAGGCTTCTCAAGGATGAGTAAGAGTAACAGTTGAGCTGGGTGCTGACCGGGATGCTCCCAGCTCGCCATTCACTGCTCTTCCACTATGCCACCTTGTCCTACAGGGGACTTCCTCTCACTCCCAGGCATCCTATTAGGGCGCCATCAGCCATTTCCCGCTGCGTCAGCATATCCGCAGTCCTCTGTTGCCTTCTCTGCTCGCTAAAGGCAAAATCAATGGCTTTCTTCTCTATATCAATGTGCTCTTCTTTTCTAAGTTGTGGGGAAGGCAAACCTTTATTAAATGTCTATCCGGCAAACCAGGGAGGTGGCAACTTCCTCTTTGGTGGGAGTGGAAACAGAGTGGTGAGCCCCCAGAATGTGTGAGAAGCTTAGTCATCTGTTCCTTTGTGACAACCTTCTTAATGATACTCCTGGATGACATCACCCACTGTCAGGGCAGAAAGACTGCCTGGACAGAACCAAACGTACTTATCGAGCATAGGAAGACTGGTTTCTGGGTGGGACCTGCTGAAGTTTTCCACTGTTTCAGTTCCTATGGGGCGGGGGTTGGGGGGGTGGGAGGTGTTCAGGTGAAGATGTAACTTCTGGAGATCTTTTTACAAAGACTCATATTGCTGGAAAGAGGTTTAGTAAACATCTAATGCCATTTCTTGGTTTATCAGTGAGCAAAATGAAGTATAAACTCTCTGACTTGCTTAAAGTTACTCTAAAATTTGGGGGCAGAGCTGGGACTTGATGCTTAGGTGGCTTTAAATGGATTATCAGATCCAAAGACATAAATATAGGTACCTTTTAGTTATAATATTTTATAATGTGGGTTCTCTGGGTTTATGATTTTATGTCTTTCCCCTCGTTACCCACTGCTCGCCTTTACTCAAGATGTTCCATAGATGAAGTTAATCTCAACTTACTTAAAATAGCAACTTTTTATCAGCTAAAATGAAAAGTTCTTTAGAAACAATTAGTAAATCTAAAGACAAAATGAGGTAATTAGTAAATTTAATTTTTAAACATTATCCCAGTTTCCCATCACAATGGAAAATCAGATGTAGATACAGATATTTTTAACGTACTTAGAACTTCAAATAAAAATAATTCAATAAAATACTAGTTTAATAGATGTATAAATCAACCTAAAATGTAATAAATGCTGACAGGTTCTAGTCATTAGAGATATATTCTGCATATTCATAATATGTTATATCCATAGTTCAACAACAGAGAATCAATAAAAGTAAAATATCAGAGTTGATTACTTTGATAGGTAAAAAACCTTTGTGTTTCCATAGATAACCATGCATCATCTATAGCTTACCCTTTCAGGTTATCAGATTCTAGCTGTACTCACCATCTTTGAACTACTTTATAACTCTTTATAGGTTGCAGGCAACCCATAAATATTTAAGTTCTGTCCTACCTGGTAGTGAGTTAATTGACTTCTTTCCACTTTTGGAAAAAACAGTTTTGTCCCCATTTGCAACTCCTCTCAACATGGCGTTACTGCATATAGATTTATAGTTTTGACTTTGCCTTTGAAACAGTTATAACATCTGCCTGGTTCTGTCCTACCATATCAATAAAATATATTTTTCAACATGTTTTCATTTTCCAGCTGTATAAGAGAAACGACTTGATATTTTTTTCTGAAAATTATCTTTTAACAGATACTAAGGAAGAAATATTTATATTGTGATTTCCTCAGAAGGCTAGTTATTGGTAGGGAAAAGCCACCTAAAGGGTAAATACTCATGAAAAGTGGAAATAAAATATTTTCCATTAAAGAAGGCAATTGGATATCTTGTCTATGAAGTAAATTTCAGGAAGGTAAGAAAATCCTGTAAAATATGTCTTTAAATATCCCAGGAATAAAACTGTAATAACAGTTTTAAGGAAGTAACAACCAGCATTTAGGTCTCTGCCATCTAAAATGGTAGCCTTCAGCCACATATGACTATTGAGAATTTGCTCTGTGGCTACTCCAAATTGAGAAGTGCTATCCAAATAAAATGCACACCAGACTGGAAAAGAGATAGTACAAAAACATGGAAAATATCCCATTAATAATCTTTTATGTTGGTTACATGTTGAAATAGTAATATTTTAGATGAATTTGGTTAAAAAGTACTTTTAAAAATTTTACCCATTTATGTTTTGCTCTTTGAGTGTGGCTACTAGGGAATTACAAGTCACATCTGTGGCTGACATTATCTTTCTTTTGGATGATGCTGTTACAGAGAATTAAACCAAAAGGTAATATTA
Source organism: Zalophus californianus (assembly GCF_009762305.2). Lineage (NCBI taxonomy): Eukaryota > Metazoa > Chordata > Mammalia > Carnivora > Otariidae > Zalophus > Zalophus californianus. Next base: position 43,707,554 of record NC_045599.1, on the reverse strand, counting down.
TTTTACTAAACATTATTGGCATATTCTTGAGTTTTGGTACCTATAATGAAGAAAAACAAAGCAAGAAAGATCACAAATTGAAGAGCATTTACCTGGGAATTCCCATGAAGTTAATATGCTTTCTCTATAAATGATCACATAATACTTGGCTGCCATTGCATATGGTTTACAGTATAAAGACAAAAATGATAATGAAATAGCTGCATTAAACAACGTAAAGATCAATAAGCATGCATTGTTGCTGTACCTTTTGTCCTTGGTGGAAAGTAAGTATAGTCAGGTTTGTGTGTGTGTATGTGTGCATGTGTGTAAGTTCAAGGTTTCCACAAGGAAATGAAAAAAGCCAAGCATGCAAAATGAAAAAAGAGGTAGAAGTTTGGCTAAGCTTTCTATAGATATGATTGGTTACCTTGGAAACAGTTTAAATTCTTACATCAACAAGATCCTGAAGCTAACTTATTTTTTTTTAGTGCAAGTAACATATGGATTTAATGTGTTTATCACTCCAAAGTGAAATTTAAAGGTATTTATGGGTATTGCAAATGCATGCATTAATTAATGCATAATTTTCACTTATACTGAAAGCGCAAATTATATAACTTATCAGGTTAAAGGTCATTAATGTGAAAGATAAATTGAGTGTTTTCAGGGATAAGGAATAACAAAAATGCTAAGTAGCCTCCTCTCCCAGCCCCAGTCCCTTTGTCAGAGATAGCCACAGTTAGCAGTTTGGTATATGTCCTTATAAATGGATTCTTGCTCTGTGTGTGTGTGTGTGTGTGTGTGTGTATGTGTGTGTGTGTTTGTGAAAGAGAGAGACAGAGACAGAACGAGAGAGAGAGAGAGAGCACAAGCAGGGGGAGGGGCAGAGGGAGAGGGAGAAGCAGGCTCCCCACTGATCAGGGAGCCTGACGCGGGGCTTGATCCCAGGACCCCGGGATCAGGACCTGAGCCAAAGGCAGCTGCCTAACCGACTGAGCCACCCAGGCACCCCTATAAACTACATTTTTAATGCATGAATATTGTCTTTGGAAAGTTAAGATGTATAAGCAATACTCATATCTAACTGGGAGTCTTTTCATGGACAGATAACCTCCTCTGCCCTTAGTACTAATTATTTGACTTGCTGAATTGATGTTTTTGGACATGTATCCATGGCATGTCTCCATTAACTAGACTGGAAGCTTCCTGAGGGTAGAAATCAAGGTTACTTAGATGCACCAAGCATCTAACACACAGATATGTCCATGTCTATGGTGGGCTCTCAAAAATACTTTCTCAATAATAGATATTTCTTGCTTTTATCAGTGAATATTCACTGATTATATAAGATACCTTACTTAGGTCCTGAACACCAGTTAAGGTAATAAACAAATTGCTTGGATATTAATAACTGCTCACATTCTAGCAGGCGGGATATTCGGTTAAGTCTAGGTTTTTGGTGATCCCATTCTTGAGAATCATAATGCCTAAAGCAGGCTTAGAGGACATCCTTAGAGTGAATCACCACAATGAGTGCTTTACATATATTAATTCATTGAATCCTCACAACAACTCTGTACAATGAGGAATCGGATGCACCCGAAGTATTAAGTAGTGGTGCTGGAAACTGAACCCAGGCTCTGACTTCAGAACTCACACTCTCAATCTCTGTGTCATACCAGGGGCTTATATTCCAAAACTTCCATGACTTTTCCATATGGTCATGGTAGACAACAAGGAACTGGCTAAACTTTTCAAACAAATGAGCGCCCCAAATCCTAGTGACACATAATTTCACTGCACATTTATCTTACCCATTATGATACCATTCTCTGGCTCACACTCATTACATTTGAGAGAATGACAATGTGGCTAAGTGGGGCGGTCTCAGGGAAGGACTGAATGGGCTGGGAGTTAGGATAGGATAAGGTCTCTTATCTAGGTCAGAGAGACAGAAGAGTAAGGAAGGAGCACTTGAAGGATCCCCTTTCCTGCCTCTGCCGGTTCCCCGCTGGTAGTGACATTTCTAATAACAAAGAGCAGACCTGCATGGCTACTCCGTGGCCTAATTTTCATCTTCTAAATTTGCCATTGTGTACTTTATGCTCTGATAAGGTAAATGACTCATCACTAATTAATCAGTACCATGATGCTAAATTTTGACCAGAAGACTGAACCAAAGCCAAGTCAACCTGGCTTTCAGTTAATTGGAAAAATTAAATGAGTGAGAGAAGCCAGTTCTTCTAGGTGTAAATAATCTTCTCTATTTAAAGGCATCAGCAAAAAACATTTTAATACCAACAGACTCTAATAAAACTGTCCAACTCTCCTCTTCAACATGTAATTAAAGCTCTAGGACGGATGTATAATTGATAGTAAAGAAAGTAGGATCTTATACACTAAGTATGATAAAGAATTTTATGTTGAATTTTATCAAGGTTCTTTTGTCTTCTGAGGACAAAATATCCCTCACAGTTGGACCCACTTGCTCTTTGCAAAATTGCTCCTACTGGGTGCCAACTGTGGGCCACACACTAGGGGTGTCGTGGGGAGCTGCAGAGTGTGTGCCCACTTCCTTTGTGACTTTGCACATGCTGTCTCTGCCACCTGGATGCAGGGGGCAGCCTGTAGTCTCTGGCTAATGTGTACCACTCTTGAAGTTTCCACTTCACTCCCTCTAGAAAGCCTGTCTGCCCACTTGCCTCACCTCCACTGTGTCTGGGTTAGAATTCCCTTGCCTAACCTCCCTCAGGACCTTGTACTTACCACTGGGCTTACACTTGTCATGGTGCCCAGCCTATGTGCTTGTCTCCATCACTGAAATCTACACCCCAACGAGAGGAGGCACAGTCTTTCTTGTCCACCATAGTCTTCCATGTTCTGGCTCAGACTGCATTCTTTGTAAATGTTGTTGAAGGAGGTGGTATTTAGTGTAATCTGTCTTGGTGTGGCTTTTTTAAAAAATCATTTGTGTCTTGATGTAGAAGTTACTGGCATGTACTCACTAGTTTATAAAGATCCAATCTAAAGGCTGGACCCATGAAATTGGCAATAGCAGGGGTTTGCTCTGTTCCTACTTGGGAGGCTGTTGTAAACAAGCTGGAAGATCATGGAAAAGTACCAAAAAAAAAAAAAAAAAATCACTGAACATCTGCCCAGAGAAGCACCACTCAAACATTCAGGAGAGATCATGATGAAGCCATCATCCCAGATTTCTTTTAATAATGACTGGCCGCTATGTTACGTTGGTAATCATCCTCTGACTTAGCTCCTGTTTTCTTCTTTCTCTCATAGCCCTTTTTCAAACCTGCAATTCTTTTGGCAACTTAGTTATCCAAACTTTACTAGTTTGTTGACTTCCCCCATGTGAACATAAGCTCCTTGAGGGCAGCTTGACCCAGGCTGTACCCTTAGTTCCTAGGACAGTTCTCAACACAAAGGTGTTGGATAAAAATGTTCTAGATTGTGGCTGTCCTCAGACCTCTGTACATAAATACAGAAACAACATGTCTGCATATAGAGGAAAGGATAGGTTGTATTTCTCTGTTTTGCTCACAGTTGTATCCCTAGAATGGACTACAGTCCCTGGCATCCTGTAGGGACTTAGTTAGTATTCACTGAATAAATGAGTGAATAAACCATTCAATTAAAATTTTATTTCAAGTTATAAACCAACATTGACATTCATAGGGCCATGCTAATGATAGACAGGTAAGTGAATAAATAAATAGAAGAGTTTTGCTTAAAGGGGAACACCAAGCACTGCTGGCAGATGCGGAGGGAGTGCTGAAACTGGAAAATCATTATTTTGTAACCATTTTATTAAAAATTGGATGAGGCAAGAGTCACCAGTGGATGCAAAATCTAGAGGGAAATCTTGATGAGGAATTAGCTATTAGCATGGCTTTAAAGTGTCTCCCCATAGACCGCGTATTAGGTAGAGGGGAGAAAATTAAACAGTAATTACCTAGTGGGGAAATCAGAAAACACTTGACTAGATGATTAAAGGTAACATCATCAATGAGGGACAGATGGACCTTGTGTGCCTCCAGATACGATATCCTGAGGACACAGTACACCTAGGCAATATTCCTACTGAGAAGGCGTAACCCGACGCGGACCGCAAAGAACCATCAGACAAACCCCAATGAGAAATGTTCCATTTTAAAAGGTGTGTGGGGTGTCGGGGGGGGGAAGTGATATTCTACCCTTCCAAAATGTCAATGTCAGAAAAGAGAAAAAAAAAAAAAGGCCATAAAATACTCCACATCAAAAGAGGCTAAAGAGACATGCCAACCCTATGCCATGCCTGACCCTAGGCTGGGTCTGGCATGAGAAGGCGGCAACGCTGTAAAGCACATTACTGCATCAGAGGATAAAACTGAAATATGAAAAGTAGATTAGAGGATTCCGTTAATGTTAAATGTACTGAAATTGTTCGCACTACCGGCGCTAGGTAAGAGAATACTCACATTCCTAGGATATGTCCACTAAAGTCTGGGGTAAAGAGGCATGACGTATGTGACTTACCATCAATTCCTTCAGAAAAAAAATAATATGTATATAATCTATATATAGAGAAAGAGTGCCTGCAAATCACAAAGCCAATTGTGTAAAATGTTAAAAAATAAGTAATTCTGGGTAAAGGGTATCTGGGTGTTCTTTGTACTGTTTTTATATTTGCAACTTATCTGTAAGACTGAATTATTTCCAAGTATAAAGCAAAAAAGGGGGCTAGAAATATGTCAGAATACACCAGTAATCACAATAAATAAAAAATTACTTCATTAAATAATACTTGCCTAAGTTTTAATACTTCGTCCATTTCGGGACGCCAGAGGCTTTTAGCTTACACAGTTTTGCAAACTAAAATCTGGTTTAAATTCAAAAGCGAGAGTCTAATAGTGTCAGTGATGACGCAGAAGTGTGTGAATTACTGCAGAGGACTCAGCAGTCCCCACACTTAGCGGTTCTTTGGGTTCCAAGATGCTGCTCAGTGGGAATTTTTGGAATGCGGCACCCCTGCCTGGCCAACAGCCCCTTCCAGGGGCAGCAGGTTGTTCCCTGCTGTTCGAACGCGGCTGGAACTGGCTTAGGCACGCCCCTCCCCGGTGGGCGCGGCCAAGGACTCCTGCCCCGTCCGGCCTCCTCCCGGTCCTGCTGTCAGGTCCTGTCCAGCCCGCCCTCTCTTACAGTCGCTGATGGAGACAGAGCCACCTCAACATTCAGACACGCGATTACAAGCAGGGATGTCCAGTTTCTAAACGTGCCCCAAATACGAACATCATTTCACAATTCACCATGCACAGTACATAAAAGTACCTTCTGCCCTGAGGAACAGCAATCTACGTCAGATGAAAACACATAGATTAAAGGGAAATGCTAACTGGAAACAGCCCATTAAGCTTTTATTACGTCAGATTAGTTCAGGCTTACAACCACATTAAATCAGGATATTCAAAAGGCATTGCCCTAGAACAAGAAGTCAGAAAACAGCCGTTTCTTCTGGAAATGGTCTACCCAGGCCCCTCTGTTACCCTCCTCCAGAATATAGCCCTCTTTGTCACAGCCCTGCGTGGCTGCCATTCTTCTGGGGTTGTTGGGGAAGCGATCAGAGAATGATTTCCAGTTGATAACATGTCAGCTGTCAGCTCCAACTGCATGGCTTAAATTCAGCATATTAAAGCCAATCTGATTTTTTTTCCTCTCACCTTCTTTTGGGTTCCTTGCCTAGGTGGCTTGGAGTTTCACTTGGGCTGACATAAAAGGTTTTATCGATTTGTGCTGGAGCCAAAAAAAAAAAAAAAAAAAAAAAAAAAAGGCCGAGAAAGCACACAAGCTTTCTGGATGATGCTGGATGACCCGGGAGGGAGGGAGGGGGTCACAGGCAATGCTCAGTGTAACAAATACTAGATAGAACAATGTATCTGTGCCATTTCTTACTCTGTTTTTTTTGTGCTTCAGTTTCCTGTCTTTCAAGAAGGAACACAGTTAATATATTGAACATGAAACAAACATTTCTGGTTCCTCTTTGCCACTGTCACTCTTCATGGCTAGTCCAGTTGTATGAATGCTTGTCCTGGGGTCATTACCACTGTCGGTGTGTTGGGGAGTGTATGTCGCCAACCCCCCCCCCCAAAGGCAAAGACTTCCTACCCTTACTGTTCCCTACTAACTTGGCTGGGCGCTATACACATACTCATGCCGAGGGTAACGTCGACCCCGACCTCTTTTCATTTGGGCAAGAATTTTTCTCACATCTAATATGGGTAAGGTACCTGAGTTGGAAAAGGGTGAACTAGAAATCATAGTAAGAGATAAGACTCAACCCCACAATAAAGAGAGTGCCCTTCTGACAATGTTATCTAGATCACAATCGTTAAATTGCTTTGCTTACATAAATTATTTAGTGAGTTTCACACAGGACCTTTGTTAACAACACGGACCGTATAATAACCGTGTTTGAAAGTGGAAGGCTCAACCACGGAGAAATAGAGTGTATTTGCACAGTTCACTCCATATAACACAGAGATGAGGATTAACCCTATAAGTGCCAGAATTTAAATCTTCTGTGATGGAAAGTGTTCCCAAAATACCTTGTACACTTTGCTCCTCTCTTGGAACTGAAGAATCTACCTGTCCTGCCTCTACCTAGCCCCATCCCCCAACCTCCAGCCCTCCCTGACCCCTCCCCAAGTTGAAATCCAGCATTTGACAAACCTTGCTCTACGATTAGCAAGCAATTCTTCTTCCCCTCTCTTCAACAAAGAAAATAAAACCTTTCAATGCTGAAATATTTAAGGGGTTATGGTTTGGACAGGTGGGAAGCTGAGGGTTCTGCCCATGAGCCTAGGGGTCTGCCCTTCCCTCCCTGTCCGGTCACCACTGTCCATCAGCCCCATGATGCCCATTTCATCCCTGACACTTCCAACACTACACAGCTGCTTTTCTGACTCTCCTTTTGTTCTAGTTCTTCAGTTCTTGCCTCTCTCACTTCTCCCATGCTTCTTGCCTTTGTGTCTTTTCTGGACAGGATCGGTCAGCAAGGGTGCTCTTTTCCCTGCCAGCCTTCCTTCCCCTTCTCTTCCTGGGCAGACCAGATATAAACCAACTTCTGAGCATCTCTTTGGTTGGCCTCAGTTCTCCTTCATGCTGACTTTTCCAGATGCTCAGGAGTCTCTTCTTGCCTTAAAAGCCTCTTGGAGGTAAGGGGGATAGTTTGTGGTATAAAATTATTTCTGGACCTTAGCAATTTCAGGGAAACTGGAGGTTCTGGAAAACTGGATTCTGGTTTACTATATAAATCGATGGGAATTTACTAGGCATTTCTTGAAAATTATTTTTTAAGAAATGGCTGTTTCTTAAAAATCTATGATTCAGGAGTGAGAAAAAGGCTGTGAGATCTCTGCTTTTTTTTTTTTTTAAATCCTTGTTTCTTTTAGGTAAGAAGTTAATTCTGTGGTTCAGTTAAAAGATGCCTCTACATAGAGAAAGATCAAAATGATAATCTCCACTGGTTTCCTTCACACATTTCAAAATAAATGTGGGCTCCAGACAGGACACCCACCTTAGCAGATAATTATTTTCGTTCAGCAGCAGAACATCGAGCTTCAAATAACTAATTGATTCGATGAATATTTATGAATCCTGAAGGATGTTTAAACAGGCTCAAAACATCCTATTAACTACTTTCTCAATAGGAATGTAATTAAAAAAAAAAATGATTCCTTTTCACTCTCTAAGGTGAAAACTGACCCTGCCTGGAATCCTAAAATGATGGCTTGCTGCAATAAAGCATGTAGGCTAATTCCTTACATGTGCTTAAGTCATAAACAACTACTTTCAGATTGAGAGTGAATTTCCATGATATAATATTTTGGCAAGCTGGTATATGATTATATTATTCAAGTAACACACTGTATTTTAAATTGATGCATGAATATGCATTATAGGTAGTAGTTGAAAAGTAATAAAACCGAGCAAAGCAGAATAAAGCACTTTCAGAGCTCTATACTTTCCCCCAAAGCTGTAATATCTCTGTCTTGTTTGCTCCTTCACTTCACAGCTGGAGAAAGTCCATTAGGAATCAGTTCCCATTTGGAGTCAAGCAAAAGGGATGACTATTGAGAATTCTCATTGACTGGGAATGCTGCTATATTGCAAAACCTTAAAGATGAACAGCAAATGTTCAACTCTGAATAGATGTCATTCCCTTTGCAAACATCTTTTTTGCCATTGATTCAATGAGTTTTCTGCAGTGTGATACTTGACCTATTCTATCCAAAGCAATCATAAAGATGATGTGATACACACATGCACACACACACACACACACACACACAGAAATTGAATGGTATGCAGCCATAAAAAAAAAAACAATGAGATCTTCCCATTTGTGCCAATATGGATGGACCTGGAGGGTATTATGCTAAGTGAAATAAGTCATACTGGGAAAGATAAATACCATATGATTTCACTCATAGGGGAATCTAAAAAAAAAAACAAAATAAATGAAGAAACAAAGAAAAAACAGAGTCAGACCTGTAAGTACAGAGAACAAACTAATGATTGCCAGAACTTCTCTTTTCAAGGATATTCCTTTGGGACATGGTCCTGTTGGAAGTTTTCATGGTTGACTGAATTCCTAAATCCCTTACAGCTTATTAGGGGCTGATATTTTGGTTTTTCCCCAGCACTGAGATGTAGCCTGTTATTAAGTTATAGCAGTAGTAATTTGTGAACTGAGCTGTTACTTCTGGTATTTCTTCTGGAAGGGGATTCTGCTTAGCTGACAGATTTGTGCCTTCATATTTAGAGTTCAGGTAATTGAAAGTTGCTAAATAAGTTCAAGAAGTGATTTCAGTATGTAGTTATCTTGAATTTCACTTACATGCCATAGTTTGAGTTTATTTTTTTTTAATCTCTGGAAAAATTTTATTACCAGCTTAAGGAAAGTGTAGAGTTCTAAATACATTTAACAACTGCCTGAGTCAGAAGGTAATCACAGTAAGCACACTGCATCCGAAAGCTAATTTCGGATGCAGTGTGCATATTTACTTTCACATTTTTTTGCACTTGATTTTCCTATTTTATCTGATGTATAGCTGAAAAGACAATGTTTGAGAGGCTTCAGATTAAGGAAAATCAATAGGAACAATTCTGACCTACATTTAAATCATTAATTCAGAGCTTTATTAAGCATACTAAAATGGCACGTTTAATTCCATGTTCTGAAAAACAATGAAGTATTTCATAAACACAAGGTCAAGTGAGTCCAGAAAACTCGTCATTCATAGACTATCACTAATCCCAGGAGGTCTGTCTCCCTTTCCCCCACATGTCACCGTGCACGGATTCTGTCCAAACCTCTTGCTTTAATCTATTTTGCGTTCTGCTTCCCGACCTTGTCTCCAACACCCTGACTTAGATCGATGATTATTCCTTCAGTTAGCTGCTTTGCTGGCTATCACTCATGCTTGACACCCATCATTCAACAAATGTTTATTGAGTGCCCACTACGTGTCTTCTGGTGCTGCTTTAGTACTGGAGATATGGCAGTGAGCAAACCGCCTTTCTCAAGTCTGCCTTTGGCTTCCTGTCTCAACTACGATCTGGACCTTTCAGCAGAGCCGCAAACAGAACAACAGTCAAGATCTATCTACGATGGCACAACTTTTTATTTTTATAAATACAGCACCTCTTTCAAAGCTCACCTAGTTTTTTTTTTATAAACATTGTTTTGTTTTAAAGATTTTATTTATTTATTTGAGAGAGAGAGAATGAGAGATAGAGAGCACGAGAGGGAAGAGGGTCAGAGGGAGAAGCAGACTCCCTGCTGAGCAGGGAGCCCGATGTGGGACTCGATCCCGCGACTCCAGGATCATGACCTGAGCTGAAGGCAGTCGCTTAACCAACTGAAAGCTCACCTAGTTTTATATCTTGTTTTAAATGAAGGTGTGGATTACAATGAGCTCCATAAGGTAAAATGTGAACGTTTTGCAATGTGATTAAAAAGCCTCCACTAGCTGAGAAAATAATTTCCATATATATTAATAGAAACCAGTTAATTGCTTTGGAGAGTCAGAGACCTAATTTCTTCTTCTTTTTTTCAAAGCCCCTTTAACCTAAGAGTTTCAATGTTCTTTAATAAATATTTCCTAGAATTTCTGTCTCTTACAAACAGCTGCTGAATGCAAGTCTTTGTCAGCTGATCCTTGAATAGAGTTCCTGGCATGCAAAGAAATGAGCCAAGGCCAGGTAGTGATTCATTTCAACACATATATCACGCATCTATTTTCCAAAGCCTTAATTCGAGTTACAAAGAATAACAAGATCTTTTATCCTTGAAGCATTCACAATAGCAAGAAGTAGAAAGCATCAACTACATAGCTTATTATTTCCTTTTTTCCCCCTAAACCTCTCAATTCCTGCTCGTTCATATTATCAGTTTCTAAATTTCTGGACTTTGGAAACTGGTCCCTTGCCAGAGGAAACATTGTACAAAGCTAAGAGGAGTGACAGGGGAGACAAACATTGAGAAGCTCACCTATCACATATAAGAATATATTATAAAGCACCAGGTGTTAAAATTGTGTGATACTAGTTAAAAATACAAGACTAGAATGATAATACAGAATAGAGGCCCTTGGAATGGAGCCAAGCCTATGAGTTTACTAAATTACCATACTGTGTAAAAAAAATAATGGACAAAGAAGTAATGATTAACAGACATAAATTAATAATGGATGAAATAATTTATTTGTTACCATATAAACCATAAATTCCGGGTGGACAAAAGAATTTGATTTAAAAAAAAATCTTCAAGCTTAAAAAAACTGTAAATGAGGTCATGGGGACTGAAGCAAAGGAATAAATTATTAATGATAAAATTAATAACTTAAAACTTTGTTCAGCTAAAGGCTCCAAATAAACAATACATCGTTACTCCTGATGAATATAACCAGCTTTATAATATGACAAACCAACAGCATTTTATAAAAAGCAATAGCCTCTCTTCATTGTATAAATGGTTAAAAGGTGTAAACAGTGACTCATCCTTTGGCAGACCTCATATTCCTCCTCCAAGACCTAACTCAAGGTCACCTTCTCTGTGATGCTTCTTCTACTCCAAGTAGAGACAACATGCTCCATCGGCTCTTAGAGACTCCATAAGGCAGTAACATTTTTTATTCCATTTCATTGTAATTTATCCTTTATATGTTTGTTTCTTTTGATAATTCATCAGCTAATTATCTTTTTACTCCCAATGCCTTGCAAGATGCATGCTCTACATAATGAGTGCTAGATAAACGTTTCCTAAGTGAAAAGAAAATTCACATAGAACCAATCACAATGAAATTGTGTAAGAATCATGATTTCTCAGTACTGGGATTTTTTTTAAGCACTATGAAGGAAAGATGGGGAACAGAAAATTATAAGAAATAATAGTCTGGGGGTGCCTGGGTGGCTCAGTCGTTAAGCATCTGCCTTCGGCTCAGGTCATGGTCCCAGGGTCCTGGGATCGAGCCCTTCATCGGGCTCCCTGCTCGGCGGGAAGCCTGCTTCTCCCTCTCTCACTCCCCCTGCTTGTGTTCCCTCTCTCTCACTGTCTCTCTCTCTGTCAAATAAATAAATAAAATCTTTAAAAAAAAGAAATAATAGTCTGAACAACTGCTTCTAGCGAGGACAGAAAAGAAAAAAAGGTGAATAGGTGGTAAAAAAAAATTCTACCAATAAATTACATTAGATAGTAGTGAGGCTGTTTTCTGAAGCAAATAAGCCTATGGCTCAAACACAATAGAAGTTTATGCCTTGTACACATCATGTCCAGAATGAATGTGGCTGATTGAGGGGGTGGGGGGAAAACTCTCTTTCTAGAAGTGATTTCTAGAAACCCAGGCTCCTTCCATTTTCTGGCTATACCATCTTTACCCTATGGTCTCCAAAATGCTGCATCCAGCCCTTTAAAAGAGGAAAATAGGGGCGCCTGGGTGGTTCAGTCGTTGTGTCTGCCTTCGGCTCAGGTCATGATCCCAGGGTCCTGGGATCCAGCCCCACATCGGGCTCCCTGCTCAGCGGGAAGCCTGCTTCTCCCTCTCCCACTGCCCCTGCTTGTGTTCCCTCTCTCTGGCTGTCTTTCTCTCTGTCAAATAAATAAAATCTTTTTTTTTTTTTTTTTTTAAAGAGGAAAATAGGGATGAAGAAAACAAATTCACTTCTTAACCACCATGGTCTGGAAGTAGTATACCTTACTTTGGCTGGCATTCTGTTGGTGCGGACTAATCACACGGCCCACCTAGGTGTAAGAGAAGCTAGGAAATGTAGTCCTTAACCATACCTACCCCCCAGTAACTATGCTTTAGAAGAGCATGCATAAATTTGATGAAGAGTTCACCACCTCTACCTCTTAAAGATTCCCTACACCTTCTTTAGAATTCTTTGTAAATGGATACCTACATACACACACATAGGTATATATGTATATCTCCTTATCTATATACATTTAAATTCTGAGATACACACACACACACACACATACACACACACACACAGGGCTTATAGATCTTTGAGAAATCCAAGGTTGGGGCTACATGAAATCCAACAGAGGTATGATTCCTCCCCACATTAAAATGTTGAGTAGTTGTGCCTAACTCTCTCAATTCAATTACATTCTACTTTAGAGTAACAGTTCCCAGACTTTTTGAAGGAATTACTCTTCATACTATGAACCAGGCACTACCAAGCAATGGCAACGCTAAAGAAAATGCAGCAGAGTTCATACTACCTCATAGGAATTACCAGTTTAGGGGAGAAAAAAGACACAAAAGCAGGTAATTATAACACCAAGGCACAATGACACAATGACAAAATATGCATAGACTATAATGCCTAAAAGGGCTAATTATCTTTCTTATTCTTAGTGTTTTCCCAGCATTCTCTCTGGATTGATAGATAACTTCACCTGAGATTCCTTCCAGATCATGTGGAGTAGCCTAGATGCCTTTTAAAGAATTTCTTAATCTCCATTATATTAACAAGTGTGAGGGCTGGGAAAGGGATAAGGTTCTCTACCTTTCTAACACATGTTCTGTTGTTCTGTCCTGTCATTTACTGGTATGGTGTCATATGATGGACACATGTAGTTACTTTTTTGTTGTTGATCAAAGATGACTCTAAGTGTATTATTTAAATCCTTGAAAGAATGAAAGAGTTTATTTAATAGAAAGGAGGGTTGGACAGAGATGATGTCAAACCTCATTTGGAGCCATTTAAGCCCTAGGGATTTTTTTTTTTTTTTTTAAGGTCTTGACAGTAATGCTTGCTGTAATTTAAAATAAATATTTAGTATTTACAAAGTAAGTTACTTGGAGCTGAATATTGTTAGATTTAAAGAGATTTACTTTATGTTGTCCCAAACCAAAGAATTTCCTAGTTCTATTGATAGTAAAAGGGATATTTAAACAACAAGATGACACACACATATATATTTATTATATAGTACACGTTATTCATAATAACAACATAGAAATAGGATGGGGCGGGTGCTGTGGGATGCGTACCAATGAACCCACATTATGTTGTTTTCCTTATGAAAGTTTTCCACCTCAGCCTTCAGACGCTCATATGCTTTTGCCAGAAATAATAAATATTTTGACTAAATAATAGCGTGCTTTTGGTTACCAGCTGTGACCTCCAGAAAAAATGGGAGAGGCAGATGGCAAGAAGCAGTGAACGCGAAGTTTAATGGAGACACGTTAGAATGTGAGTGTTTTAAAATTTTTCTACTATACTCAGGTTGTCTATATGTTTCTAAAGAATAAGATAACCGGATAAAATACAGGGTGGCCAGTTAGATTTGTTCAGATAGACAATAAATAATTTCTGAGTATAAATATGTCCCAAATAGAGCACGGGAATACTTATACTAAAAATGTAATCATTATTTATCTGTAATTCAAATTTGGCAGGACAGTTTATACTTTTATTTGCTACCTCATGCAACCCTACTGAAAGTTCCAGTCCAGATCCTTTCAATGTCAGCTTAATACATGTCTATTGTTGTCTAAAAAATCTCGTTCAAAACAAATTTGATCAGAAACAATGTTAGAAAAAAATGCAGAGTTCGATTGTAGGTGCTGGATCAAAGAGCTCTACCTCCTCCCAGTAGGGTTTAATTACTGAGAGGAGTGAGAGGGCTTGCTATTTCTGTCAGAATAATCATGGGTGTCAAGTCCACTGCTTTAGTGCTTCCACTATCCCCTTGCTAGCTTTTGTATGCCTCGCCGGAGGGACGAATTAACTACCAAGCTCAAGGAGCCAGTCAAGCAGTTTTCTAATCTAGAAACAAGAACCCATGAAATAATTAACAATGATAATTATTTAAATATAAATATCTTTATATAGGGGCACCTGGGTGGCTCAGCTGGCTGAGCGTCTGGTTCTTGGTTTTCAGCTCAGGTTATGATCTCAGATTTCTGGGACTGAATCCTGCTTCAGGCTCGGCGCTCAGCGGGGAGTGGGCTTGTCCCTCCCCCTCTCCTTTTGTCCTTCCCCCCACTCATGTGCTCTCGCTCTCTCTCAAATAAATAAATAAATCTTTAAATAAATCTTTAAATAGATAAATAAATATCTTTGTATATGCAGAGTGTTGCAGTTTTGGAATCTGCAAGCACACTGAATTTGCAAACCAACTTTGTGAAACACCTTCCTATTTGAGACTCGAATGACAACGAAGACTCAGAGGACAGTGAGACTCACATGGAAGATGATGATGATAATTTGGCAGACAAGCGCAGACTCTCACCAGCGAAGCCTAATAGAAGGGTGCGGAAACCTGAGCTCCTGGATGAGAGTGACACTGACTTCTGACCTTCCTGCCAAGGGACCCAGGCAGATTAAGACCCTCAAATTTGTAGGTAGATTAGAAAGTAAAGGTTAGGAAGGAAATGTAATTTGTTGACTAAGCCAGCTGGACTCACTGTTAATGAAGCAGTATCTATTTCTGCTTTAACCTCCTACGTGTTATTCTGCAAAGCTTAAAAAATCAAAGCAAGCCCCCCTGCCCTGTAAAAAGGATACACATGAGATTTTTGATTTCAGAAAAATTGTGTGAATTCCCTCTGCAGCTGCAGAAGTGACATGAAACAAATACTACTTTCCATTCTAGCTACCAAACGCATACTATATGGATGAGTTAATTACTATGCAAGATGGTATTGTATCACAATGAGGTGTAGTGGCTGCTAATGAGAAGTCATAAATCAAAGCCTTTAATGTTAAGCTCAGGCTACAAAATGTAGTTCTTTTGAAATATCGTAAGGATGGCTACGTGTATGTGCATAATATGTGCAATCACTAGCTCTCAGAAAGTTGGCTGCTTCCTGATACCCAGTTAAGATATTCAGCATGTAACCCATCCTCCGTATCCTTTGTCATGTCTTTGTTTTCTGTAAGTCCACATATAGCAGAGCTCTTTGCGAAGGTGATGAGAAAGTGTGGGCAGTAAGCCGCTTGAAAATGCCACAAAATGATTCTGGTTCCATGTGTTTATTCCCTGACAGACCTGTTACTGGAAGCATAGTGACTTGCCTAGAACGAGAAGCTATGTTTTTGTTTGTTTCGCCAGCCTCAGAGAGTAAGAAAAAGACCCTCCTATTTATATCATAAATCCTTTAAAAACTGGAGACCAGTTTGGGAAGATAAAACTCTCCTTCTCAAGTGCAAATGTTCCCATCTACCCTAGCACATCAATGATCGACTTACATATTCTGTGAACTGTTTTAATCTGATTAGTCCCTAGAAAGAATCAAAGCAATCAGCTAACAAGATTTGTTGAGATAAAGAGCAAACCCTGTAGAAGGGTGAGTTATGCTGGTGAAGGTTGGGCATGGTCATGGGTATTTATCTTCCCACTCACTCATTTGTTCATCATCAATTGCATATTGATTGAGTGCCTACTAAGTATAAGGTTCTTTGAAAGATCCTTGCGTAACAGAGGGATAAATCTGGTTCGTACTCAAATGTCAAGAACTTTATAGCATAGTAGAGTAAATGAACAGGTAAATAATGATAATACAAGGCAGGAGGAAGTAAGTGCTTAGGAGATCGATCTAGAAAAGGCAGGGCTGGGGAAGTCCCAGGGAAGTTACCGACCCTGATGAGGAGGGCTGGAGGAAGGAATGATAAGTAACAGTTAACGCGTGCCTGCCTCCTGGCTGCCTTCAGTTAGGACATTGTCTGCATTAGTGAGGAGGAAATGTATGTGAGGTGAGCTTTGGTGAGCACTACAAATCTGCAGTGGGGATGGGAGCCGATCTTTCTGACAGAACGGTGGAGGTAGCAAGGAGCACTGCACATCTGAGTAATAGCCCGTGGTCTGGTGTGGCTGGGGTGAAGACAGGTGCATGCGGTTATTACACCCCATCTATTTTTCAACAGTAGACCTGGAAGAACGGGGCCTTTGAATATCAGAGGGTGGCTAGCAGAAACGCCCTGCAGAACTGCCCTGGCTGTGTGGAAGGCATCAACTGGTTAAAGAGGAAATTCTAGGAACAAGGCTGATTCCATAATGGTGGCCCAGTGACCAGGGAACTGCATGTCTTATTTCCCCTGAAAGCCTCCAAAGTTTGTGAGGGCAGGATGTGATTCATTTGGACACTTTTCGAGGAGATTGCCATGCAAAAATCCCCAACTGCAAACAAAACCCAACCAAACAAAAAACAACCCTTGTAGGTTGAATGGAATCTTGTATGCTATATTCAGCATATTGTGTGCTGCATATCCAACTTCAAAAAATGTAAAGTTTGGAAAACCACAAACGTGACAGTCCCCCCGTTCTGTCTAGTTAGAAGCCTCTAAAAGTTCAGAGTCTGGCCTCACCTCTTCTTTGTGTGAGCATCCCATCAAAGAGAATGAAGAAACCATGAAAAGGCTCAATATGCACTTATATCACCTCATCCCAAACCACGAGAATCCTGACCCAGACTGAGTTCACCAGAAATGCCACACAGGGCTGCTAAACCACATGACTCCTACATGTTCGAGGTGGTGTTTACCTCTGGCCTGCAGAAGCCCTTTCCATACCAGTCCTTCCGCCATTAATAAAACAATAGTGAATCCTGGGAACCTTCGCAGCAACTGCACTGATGATAAATCTTTGATAGCAAGTACTTACTACTCCTCACTGCATCTCTTTACCCTCTTCAGGGGAAACTACGGCCTTCAACTCATGGGTTCAGGCTTATGTTTCTCACACTGGGAAGAGGTCTAGAAGGAGCCTCTGCCTCAGAACGCAGCTGTAGGTTGGCTGTAGGTCCTGTGCTTGCTGACAGGACTAGGACTTGTGATCCGAATCACTCGGGTTTGAATGACTGATCCATACCAAGACTTCATGCTGTGTTTCTACCTGAACCACAGAATTTCTGAGGAAAAAAAAAAAAAAGCTGGCAAACAATGTAGCATTAAAATCCAGTCCACAGTGGAAATATGTGGGATAGAGTCATCATTTTTAATGGATTGGTTGTAGAGTTGGGGGCATAAAAAATCATTCTGCAAAATCTGAAGATATAAAAGGTTAAGAAGCTATATAAGATATATTTATGTATTTCTCCAGAATGTTATTATTCATACAAGGGTGTCCAATTCCAGTAATATGTGACAACAATTGCCTTGGGTAAAGCTCTCATTTTTCAATGTACCTTCACATTACAATCCACTGGGGAGATTTTTTAAAAATCCTGATGCTGGGGTAACAATAGCAGAAATTCTGATTGAATTACTGCATAGGACAATATGCCTTGAAAAGAGGTCCAAGTGATTCTAGTGTGCAATCTGGACTGGGAACTACGGTCTGATACAGACTGAGGGCAAGAGAAAGTTCTTCAGTGTCTACAACATGCCAGGTATATTAGATCTTCTCTTCTACTCCTCACGGCCATCTTTTAAGTTAGGAATCCTTTACCTCATTTAAATATGGTCACGGGAGTGTGAGGAATGGTAAGCAGTGTGAAAGTTCCCAGGTTATACCGTATTTTGGTTTGTTGGATTTGTTTAACTTTGCGGCAAGGGGCTTCCATTAAGGGTCTGCGAAGTCTTCACGGCTCTCCTCACCAGCCCGATCCTCAGCCTGGTGCCTCGTGCCCTTCTCAAAATGGAGATTTAGCCAATAATTCTACCCCCTTCTTTAGGCCTTTCTCATTTCCTCCCCAGATCCCTGTCTCTGTTAGTTTTAAAATGAAGAAATTAAAAAAAAAAAAGGCAATTTTTCCTCCTGGCTTAAGGAAATTTCTACTAAAATAAGCTGTTTTATCAAGCTCCATAAATTGAGTCCTCTTTGGTCCTTTTCAAAATATATGATAAGGTCATAGGATATAAAATTCTGTGCTCCAGCAACTCAGAAAGGACTTATCTCCAGAATACAAACTCTGAAGGCAAAGATTTGCATAAATTACCATGTTAATATACATATACAAAGTTCACGGTTTATCAAAAACAAAGAAAATAATCTCAATTATAGCAGAGTATCCATTTCTTCCTATTCCTTAAATATTTGCTATGTAATTAGGAAGTGCTAGGTTGGGGAGTGGGCACAGCTAGTTTTTACTATACTTAACTCCTTGAAGGTCAGGCTAACAAATCTATCAAGAATGTCATGTTTAGGATCGAGCCCACTGGAACTCGGCAGAGGCGTGAGGTTGAGGGAAGGGGTTTGATAAGAAAAGTGGTTAGGTATGAAGTAGGGGGTAAAAATAATTGTTGTTCTACTATTTGCTCATAAAAAGAATGTTTTGATATTGTGACACGGGCATTGTGAGGAGGGCTATTTCCACATGCCGCTGTCCTGTTGGCCTTCTCACTGCGCTTTGCTTCAGTAGGAATGAAACTGATTTGAAGAGCAGAATGTGGAGAGCCAACAAGGGCAAGAGAAAAAGAAAAGGATGCCAAAGGGAAAGTGAGATGCAAGTCAGAGCAGGGGAGGACCCGGGAAGGCCATCTGGTGTCGGGGCAGCTGGTGGGCCCATGTTGGTCAGCCTTGCAGTCCTCCTTGGTGGGCTTGCTCAGGGCAGTTTTCCGCAGAGTGGTCTTCCACAGGAGCGCTGAAATTTTAAGTATAGCTCTTTCCTGAATTGTCAGTCATTTTCATGACTGCTCAAACCTAACAGGAGTCATGGGAAACCCTGAATTTGTAGCCAGCCAGTCAGAATAGTCCTGGGGACCCCCAAACTGAAGTGAGGCCAATTTTGTGGAGGACTCTGCCCTTAATCTTGAGTTTGGCTAACTCTGGGTAGACATATCAGGCTGACTACTCAAAAACTTTTAACTGCCGTGAGTAGTTGGTTTAAGAAAAAAAAGGTCTAGAAACCACCTAGGCCTTGTGATATTTCTGTCATCGGCCTTCCACTGGTTGTTGCTTTCAATATGCTACGGGAAGGAACAAGAGAGAAAGAGCCAAATTCATTTGATATTTATAAATTAAAATTAGGTTATAGGATACAATAGACCTTAAATGAGAACTGTCCTAAGGGATATTATATGAACAAAGAACATGAGATTGACAGCATGGAGACTGTGATGTATGGTTGGGTTGCCTGTATGTCCTTTTAGTTACACCGTGATTCTTGCTCTTGCTTTGGAAACTGATGGTACATAAAGGGAAAGGTACAGACAACCATGAAGAAGGGATCTGCCTAAATTTAATGGAATCGGACATTATACATGATGACCTATCTTCTGGTGATGAAATGGAATCCTCCCATGATTAAAACTGTGCTATTTTTCTAATTTTCTGAATAGTAACCTTTAATGTTTCTTCCTCTCCTCTCCTCCCTTCCCCTCCCCTCCTCTCCTCTTTTCTTTCTTTCTTTCTTTCTTTCTTCGTTTTTAAGGAGTGGGTGTGTAGGGGGTTGGCTTACAACTGATAATTAAGGAAATTATATTAGTGAAATGAACTGCAAAGATAAATGACCAAACCCAGCCCAGTAGTAAATGAACAAATGGGGCTCCAGAATGCTCCTGCTCGTCAGGAGCCCTACTTTAGGCAAACGATGTCAACAATTTAGAAATAAGTAGAGATTAGACTGGAGTTGTACCAGTTTATACCTAGAAGACTTGGCCTTTCTACTCATTTCACAGTGCTGTACCTGAGTACATATGTATTTGCTGATTGGACAATTAGAGAATGAGGGCCAGTGGTAGGTATCAGGAAGTACACAACATATTCACTATGGTCAGAAAGCAGACTTGGAGACCACATTCACCACAGACCTGAAAACATTGGTAAGGTTCAAGAAAGGCATAACTGTTCCTCTTTAAAGCCTAGAAATCTGTTTTCTTAATACTATCACCAACAATCCTGCAGATTTGTCTTTATACAGCAATCATCAACCATACGACCCAGAAATCAAGATGAACATCTACGGCCAGAAAATAGGCTCTTACCACAATCTCCTTTCCTGAGGAGTTATGTGACAGGTATAATTATTGTCCTTCAAAACAAATCTATTCCCCAAAGGCAGGCAACTAATTTCAAAGAAAATAAGGTATATTAAAATAGATGGAAACCAAGGAAATCCTGTGAGAAAATACTGGCATTTGCAATAAGTATAGTCATACAAAACTGCACAAAAGGAGCTGCCAAGAAGTGTATTTTCAGAGGGCAAGTGAAACAGAACAAATAGCAATCATATTTATATAATATCTTTTATCCAAGAGTCCAAGTTTTTTTTTATTTAATCTTTATATTCCCTATATAGCCTGACTGGGGTAAGGCTGCAGCAGCTAGAATTTAGCTTCTAGCCTTTGGTTTAGTGTTAATATTTATAGAATAGTAATTACCATCTCTGAGTACGGTTGAGGTTAGTTAAGTACCCAAACACCAAATCATATAGGGCAGGCTTCAGTCTTCAAGACTTTTGCTATTTCCCAGGTCACACAAAAAAAAAAAAAAAAAAAAAAGGAAAGGAAGAAAGAAAGAAAGAAAGAAAGAAAGAAGGGAAAAGATTCTTTCTGACCAAAATCTGAGCCCATGTTTACCTTACAGGTCTGGGCAGATATTAGGTAAAATGAAATGCTTAATTAGGATCTTTAATTCAAGGCTTTACATTTTGTACCATGTCTGTATTCTTCATGCAGCTAATTTTTATCTCAATTTCCAGTCTGAGGAATTCATTGAGCTAAACCAGAACAAAATGCAGTAAATGAAAGAGTGAGTGGAAAAAACAAAGAAACAAGAAAACCCAGAGGCAGGCAGTTGGTTAACTGGAAACAGAAATGGTAAGAAAAACTTTGAACTGAGGTCATGAGAGATGAGCAAATATTTCCCATTGGGTTAGATGACATTTCTAATCCTGTTTAGGTCCCCTGAAATATGTCCTATCCATTTGTTGTACTAACCCAGGTCCCAAATATACTCGCTTCTCCAAAAACAAACAAACCACCCCAAGCCAAACCATTTTAGAGATAGAATGTACTACAAAAACTAACCAGGTAACTTCAAGTCATTTTGACCCATATGTATGCTAAAACATTTTAATTTCTCTTTATCAATTCTACCCACATATCCTCTCCATTCTACCAAGAAGCTGGGAGAATTTTATAATATAGACAAAATTTTGGTAAAATAGGCATTATCGCCTTACCACATTTGAATTGAAAGTTTTGATTTATATTCATCATAATGGTCTGATACTATTCTGGCCCTCGTCATCAATTTTTTGTTGGACATAATTGATATGTGCCATGAACTGTGCCAGATTATAAAGACAGAAAATGAAGATCTAGTCTCATATACTTCTCTCTCTGTTATTCATATATTCATTTACTCAACAAATATGTGTTGAATACCTACTATGTTCCAGGGACTGTTCTGGATACATAAGACTAATACTGCATTGAAAGGACAGAAATTGCTGTTCTGTGAAGCTAGCATTCTTATTGCAGAGACAGATGTGATAAATAAGTAAGTTATAAAATAAAAAGGGTTGCAATATAAAAAGAGGCTGGGCAATATAACAGGTCTTGCTGAGAAGGTAACATTATAGTGAAGACCATTAGGTGAGGAGAGAACCATAAGGATACCTCAGAAAGAGACTTTTAAGCAGCGAGAAAAGCAGGAGCAAATGCCCTGAAGAAGAAGCATGTTTGCTATGTTCTAGAAATAGCAAAGAGGCTGTTGTGGCTAGACCAGGTGCAAGAGAGGAAGAGAAGAAGAAGGTAGGATAGAGAGGTGGTGAGTCAGCTGCACAGGATCTTGTAGGCTGTGTAAGGGCTTTGGCCTCAGTCCAGGAAAGGTGGGATGCTGTGAATGTTTGGAACGGAAGAGTGACACGATCTGATTTACAGTTTGAAAAGCACCCTCTCTGTGCTGGGAAGATTCTGGAGGCAGGGACAGTGGTAGAAGCAGAATGACCAGTTAGGCTATAGCAACAATCCAGACAGGAGAGGATGGTGGCATGATCAAGGTGGTATCAGTGTGCTATGGGTTGAATTGTATCCCTCCAGAAATACTGAAGTTCTCATCCTAAGTACCTGTGAATGTGGCCATATTTAGAATTAGGCATTTACAGATGATCAAGTTAAGATGAGGTCTTTAAGGTGGGTCCAGATCCAATATTACTGTATCTTTATAGAAAGGATAACTTTGGGGGCACCTGGGTGGCTCAGTCAAGCATCTGCCTTCAGCTCAGGTCATGATCTCGGGGTCCTGGGATTGAGCCCTGCATCAGGCTCCCTGCTCAGTGGGGAGCATCCTTCTCCCTCTCCCTCTGCCACTCTCCCTACTTGTGCTCTCTCTCAAATAAATAAATAAAGATCTTAAAAAAAAAAAAAGAAAGGATAATGTTGGTCGCAGAGGGAGACACATACAAAGGAGAGATGATATGAAAACACAGGAAGCAGACAGCCATCTACAAGCTACGGTATGCCTGAGGCTAGTAGAAGCTAGAAGAAAGGTCTGGAACAGATTTCACTCACATGTTCTCAGAAGCCAGCCCCGCCGATACTCTGATCTGGGACTTAAAGTCCCAGAACTATGAGACAATAAATTTCTCTTATTCAGCTACCCAGTCTGTGGGCCTGGCTATGGCAGCCCGAGCAAACTAATACACAGTGGAAATGGTGGGCAGCGAAGGGATTCTGGATATAAAATTGGTTCTCGTTATTCACGGATTCCGTACTTGCAAGTTTGCATACTTGCTAAAATTTATTTGTAATCCCCAAATAAATACTCACGGCACTTTCACAGACATTTGCAGACATAAGTCAAGGGATGAGAAAGCGGAGTGGCCTGACGCACATACTCCCAGCGGAGACTGAAAAAGACCATGCTCTGCCTGCTTTCAGTCTTCTTCTGTAAACAGTGCTTTTTCGCAATATGCTCAATGCCATACTTTTCACCTTTTGTGCTTTTTGTTGGTGATTGTGCATTTAAAATGACCTCCAAGCATAAAGCCCAAATGCTGTCTGGTGTTCCCAAGTGCAAAAAGACTGTGGTATGGCTGTGCAGAAACACGTGTGTCAGACACACTTCATTTAAGCACGAGTTTTCTGCTGTTGGCCATGACTCCAATGTTCACGAATCAACAAAATACATTAAATAAAGTGTCTTTAAGTGGAAACACACCTAAAACCAAGCACATATTGATCTGCTGGCAAAAATGTAATCAGAGGCTCACAGGAACCTGCCTCTCTACTTTCCCTATGGAGCAACAATTCAGTATTCACTAACATTTTTGGTGACTTCATGGAGTGTAACAACTTTGAACAACAAGAGCAGGCTGTACTTTGATATTAGAGCCAAGATATAATAGTGTTTTTTGAAGGAGTGGATGTGGGGTGTCAGAAAATAAGGAGTTAAGATTAGTCCGATGTTTTTGGCCCGATAAACCAAAAAGATGGAGATGCAAAAGACAGCTGAGGGGATAGGGTGTTTGCTTATTTCAGGTTTTTTGGAAGGAGCTGTGGATTAGGAGCTATCTATCCTTTAAATATAAGCTTGAGGTTAAGTTGAGTTATCCATACAGGAAAAATGGTTTAAGCCTGGGTCAGAGCAGCAATGAGAGAGTGAGCAATGAGAGAGAGAGAGAGGGAGGGAGAAGAAAGACTCCTTGATGCCCAGTGTGGGGTGGGGGTGAACCTTGGCATCAGATGTCTGCATTCTAATCCCACCACTACACACTCTGAGCTGTGACAGAACCAACTTTATAGTTGATAGGAAACTTGAAGAAGGTTAGGAAGCCATGAACAAAGGCTTAGCAATTATTCATCTTAGTTGTTATTACCAGTCTAAAATTCTTTCATATTGAACATGATGTCACCTTCATTTAAGACCATTATATATTTTTGGATAACAGAAAATTGCAGAGGCAAAGAATATTTGAAGGTGAAATTTCATTCTGATTCTAGCACATCTGCAATGGTACCCTGAACGTCATAGGAATGAATTATTTAAAACTGGTGGGAAAATGGTGTTAGACTTTTATCCTCCATCTGGTGGTTTTTAAAAAATATCAATCTGCTCACCAGATTTCCTGCTTCAAAAAAAAAAAAAAACAACCAAAAAAACAAACAAAAAAACCCCACAAACTTATATTTAGAGTTCCTTATTGTGTCATAAAAAGCCAATGTAAATAACTAAGGTGGGGGAAGATGAGTCAGTGACATTCTCCTACAGGAAGTACTGCGGCCTGTGGCCGTGCCATACGCACAACAGAAATGCATTTAACGTCAGGAACGGGAAGATTTTAAGTCAAGTTGAAAGGCACTGCAGTAGGTGTAGACAGTTGAGTCTTAGGCGCTGGACGTTTAGGAAAAGCCTGGACAAGGGGTCCACATTCCATATACCTGGGGCCATGCTCCAACTGAGACCCAGGAACTCTCTGGCCACCACTCATCTGAGAAACATTTCAAAGGCAGTGAAATTTTCAGCGGTGATCTTGTGTTTCTAGAACTATTTAAATCTATTTGGGACTTGTCTCTCTAATCATTTATTTTGTTTCTTAAACCAACGCCCATAGGAGGAGTCAAAGCACAGAACACTATTCTTTTTTTTTTTTTAAAGAGGTAACTTCTCTTTTTTCACATAATGGAGCCACTAAATTCCTGCCCTTGACTTTACAACTCCACACAGTTTGCTCCCTAATAAAATGCACGTTTAAGCAAATGGGAATCTGGCAAATTCTACTTACTGACCATGATTTACACATATTTTCACCATGTGGACAAATCTGAAGAACATTATAAGCCTCGTTGCAGTTCTCAATATGATTGTTTACAGCCACCTTACTTTCCCACATCCTTTTACAAAACACTCCAATCAATTCCGATGGCTTCACGAGATGCACATTTTCCATGCAAGTTTCACTCACCCATTCAATAAATATTTCTTAAGCGGCCACTCAGTGCCATTCCTAGAGTAGACACTGGGACACAAAGGTGAAGAAGACAAGCATAGTCCTTTTTTTTTTAAGGAACTTGGAATTCAGCAGGAAAACAGAGTACTAGATAAACACTTACAATTTGTTATCAGATACATGTGTGATAGTGTTTTGAGAGTATACTACAGAAGCGACTAAAAGAATATGGTATTTGAAAAAAAATCAGAGAAAATGATGGACAATCTGAGATCTGAAGGACGAGAAGAGATTGGCTTGACCTTGGGGTTGGAGGGATGTGGTCTGTTACAGAAAGCAAAGGCCCTGAGCTGGAGAGACCCAGAGGTATGAGAAGTTCAGGAGACCGAAAGAAGTTCAAAAACTAGACTTGATAACAATTATAATACAAGATCAACATTTGTATTCCAAAATACTGGATGCAATATTAGTGTCTGAGGCCTTCTTCAGAGTGCATTACCTCACACTCTCTTCTACCTAAGGTGTAAGACAGAAAAATGATATTTAGGGAAGATAGTCTAGGTAGCATAGAATCCAAGCATTCCCTTGAGTTGTTACCATTCAGTTCTTGGATCACTAAAGACCGCAAAAAGTCTATGTGTTCAGACTACAGTATTTGCCTAGATTCTCATGGGGGCCTTCATTGAACATGCTTTAATTGCCTTTTGGGTTTTGAGGTCATTGTATGAAAGGAGTCTCCTGAGGTCTTTTTAGTGCTAGCTGTAAAAGCCTTCGTTGACATAAACCCAATGTGCCCCCAATAAAAGACATTTCCATCAGCATTTAATTCAAAGAAAACTTCCTTTGCCCTGGAGGATTGGTGTGGTATTTCTTCCCTTCCTATAATGAGAGCTATAGAATACACCGTGTTTACTTTTTTCCCCCTAAGCCTTGATTTTCACCTTGATTTCCAAGAATCCAAGAACTAAATTTCATTCCATTTTATCTTTTGGATTTCCATAAGCTTTTAAATTCTCTCTGACACCTTTCATGCGCTCCCTCAGATCTTGCTTCACCTGTCTGAGGTGGCTCTTGGCCACTTGCTACATGGCTCCCGCTACACACTTCTGCAAGGGCTCTGCTCAACTACCACCTCCCTTCTCCAACCTGAGAAAGGCATCACCCAAAGCAGCTCACCTCAGGCCAATGCCACGGTTTCTTGTCTCCCACACGGAAGCTTCCCTGCTGCTACGACTATGAGTCATCCATATCTGTGGAACTTGGGACTCCTCGCTCTTGCTGTCCTGAGACCATACACTTCACAATCAAGAATTAGCATGTAAGATTTTTTCCACCCCATTTCCAGGGTGTGAGGGCTAAAACAATTATTCGCTCCTGATTCTTGGGAGTTACTCTCTAATCCTATTTTATTAACCATATTGTATGTATCTTTGGTGTTTTTTCTCACATTCTTTTTGAATATTTGTAGACCCTAGATAAATTTATAAGTAAGCTCACAGTGAGTTTCATTTTATATTAATTTTATAGAATTGTGGAATTTGGCCAAATTAAAGAGGATATTTTTATTTAATTGCCCAGATAAAATTCCACTGGAAAACTGAAAGCACAGTTTAATGTGTTTTCAAAAAAAGGATAGCCACCATTTCCTCAACACAATCTGCTACCTTGTTGCTATTCTGCCTGGCTTCTTAACACATTAGAATTTGTGTGTAATGAAATTCTAAGAAATTTAACACTTAATCTGAATGTCCCTATAGTTGGTTTAAGAATTTTACTGAGATCACAGCCAAAAACCATTTTCTTTCCTTTTGGAGCAGTTGAGGTGCATTTTGTTAGAGTATTTGAAACTTTAGGTGCAAATCAGTTTCAATTAATTTCTTAATTTTTGCTATATGTGTTTTTCTAGGGTTTTTTTTCTTTTTGGCCCCTTAATATCGACACTTGGAGACTAGTAATTTAGAGAATATGTTCCTTTGTGCTTGTTTTTTTGAGAAGGCTTTGTTTTCTAGTATAGAAAGTCACCACTGAATGCCACCAAGCTCCCTTCTTTCCCAAGTACTACTTACTAATGCCATATATGTAAAGCAAGTATGAAATGCTGAACTGGACTTTTTTTTTCCTAAACAGTTTTCTTTTCTTACTATGCCATTCTGTTTTTATTCCTTAAACATTTTCCAAGGTTTTTGACGGGTCAGTTTTTTCAGGTAAGAATAATTTTTAAAATACCTGTTTTGTAATGTTACCTATGTTAAGTAGGGAACACAAACAAGTTAGACATATTATTGCTCTGCAAATAATTTACAATCTATTAAGAACTTAAGACAAGTATATCTTCAGAACAACACAAAGTTGAATATGATTAATCCTGTAGCAGTGATGGATATAACAATATTAAATCTTCTGTTGGGAGGAAGAATAGAACCATTCAATCCCGACTATGTCAGTCTGAAGTAATTTTATATTTTCTGTTGGGAT
Organism: Zalophus californianus; assembly: GCF_009762305.2. Classification (NCBI taxonomy): domain Eukaryota; kingdom Metazoa; phylum Chordata; class Mammalia; order Carnivora; family Otariidae; genus Zalophus; species Zalophus californianus. The sequence goes on along the minus strand of NC_045599.1, from coordinate 43,679,751 downwards.
ATCAACAAAGGATGTGAACCTCTATAGTTCTTTGGATCATCCGTCCAAAATATGCATTGTATTACTGTACAGTAAGAGATTACTTTATGATTCCACTAATATGAGGTATTTAGAATAGTCAGATTCATAGAGATACAAAGTAGAATGGTGGTTGCCAGAGGCTGAGGAGAAGAAAGAAGGGGAAGTTATTATTTTCAAGGTATAGAATTTCAGTTTTGCAAGATGAAGGGTTTTGGAGAAGGATGGTAGTGATGGTTGTGACAGCACTAACAATGCATTTAATACCACTAACTGTACACTTAAAAAATGGTTAAGGTTGTATATTTTGCTATGTATATTTTACAATAAAAATTCAGAAAAAAATTATAGGACTGTATTGTATTCAGCACTAGAGAAACAAGATTAATGAACTCACAGTCTAATACAGAAGAAAAAATGTAATCAAATAATACAGAGTATACTAGGTTCTGTAGGTGGTCTTTAGAAAGTGCTGGGGTAGTGTGAATGCAAACATAAGGGTATGACGAGCATTGTCCACTGGGATTGGAAATTCGGGTGCATAGGAAAGGGGGTAGCAGGATCTTCAAAAGCTTCATACAAGAGTTGATATTTGAGCTGCCTTAAAAGGCGAAAAAGAGTTGGAAACATAACAGAGAAGGTGTTCTAAGCAGAGGCACAGAGGTATTAGAGGGATCAAACATCTGTAAATTGAGCAAAGTTGTCTGGCTGAAATATGGGACCAGTGGAGAAGAGTGGTAGGAGATGATGCTAGTGACACATGTGGGTGGAGGCTATACTGTTTACCATGTTTGGATTTCGTTCGAAACCAAAGGCCTTAATCAGAAACGGGCTTCAGGATCACTTGCGAAGGTTTCAAAAATACATACGGCCAGATTTATCACTGAAGATTTATTTTTAAGACATGTTAAGGTTCGGGGCTCCTGGGTGGTTCAGTCAGTTAAGCATCTGATGCTTGGTTTTGACTCAGGTCATGGTTTCAGGGTCGTGGGATGGAGCCCTGTGTCCGGTTCTGCGTTTAGCAGGGAGTCTACTTGAGATTCTCTTCCCCTCTCTCTTCCCCTCCCCTCTGTTCACACGCTCTCCGTCTGTTTCTTTTTCTGTCTCTCCAAAATAAATAAATAAATCTTAAAAAAAAAAAAAAGACATGTTAAGGTTCATTAGCTCTGATGGCCCTGTGATATAGGATGTGGAGTGGGTGGGACCTAAAGGTAAAAAGACAAGACAGAAGGTTTGTAAAGCAGATGAAAGCCAATGACAATCCAGGTGAAGACAGTGGCAACGAAGAATCAGAATAGATCTGAGAGGCATTTAGAAAGTCAAAATTATTGGACTTGGTGGTCAATGAGATGTGATGTGTAAAAGAGAGAAATCAAAAACACTGCTTAGATTTCTATATCAGATAACTGGATGAGGGTGGATCCATTAATTGGGATAGTAAATGCTGGCATAAATACAATGTCTGGCAGATTGTCAAAAGAGGGGGTGCTCAACAGATCTTTGTGGAGTGAATAAAATCCCCCTAATAATAATGGTCATGCAATTGGGGGCGGAAAAAAAGGAGTCAGTAAGGATCAGTTTTGTTGGTTTTTGACAGATCTAGATGTGCCAGGGAATGGAGGGGATAGGCCATGAAGAAGATACACAAAGCAGGGGGTGATATCAAAGCAAAACCCCACAAAGTTTAGGAAGTTAAGGCTGGGTTCTAGAAACTGTGAATAGATCAGTTTGCCTCTATGATAGTGAGAAGAGACTGTAAAGGTACAGTGGCTCCACGATGTGGTATGTCTGAAAGTCAGGCTGAAAAGGTTTTAACTAATTCAGTAGGTGATGGTAAGTCATGGCTTTTGGGCGGGGCCTTGCAGTGGTCTTTAGGATTATGTTCATCTGGAAGACTCTTATAGCAGCAGTGGGACAGGAAGAAATCTAAAGGGAGAAAGATCAGTTAGAAGGCTGCTGTGAGGGTAGAAGCAAACCATAATAAGAAGAAGAGCCATGATGGTCACCGTAGGAATGGAGAGGCAGCAGCAGAATCAAAAGATATTCAGAAAAAATTAACACGCAAGATCAAGTTCCAGATTGGGATGGTTGGATGTTAAAATTGGATTCAGGGCGGACCCTGGGTGACGGAGTGTTGTGGTGTCAATGAGAAGAAATAATGATGTCAGGAAGGTGAGCAATTTTAGGCGGAGATAATTGATTCTGAGTCACCAGCAGGATAGCCAGGTGAAGAAATATTTTGGGCACCTGGAAATGCAACACTGCAGTTTAGAACGCAGACTGGAGCCAGAAATGTAAACTTGGGAGCTATCCGGTGTGAATGATAAATGATGTGTGTGAGAGGATAGGCTAGCCACGCAAAGTAAAAATGAGCCCGACAGAACAAACCATGGGGGTATGCTTACTCTTGGCTGGGTGAGGGAAATCTTGGAAGTAGAAAGAGCAGCAGTCCTAGGGAGAGACGAGAATAATCTGGAAAACACACTTCAAAAAAAAAAAAAAAAAAAGGAGGGTGGGAAACAGAGCTTCAGAAAAGAAGAGTGGTAACAGTCAAATAGGGAATTTCAGGCAGAAGAAGACTGGTAAGGGCAGGCGGTCTGTTCACAGGTGAGGAAGCATTGGTGGGGATGAAGCTGGGTTGGCTGGGGTGAGTGAGGAAAGATGTGGGGTAGGGCTTGCGGAAGCTGAACTTCTCCACATCATTTCTCATGCTAGAACCAGAATTATAGAGAGCTTGGTTATTGGTCTTATTGCCATTTGGTTTTAACAAACTCAAGTCTTGGTATTCTCAGTAGTCATATAACATTCATCGAAACAACAGGACGAGAATTAATGGGTGCAAACAGCATTTGGGACCCTGAAGTTTGGAAAGTGATTCATGAACACCTCCTGTCTGGAAGCACTGGGTCTCAACATTTCCTCAGAGGAAAGAATCAAAGTCAAAATGACCATTTTGCATAGCAGTATGTATGCCAGAGCTATGTGTGAAAATTAATTAGATATCACCACATTATTAACTGAACAAACCTTTCTGTCACTAGTTTGAAATGGTACTTTCATCATAAGCTAAATCTAGATGGATTTGTGTCTATGTTTGGACTCTTTGTTTCATTCCATTTTATACCAAACCTGTTGGTATTTAATTGGGGTTGCCTTGAATCTATGAATTAATATGAGAAGAACTGGCATTTTTACAATATTCAGTCTACTAAAAAGAAGAGTACTTAGGCCTTCTTTTATGTGCCTCAGTGGAAGATAATTACTTTTTCATATAGTCCCAAGCTCACCCTTTTCAGTTTATAGCTATATATTTCCTTTTTGAGAGGCTACTGTAAATGCATTATTTCTTGCATTGTAAGTGTGTGTGCATCTGTGTGTGTAAGTAGAAGAGATGTAGGTGTTTTCTCAGATGAACAATTAAAATTTAAAAGAAATAATCTAAAGCAAGTTAAAGTTTTTAATAGCATCTGACCTTCATTGAGCTGATACACATGAAAAAAAATACTTTGGATAATACTATGATGCAAAACAGAAAAAAAAAAATGAATGCAGTTTATTTCACTTTTGGGGGCCTACTATTCTCTTACAGAAGCCCGGCTGTGACCACTGGCAGTTAAAATGTGATGGCTGTTCAGGCCTGCTGCCAGCAGTGGGGGCGCCATTTTCCTCCTCCTACCACACAAAGCTCTAGCTGGACTCTGGCTCTTGCCACAGGAAAGCAGCTCTGCTCAGCCCTGCTGCTTGAATCCTTGACCATGACCATCAGCTCTTCCACCTGTCCTCCCAAGGTGCTGGGGGGAATAGGTTGACGGAAGCCGCACAAGGTCTCCACTGCCAGTCATACTCCCCACGGACAGAGGGGTTTTTCCACAGCTGATGTAGCCATGAGTCAGAACACGCTCGGGTTTTATCTCTGCCTTTATCTCAGTCCTTTGAAACTTTTCAACTTGAAGAAAAACTAAAAACTATTTAACAAATCTAGACAAGGGGTCAGCAAGCTTTTACTGTCAATGGCCAGATAGGAAATGTTTCAGCCTTTGTGGGCTCTATGGTTTCTGTTAAAACAACTTACCTCTGCTGTTGTGTGTGAAAGCAGTCACAGACGATAAGGAAATGAGCCTGGCTATGTTCTAATAAAACTATTCACAAAACAAATGGTGGGCCAGATTAGGCCCACAGTTTACAAATCCCTGTTTTAGACCAGTAAATTTCCAAACCATTCATTATTTATATTTAAAAAAAAAAAAATCAAAAGTCTCCATAGAACTCAGCATAACAGGTTGCAAAGCACTGGAAGTTACAGAATGTAGAAAAATCACCAGAAGGATTTCTTCCCAATCTCTAAACAATGACTCTGAGCATAGCCAGTATTTGTCTGCTTTATGAAGCACAAGGGGGATCACAGTACACAACAAACACACATAGTGACACTGGTCACTGCTTTGAGGAGGAAGAGGAAGTATGAAAACTCCATTATTACTAGCAATGGGAGTATTCGTTCTTACTTACCAATCCTGTACCGCATTGAAGGAGTCTTCATTTGTGATGTCGTACATTAAAATAAAGCCCATAGCACCACGGTAATAGGCTGTGGTGATAGTCCGGTATCTTTCCTGGCCTGCTGTGTCCTAAAAAATAACAATTTTTAATATTTTTATTATATAATTTTAATTATATATTTTTATTATAAAATAATAATCTCAAAAAACAAGGCAACATATATTTTGGGAAGTGATTATTTCAGAAACAGTCACAATAGAGAGTCTACATTGTACTTGCAATGTATCACTATATATCTTTTTAGTCTTGTTTTCCCTTGTGATTTTCATATGACAGCTCTGCAATATTATGAAAAATTCTTTTTTTGGTAAAGATCTAGCTCAAAATACCTTCTACATATGTTCATTTCTGTTAAGCAGCAGATAACTCTAGATAATAAAATAAAAAGATTATACATATGAAAATCTGTAGCTTTTTGTATAGTTTAAAACTAGAAGAGTTCATTAGCTCCAGCATTAGGTATTTATAATCTATCTAAGTACAAGCCACTATGGAGGAAAAGAAGAGTTTTATGAACAGTTCCCTGCTTTTAAAAGCATGCAGGTCAATCTCACTTTCTTTAACTGTAAAATGAGAATAAAAATACCTGCTTTGTGTGGATATTTGAGTCAACAGACCTGGAGTTCCTGCTCTGCTATTACATAGTTGAGGAACGGGGACAAGCCACTAAACCTCTGTAACTAAACTTCTCGAAGATTTAGCACGTTTGTTAGGACTACGTGAAACAGTGTATCTGAGGTGCTTCACACAGAGCCTGGCATACAAACGGTGGTCAATAAATGCTGAGTGCTGGCTGCTGTTCCTAAAAGCTGGGGAGGCAAAGCTAGCGTACGGCGGGAGATAGCAGCTTACAAATACAGAGGCTCAGCACCTACCAAAGAGATGGCATGCAATAGTGAAATCTGGGGATATAGCAGACACATCGCTAAAGTCACCTGCATATGTTACGTAGCTCAAGAAATTATTCCTCCATTCAACTGTCTCTTGTCCCTTTGTCTTCTCAGGATCTGCGCTATGGCTTATAACACCATGCTCCTTGGTTTTCCCTTTCACCACTTTCTCTGGAGATCGGGCTCTGATTTCTCTTTCTTAGTACTCTAGGTGCTGAGCACTTTGGACCGAAACATTATCTTCTTTCAGACTTTAGTCTGGATCCTCTTTCCACTCTTCTCCCAGAGATGCCTCCTTTGCACATGGAGTACATCCCAGCTCCCCTTAAGATGTAATAGCCCTTGGAGGGGAAGCTAATGAGTTGGATGACACAAGAATAGGTTCCTTATCACCCAAATGAAACTAATATCTCCTGGGTCTCACTCTTGGGATGGGCTCATGTTGGATATGCTATTCCTCACCCACAGGTGTTCCCCAGCTTGGATGCTTAAACTCCACCATAGGCTAACCCATGACAAACTTGAGGTTGCTTAAAATTTTCTCCTAATCTGTGTGGTGTATTTTATTCAGCCCCTGGCAATTTCAGAGTACGGTGACAAAAGAAGGCTGAGGAAATCAGCAAATGATTCCAGGAGAACAGGGGGGCATGAAGACAAAGTTGAGAATTAGCTGACTTTTCATGAAACCAACAATAGGACCAGGGATGAGACTGGTCTGACTAGAAGAAGATATTTATGTGGTGATATTAGGGATATAAGGTTCCAAAGATAGGATGGAAACAAATTATGGTACCCAAAATAGCAAAAATAGAGCAAAATCTGTGGGAAAGATCTTTCAGAACATATCACCATTGGCAGAAAACAAAAAAGGAAAATGCAGATTTTACTACATGAAAATTTGACAATTCCTTGAATATAAAAAAGGTATAAATAAAATTAAAATGGTACATAATCAAATAAAGTGGGAAATATATTTGCATTGTACCAGAGAGACCAAAGGTTACTATCTTTAATATGTCAAATGGTGCTAGAAATCATTAAGAAAAATGTTAAATAATCTAATTTTAAAATTATTTATATAGAAGCACATAAATAGCTAATTAATCTGTAGAAAGAGTTGAATCCCAAGCATAATAATGCTGCAGAATTACATGCCTACCTAATAGAAGTTTCCCGGACATTATTTGAATGCCTTATTGTACTTTCGTATTTTATATATATGAAAATGTAGATGTTTGAAATAAACATGAATATCATAAGCTGCATATAACTGGGAAAAATAATCAAGTTTATTAAGCAGAAAGAAGCCAATCTTGAGCTTATGTGGATATTCTTAGGTATCCATTGGATTTCATTCAATTAACAGCATATCCAATTGTGAAATAAAGAAGAAATTTAGAGAACCAAATTCCCAAAGACTATGTTTACAAAGCATGGGGTAATCAGAGATTGTGTAATATATTTCCGCTGCCTGGGGAACAAAACATCTTAAAACTAGTCATTTTATTTTAAAACATCTACTTTTGTCTTGGGTGCCTATTTTCCAGAATACATTATCTATAAAATTACCTTTTTATTTTTTCTTATTGTGAAGTAACTTTAAATGGCTATCTTGTCAACAATACAGTAATAGTGTCGTGTGGTGACAGAGGGTAGCTCCACTGGTAGTGAGCACAGCATCACGCATAGACTTGTTCAATCACTATGTTGTACACCTGAAATTAACATTGTGTGTCACCTATATTCCAATAAAATTTTTTTAAAGTCATAAAAATTAAAAAAGATAAAAATCTGAAAAAAGAAAAAAGCTTTTTAGCATTGATTGAATAGTCTTTTCACAGGCTGGGGACCCCATCCCTGTTGCCTTCTCTATATAACAGACAGCTTTCCCCTGATTTTTCACTAGGAGAAAACAGCCAATACACCCGAGGCACTGCTAAAAGGTGACCCAGACCCTTCCCGTCAGGCATGTCTTCAACACAGACCCTGAATAATGGTGTGTTGGAAAAATGTGACATCTCTTTCTTCTTGACCTCTTCTGGTGATAGCTTTCCTTTTCAAAAGATGTTAATTTTATTTTGACAGTAAAGAAACTAGTTCTAGGATTATAAAACATTCATTTCAGTCTGTGAGTGTATTTAATCTTTGCAAGAGCAGAAATCAAGGCCCCATTATATTATGATTGATATATTATAGGAAACCACATGGTTGGACAGCCATTATCAAAATTTAAAAGTAGACAGAGGGGGACAAAAACCAGTTTTCAAGAAAAAAAATAGAAGCTTTCAGGAAGCTCTTAAGTCACAGCAAGGACTAACCCTAACCCTAACCCGAACCCTAACCCTAACCCTAACCCTAACCCTAACCTTCCACACCATTCTGATATGAACCCAGAAACCCAATCTAATTGGAGGTAGCTGTCACCTAAAACCTCTCAGGGAAAATAAGAAATTGTACCAAATAGGGGTAGTGTATTAGGAAAAACAGAGTAGTTTTCCTTCCCAAATAGAAAGACAATAAAAAAGAGTAAAATTAGGCTAATAAACCAGGCACCAAGTTGGCTCTTCATTGGTTTTGAGTACTGAAAACAATTTCAGAATTATAAACTCATTAGCATGTTCTCTCCCATGGTATCAGGAAGAAAAAGAAGTCAGAAAAACACTTCATTACATTTGACATTTACTAATGATGATAGAAGGTTCTATCTGAAAGAAAGGAACATTTTATAATGTCAAGTGCCACTAATGTAATTAAATGTGAGCAGTCTCAGAGGGTAACTGGCTAAAATGGTACCTCTTCTCAATTTGCTCAGAAAAATGGCTCCAAACCTTGGTTTTGCACTGTTCCTCTGCTCGGTTAATTCTGATAACTGGGGATACCTGCTGATTTTCTATAAATGTAGGTTTCTTATAATTGAAAAACACAACTGGAAATCTCTTACAGAGAAAATGAGGGATAAAAGTATGATTAAAAATGAAAACTTTCTTCCATGAAAGTTAGCTGTCATTTTCTTCTCTTTTAAGAAAAATAAAATCATTTTAGTTGGTTTAAATATTTTGATTTCTCATTCGTGGTTTTTTTTTTGCTTTTGTTTTTGTTTTGGTTTGTTTGTTTGTTTGAGAGAGTGCCCATGTGAGTGGTGGCACTGGGGGAAGAAGAGAGGCAGAGGGAGAGGGAGAGGGACTCCTAAAGCAGACTCCTGGCTGAGTGTGGAGACCAATGTGGGGCTCCATCTTACAACCCTGAGATCATGACCTGAGCTGAAATCAAGAGTGGGGCGCTTAACCAACTGAGCCACCCAGGTGCTCCATTTCTATTCATGTTTTTAAGAGGAATTTTTGGCTTTAATGATAGGTTTGATTAGAAAATACTTGAGTATATGTCAAGAAAAGAACTGTAAAACGTAAGACATTATCATCTTGATTAAGTAGTAGCAAGGAACATTTTCAGTTTGAATTTTGGCATTTTTGTCTTTGTTTTTGACTTAATTTTTTTCCAGTGAAATATTCTATATTTTTTAACTGTATATACGGCATTCCCAAACTCTTCTGAAATTATGCAGAGATAATGTGCAGTTTCAAGATAGAGGGAATAGCCTTGTTATGTGAGGTCTGAATTACATTGTAATTTGATTTTTGTTTTGGTGGTGACTTCTTTCTGTGTTGGATTAAAGGGAAAATGAAAGTAAACATTAGGAAAGGAATATAACTCAAATAATATCACCACAATCAAAATACCTTTATTGAACGTCTAGACAGAGAAAAATAGATTGAAGGATAGATAATCCTAGTACATGATAAAGTAGGTAATTTTATATGTGAAGAAACGAAACCAAACACATTGATGTTAACTCATCAACAAAAGTAATTTAATTAAACTAAGGGAAATAATATGTGATAACCCAAAAAGATTGTCAACAGAAATGCAAGATGAGTGTCCTGCAACATAAGACGTAGAACACACGTTACTGAATTTCCAAATAGACCAAAGATATGAAATGGAATAAATGCTCAGTCATTAAGCATCCACACAAGTAGTAATCTTTTATACTTTGCTCCGGTTACTTGTAGGAATTAATTTGAATCATCAAATGAAGATTAAACTATGCTTAATATAGTTTAATATGACTGCTGATTGATTGATTGATTCATTCATTCATTTGTTCATTCATTCAATAAACATTTGGTGAATACCTATTACCAGTTAGGAACTGTGATCAGTTTAGATTAAATTTACACTCCATCTATTGGAGACATATTTCTGTATATTTTAAAGTACTACACATTAAAAACATTTGATTAAGCAGAATATCATATTCTCTACCTGACAAAAAATTAGGTAAAATCATGAAAATATCATTTCTAAAGAACTAGACAGCCTAGCAATTTAAAACTGTAATTGAGGCCACTTGCTCAGTGGTGAGGTTCTCTGACTGATAGCCACTGAATGGTCTAAACTGTATTCCCTCCCAAAGGTATGTTGAAGTCCCAACCCCCAGAACTCGTGAATGTGACCTTATTTGGAAATAGGGTCTTTGTAGGTGTAATCAAGTTAATATGAGTTCATACCGGGTTAGGGGTGGGCCTTAATCCTATGACTAGTATCCTTTGAAGAAGAGGAAACAGAGGTCCAGAGTACAGAGGGAAGGCCACACGAAGGCAGAGGCAGAGGCTAGAGCAAGACATCAATGAACCAAGGAAGCGAACCACCAGAAGTGAGGAGAGAGGGAGGAAATGAATTCTCTGCTAGAATGTGAGCAGGAACATGGCCCTGACAACGCCTTTATTTAGGACTTCTGGTCTCCAGAGCTGTGAGGCAATTAAATTTCTGTTGTTTTAAGTCACTCGGTTTGTGGTCCTTCAATACTGCAGCACTAGGAAGCTAACAGTCACTGACCCCAGTCTGGAATCTTCACGATCAGGGCAGAAACAATATACATTTCGTAGCTACCCACACACCCACTTACTACTTTACAGAAGAGAAAATATCAAAAGTTAAAGGTAGCCTTAGGGAGAAGTCTAACATAGTCTCACAGTGTAAACTCATGAAGGATGTTATGCTAAAGTGCATTACTATATTCCATGTATGTAAAAGTAATTCTGTTCACTAAGATGAGTTGATATACCTTTGGGATTTTAAAAAGTAGATCTTTATATATTTACACACACATACATATATGGTAATTAGAAGGAAAGAACAATGTCGCTTGAAATGACAAAAATTATATATTGCTTCATGTTGGTATTTGACCCCTAAATGATCAACATGAAAAGATCCCAAGTCATGATGTACACTGAGACACAACCCTCCAAAACAACAGAAACAACAAAATGGTGATAATTACACATCCTTTCTTTTGTATGATGGTACCTTCCCTCAAGTTGTATTTATTTTTTCACTTTCATAAATAGGCAGACATAAAGCAGCACTGGATATAGTCATAAATACAGTAAGCAAAATAAGAAGCTTAAATATTTTATGCTCTCTTGCTGCATATTTATTTTTGGAATGAAGTAAGAACTTTTTTCCTAACAGCAGTTAATCTATTAAAATCAAATTTACAAACCACTTTCTCTCTACTGATCTTGTGCAAACAGCCCCTTTGTTTCATTTACACACACTTAACACAAGCATCTGTAAGTCAAGCCTACATTTTAGAAGGGAGTACTAAGAAACTGGCCTCTAAATAGTTCTTCGATCAATTTAGATGTCCTTCCTACCAACTGTCCTTTATCCACCCTTCTTACACCAGTTTATTGATCAGATTTTCTTGTCATGATGTTTAGCTTTGAAATACCCAAACCTTCATTTTATAATGGCATCCATTTCTAAGTAAAACATAATAAAATAAGCCCGAGGCAGAGGATAAAACTTGACCTATTATTTCTTGGCACAGTTACCATGGCAATTCATCTTCCCTGGAAGAGAGAACAGTCACATATAGCTCTTTTATAGGTGGCCTTTGACTCCACCGTCAGTGAGACCCTAACATATCAACCAATTGTATATTTCTGTTCATGAAATTTGAGACACTCTTCAGTAAACACTAAACGCTCTGGCGAACTCGCTTCAAGACCTAAATAAAACTCACAATCAAAGCTGTGTAAAAGGCATCTTCACTCATTTTTATTTAAGAGCTTGTTTTTTTTGGAATGATTAACACAAAGGCAGAGGAAGATGCCAGTTTTGCTTTCTTTTTAATTAATCTCTTTGACATACTTCTTCCCAGTGGGATTTTGATTATGCTCAATTTTGTCAAAACCTGGGGCATAAATACTTAAATGTAGGCAAGCTCAGAGCTTTCAGTCAAGGATGGTGATTGTTTTTCTTCACAGAATGCAATTTAAAATGCTTACAATGATCAAAGGATAACAGGCTTTTGAGTGGGAATCTTATTGTTGCCCTAAAATTGGCAACTAAGACTCAAACTAGACTCCTTACAAAAGGGATGGAACTTTCACTCACAAAAGCCACATGCCAGTAGGACTTGGTTAGATGGGTGTCTGCATAGGCAGTGGGAGTACTGATCTGCACTTGTGCAGGGGTGTCTAAGACCTGGAGAGAGATGGCAGGGTGGACGGGGGCGGGGGGGGGCGCAGTAGAGAGGTCTGATTTCCCACTGGTTAGTATGGCTAGGTTACGTGAGTTTCCCACAGACAAATAAATACCATAGCACATAGCTGTGCTTGAGACATCTTGCCATTAACACACTTTGTGAGAGGGCCATCTCGTGGATGAGGTATGGGAGTCTAGTGGTATACTAACAGGGAAAGGAGGGAGTTGAAGGAATGCTAAAAGGGAAGAAATGTGAACACAACTTCCATGTCATTGCACTGTGCAGCAGGACAGCCCTGCAGGGCTCCCTGAACACCCTACATAAGGGAACGAGCATTCAGCTGTATGTCACACAGAAGGTGTGGGCAGCAGGACAAGCTCAGCTGGAGAAGCCAAGAGAGAATCTAATTCATGTCCAATTAGGTAAAGTCATCTGCCCTCTCCTTACCTCCCAGCTATCCTTCCATCTTTGATACAGTTAGAGCAAGAACTAGAAAAAGGAGGGACAGAAAGGGTGAAAGAGTGGATCAAACCCCTCTTCCTATTATACCACCAGTCCCTAGGAATATAGTCAGATTTATAATAAAAGAAGAATATGAGTATTAAATTGGATATGACAAGGGCATTTTAAACTAAGCTCTAGGCTCAATAATATTGAGCTTTTTTTTAAAAAAAAAAGGCTTTATTTTTGAAGATTTTATTTATTTATTTATTTTTAGAGAGAGAGAGAGAGCACATGTTGGGGGAGAAGCAGAGGGGGAGATGGAAAGTAGACCCCTCACTGAGCATGGGGCTCGATCTCATGACCCTGAGATCATGACCTGCGCCGAAATCAAGAGTCCTACACTCAACTAACTAAGCTACCCAGGTGCCCCAGGCTTTATTTTTCTTAGAGTAGTTTTAGGTTCATAGTAAAATTGAGTAGAAAATGTAGAGATTTCCCATATACCCTCTGCAGAGCTTCATGCATAATCTCCCCCATTACCAACATCCCCCACTAGAGGGGTACATTGGTTGCAACTGATGAACCTACATTGACACATCATTATCACTCAAAGCCCATAGTTTACATGAGGGCTCACTCTTGGTGTTGTACATTCTACGGGTTTGGACAAATGTATAGAGACATGTATTCCCCATTATAGTATGATACAGAGTAGGTTCACTGCCCTAAAAAACCTCTGTGCTCTGCCTGAGCTTTTTTTAAAAAAATATTTTATTGGGCACCTGGGTGGCTCAGTTGGTTAAGCGTCTGCCTTCGGCTCAGGTCATGATCCTGGAGTCCCGGGATCGAGTCCCACATCGGGCTCCTTGCTCAGCGGCAAGTCTGCTTCTCCCTCTGACCCTCTTCCCTCTCGTGCTGTCTCTCACTCTCTCTCTCTCAAATAAATAAATAAAATCTTTAAAAAAAATAAAAAATATTTTATTTATTTGTCAGAGAGAGAGAGAGAGAGAGGGAGAGAGAACATAATCAGGAGGGGGAGGGGCAGACAGAAGGAGAAACAGGCTCCTCGCTGAGCAAGGAGCCCGATGTGGGATTTAATCCCAGGACCCCGGGATCATGACCTGAGCCAAAGGCAGACGCTTAACCAACTGAACCACCCAGGTGTTCCCTCTCCCCTTTTAAAATAAGAAACAAATGACTGGAAATGGGATCTGTTCAAGTTGCGCCTTGAAGATGGACATAGGACATTGGGCAGAGCACGACTGAAACAGAATTTAGATAGAAATAATACTGATGGTGTGATATTTAGCACCAATGGAGTTGGGCTTTTCACCACACTAACCACCAGCGAAATATAACAGTAACAACGTGAAGAGGTGAAGAGTATAGACTTGAGCAGGACTTCACAAATTTCACAGTACATTCACATCTACCATTTCATTTAATTATTCTGAGGGAAGAGACCATTTTATAGATGACTGAACTGAGAAAGAAGAAGGTTAGGCAGGAGTTCTGAGTCATAACGGGGGGAAATGACAGGAGTTGTACTAAAGCCACGCTTTTCTCACACAAAATCTAGTCCTCCCTCCAAATATTGGGTTGAATATTGAATAATTTAGATTTTTTTTTTCAGCCTGGCTCAATGTTTGATGTTATCATTGGCTATTTAACACTTGTTCCATCTATGCGCTTTTGACTCTTGTCAAACTCCACTCATTCTTCAACCAATGGTAGCTGCACCCGGTCCCAGGGCTCTACTGAAATTGTTCATGCAGTGGGCGTTACACGCAACTGATGAACTGTTGAACACTACATCAAAAACTAACGATGTACTATAGGTACTATGTGCTAGCTAATTGAACATAATAAGAAAAAAAAGAAAAAGAAAAACCGAGGAACTATTTCAGAAAAAAGAATAGTCAATGACACTCTGGCTGCCATGCCCAGGGGGTTCATATTTGGTTTTCATCCCAGTTGTCCCATTTGAGACAATTATTACAGATGACAAGTCCTGCTCTCTTTAAACCTGCTCTTCTAAGGCATGGTTCTCCAATTTTGAGTGTAAGAAGTCAAGACAGTGTTAAATATGGAACAGTGCACAACACTGTTAGGTAGAGTGGGAAGTGGTGGCTGATAAATTATTCTAAGTATCTGAGTTTGGGGAAATAAAGATATTAAATTTTTATTTTAAATATATATTGTGGAATTTTAATAATTACTTTATATATAACAGATAAATTTTCCAAACTAATAAAGGAAAGAATGAAATTGGAAAAAACAAAAGCACTCAACCAATCCAAGAGAAAGCAGGAAATGAATAGAAAGAATCCTAGGATGGTCAAGCCAAAATCATAAAATAAGATGCAAATACAGTGGTAATCATGGTAAATATTAATGGGCCAATTTTTCCAGTAAAAGGGTTCTGATGCACTAGACCAAAAATCCTATAAGAGGGAAATGAAAGGCCAAAGAAGCCAGTGAGATCATCAAGTTCACGCAGCTTAAAAGTGCCAGATAGGCAACAAGAACCAAGATCTCCTGACTTCCAATATGAGTTCTGTTAAATTATACTATCTTCTTCTTTTCAACAAAAATATATTTAATCTTTATAGACTAACTTCTATATGCACCTTCTTTCCTTCCAGAAATACTAGAGGCCTGCATCCCAGACTGAGGACATTTTCTGCCAGAGGGTAGAGAAAGTTCTAATTAGTAATAAGAATAAAAATACGGCAACTAAAAAAGTACCCTAGGTGATTTTTTTTTCTTTTGCCTTGACCTAGGCTAATGGAAAAACAATTTCTTGTCTAATTATATTTCTTTAAAAGTATGGAAGGGATGTAATGAAGGGTGAGGGGAACAGTAGGTAAGTGGGAGATTTTGTTTGGTAAAATTTGTGAGTTTTGACGCTGTCATTAAAAGATGAAAAATGCTGGTGACACACGAGAGAATGGCATTGACTTTCGTGTTTTGTACAAGTTCAGTTTGAGATATAAGTGTGACAATGATGGGAATGTGGTTCTCGGACACAAGAATGTGGTCACAGTCTCCTAGGAGAGTGGAGCTATCTATAGGATGTCTTTGACATGATGAAGAGAGGATAGCACAAGAAGATGACAGAAGCTGAAGATCAGAAGCCTGTGCAATGCCTTCAAGAGGTGAGCAGCAAAGGGGAGCTTGCAAAGGCAAGCTGAGGAAGAAAACGCAAAGATTTCCAATTTTCTTTTGAAAAATTAAAGAGGATGGTTACAAATTCTGTCTGCATTGCCGTGCAGCTGCAGAGGGCTGAGGCACCTGTCCTTTCAGTCTTGTGTTTTCATGCTCAAAGGAACTTCAAAAAGAAATAAAAATATCCTATCAAATGGCTCTTCCTTTATTCTTCTCGACTCTCTTAACCAAGACTGAAACGAGTTCTTAGCCCCAGCAATTTAGTGCCTAAGTAACATTGATGTTTGGGCTCAAAATTTATATAAGGAAAAAGTCAGGTTGTTTCAACTAATCAATATTCTGTCTGGGTTAACTTCTTATTAAAAACTAACCAAGCAATGGAAATCTATGTTCCTAACATTGTGCTGGGTACTGAGAAAAAAAAAAATACAGAGAAAGCATCCATGAGAGGCAATCTCTAAATGAAATAATTTGTATTTCAATTTGCCAATAAACTGGCAAAATGAAGCTCATGAAGCAATCTGAGAACCAGGCTGGGTTTGAGGAGTTTACTGTGTGATGTGTGCAGAGTGTGCTGGGGGAATCAAAGAAGGGGCAGACTAAAGGGAGCTGGAAAAAGCTCCAGGAAAAGTGAAGGCAGGTTCCCTAGTGATGGGTAGGTTTTGAGGGGCTGAGAGGAGAAGAAGACACAACCACAGTCAGAATGATGGGAAACACATGGAAATAAAGGAGGGAGCAAAGAGACAGACACTGAGCCTATCCTTTGTCAATTTCTCTTCCACTTCTCTCCTGTGGGGACTAAAACAACATTTATCTTTAAGTATTGCAGGAGGTTTTTCTTGCGCATCTGAAAACTCACCAGGTGCCACAAATGGACAGAATTCCCTATTCCCCTTTAAACTATAGTATCTGGAAAGAAAAAACAAACAAACAAACAAAAAAAACAGAACAGATTCTGGTTTCTTTGAGAGCAGGATGCACAGTCCAAAATGGAAGGGAGAAAATGTAACCTATGACCAGGTACCAGCTGGGTCGGGTAGTTAAATTCCTCTGAATTTTCACTTTCAAGCTAAAATAAAGATAATCTGATCTACCCTCTCAAGGTTGTTGTAAGGATTAAATAAATTAACATATCTAAAGGCTTCTCACACATACTAGGTGTTCAATAAATGGTACCTCTTTTTTACTTTTCTCCCAGAAACAGCAATGTGTGGAGGAAAGAACAAGGGCTTTGGTGTTAGAACACCTGGGGTTGCTACTCTGGCTCTGAGATACGTACTGTGTGTCTTTAGAAATATCACCTAACCTTTCTGAGCATCAGTTTCATGATTTCTAATCCTAATGCTGAGTTGAACTGAAAGCCGCAAATGAGAAAAGTACTACCGTGAGCTTTATAAAATGCCGTAGCTGGTATCATTACTGACTGTGTTAAGGGTAGCAAAGAATTGAAGCTAGCATGTCAGATCCCCAGAGAAGGTACCTGCTAAGATGCAAATGGACTGCTCAGTAGAATATGATTCCTTACTTATCCCACCCTCAGGGAAGGAGTGGGAATAAAGATGTGTGTCCTTCAGAATCACCCAGAATCTCCATGCCCTCTTTTTCTCCCTCCATGCCCTCATACATAGAAAGGGAACAGATTTCAAAGATGAAATACACAATTAAATCTCTATCATGACTGTTACTTGATTATGCTTATTAAGTTCTTGAGGGTCCTGTACACATTCTTATTTCTATAATTGTTTTGATCGTCATTGAGACAAAAGGCCTCGTGAATCACAACAGTGTTTCAAGGTTAAAGCACAAAGTCCCACATCCCAAACTCTTGCTCACCGTAGTTGATCAGAACCATTTAACAATAAGGATTATGTCTGATGAATGAAGTCTCTAAAAGACACAGGAGACAAAAGGAAATGACAACGTAGAACCCAGGTGCTACAGAAACAGAAGTCGCTGTAGCATCTCATCCCGGGCTCCACACAGGCAGGGAGCAAGCTCGCAGCAGACAGCTGGCTGTGTAAGGGACAAAGGGGATGAGATGGGGAATAACTGTCCGTCCTCAGGGGAGCCCCAGAAAGCCAGGGGAAAGAGATCTCAGGGAAAGGGTGTTTACTGTGGAAAGGCTTCCTGACCAGAAACAGCACCACTATTAATAATGGCATACATTTCGGGTGCGTGGGTGGCTCAGTTGGTTAAGCGACTGCCTTCGGCTCAGGTCATGATCCTGGAGTCCCGGGATCGAGTCCCACATCGGGCTTCCTGCTCAGCAGGGAGTCTGCTTCTCCCTCTGACCCTCTTCCCTCTCGTGCTTTCTATCTCTCATTCTCTCTCTCTCTCTCTCAAATAAATAAATAAAATCTTTAAAAAAATAATAATGGCATGCATTTCTTTTTTTTTTAAAGATTTTATTTATTTATTTGACAGAGAGAGACACAGTGAGGGAGGGAACACAAGCGGGGGGAGCAGGAGAGGGAGAAGCAGGCTTCCCGCTGAGTGGGGAGCCCAATGCGGGGCTCGATCCCAGGACCCTGTGATCATGTCCTGAGCCGAAGGCAGACGCTTAACGCCTGAGCCACCCAGGCACCCCAAGGGCATACATTTCTATTTTAGAAGTGGGGCTAATATATTTCTTGGTTTCTCTATGAATAACCTTCATCTTAACTAATTTTTAAAATATGATGAGATGATATGCCATCCAAATTGAATATCTAAACAGCAAAGGCAATGCTGAGTAGCTGACTGTTGTTTCACAAGTTGTTGAGTCAGTGGAAAATATTAATCCCGGTGCCTGGCATTTGGGAAGCAGGGACATTCAAACCCCAGCCTCGTACAGTACGGGGTGATTTCACACATGACCCCATGTGACGGCCATCACAATCCTGTATGAGATTACATAGCATTAAATTTTATAGGGCACAATGGATCCGGGGTAAAATCAAGCAAGGGTAATTGCAAATACAGCTTCAAGATCAGGATCACGAGGTAGATGACAACCCCGGGTTGTTTGCCTACATTTTCCGGTTATGCTGAAACCATCAAAAGATGGCTTCGATTGCTACTTAAGCAATTTTCTCTTTTCTGTTCAGTTGTGATCAGACACCAATGTAGAGCTGAGGCTGACGTTCGGTTCTGCAATTGGAGGAACAGAAATCGGAGACAGAGGTCAGAGGCCAGCTCCAAAGATGATGATAGGGTTAATGAGAGATGTGCCCGCGGAAAAAAATTCAAGGAGGCTTTATTAAGTCTCAGGAGTCTGAAGAGTGACTTCCTACAGATATGAAGATATAAAAGTCTTTCTGATAGAGCTCTTTCTTTCTTTTTTTTTTTTTTTAAATAAATCTTCATTCAAGACTGGAGTGGATTTCTGGGGGGCGGAAATAGGGCCTGGACATTGGCTGTAAGGACTGGGGAAGCTAGGAAGGCAGATGCCCAGTGCTGAGGACTGGCTGTGAGTAGTGGACTCTCCTCCGAGGAGGGGAGACAGGCCCATGGGCACCCAGGACCCTCTTACCATAGTAACTGTGCCCGCTGATTTTGAAAGGGATGAAATCCAACCACAGAACCCCAAGCAAACAAAATCTAAGATAGGCCAAACACATACTAAAACTTGATACACTCTAAGTATAGAATAACACCTACAGAATTTATTCAAGGTGAATTCTATTTGAAGTTACATCCTCTACTAAGTCAGAAAAAACAAATTTCCAGAAGTCATCACAAATAAACCAACCACATTATGTCTCCAGATCAAATGAAAAAGAACGTGTATTGAATTGTGACTCCATCGCTTACTAGAAGAGTGGTATGTTAACCACTCATACCTTTTAAATTTAAGAAGAAAGGTTAGCTAAGACTAAGGAAACCATTAATGTTCTGGGAAAGAAAACCTGCGCATAAAGCGACATTTAGTTTTTATTTTTCATAGTAAAAAGATACCAAAATCACTGCATTACAAATAGACTAAATAGACCTAAACCATTTGCCAAACAATCTGGCAGCCCATAAAAGCATTTTTCCCCACATTTAAATTTCACTGACAACACGGCTGCCGGCATGAGAAGCCTGAAAGGGCATTAGCATTCTGACGATAATTCAAATTTTTACTTTCAACGCAAAAAGTTCTTTTGGGGCTTGTGTGCCAGACAAATGTATTTTTCTTACCATGTCAACAGATTCTACTGCATGAATAGCTTGATAGCAGAGTCAGAGAGCAGATGCACTGGCATCTACTGATCCCTCTCCTACAGGAAAGACAGAAACGTGTCCAGCTGGGAACCACCCAGGCTGGAGTGTGCCAGGCTTGATGATCACACTGTGCTAATAAGGTCAGGGTCTGATCCCTGTGTGTTCTTTGTTCTGCCCGACTAGATGCTCAAGCTGGCCACTTATTTCACAAATCTGAGGGAAAGGTGGGTGAGCAAGGAAGTAAGGCTGGATTTGCACAGATCCATCAAACTGCACAAGAAAAAGGATGAATGATTCTTTGTACCCAAAGACTACTTAGAGTTGCTGAAGAACAAGATGACTTGGGTCAGGGTTCCTTCCCTTTTGAAGCCAATAGCTATAAATTCTGATGTAGCCCAGACTGGCTTTGGGGGACAAATGGCTAGAGTTAACTGCATGTTCAGGGAAGTTTTAGGAGACCTTTCAAACTGGCTTATTTCTAAATTATAGCTGGCAATCGAACATAGGGCCACACCCTCAGAAACTCTCCTTTGGTAGATTTGGTGGTGGATGCTGGGAATTGGCACCCTCTCCAAGCACCCTGGGTCATTCTGATCCTGATAGTCGGACTACTACTACAGAACCAGGAAGGGCAGGGACTTGGGCTAGGTGACTGGTGTTCACACTCAGGCTCCATCACTTACTAACTGTGTGATCTTAGAAAAATAAGTTCACCTCTCTACACCTCAGTTTCCCCAACTGTAAAATGGGAATCATGACTGATGATGTCCAAGCTTGTCATCAAGATTAAATGAATGAACACAGGCAATTGTTAAGCCCAGGCCCTCAGACATAGGAAGCCAGCAATACATGTCAGTTATTACCCCCAGTGGCACTTTCATTATTTTTTTTAAGTTTCTTTCTTATATGCAATATTTTACATAACACTAGGTTTCATGTTTATGGTTTGGATTTTTAAAGTTGCTATAGATATGTAGATATAGATAGATATCTATCTATATATAGTATTTTTTAAACTTTAGTTTATTGTTGTTCTAGATCTAATTCTTTTATGCCATTCTTTTCAAAGATGTGACTACAAACCATTGTTAATCACTCTTATTTAAATAAAATGATGAATGACCAAGAGGTAAAGATGCCTTATAAGTTATCATTCCTCAGTAAAACAGGATTTTTTTTCTCAAATGGAAATGAGATTACTGCTATGGGCTTGCAGTTTGCTTGAAACTGACAGGTGAAACTCTCTGAGCTTTAAAATTTCTTTCTGCCAGAAGACTTACTCGAATATGAAGTGTCTAAGGCAACTAAAAAGAGGGACAAGCAAAAAAAAAATGTAAAATTGCCATGGAAAGAAAAGCAAACAAATAATGAGTGGAATGTTCCTTGGGCCTTTATCCAAACTGGTTTTTGCAAAGGATGAAGCTCTTTGCCTCGATGGTAAAAAATGATTGGAACTGTGTAGATTTGGGTCAAAATAGAGAAACTTACTAATAAAGAAATCAGTCACCTCATGAATTGGTGATTCCTTCATTGCTGGACATGTTTGGACATAGGCTGGTGAGCAATGTCAAGGATGATTAGAAAAGTGATGCATTCTGTAAAGTGTTAGACTATACAATGACAAGATTCCAAGAGGAAAGCTGTAGATGATGCCCAAGCTGTAAAAACTGAGCACTGGAAGCTTAATGTTTTTGATATCGACCAAGAATCAGAGGAGTTACTAAACATTTGTAAAAAGACAAGGAGCTTAGATTTTAGATATTTTTTTTTTTTACTTTCTTAGCCCTAGGTGAAAATTCCAAAGCAGAGATGTTCTAAAACCAACAGTCTATAAATAGGTATACTCTCATTATGTTACAAATCTACTTTTTCTTCTTTTTTTTTAATAAAGATTTTATTCATTTATTTGAGAGAGAGAATGAGAGATAGAGAGCACGAGAGGGAAGAGGGTCAGAGGGAGAAGTAGACTCCCTGCTGAGCCCGGAGCCCGATGTAGGACTCTATCCAGGGACTCCAGGATCATGACCTGAGCCGAAGGCAGTCGCTTAACCAACTGAGCCACCCAGGCGCCCTCTACTTTTTCTTCTAATAACTCTTTTAGATTACTGATTTTCTGCTTTTCCTATGGTACAAGTCTCAATGATTCCATAAGGGATATTAACCATTTATCTGTAAATAAAGTTTGGGCATCATCTAGTTCTGCTCCACAAAAAACCTAGAGCCAAGAGACTTAAACTTCCTCCAAAAGAAGACTTCTCTTTAGCTTTATTGATATTCACTGAAACAAATCCATTTTTTCTTGGATTCTGAATTCAAGTACCTCTTACCTCCTTTCCTAATAAATAAAATATTCAAATGATACAATGTCAAACTCACCATCAAAATTTTTAAAGAGTTCATAAAAGAAAGGAGTGGTGATACTTTGCAGATTTCCAGTGATTCCACCTATCAGTGATACTGCAAAACTTCTAAACATAAGACAGAAGAATCTAGTTCACGTTTGGACCAGATACTTCTCTCCAATTGCTGTAATGAAATTCACTTGTGAGAAGTTGTTTTCCTCCTATAGGAGGAAAGTTACAAAATAAGAACTCAAAAAATACCTTACGTGATGTATAGTTATTCCATTAGTCAGTTGTTTATCTAAAAATACTTTCAGAGCAGAGATTCCCTGAATATCAATCTACCTAACATATAACCTAATGTCATAAATAAACAGAAGGTTAGAAAAATGTTATGAAAGAGTAAAGAAAAAAGCAGAGGATCATAGTGATTATCAAAAATAATAAATTATGAGCTCCTTTTCTTTTGATAAAATTGGTTCTCAGTATAATGTTTCACCATCACTCACTGTGAATGAAGCAAAACTCATACCATCAACTAACTGCTTGAAGTTCTCTCTGATTTGGCAACACCGGTTTCCTAAGGTGTTAATTAATGATGAGCAAGTCACTGGCTGACAAATCAGCCTTTCCAGTGTTGGGCAATGGGATCACCACACCTAATTCAAACTGGAGCTAAATGTCCAGCTACAGAATGAATGAATGTTGCAGCATTGAAAAAGAGCTAACGCTTCTTTAGACTTCTGGAAGTATGGCAACCAAAATCATTCAGATAAAGTAAAAGTCATTTTATCCACATATCACATCCCTTTTTTATGACTGCGGTTCTGGAATGGAAGAGAACTCCAGCACCAGATACATTCAGCACAGTTCATTTGCACAACACTTTTTGTTTTGTTTTGTTTTTGTTTTTTATCTAGTCTCTTAACAAGTTTGATGTCTATAATAATTATATTATATCTATAATGCTATGCACTAGATCTCCAGGACTTATTTATCTACTAGTTGCAACTTTGAACTCTTCAACATCTCTCTTATTTCCCCATCCTCCAGTGCCATTTTAATTTCTGTTCTTACAAATTCAGCTTATTCAGATTCCACATGGAGGTGATACCATACAGTATTTGCACGGCATTGTTTTTGCGTATCCTTACTACAAGATCCTCAGTGCTTTCAAGAATTCTGTGTTTGAGATTATATTCAGCTATTTAGATTACTTTTCACCTCACTAAATGAGTAGAATTTTTTTCCCTTTTCTGGAAATAGAGATATCTATGCAGTTTATTCTTTCAGGGTCCTTTAATATGGAGTTCTCGCTGCTTCCTCTTATCTGAGCAGACCAGCAGGCAAACTTAAGAATTATGAACCACAAATTATATGCAAACCCAAGCAGTATGCAGTTAACAAAGATTTCATGGCTCTGCAGTTTTCATAATTACATTAAAACCAGGCATGTTTCTCTTTAAACACCAAAACGTGTTTTTGTAAAGAAATTGGATTCAGGATTTGTCATTAGAAAGTAAATAAGCAAGGATTAAAATGACATTTAATGTGATGAAACAGTGGCTCTACATAAGTAATCCAACAGCTAGGCTAAAGCGCACTCCCTCCTGGAAGAAAGGAAAGGGCTTTGCACTTGGAGTCAGAGATTCTTCTGGGTAATGGGCTCAGTTCTTCCACAAACTCTTGCTGAGACTTTGAGAAGGTCACTTCATCTTTTGAGTTTCCCTATTTGTAGAGTGACATGACTGAATTACATAATTTTTAAGGTCACTTTCAATTCTAAAGACTCCTAAGTTTAAGCCTTTTTAAAGGAATGTCTTTTTTTTAAGATTTTATTTATTTATTTGAGAGAGAGGGAGAGCACAAGTAGGCAGAGAGGCAGGCAGAGGGAGAGGGAGAAGCAGGCTCTCCGCTGAGCAGGGAGCCCGATGTGGGCCTCAATCTCAGGACCCTGCCCTGGGATCATGACCTGAACTGAAGGTCGCTTAACTAACGCTTAACTGACTGAGCCACCCAGGCACCTCAAGGATTTTATTTCTCGGGGGAATTTACATTAATACACACTGTAGGGCCTTGGCAAAGCTGTTTAGTACATTGATTTTTTTTAAGAGTTTTATAAATTTCAGGGCAGTGATTCTCAAACTTTATTATGCATCAACATTTAAAGTGGAAATTCCTGGGGTCCATCCTTAGAGACAGATTCAGTAGGACAGGGGTGGACATGGGAACCTGCACTTTGTATAATCCTCCAGGAAATTCTGATGTAGGTGTTCTTGTGGACTTGACTTTGAGATTGAATTAGTAGTTTTAAAGAAGTAAAGCAATTTATTTAAATCCTGGCTTAATCCCTGGAGAAACTACCACAATAGGATGTTAAGACACAGTCATTCCAAACAAAAGCTTCTCCTGCTCTCTGAAATATGATTATGAAAGAATACATTTGCTGTTATTCATCAGGAGAGTTCACAGGTGGCTGCCACATATAATTTCTGACTTATCTTTTTCATCTTTCACTAAAAGTTCTTCACATTTCTATTCCTTGTGGACATCACCTTTCATTACCATAAACCCTGAGTATTTGTTAACCCAACATATAGGTTGTCCTGGGTTTTTTCTGTCAAAAATTTCTGGTTCTAACCTATTCTCATGGTCCAGGTCGACATCAGGTGGATTCCCAGCAGGTTACAAAAATCCATGGTATGATCCTAGTTTTGCTTCTGAAAGTGTACAGACTTGGATATAAAGAAAGATTAACTGAAAATGTATAAACATTAGTAGTTATCTCCGGAGGGTTACTTGAAAAAATGGGTTTTATTTTCTGTTTATTCTTCTCTATTTTCAAATTTCCTCAAAGGCTATTGTATCTTTTATCCTTTATGAGGAAAAGAAAGGAGAAAAAGAAAAAAAAAAAAGAAAGGAGAAAAAGGAAATGAGAGCAGGTGGGAGGGAGAGAAGAGGAGGGGTAACAGGAGGTGGCCCCCTGAAGGAGAAAGAAGGAGAGACAGGGAGGGAGCGGGGGGAGAGAGAGACACCACCTGGAAAATGCTATGACAGAGACCTGATGGGTGTCTCAGACACAGGTATAGAGTGGCGAGAGGTGTGGCGCACTAACTGCTTGAAGGAAGTCAAGGAAGGCTTCCTAAAAAAGAGGTAATGCTTTGAGTTGAGTCCGTCAGCAGACAATGCTATGTCAGTTTTGCAAGAAGAGGTATAGCCTTAAGTGCATGGGGGCCTGGGAGAAAGTGGTCTATCTGGGATGTACAAGGAGTTTGCATGGATGGCCCAGGTGGCAGCGACATTCAAATTGTGGCTTTTAACCCACCAGTGGGCCAGAAAGTCAGTGAAGTGGGTCATGGGCAGCATTTTAAAAAAATTAACAGGATATGACAGGAAGTATCGCCATACATCACACATAAGAAGTGTCATTTTATAGAGATTTTAGTCTGTGTCTCTGGGTATGTGTGCAAATTGGTTTGTGACGTAAAATACATTTTTTATTGTAGTTGTGGTCAGAGAAGTTTAGAAGCTGCTCCTGAGGCCTGGGAAGTCATGAGTGTCCCATGCAGGACAGTATACTCCACAGGACATCATTATTCTCTTGTAAAGTTTTTCTTATGGATGAACTTAGACATATATACATGAATACACATATACATATATGTATATATACATATATAATTGTGCATATTATATAAGTACAATATATACATAATAACATATATACAATAAATATACATGGAGACATCCTATCTGTTCCAACTGGCTAGGAAATTAACTCAATACAGTGACACATTTTACAATCATGCCACCAAGGACAGCTTGAGGGAACTTACATTGGTTAGCCTGGCAAAGTATGAAGCACTTCGTGGTTCATTACATTTAATTACATATATTATCTTACTTGATCTTAGACCAACTTTGGAGGAGATGTGCCATAAATATCATCCCTGTTTTGCAGATAAACAAGTTGGGGCTCAGAGCTTGGAGGAAACAATCTCAAGTTTACCCAAGAGATCTTCAAGTGAATGCTCTGTTTCTGAAGTCCCCTGAATAAGTCACATTCCAGTCATGGAATTGATGTTACACGCACGCACGCACACACACATTTTTTTTTCTTCTCCCCATCCCTTACATTATGGAATGTAAAAGTATGGGGAATCGGGATGTTTGGATTTTAGTATTTCCTGGACGTTTCAGAAGATTGAATTACATGAAATGCATGTAAAGACACTGCCTTTGTCTTCTAAAGTGTTTCTGTTAATTTTTAAAATACATTCATAAACCACTCCCATGTCCCACATTGACTCCAGGGATTTAAAAAAAAGATGAATAGATGTGGCCCTTCTTTCAAGGAGGTTATGGTCTAGTCGGGAAGATGTGGTGTTGATCTCACTCAGAGAAGCCTCCAGATGAGAAGGCTATGGTTTCTCATCAAAGTGCCCTGCTCGGTACATCATCTACAATTGACACACCATCAGGCAAACATTTACCAAGCCCTCTGTGTTCGGGTCACTGGGTTGGGCACTGAGGTCGCAGGGATGTATGTGATAATGTCCTGCACTCCAGGGCGTGGAGTCTAACAGAGGAACTCCTGAGTACTCTGTGGGCCTCTGTAGTAGTCTCTAGCATTCACCTCAATTTCTTAGCCCTACTGCTTAGCTGAATTAATAGCTATTTAATAAAAACAGTGAACACAATATTGCAGGTTTTTGATAACTTTGGACAGAAAAAGAAAAATGTGATGGTTTATAGTAATAATCAAGATACATTCTCCCCTATCTCTCACAGTTTGAAACCAAAAATGTTCATTCCCAATTTATATTAAAATTTTAATTCCTGGTCCAGGTAGGTTGCATGGTTTTAAGAAGTTATATTTTGAGTTTAAAGGGGCTATAATATTATAGGTGTTTTAAAGAATCACAACCATTGTCTGAGTACTTTATTTTCTGGAAAGTAATTGAAAAAGGAGTAGAAATGGAAAAGCAATGCCAGAAAAGGTGACCCAAGGAGAGTCTCACCAAACACCTGGTGACAATAAGGGGAGTGTTTATAGGGGTTTGTTTACGCTTACTTATATTTGAATGGAATGTCACTTCAATGTTTACTATGATAAAAATAATACACATAGGTCAAAACCCAGGAACAAATGTAACATGTTCTGTCATATTTCCCCACTTCAATTTAATGTACCTTGGTGGTAGCTGGCTAAACTTCATGTTGAACATCAAAATGAAATCTCAGTTATTAGCAAAAGCTATCATTACCTGAGTTTACTATGTATTCATAAACATGAGATCAACCTAATCTTTTTTCTTTTTTCTTACTAGCAAATATATATTCACATGTCTGGAAATGGTAAATCAATTTATTGTCTTTTGACAAATGCGTTATCTAAACATTTTAAAACATTGAATATTATACTAGCTAAACTTGTTTATGAAACACTGCAATAAAAAGGCAAATGTCTATTTTGGGGATGCATTTAAATTATATATATAACATTATTCTCTCACTACTGTATTACATATACTTTGGGTTTTTTAGCATCTAGCCACTTGGAACTATTTTCACACCAGCTGTAACACATGAATCTATTAAACGGATATTCTGCAGCAGTCCTACTTGCCCTTGGGTGTTCTGACCTTGAAGAAAAAGCACCACTTTATTGCTTTAGCTGAAGTCTGGACTGATTCTCCCAGTCCAAAATATGCTTAGATCCATCAATCTTCAGGACACAATCACATTTTGTGAAGAGAAGAGAATGATTCATTTACAATTAAAGAACAAGAAGACCAGTTCCACACACTAATCAAATCAGGTATAAATTGGATTCATCTGATATATTCTTTCAGTGACATCATAGGTGAGCAGAAAACAGATAAAATATAGTCCAAAACTATGTTAAGCTATATATATATATATATATATATATATATATATATATATATATATATACATATATATATACATACACAGAGAGAGAGAGAGAGAGGGAAAGGGAGAGATCAAACACACAGTGTTCACTGAGTGTCTATGTTCTAAGCACAATGCACAATAAAGGAAGTGTAAGTCATGCTTACTGCCTATCAGAAGCTTTCAATTCCCTGAAAAGACATTTTGAACCAACATGGCTCCTCCTGAATGGCAGTCAAAGTCTCTCAGACAGTTAGTTATGTCTGCTAATTATCCATATTTTCCTGTTCTAGCTAGACCTTCTAATCAGTCTGTTTAAAGACTGTAAAAGTGGTTTGGCTCGTTTCCCTTCCCATCTATGTCAGTACCGAGCTTCTGTAGGGAATACAGAAGAACATCTCTTCCTCTCTTCCTTGCTTCTTTCCTTGACTTTCCATTTCCTGTAGATTTTACCGATATTCGTCAAACAGACACTTCATCTATATATCTTCAATACTCCCTGCTTCTTAAAGGTTTTCTCTATTTCTCTACTAAAGCTCAGTCTATTTCGGAAAAAAACAAAATAAAACCATGTAGAGGCAACCCTACTATACATTTACTGCAGACAATCTTCTAAAACGTAAAGCCCTCCAGTACCTTCCCACTGACCTTAAAATACAATCCAAGCTCTTCAGCATGAGCTATCAGAACCTATATGATCTGCTTCTTAGCTACCTCTACCTTCTCTTCTTTCCCTCTCTCCTTCATTCCTGCCACACTGATCCTCTTTCCCTCCTCAAACCACCCTACCACAGCCTCTACTGGAGCTGCAGTAACCATATAAAGACCCACTTAAAGTCAACAACATAGGAAGGGGTGTGAGGGGGAAGGGAAGAGGAAATGGTTGGGGTTATGTGACCACCCAGCTTCCGGGCTAGGGTGGGGTGAGGCTAAATTCAACTGTAAGAATTGAAATGTGATAAAACTTGAGAAGTAAAAGATGTAGGCTTGTAAATTTTAAAGCCTAATGTGCGGTTCTATTGGCTTTGAACACTATAAAAATCACAAATCATAAATCATCCAGGTAATTTATGCCCCAGCCAATTCATCAATTATTATGATCACTTATCAAAGTCTCACTTGTCCACACTTTATTATCACAACAATAAGGAATTTACCACTTCACTCTTTTTCCTTTCTATGTTTCCATAGCAGTTTGTTCATAATATTAATGAAGTGAGTCATGTAGGTCTATTATCACTCACTCAGTAGATTCACAGTATTTCCTCCAAAGTGCCCCTAGAAATGGCAAAGTAAGGGGTCATCTACAGCTGGCAAAGACCTATAGCTACTTTCATGAAGCAAGTTATGCTATAGCCAGATAACTAATTTTAAAATTTGGGAACTGCATATAAAAATACTTTGTCTTCAATGAGTCCTCTGGTTTTACTACATTTCCATATTGCCAAGGATTTTTTTTTTTTTCCCATCTAGACCACATTTTGGATTTTCCAAGCTCATACCTCCATGGTGCCAGCAAAAGTTTTTCAGTAGGTTTTTCAGTAGGTTCATAACCACTCCACACACTATTAGTTCCCCCTTTGCTCTACTACTCTTTAAATACTACTACTACTGCTAAAGTCTACTGCCTGTCAAAGTAATTACCAAAATTTACCTTAATCATATGAAATATAAAAATGCCATGCCTTATAGCCAGAGATTTTGGTTTTAAAATCACACGCAAAATGACCTTCAACAATACTTATTCCAGAAATGAAGCATACACCATACAAAGCATCTTTTCTCTTTCTTTTTCTCTAACCAACTTACAGAACTTTCAAGAGAATACACAGGCAACTTTTCAAAGGTTTTGGGGTTATTTATTTTTTTGAGTGGAAATGGTATGAATCATCATAATTTGTGGGTTCTTTGTGACTTAAATATAGAGCTATTATTAGTAAGCTAGATATAAAAATGGCTTAAGAGCAACTTATTTAACATGTAAATCTACTTCTGCAAATGATCTTCAATAATGGCCTCTTATCTCATGATCAGTTGTTATCCTTTTTAAATGTGGCAACTGGATTTATTAGTGATTATAAATCTTATTAGTTACATCACTATTTTATAACCTAATGGAACTGTAGCAGTCAGTATCATCGGTGGTCTACAATTAATTGCACTTCCTGGCACTTACGCCTTTCTATAGCATATGACACAGAGCTGGGCCCATGACATGCTTAAATTACAAATACAGCAAAATACCCTTGTGCCATTTTAGAGCCTAAGCCTTAAGCAGATTTTCCAGCTTCAACTTTTGTGCCTTGGGGGAGCCTTAAGTTGCCATGTATAAAGCTGGGTGGGCTGCCGTGTTGTAGAGACCACATGCAGAGTCCAGGAAGAGGAGGAAAGACTCCTAGATTGCATGCAGGAAAATTAAGGCACAGAGAAAACTGTGTCCCCACAGTTGGGACCCCAGTTGAGTTATTCCAGCCAACCACAGCTGCCCCAACCATCCTGGCTGAGGTGTCAGGCATGTGAGTACAGAAGCCATTTTGGATACACCAAACCAGCAAGCATCATGTGGAGAGAGATAAACCACCCACACCATGCACTGTCCAAATTTCTGACCCATGAAATCACGAGAAAGAGTAAAATATTTTAAGCTACTTAGTTTTGGTGTAGTAGGTTACACTATAATAGACAACTGAAATAAGAATGTACTCAGCTACCATTGTTTCATTTTTAAAAAATAATTCTTTTAAAGTTAAAAAAAGTTCAGACCAACTCAAATAAATATAGAACTACTTAAGGAGAAGTATTTATTTTTTAATGCAGAGAAATGAGTCACATATAGAGCCATATGGCATTCCTTATAGTTTCCCAATAATCTTCTTAATTCCTCTTCTAGAAAAAGGTGTGGGGGGCACCTGGGTGGCTCAGTTGGTTAGGCGTCTGCCTTCAGCTCGGGTCATGATCCCAGTGTCGTGGGATCAAGCCCCACATCGGGCTCTCCGCTCAGTGGGGAGTTTGCTTCTCTCTCTCACTCTCTCTCTGTGCTCTCTCTCTCTCTCTCTCTCAAATAAATAAATAAATAAATAAATCCTTTAAAAAAAAAACAAGAAAAAGGTGTGAATTTAGAAAAGTCACTCAAATAGGAGGACATGATTTGGATGGATATACATACATCTTTTTTCCTAGCGTGCATAACTCAAGGAATAGTCTTCTAAAATATTCATTTTAGAAGAACAGAGAGGCCATACAAACTTCAGGGTATCCTCCCTCAATGTTGCTTCACACTGCTGAGCTTTTGATAAATATTGAATGCCAAGGGTTAGATAAGAATCTGGAGTGCAATTAGTCTATGATATCACTGAAGCATGAAGCAATATACTTTAAGTTATCTGAAGAAAGGAGCAGGATTGCATCTTCTTAGCAAAGTTGAGGAAGCAGTTAAGAGTAATAATCTGAAGAGAGGGCATTTCTGATCCACTTGAAGTGTGCCAAGGGAGTACATGGAGACAAGAGCATGATTCTTCTTAAGAAATAATTTTGTATCTGCTCCATCACATAGATAAATGGGTGACCAAGGCCTTTTCTTCACCATGAGGGTACATAGCTATACTGATTTTAACTGTTCACAAAACATAAATCTTAGAACAGATATAACCATATAACCAGAAACTCACCTGGACCATACATCATTTTCTTTAATAAAACATCTGTAAAAAATCTTATCTTGAGCAGCATTACTTCAGGGAGTGCCCCCTAAATTAACTGGTTACAAAATAGACATCTATGTAACTAAAAGATTTAAGTTGCTATAGAATCTCAACCCAAAGCTGGGTAAATTATAGGAACTGATAGCCAAAAGTCAATTGAGTTTTAGATGTTTGTTGTGAAACATTAATTTGGCACTAGGGAACAGGATAAGATGTTCATATCAAATTTATATTAAGAAAACAACATTATTTTCATATTAGAGGTGGTATATAATAACGGTCAGGAATTCTTCTGGAGTGAGACTTCCTACCTTAACTTCTGGTCTCACCTCACGGTAGCCATGTTACCTTCAATTTCCCTGAGCTTCAGTTTCCTCGTTTGTAAAAATGGGAATAAAAATAGCATCAAATTCATAGAGCTTCTGTGAGGACTGAGTGAGAGTAAACTACATATAATGCTTAGCATAATGCCTGGCACACAGATAAAGGTCAATAAATGTCAAATATCTTTATTTCCTATTGTAGAGGATATATAGCTAACTCACCAAAGAGTACTAACAAATTATTAATGTAAAACTTACAAAGACAGTGAAACTAAATTAAATACATGTTGGACTTCACTGATCCGTCAAGAGACTATGTCTACTGATTTTCTAAGTGGTAGCAGATTATCATCATTAATGATCAAAGATGCGAATATGTCCACACTTAATTTCTATTCACAGAATCAAAGATAAAGAAATATCAATAAAACACTGAAATAAATTTAAGTAGATTGCAAAATGATAAAGAATATAAAGGTTTCCTGATCTTTCTATTGAATCTTTGGCTTGAGAAGACAGTAGTGCGATGTTCTTGGGAAAGATGAGGAGCAAAACCTGTTGTGTAGACTGTTACATTACATTAGTTAAAGTTTTCATAATTCAGTGGCGTAAAAAGGTTGCCTTTTAAAAATGGAATAGACTACATTCCCAATACAATTAAAAAAGGCCATGTTTACAGACCTGATAGAGTCAAATATATTGCCAAATATTAAAGCGTACAATTTAGAATGGTCCTTGACCTATTCTGGATCCTGGAGATACTTCTATTTCCCCTAAAAGAGTAAGGTAGGGGTGGTAGGGCTGTTTCATGGTACACATGGCTGCTATAAAGAATATGCTGTTGGGTAAATAACCTTTAGCCAGCCAGGTTCAGAGCTCTTAGGAACATTTTATGTTTAAAAGAGGGGAGAGGTTGGGCACCTGGGTGGCTCAGTTGGTTAAAAGCGGGGAGAGGTAAATGGGAGAAGTCAACAAAATTGTTGACATTTTGTATGGAATTCGTCCTTTATGGGAGCTCTGGAGAGACCATGAGAATGCTCAGCTCCAAGGACATAGTTAGAAAACTCCAATCTCTTGCAGACAGTAAACAAATTATTAAAAATCCATAGCTTTTAGCACCAAGAAAAAGGATTCTAAGCATTTCTATAGAAGCAAACATTCTGCCCTTTCTAAAGCATTTACAAAAATTAATTAAAATAGATATGTTGGAAATAGTTTATTCAACCCAAGTGTCAAAGATGGTTTACAGGTGAGAAAAGGTGAAATAACAGAAATTATAAACCGAATAGAACCTTAGCAAATCTGTTCAGGGACCTGGATCTGAAATGTTTTCAGTGATCAAACTCTAAGACTTGATAAACTAAAGAATACCAAATAATACACTAGTGACTACAAAGGATACCAGTACATCTAAATGCCCATCCACATTTTTTCTTAAGCATATTTTAAACTTATACACAGGATGAGCTGCACTAACATTTGGATTAGGCTCATTATACTAAATGTAATCTTGGCCTTATTCTCTTTAGCTGACTTGGGTCTTCTTATTTTTTGTCTTCTACCTCAATTTATGCCGCATTCATATATAGACCAGGATTTATTAGGTGCACTTTCATAACATTAATAAAATCAGTATTTCCTAACTGCACAAAAACATGTTAACTGCAACACCAAGCATATTATTACTGTAATGTTTACAGGGTTTTATTTACTTACAATTAATTTTCATTGTTGTTGTTGTTTTAGTTCAGAATTAGTTAATTCCACTTTAAGCACAATTCTAGATAATTCATATATGAAAAGAAACAGTGTCAAGGAAGAAATCAACTTAAATGAAACTCCAGCTGTCTACCATGCACTAGCACTAGAAATAGAAAATAGAACTTCATTTTAAAATGAGTTCTGGCATGGTTCCCTCTCCTCTAAAACTTGGCATAAAATATGATTTGGGGAGTGAATGCACATTTTGCGAAGACAGCAGGTTATTTTGGTATTTAGTGGGTGGACAAAATAAGCTGCAATCATTTCTACAAGAGCTTCGGCTCATGAAGGTGACAGGATGATCTTATTGTTAATAAGCCACTAAAGAAAACAAAGATGACTATAGTGTCATTATTGTTCACTGGAGAGCTGGTGGTTCGGGTTGTTAGCAATGGGAAAAAGCTGTGGAGCTCTAGGTCAATGGTTGAAGTCCCCCAGAGATTTAAAACTAAAAGTTTTTTTTTTTTTTTTAACAAACAAACAAACAAACACAAACAAACTCTATTTTATGGGGTTATTGGGCTTATGTCAAAATTGGTAGTGTTGTTGGAGAGATCTTGCTAAATAGGTGAAGGCTTCTCTTCTCCTTCAGTTGAATGTTTTAGTAGTCATTGGGCTGGACAACTGCATGGGTCAAAAGATGACCCTGTTATTTATAAATTTATTTCAAGATGAAAAGTACTGACAACAGTCTTTCCTCTCCTCCCCATTTGAATAGGAGATCTGGTCCTAAGAATTAGATTTGTATTTGTGTGTGCATGTGTGTGTATGGGAGACAGAGGGGGAGAGAGAGAATCAGAGAGAAGCATAACAAAGAGATAATAGATAATAAGGGACACAGATAATAATAGAACTCACAGTGGTAAGAGAATTGTTGATAATTTGTTAGTTGAATCTAAAAAGGAAGACATTTGGGGCAACTATATTGTTGTTTGGGTGTTTGTCTTTGACGTCATGTACACAATTACATATGTGATTTACATAACATAAGATAGCTAAATTAGAGGATTTGGGCACCAACATTTTTATTTCACTTAAATTGTACAGATAATTGGCTCAGTTTCCTCTATAGCTTTCATGGCTAGATAAAAATCCTAATGAAAAGTGGTTAGGATTAAGTCCTTAAGCAAAAACGATTCAGTGTCACATCCAACTTTAAAGGGGGAAAAGAAAACTGGGAAGAAAACAACAACAACAACAACATTTACTTCTGTTCAGTTCAAGCACCATTCATTGATAACCTACAACTTGCCAAATATCTAATTTAGTCCAGAGGATGCATCAGCTACATCCCTGTCCCTGTGGAATTCATAGAAATGGGGCTACACAGAGTTGAACCAATTCCCTGAATGAGATAGGAAGTCAAATTATCTGATAGTAAGCTGGTCAATCCTGATTCCTTCTTCCCTGTCCTTATCCTCATAAGAATTTTTAAAACTTGTTTTAAAACAAAGTGTCGCTTTGCTCAGTATTATATTTCATTAACAAATTCTCCATTCCCCTCTTCCTACCTACCTGAAGAGTATTTAACTTTAGTGTCAAGAAATGAGCACATCCATTGGATATAAGCAAACCTGATTAGGATCTTATTGTTTTATGAGAAAAGTTTTATTTTATTGATTATGTCAATAAAAACAGATGCTATTCAAGTCATTTCTCCCCTGCCCTTTCTTTCCACTCACTCCGCTCCTTTCTCCATTGTTTATAAAACACCTCGGGTGTCTTGTCCACTTTCCTTCTTGACCTTTTTCTTCACAACTTGCCACTTCCAGCCATCTGCCCTCATTTTCCCTTATCTCAAGTGACAATTTTCTCAGCCTAGAGAGGCACTGTGATATGGCAGGAGTGAAAGCTGGAAAATCTGACTGGCTGTCTCTGCACCACCAGGAACTCCTATGTCCAAGGCCTGCACTCACTGGTCTCTTCCTGCAGTGGGCTCCTCAGGAGCATTCTCCTAAGGATGGGGACTCCATTGCTCCCTGGCATTCAGTCGGCTCACTCGCTTCAGTTCTTTGGTGTGGCTTTTATTGTTAACTGTTGGCTCAGTTATACAGTGGACCTAATGTACAAGACAGTAAATAACCAAAATAAATTTTGTCAACTAGTTCTTCCTGAAGGGAAGCCTGTGATGGGTAGTGTTAATACCTGCTACAAGCGATCTCAATGGCAAGTCTATGCATTCATATATCAGCAAATACAAGATAAGTTCCTTCACTTTAGATATCTAACCCAATCTCCCACCTTCCCCTCTGAGACTTTTGTTTGTTTTTCATCTTAGTAAATGTTAATTTTTATCATAGTGACATGTACACCTTATTTTAAAACCTTATTATGAAAAACAATAGACGAAGGCCTCAGTACTCTATAACTTCAATCTTAACACCCATATTTCTCATTAATATATGTTCTTGCTATTTTTACTTTCAATTTTATTATTGTTATGTTAATCACCATACATTACATCATTAGTTTTTGATGTAGTGTTCCCTGATTCATTGCTTGTGCATAACACCCAGTGCTCCATGCAGAATGTGCCCTTTTTAATACCCATCACCAGGCTAACCCATCCCCCCACGTCTCTCCCCTCTAGAAACCTCAGTTTGTTTTTCAGAGTCCGTCGTCTCTCACGCTTCATCCCCCCCTCTGATTTACTCCCCTTCATTCTTCCCCTCCTGCTATCTTCTTCTTTTTATCTTTCTTCACATATATTGCATTATTTGTTTCAGAGGTACAGATCTGTGATTCAACAGTCTTGCACAATTCACAGCGCTCACCATAGCACATACCTCCCCAATGTCTATCACCAAGCCAGCCCATCCCTCCCACCCCCCACCACTCCAGCAACCCTGTTTGTTTCCTGAGATTAAGAATTCCTCATATCAGTGAGGTCATATTATACATGTCTTCCTCTGATTGACTTATTTCACTCAGCATAACACCCTCTAGTTCCATCCACATTGTTGCAAATGGCAAGGTCTCAATCCTTTTGATGGCTGCATAATATTCCATTGTGTATACATACCATTTCTCCTTTATCCATTCATCTCTCGATGGATATCTTGGCTCTTTTCACAGTTTGGCTATTGTGGACATTGCTGCTATAAACATTGGGGTGCACGTATCCCTTCGGATCCCTACATTTGTATCTTTGTGGTAAATAACCAGTAGTGCAATTGCTGGATCATATGGTAGCTCTATTTTCAACTGTTTGAGGAACCTCCATACTGTTTTCCAGAGTGGTTGCACCAGCTTGCATTCCCACCAACAGTGTAGGAGGGTTCCCCTTTCTCCGCATCCCCGCCAACATCTGTTGTTTCCTGACTTGTTAATTTTAGCCATTCTGACGGGTGTGAGGTGGTATCTCATTGAGGTTTTGAATTGGATTTCCCTGATGCCGAGTGACGTTGAGCACTTTTTCATGTGTCTGTTGGCCATTTGGATGTCTTCTTTGGAAAAATGTCTGTTCATGTATTCTGCCCATTTCTTGATTGGATTATTTGTTCTTTGGGTGTTGAGTTTGAGAAGTTCCTTATAGATATTGGATACTAGCCCTTTATCTGATATATCATTTGCAAATATTTTCTCCCATTCTGTCGGTTTTCTTTTGGTTTTGTGGACTGTTTCTTTGGCTGTGCAAAAATTTTTATCTTGATGAAATCCCAATAGTACATTTTTGCCCTTGCTTCCCTTGCCTTTGGTGATGTTTCTAGGAAGAAGTTGCGGCGGCTGAGGTCGAAGAGTTGCTGCCTGTGTCCTCCTTTAGGATTTTGATGGACTCCAGTCTCACATTTAGGTCTTTCAACCATTTGGAGTCTATTTTTGTGTGTGGTGTAAGGAAATGGTCCAGTTTCATTCTTCTGCATGTGGCTGTCCAATGTTCCCAACACCATTTGTTGAAGAGACTGTCTTTTTTCCATTGGGCATTCTTTCCTGCTTTGTCAAAGAAGAGTTGACCATAGAGTTGAGGGTCCATTTCTGGGTTCTCGATTCTGTTCCATTGATCTATGTGTCTGTTTTTGTGCCAGTACCATACTGTCTTGATGATGACAACTTTCTAATAGAGCTGGAAGTCTGGAATTGTGATGCCGCCAGCTTTGCTTTTCTTTTTCAACATTCCTCTGGCTATTCGGGGTCTCTTCTGTTTCCATACAAATTTTATGATTCTTTGTTCCATTTCTCTGAAAGAAGTGGATGGTATTTTGATGGGGATTGCTTTGAATGTGTAGATTGCTCTAGGTAGCATTGACATCTTCACGATGTTTGTTCTTCCAATCCACGAGCATGGAATGTTTTTCCATTTCTTTGTGTCTTCCTCAAGTACTTTCATGAGTATTTTATAGTTTTCTGAGTACAGATCCTTTGCCTCTTTGGTTAGATTTATTCCTAGGTATCTTATGGTTTTGGGTGCAATTGTAAATGGAATCAACTCCTTAATTTGTCTCTCTTCTGTCTTGTTTTTGGTGTATAGGAATGCCACTGATGTCTGTGCATTGATTTTATATCCTGCCACTTTACTGAATTCCTGTATGAGTTCTGGCAGTTTTGGGGTGCAGTCTTTTGGGTTTTCCACATAAAGTATCATATCATCTGCAAAGAGTGAGAGTTTGACTTCCTCTTTGCTGGTTCGGATGCCTTTGATTTCTTTTTGTTGTCTGATTGCTGTGGCTAGGACTTCTAATATTATGTTGAATAGCAGTGGTGATAGTGGGCATCCCTACCACGTTCCTGACCTTAGGGCGAAAGCTCTCAGCTTTTCCCCATTGAGAATGATATTCGCTGTGGGTTTTTCATAGATGGCTTTTATGATACTGAGGTATATACCCTCTATCCCTATACTCTGAAGAGTTTTGATCAAGAAAGGATGCTATACTTTGTCAAATGCTTTTTCTGCATCTATTGAGAGGATCATACGATTCTTGTTCTTTCTTTTGTTAATGTATTGTATCACGTTGATTGATTTGTGGATGTTGAACCAACCTTGCAGCACAGGGATAAATCCCACTTAGTCATGGTGAATAATCCTTTTAAAGTACTGTTGGATCCTATTGGCTAGTATTTTCGTCAGAATTTTTGCATCCATGTTCATCAAGGATATTGGTCTGTAATTCTCCTTTTTGATGGGGTCTTTGTCTGGTTTTGGGATCAAGGTAATGGTGGCCTCATAAAAGGAGTTTGGAAGTTTTCCTCCCATTTCTATTTTTTGGAACAGTTTCAGGAGAATAGGTATTAATTCTTCTTTAAATGTCTGGTAGAATTCCCCTGGGAAGCCATCTGGCCCTGGGCTTTTGTTTGTTGGGAGGTTTTTGATGACTGCTTCAATTTCCTTAGTGGTTACATGTCTGTTCAGGTTTTCTATTTCTTCCTGGTTCAATTTTAGTAGTTGATATAGCTCTATGAATGCATCCATTTCTTCCAGATTATCTAGTTTTCTGGCATGGCGTTGCTCATAATATGTTCTTATAATTGTTACTTTTTCTTTGGTGTTGGTTGTGATCTCCCCTCTTTCTTCATGATTTTGTTGGTTTGGGTCATTTCTCTTTTCTTTTTGATAAGTCTGGCCAGGGGTTTATCAATCTTTTTAATTCTTTCAAAGAACCAGCTCCTAGTTTCGTTGATCTGTTCTACTATTCATTTCGTTTCTATTTCATTGATTTGTGCTCTGATCTTTATTATTTCTCTTCTCCTCCTGGGTTGAGGCTTTATTTGCTGTTTTTTCTCTAGCTCCTTTAGGTGTAGGGTTAGGTTGTGTATTTGAGACCTTTCTTGTTTCTTGAGAAAGGCTTGTATTGTTATATACTTTCCTCTTAGGACTGCCTTTGCTGTATCCCAAAGATTTTGAACAGTTGTGTTTTCATTTTCATTGGTTTCCATGAATTTTTTTTAATTCTTCTTTAATTTCTGGGTTGACCCATTCATTCTTTAGTAGGATGTTCTTTAGCCTCCATGTATTTGAGTTCTTTCTGACTTTCCTCTTGTGATTGAGTTTAGTTTCAAAGCACTGTGGTCTGAAAATATGCAGGGAATAATCCCAATCTTTTGGTACTGGTTGAGACCTGATTTGTGACCTAGCATGTGATCTATTCTGGAGAAGGTTCCATGGGCAATAGAGAAGAATGTGTATTCCGTTGTTTTGGGATGGAATGTTCTGAATATGTCTGTGAAGTCCATTTGGTCCAGTGTGTCATTTAAAGTCTTGATTTCCTTGTTGATCTTTTGCTTAGATGATCTGTCCATTTCAGTCAGGGGGGTGTTAAAGTTCCCCACTATCATTGTATTTTTGTCAATGTATTTCTTTACTTTTGTTATTAATTGCCTTATATAATTGGCTGCTCCCATGTTAGGGGCATAGATATTTACAATTGTTAGATCTTCTTGTTGGATAGACCCTTTACGTAGGATATAGTGTCCTTCCTCATATCTTATTACAGTCTTTGTTTTAAAATCTAATTTGTCTGAAATGAGGATTGCCACCCCAGCTTTCTTTTGGTGTCCATTAGCATGGTAAATGGTTTTCCACCCCCTCACTTTCAATATGGGGGTGTCTTTGGGTCTAAAATGAGTCTCTTGCAGACAGCATATCAATGGGTCTTGTTTTTTAATCCAATCTGATAGCCTGTGTCTTTTGATTGGGGCATTTAGCCCATTTACATTCAGGGTAACTATTGAAAGATATGAATTTAGTGTCATTGTATTGCCTGTAAGGTGACTGTTACTATATATTGTCTGTGTTCCTTTCTGGTCTATGCTGCTTTTAGGCTCTCTCTTTGCTTAGAGGACCCCTTTCAATATTTCTTGGAGGTCTGGTTTCGTGTTTGCAAATTCCTTTAGTTTTTGTTTGTCCTGGAAGCTTTTTATCTCTCCTTCCATTTTCAATGACAGCCTAGCTGGATATAGTATTCTTGGCTGCATATTTTTCTCCTTTGGTGCTCTGAAGATATCATGCCAGTCCTTTCTGGCCTTCCAGGTCTCTGTGGATAGGTCTGTTGCCAATCTAATGTTTCTACCACTATAGGTTACATATCTCTTCTCCCAAGCTGCTTTCAAGATTTTCTCTTTGTCTCTGAGACTCATAAGTTTTACTATTAGATGTCAGTGTTGACCTATTTTTATTAATTTTGAGGGGGGTTCTCTGTGCCTCCTGGATTTTGATGCCTGTTTCCTTCCCCACATTAGGGAAGTTCTCTGCTATAATTTGCTCCAATATACCTTCTGCCCCCTCTCTCTCTTCCTTCTTCTTCTGGGATCCCAATTATTCTAATGTTGTTTCGTCTTCTTGTATCACTTATCTCTCGAATTCTGCCCTCGTGATCCAGTAGTTGTTTATCTCTCTTTTTCTCAGCTTCTTTATTTTCCATCATTTGGTCTTCTATATCACTAAATCTCTCTTCTGCCTCATTTATCCTAGCAGTTAGTGCCCCCATTTTTTATTGCACCTCATTAATAGCCAACTTGCTTAGATTTTAGTTCTTTTATTTCTCCAGGAAGGGTTTCTCTAATAACCTCCATGCTTTTTTCAAGCCCAGCTAGTATCTTTAAAGTCATGATTCTGAACTCTAGGTCCGACATCGTACTAATGTCCGTATTGAGTAGGTCCCTGGCAGACGGTACTACCTCTTGTTCTTTTTGTTGAGGTGATTTTTTCATCTTGTCATTTTGTCCAGAGGAGAATATATGAATGAGAGAACAAAAGGCTAACAGGTTAATGACGTCCCCAGAAAATATACTCTAAACAAATTAGAAAAGACCTGAAACCAGGGGAGAAGAAAGGGAAAGAAAGAAAAAAGAAAGAGAAAAAAAAGATCAAGATAAAAACAAACAAAAACAGAACAAAACAAAAAAAAAAACAGAATATGGTCAAATATGATCAGGCTAGTGCATAGATCAGTGCCACACACTAGATTTTGGGTGTATTTTGGTCTGTTAGAAGAAAGTGCCTCCTAAAATTTTAAAGAAAGAAAGACTTATATATGTACAAAATAAGGGTTGATACAATGAAGGGATGGAAGATGACTGTAAAGATGAAAATTATAAAAGATTTTATAAAAGGAATTGATAAGATAAGAAGTTGTTTGAAAAAAGAAAGATTAAAAAAAAGAAAAAAAAAGGGAGAGAATGTGATCAGGCAGGAGACTAGAACAAAGCTATACACTAGTGATTTAGGGTATATTTTGATCTGTTAGAAGAAACTGTATCTCAAAATTTTAAAGAGAGAACAACTTATATATATATGCCAAAAATAAGAGTAACTACTATGAAGGGATAGAATATGACTCTAAAAATGAAAAATAAAATTTTTTTTTTTAAAAAAGGGGTTGATAAGATGTTGGTTGAAAAAGGGAAAAAGAAAAATTAAAAAAAAAGTTAAAAAAAATTTGAACTTTGAAAACTAATGAATCATGGGGAAAAAGCCATGAATTCTATGGGCAGTATTCCCCTAGCGCTGGAGTTCTCCCGTTCTCATTGATCAGTAAACTTGGTCTTGGCTGGCTCTTCCTTCTGATCTTCTGGGGGAGAGGCCTGTTGCCGTGGTTCCCAAATGTCTTTGCCGGAGGCCGAATTGCCCCGCCCTTGTCGGTCCGGGCTAAGTAATCTGCTCGGGTTTGCTCTCAGGAGGTTTTGTTCCCTGCAAGCTTTCCATACAGCTTTGGAGGACGAGAGTGAAAATCGCGGCCTCCAATACCTGCCCGGAGGAGCCGAGAACTTGGGGCCCCACTCCTCAGTGAGCCCCCAGAGAAAAGCAGTCAATCACTCCTGTCTCCCTGGTCTCTGGCCGCACTCCGTGCTCACCCGGCCTGTGACCGAGCGTTTCTATCTCTGGAACCCGACTTGGTGTGGAGTCTCCAAACCCGGCAGATCCCTGCGGTGCGCTCCCACACAGCTCCTCCCGAGGGAGGAAGGGGAGTCTCCCTGGATCTGCCGCTTGTTGGGTCCCTGCTGGAGGAGCAGTGGCCCGACTGGGCCACGGATCACAGTTTATGGCAACCCCGAGTTGAGAGCCCGCTCCTCGGCTCCGTCTCTGCAGCCGGCTTCCCCACTCCAATACCTGGGAGCTCTGCCACACTCAGGCACCCCCGGTCTTTCTGTGACCCCGAGGGTCCTGAGACCACACTGTCCCGCGAGGGTTCCACCCCCTGCTTAGCCACTGGAGCGACGTCCCTCAGCGGAGCCCACTTCTAAAATTCCGATTTTGTGCTCTGTGGCTCTATCACTTGCCAGCAGTGGCCGACGGAGGCCCCCTCCCCCACCGTCTATCCTCCCGAATATTGCCTCGGATTCACTTCTCCGCACGTCCTACCTTCCTACCTTCCAGAAAGTGGTCGCTTCTCTGTTCAGAGAGTTGTTGCTATTCTTTTCTTCAATCTCCTGTTGAGTTCGTGGGTGTTCAGAATGGTTTGATCCCTATTCAGCTGAATTCCTGAGACGAAACGAAATCCAGGTCTCCTACTCCTCTGCCATCTTGCTCCGCCCCTGTTCTTGCTATTTTTAATTGGTCAGTTTTAGACATTATCTACTGACTTCCTATTTTAAGAGAGGAGGCTTGACCTCAACAATACCCTCACCCCAATTTCTTTTCCCTCCAAATTCCCCAAAAAAAACTGCAACAAAAGAGCATAAGTGTTCATTCAATCTAACGCTCTATTTTACATTATTACAACTATGTAACTATCTTTCACTGCTGAGAGAAGTAATCTTTTTCTTGTTCATTTTTTAGGTTTTCCTGAAGTTAATAATTTCCTCATGTCTCATTTGCATCATCATCTATGGAATCCTGGTTAATTCTTTCTCATCGCACCATCAACCTCTTAATGCTATTGTTATTTGGTCAAACATATCAGATAATCTATTCCGATTGTCTCCTTCACTTCCACTTCTGGTAGTATTGGATGTTTCCAAGTTCTGAGATTTTACAAGGTTCAACAGAATGAATCTACCCTCGCCTGGCACCTGAGACACAGGTCCTGCCACGGGAGTCAGTTACTTCATCAGGGGCTCTCCCTGTTCCAGAATTGTGTAACACATTTGCAGACTTTCCTGTTCTATCTCCCATTTTACTAGGGGTTTAGAAGGCAGAGGAAAGGAGTATCTGTATTCAAGCTTCTCTGTTTAAACAGAAGTCTCCTTCTTATACTCTTCTGTATTCTATACTGTTTGACAAATTATTTTACAACCTCAACTTCATTGTATGTGTAGTAAGGCCCCTGTGGGAGA
The DNA here is from genome assembly GCF_009762305.2 of Zalophus californianus. Taxonomy (NCBI): domain Eukaryota; kingdom Metazoa; phylum Chordata; class Mammalia; order Carnivora; family Otariidae; genus Zalophus; species Zalophus californianus. Next base: position 43,635,678 of record NC_045599.1, on the reverse strand, counting down.
AAACTGGATGAATAATGGTTTTAATCAGAGAGGGGAGGTCTGATTTTAAGATTTCAAAAGATATGCCCAGGATGTACCATAAGAGTAGGCAAATGACCTGGAATGGAAGGTGAAAGTCACTGGTAATACAGAGGTCAAGGAAATGAGAGGCTAGCATGTCAGAAGAACCATCATTTCTTGAGGCAAGGAAAAGTGTAAGTTTGTGGAAATTTGTTACAGAAGCAATAGGAAGCAAATGCAGGGATAACTCTAATATTTTCTTCCTAATTGTTTTGCAGGTGTGTGTGTGTGTGTGAAGAACACACAAACATCCAGGTCATTGTCTTCTCACAATTTACTTTAATAATGCTGCATTCAAAAAGTGTTCTTGATTAATCATTCCTGATCTGGTTTCTTGGCACTTTAAGTTTTTCTTCTTGGTTAGATGGCCTGGCAAAATTACTTATTTTTTTTTAGGTTCTGGGATCTCAGAGGAAGGTTCAGTGGCTCACTTTACAAGGAGCTAAATTGCTGGTACTGTTTTAGGGTATCTCATTTTCTCCATATGGGAAATTTTTATACTTCTCATTCACAAATTATATAACTCCTTCCCTTTTTTTGTCTTTTATTTGCTATAAATTAGTGCCACACTTTCCTGACTACCACTTGTAAATAAAGCTAATTTTCCTGTTTATTTCAGTTTATAAGGCTATAGCGATCAGTTATTTAACATATTCAGAGGAATTTTAGATTCTGAAAGAAATAAGCAGAAGTTTGAATTACACAAAAATCTGCTGACAAACTGAACCTCTAAAAGACTGAGCTCAGCACACATTTCTTGCTGAAAGTCAAACATTCTGTTTCCTAAAGGATATGTTTGCCATTCATGGACTCAGAAGAAAACATTGCCTCTGCTTATTTCTCCATGCAAAGAAAAGCCTGCATGAGTTTGCTGACTAATTTACATTTGGATTCTCTGGTTCTGATTCTGGATTCTGAGCCAAGAAGCAGCATTAAATAGCTTAATTTGAGGTTAAAATATTCAAATACAGTAAAGACCATCTGAAGGCATATTTTCAGACACCTACTGAAAATATGTGAACTGGAAAAAACTGCCTTTGGTCAGAGAAACAAAGGCTGTGAGACTATCACGAAACAAAATGTGTTGTTGCATGTGGAAAAACCATCAGGTGAAAGGCTTTAATAGGAGAACTAAGGTGTTCTAGATGAGAACACAGGCTTAATACGTAATAGAGTTGTCTGCCTAATAAATACTGAGGCTTAAATGCACCAAAGATTGTGTCCTCATTCAGGACAAAGATTCCCCTTTCAACGGAGATACTGTTAAGGTTACAGAGGGATGAAAGGGCTAAAGAAAGCATCGAGTTCAAAGTGTGATGACGAGACTCAAAGCCATCAGTGAACCTAATGAAAGCCTCATAGGCATTCAAGCACCCGCCAGGTCCCCTTAGTCATACCAGCCATCTCACACTGAGGATTCTCCTTCACTCACTTCTCAAGGTCCCTCCTTGCTTACAGTGCCCGACACCTTGCTCTGGCAAGGACTGCGAGGTGTGGGGAGGGGATGACAGGGGCTACAATATAGCCAGGCAGGGCCCCATTAGGTTGGGAAGCATATATCAGCCAGAATCTAAAATGATAAGGCTCACCAAGCAGGAAAAAAAAGTTGAGTCTGGACACATAATTATATTATATAGTTATATAGTTTTTTTCTATTTAATCCTCATTGAGCAAAGACAGCAAAAGATTTTTTTCTTTTGCTTTTTGTTTTGTTTTGTTTTTATTAACATGTAATGTATTATTTATTTCAGGGGTACAGGTCTGTGATTCATCAGTCTTACACAATTCACAGTGCTCACCACAGCACATACCCTCACCAACCACCACCCCATCCCTCCCACCCCCCTCCACTCCAGCAACCCTCAGTTTTTTTTAAGTCAGAATAGCCCTTTTGAGTCAATGATGAAGGAGCTCAGCATTATTCATGTTTTTCTAAGCTTTTTTTTTTTAAGTCATGATTATATCGAAATTGGAATGACTTTCAGTTAGGTTATTGTTAAAATAGAGAATGGTTACATTTAGATTTTTACTCAGCTTAAAATAAATCTCTTACAAAAAAATATTTGCTAGTAATATAAGAAGTATTTGTTTCAAAAGTTAACACATTAATGTTTTTCTCTGAAACATGCAGGGAAGATTATGTTAAAATATGAGAAAAGCAAAAAGGAAATATTGTTTTGCTGAGAGATGAGTTCTTGACATAATTCTTTTCCTGACCACTTTCCCAAAGTCTGTGACTTATTTTGTCACCTTGTACAGTGAAGCTTCTTCACTTAAAGAAGCTAATCAATTGTCTGGCTGACTCTATGTACTATCTTTATTTACTTATTTATTGTTATTTTTTTCCATGTGCTCTTTAAAATACAAGTTGTAACGATAATCACTTGGAGCATGAATATACATTATACTGTATGAACTGCAGCTATTTGTAGTATAATTTTCCAAGTACATATCTTTTGTTCATCAAATATCAAATACGACCCACATAAGTTTCATTACTAGCCATCAGAACTTAGTTTTCAGTAGTTTCTATAATACGAACAAATATTTATGAATTTAGCACTGCAAATTAGGATTCTCTAAGCTTTAAAATTTAGAATGGACCAACAATGATTTTTATTATTGCTCTAAAATGTTGCTTATAAATATTTTCAAGAGCTTACATGGCTGCTTTTAGGCCTCCTCCTTTACTGCACACACCTAACACACACTGAATACACACATACACACACACACACACACACACACACAGAAATAATCTAGCTACCAGATGTAATAGTAGAAGACATCTGTCTTATAAATTAGCCCTTGATTCTAGCTCATTACCCTGTCCTCTAAGCTGGTGAAGAAGATATGTCCTTTATTTCCTTCAATAAACAGAAAATGTTAATATTTCTTCAATCCAATATCCTTGAGATTACTCTGGCTTTGGGCTTTGTTATTTCTCTAGGATTTCTTCACAACCTGAGATCCAATTTTTAGATAGCCCCTTCTCAGTTCAAATATTTAGATAAGCTGTCATCTAGTCAGAAAGGTAACAACTCTGTTCACTGATAAGCAATTTGATTCTATCTAAAAGACATTTATGGAATATCTGGTTATGATTCAAGAACTTCGTTAGGTTCTAGAGAGGACAGCATAATGGATAAGACACTGAAATTAGCATTAACTAACTCTTTGGTAAAATATCAAGGCACATCCTTACCCCTACCTTACTCTTTATATCAAAATAAATTTCAGGCTGTCCACAGATGGGGAAAACACCAAAAACAAACAAAAACAAAAACAAACAAAACTAAGAAAAACTATCAATTTGGATTGTTGATCATCTGAAAGTTCTATAAGAAAGGACAGTTTAAACAAATATTGGAGCATGCTATGGGTTGAACTGTGCCACCCTCCAAATTTATATGTTGAAATTCTAATACCCAGTACCACAGAATGTGACTTTATTTGGAAATAGGGTCATCACAGATATTATTAGTTAAGTTAGGCTGAGGTCATACTAGAATAGGATTGGCCCCTAATCCAGTATGACTGGCATCCTTGTAAGAAGGGAAAATTTGGACAAAGAATACACACAGGGAGAATGCCATGTGAAGATTAGAGTTATGCTGCCATAAGCCAAAAAACTTCCAGAAATTAGGAGAGAGGACTGGAAGTGATCCTTCCCTAATGCCTTCAGAGAGAGTATGAATCTGATGACACCTTGATTTTTGATGCCTGACCTCCAGAACTGTGAGACAATAAATGTCTTCTGTTCAAGCCAGTTTATTTCTGGTTTGTGGAAATCTGTTATGGCAGCCGTAGTAATCTAAGAGAGAGCGAGAAAAGCCATTCTAAGCAAACATAAAATCTAGAAGCCATATGGCACAAAAACAGACACGCAGATCAAAGGAACAGAAAAATAAACACACAAGTATATGATCAATTAACCACCAATAAAGGAGGAAAGAATATGCAATGGGAAAAAGACAGTCTCTTCAACAAATGGTGTTCAGAAAACTGGACAGCCATGTGCAAAAGAATGAAACTGGATCACTTTCTTACATCATGCACAGAAATAAACTCAAATAGATGAAGAACCTAAATGGGAGACCTGAAACCATGAAAAATCCTAGAAGAGAGCACAAGTAGTAATTTTTTTGACATCAGCCATAGCAACATTTTTCTAGATATGTTTCAGAGACAAGGGAAATAAAAACAAAAATAAACTACTGGGACTAAATAAAAATAAAAAGCTTCTTCACAGTGAAGGAAACAATCAATAAAACTAAAAGGCAACCTACTGAATGGGAGAAGATATTTGCAAATGACATATCTGATAAAGGGTTAGTATTCAAAATATATAAAGAACTGTTACAACTCAAACTCAAAAAACAAATAATCCAATTAAAAATAAGCATAAGACATAAATAGATATTTCTCCAAAGAAGTTATAGAGATGTGCAACAGACACATGAATAGATGCTCATCATGGGAAATGCAAATCAAAACTACAATGAGATATCACTTCACACAGGTTTGAATGGCTAAAATCAAAAACACAAGAAACAACAAATGTTAGTAAGGATGTGGAGAAAAAGGAACCCTCCAGCATGGTTGGTGGGAATGCAAACTGGTGCAGCCACTGTGGAAAACAGTATGGAGATTCCTCAAAAAGTTAAAAACAGAAGTGCCATATGATCCAGTAATCACACAACTGGGTATTCACCAAAAAAATACAAAAACACTAATTCAAAGGGATACATGCACCCCTATGTTTATAGCAGCGTTACTTACAACAGCCAAATTATGGAAGCAGGCCAAGTGTCCCTCAATAGAGGAATGGAAAAAGATGTGATGTGATATATATATCACATCTTTTTCCATATATATATATATAGTGGAATGGAATATATGGAATGGAATATTACTCAGCCATAAAAAAAGAATGAAATCCTGCCATTTGCAATGGCATGGATGGAGCTACAGAGCATTATGCTAAGCAAAGTAAGTCAGAGAAAGACAAATACCATATGTTTTCACCCATGTGTGGAATTTAAGAAAAAAAAATGAGCAAAGGAAAAAAGAGAGAGAGAAAAACCAAGAAAGAGACTCTATTTAACCACAGAGAACAAACTGATGGTTCCCAAAGGGGAGGGGGGTGGCTGAAATAGGTGATGGGGATTAAGGAGGGCACTGGTGATGAGCACTGGGTATTGTATGGAAATGATGAATCTCTGGATCGTACACCTGAAACTAATATAACACTGTATGTTAACTACACTGGAATTAAAATTAAAAACTTAATTAAAAAAATTCTAGAAGCCATAAAAATCATTGATAATTTTTTTCTTTCTTTCCTTTTTTTAAAATTTCAATTCAATCAGCCAACATATAGTACATCATTAGTTTCTGATGTAGTGTTCAATGATATATCAGCTGATAATTTCAAGTACACAAAATTTTTAAAAATGTGAATGGTGAAGGAAAACAAGACAAAATCTTCCTGCTTGGGAATTTCATTTGAGTGCCCAAAGCTGAGGAAAGGAGATAACAAGTGGCCCCACATCCTTATCAGGTTCCGGGTCATCAATGCGGGGCCTGCAAAAGGGGTGATCAAAACCATCGCAGGAATAGTCTATTCCTCATCAACAGTCTATACAAGCAAGGGCTGAGCATCCAGTGTGGAAATGGGTTCTTTAGAGGTAGAGAGAAGGTTTTACAGAGTGCTTAGAATTTCCTTGGTCCTTGACAGAGATGGAGTGAGGAGTGTCAGAGAACACCTCAGAAAGAGCAACCTAGGTCTCCTAGGGCTTGGGGACCACAGGGACATTTTCTTTGAAAAGTTCCTAAAAGCAAAAGGCTAATGGGAGCAAGCTGCCTGGTACAGCCAAGAGCCAAGCTGTGTCAGGAAAGTAGCGAGGACACAGTGGGCAGTTCCTTGGGCCAGATGTTGATCTGCTACAAGAGCGGAGCTTGAGCTAAATGGAAAGGAACCCAGCCCAAGAGCCCCACCCTCAGAAGGTCGATGCCAGCTGAGGGGTCACAGAAGGAGGAACCTAGCCGGCTAGGAAAGGATCACTAAAAGCTTAGAAGACATATTCATCTCAGATTCTCCATGAGGAATAATCTCAATAGGAATCCTAAACTTCAAATAATCAAATCCAGTAATTTGTGTAACAATGGTTGGAGGTGCTACTGACTTGGGTTTTGATTTTTTCCTTTGGTAGTCATTTGCTTAAAAGGCCAAAAAAAAAAAAAAAGGCAGAAAAGACAAACAGTGGGGGCTGCTGACGGGGTGTTGGGAAGCACATTTCCTTCTCATTTCAGTGTAACTGTGACTCCAATTCGCTATGCTTGAATGCCTGCCACATGTGGAAATGAAGCAATGGCAAGGTTTTCTGTGGAGAAGATTTAAATAGCAGATGGGAGAAAGAAACAGAAAATTATGATATACAGAAAGTTTAAAATGTATCTTTACAAAGGAATCTTAAAAGTGTTTCATGAAAAAAAATGGAAAAAAAAAGTGTTTCATGAAAAGTGTTATTACAGAGATGGGAGTTAAGTAAGGGTAGAGCCAAGGAGGTATTGATAGAGATGAAGAAAATAAGATTTGGAGGGGAAAAAAATGTTTCTCTCTTTAAGAGATATTTAATGTCATCTGAAATTGAGTCTCAAAGAGCCTAAATTAATGGGATATGGGATGGACACAAAGCCATTCTCTGGCAAGGTCTCATAGAAAGGTAACTGAGCCTGAGATAGATTTGTGGCTGAAGCAAGCTGTGGGAGCAAGCATGAGAAAGCTACGCCACATGAGTGACATGCACGAGCAGTGGTGATAGGATTTTTAGGCTCAATTCAGAAACCTCAACATGATCCTGAAGGTGCTGGATTCACCACTAGGTCTGAGGAATGCACTCAGGGGAATCCTCTGCTTGAGCCCCAGGAAAACAAATAAAGCTTCATAAGGTCATGGTGCTTTGGTTGTTCACTATGTGATTCAGAGGTGAGTTAGACTTCAGATTTGTAAAGGTTTACTTGTTTATGAAGATGTTTCATCTCAATCCCTCCCCAAGTTTTGAAGAGAGTTCAAATCTCTCAAGAGCAACAAAAGAGGTCTTATACTTTCTATCTTTACCTTCTTTGGTGTCTTAAGTCGGCAATGTACTGTCATATCTTCTGACACAGTGCAACCTATAGGAAAGATCTCTATCCATTAAAAATACACTGCATTACTCAAAAACACCTTAACATGTATGTTGAACTTCATGCTATTGGAAACTAGGTTGTAGTGTTAAATGTATTGACCACACAGCCTCCTGTATCATCTCCATTTGTAGTTCAGCAGATCTTTCTGACAGTCACCCATGAATTTTTCACTGGGAATGAGCAGAAAAACATGACTTCTTGGCATGAGGCACCATTTCCCACTGTTTTCTCTTGTGTAGGATAAAGAAAAAACTTTCCAAGCAGCATCCATTCAACACTGGTGATTTATATTTAACCACATTCCTTAAGGAGCTTTCAATTAAAAACCCAGGACTCACCAGATTTACTGAAAAACACATTAATATACATTTTAAAAAGACAAAGCAACAACTCAAGCTCTAAAGTTGTTTCCTGAAGAATGAGAGCAATTATGCCTTGAGGTCTAAATCTATGTGTAATATACATGAAGATGATTCACATAGGACATATATACTCATTGTTCTTACTACATAATATGTAGCACATGAAATAATCTCAATTCTGATCCCAAGACACCTTTTCTAAATTAGATTCTCTCAAATGTTTATTGAGTAATTACTCTGAAAAAGTCAATGCTCTACATCTTTGCAAAACTAATAATATATTATCTATTCTGCAACTAGCCTGTACTGTCCTGACCTGTTCTCCAAGAATGTCCTTTAATAATTCATTGATTTATGTCATCTATAAAATAATTTCTATATAAAGTATATATTTCTTTTATTCTCTATTTCTGGTGTGCTTAGGCCAGTGCTGGAGAAAGTATCTACATTTTATTGCAGGAGTCATGAGCCCCCTTTGGATTAACTCCAAATGCTTCTAAGTTTCATCAGACAGGATCAGGTTGTGACACAATTGCCAAAGAGATGCAGATAAACAAAAAGTATCTGAACATAACTGAAATTTTTGACCCTCTTCATCTGGGAACATAATGTAAGAGAATCAAATCAAAAGCCCCTTCTCCCCTACACACACCCCAGGCCAAACAGGGCAGTGAGAAGAATGTGCTCTAAAATCAGACATCCTTGGGTCAAATCCTGTGAAATGGGTGGAGATTTTATGAGTTTTAACTTCTGTAACATGGGAATAGCCAGACCAACTCTGAGGCATGGTCAAGAGGATTGGAGATAATATGTATGTAACAAATTTGTTGAGGAGAAGAAAGGAATAGACTCACTTCCCCACTACATTTTTTCCAAATTGGATCGGGCTTCATGAGGGGAGAAACTGTGAACTGGATACCAGATGAACATTCTGTTTTGGATCAGGTTAGACTTTCTAATACCTGAAAGTTGTATTACTCTAATACCTAAAACTAATCAGAGAATTCATGGAAGCTGACAAAATACCACACAAACCCAGGGAAAAAGACATAAACATAGCATGTTTTAAGGGTTGTAGCTTCTATCATGTCCAGTCTATTCACCAAATAGATTTCTCAGTGCAAAGCACCTTGCCTAATGCTGAGACTACAATAAACACTTAAAATTTCTCCTTGTCCCTCTCAAAGAACCCAACTCCAAGAATGTAATATGTTTATTAAAATTAAATACTAACATCTCCTGGGAATATCCTTAGAGATTCTGAATACAACTGAGTAACAGTTGTATATCATTAAAATAATAGAGGCTAGAACAAGTGAATAACTGAATGAGGAGGGAGTCCAACAAATTACAACTATTACATATAAGTTAACTTTTTTCCTAGCACATAAAAGTGGCCAATAAGGGATAGAAGAACCACAAGGGCTTTACCAAAACTAAGTGGGTTGTGTTTTTGCAGAGCACCCATTGACTTACAAGAGAGTTAGGGGCCAAACAGAAGCTCTCCAAGAAGAAACAAGAATGATAATGCAACAAGGTCAAATTTGCCACAGTTTGATTCCTTACACATTTCAGTCTCAAGACCAAGGAATGTTGGAGATGGTATGACCTTCAAGAACCATTTGGTCCAATCTCCTGTTTTACAGGTATGGAGACTCAAGGAGTAACTTGGCAAATTGATGGTGCAGCTAAGGGGACACAGGACTCCTGACTCCTCATTCAGATGCTATTTTTACTCTATCTCATTGTTCTGAAAATCCTAGAACATCATACATTTAATACATTTTGTTATGATTTGCAGCCCCACTTGAAAGCTCTATAGTCATGTATTTTAAATCTTTACCATAAAGTTCTGGCATGACTGCACCTAATTTATCATCCACCAAGCTGAGTAAAGAGCAAATGGTGAGTATGTAAATAATTCCTAGTTAACACTGAAGTTACTTCTAGAAGCTTTCTTACATGTATCATGTCATTATTTTTTTCATGTATTTCATTTTACTTTTATTTTATTTATTTATTTATTTATTTATTTATTTATTTATTTATTTATTTATTTAATTTATTTATTTGACAGAGAGAGACACAGCGAGAGAGGGAACACAAGCAGGGGGAGTGGGAGAGGGAGAAGCAGGCTTCCCGCTGAGCAGGGAGCCCGATGCTGGGCTCAATCCTGGGACTCCGGGATCATGACCTGAGCTGAAGGCAGACGCTTAACAACTGAGCCACCCAGGCGCCCCTTTTTCATGTATTTTAATTCACTTAATTTCTCAGCTTATGTTCTGGTAGAAGTAGTATATTCTCAGAATTTCTTAATAACAGTTGTATACCACTATTAGTTTATTTCTTATGAAAATGAACTTGCAAAGATTTTGGATATCAGCACACATAAAAGCAGATGAAAAGTAAAACTCCAATTAAGTTTGAGTCACATAAACTACAACTAAGACTCCTTAGTAAAAATCATACTTTATTTTGAAATTCTATCCCGTTAGTGATCTATATGTCCTTAACCAGGGGACTGATATGAAGAGATGGGAAGGACTTAATTAAAAAGCAAATGTGCTGGGGCGCCTGGGTGGCTCAGATGGTTAAGCATCTGCCTTTGGCTCAGGTCATGATCCCAGGGTCCTGGGATCGAGTCCCGCATCAGGCTCCCTGCTCCTTGGGAGTCTGCTTCTCCCTCTGCCTCTCTCTCTCTGTCTCTGTCTCTCATGAATAAATAAATAAAATTTAAAAAAAAGCAAATGTGCTTCAGAGGAGAATAAATATATCAACTATTTCAAGGGTGCAATTTTTTTAATGGTTCCAATTTCAAAGTATGTAAATTTTGTTTAAAAGTCTCAACTGGAGGAAAATACACTGGAAATAAGCAACTTGCTCTAGGAATCCTAACTTGAAATACTCTACTGTTTTACTCCTACAATAGAGTCATTATGTGTGCTCGCTCTGGAACCAGACAGCTTCTGTGAGGTCTCACTCTGCTTCTGGCTAACTGTGTAACCTTGTAACTGAGATATTTACCTCTTCTGATAAACAGTTTATTCATCTTTCAAAGAAGGATAATAACAGTACCTACAACATTAGATTGTGGGAGAATTATCATTTTTTTTAATTCAGCATTGAGAACAGTGCCTAGCATTAATAAGTGTCAGGCTTTTGGTAATTACTATTATCATCTTCAGAACAGGAAACACCACACAATCAATCAAAAGCCCACTGTTGATCAATCATAAGGAAGAGGAGAAGGAACACTGAACGGGGCCTTAGTGGTAAGTGGCTTAACTAGCCACTTGGTAGAAGAATAACTGGGGCCCAGAGAGACTGTACTTGCTGAAATAGGACAAAGTCCAGCTTTGTTCTGCTCTGTCCACCTGAAAAACATGATGGCCAGAGCTTTGCATGAGTTTGATTTCACAGATGTTACTCCATATTGAGTAGATAGGGCAAATGGAGTGAACTTTGTAACCCATCAAGGCAAGTTTGGACTGAGTCAGCAGTGGAAGTGAGACAAGGATTTCTGACTTTGACCGTGAAGTTGGCTGGGTTCTACAAGTTAGTCAATAAAATAAAAATGCCCACGCTGTCACACAAAGCAGGCATAAGGCCTCTGCTTAACTTACTTTCACATAGTTGCACATCAGGGATATAGTTTAAAAAATAAGAACTGCGATTCTATATTATCCATATTTTAAGGTGATAAATACATAATTTGTTTCTGATAACATTTCCACATTTCTAGGCCCATTTTCATGTGCACCTTAACTTTTTCTTCTGTTGGAAATGCATAATTACATAACTTTGCTTTGAAGTTTGGCAGATCCTTAAGAGAGATCTGGCTAACTTAGAATATTATCACATTTAGCATAGCCCAGGAAGTCCAAAATCACCAAAAAGGGAAAGAGTTGAAAAGAAATGTGTCTTTTCCATAGACGTTGAGAACAAATCACTTCTGTTGTTTAGCATTTTTTTCCTCAAGTTATATCTGAGCCAAGGTTTAAAAAAAATTTTTTTTAAACATTTATTTGAGAGAGAGAGAGAGACAGCAAGAGCATGCATGTGCGTGAACGGGGGGAGGGGCAGAAGGAGAGAGAGGGAGAGGATCTCAAGCAGACTCTGCTGAGCACAGAGCCCAATACAAGGCTCAATCTTATGATTTGGAGATCATGACCCGAGCTGAAATCAAGAGTCAGACATTTAATGGACTGAGTCACCCAGGTGTCCCTAAAAATAATTTTAATTCATCCTTTGGAAACATCCTTATTTTTAAAACATCCTTTGGAAACATCCCTATTTTACAATAGGCTTGGAACAGAGGGCTTTATCACCAGTCCTCCCAAAGGACTTTGAATAGGCATCAAAGGCTGTCTGGGTGACTAAAATTGCATATTAATTGTTTGTATATGCATGTGGTGGTAGTGCTGGTAGGAGAAGAGATGATGATAGGTGCCATCAGATTCTCAAAAGGTTTCACGACTCCCTCCCAGAAAGATAAACCAGTCCTGATACTGGAGGAGAAAGATGATTCATGGACATGCGCATTAAGGGGAAATATGCATGCAGATGGTATAAATGGCTGCATGCTGCCTCTTCTCCAAATTTTCAAAACAAAAGAGGATGAGAACAAAACAAGATTATACTTTCCAGCAATCTCCAAATCACCCCATGTAAGAAGTGTTGGTTGGATGGAAAGAAATGTGAAGAGTTCATCTTTGATGAGAAGAGAAGGTTGAGTTTTTGGTTGACCCAAGCTTGGTCTTGCCCGTATGAATGTATTTAGGATTGTGACAATCTAGTGCTAACATGAAGCAGGGATCACACATGATTCATTCATTTGAAACTTTTAAGTCTTTGGAGGTGATACTGCTGGAACCATTCTATAGATAAGAAAACCAAGGCACAGAAAGGACTAGCAACTTTCTCAAGATCAATTTCAAAACTAGTTATCAATTGAGCTAGCATGTGACCCCAGGCATTCTGACTCCTGAGCCTATGCACCTAAACATCTAGGTCTTCCTGCCTCCAGTGACACCCTGCTGACCCTGGGAACTGAATTTATACAATCACGGTATCGATGGCTGAGGGAACTGGCTGGGAAGCGGGTTGAGTGTAAGCTAAGGCCACCCTTTGTGCTGACTCCTTTCCATGTTCTTGCAGCCTCTGGGTGTGGTTTACTGTGACTTGAGCTCTTTGAACATAGGGATTTTCTCTATTTCTGTCAAGGGGAACTGATACCATATGTGACCACCTGTGGGATGAGGATTTGATTTTAACAAGAAAGACACATTTGAATGCCAGCAGTTGCTTGAGCCCATAGCTAAAAAAATCCTACACATCTACTGAGACTTAGAATGTAAAATAATTCCAGGGGAAGATTTCACAGGAGACCCTGGGAGACTCGAAAGAATCTTAAATGAAGAATTCGGAGCCTCTAATTCTAGTACTGGTTTTGAAATTAGCATGGATGACTTCCACCTCTCAGTCATAGTGTTTGCATTTATAAACTGGTATATTAAGCTAGTTTAATACCCTGGGGTCTTTAAAATTTAATGATTCTATGATTTGATCCTGATTATGCCTCATGACTATATACTTCATATTGACTGAGGAGATATGAGTTTGTAGACTTGTGTGATCCTCTCCATATAGGGGACTAGGCTGTGGGATTCATTAAAACTATTATTTGAGGTTTAATACTGATTTTGTGGAACACTCAAGTGCCAAAGAAATTTACAGTCATTCTTAGGTTAACTAGAATTCCAGACTGATATTAAAATCTAATTTAAAACTAGATTTCTCAATTTGTCTCCCAGGCTGCTAACCTCCCACCCCCATATCCAAGCTGCAAATAAATTCTAGATAGTGTAAACCATTTCTTTGCAAGTTAATTTCTCCCTTTATCTCTGAGGTTCAGGCCAATTTGCTCCACTTAATGTTCTAATCACTTTTCTCTAAAGAGGAAAGGAAGGAACATGACTTAGCACAGACAGGCTTTTAAGGTAGGCAATTGCAATAAAAAAACTAATGAAACCGTCTGTGCCACTGGGATATAATACTCATTTAAGGATGTGCATGGGTAAGCTCTGTTATATACTGGCAGCATCAACAGTGGGGCTATTTCTACTCAAGCCAGTGTTTCTCCATAGTCTACATCCACATTACAAGAATCAAAACTTTCTAGTAGGAGAAGTTTCACTTGATTTGAGCCTGATGGGAGGTGGAAACTGATAATTAAAAATCAATATAATATACCTAAGACAATATCACTATAAAGTAGGTGTCAAAAGACTATTTTAGGAGTTAAACCAAGTTAATTTAAATAAATGTTTTATTTACCCCAGTAAATTGGCACTGGCATTATTTACGGTGGATATTCTTTTTTATGCTATTTATTCTTCTTAGAAGCTTTTGGTAAAATGGAACAATATATCTCTGGGGGCTCTATGGAGGTTAAATGATACAATACATATAAAATTCTTGGACAAGTAACTGGCATATATATATATATATATATATATATATATATATATATATATATATATAAGTATATATATAGAGAGAGGGAGTAAATTCTCAATATATGATATCCATTTCATCTGTTAGGAATTTTGTTTGGCTCTGTGAAAGAGGCACACAAAAGCAACTGCTTAACCAAATGACTATACTTTCCTTATGCAACAGAAAGCTGAGGTTGGCAGCCACGGGCTAGTGTAGAAACTCCAGGCTGCCAGGGTCGCAGATTTTTCCATCTTTTCATTTGGCTTTTGTCCCAGTGCTTCCAAAGATGGCTCCTACCCCTCCAAGCCTCACAGCTACATTCCAGAAAAGGAGTAAGAAGAAATGGCAAAGAGCATTATGCAGCTAAGTCTGTCCTTTTATTTCTTTAAATCAAGAAAACCCCTGGACAACCAGAAGCCTGCCTGGAAGACTCCAGGTCATGCCCTTCTTGCTAGAACGCAGCCACATGGATCCACATGGCTAGAAAGGAAGCTGTGAAATCAAATTTTATAACTGGGCATACTGCTACACTCAATAAAATCTGCTACCATTGTTGGGGCCATCAATAGTATATAAAACCAATCCAGTTGTCCTCAGTTAATATCATACCATGACTCTGTTGGCAACGAGGAGGGGTGAACGGATATTGGGAAATCAATCAGGAGTGTTTGACACAGCTATTACCACCTTATGTTTATACATCATATAATCTCTTTAAAAGCATCATACAATTTTGTTTTCCAAGATGCATGGCAATTGGTTGTCTCCTTAGGACAAAATGCTCAAAGGTTCAGAAGCAATAAAAGAAATCTTTGGCTCTGGTCTCACATTCCCCATGCATCACTACCTCAGGGATGCTTCTAACGTCTCCATTCAGTTCTGCTGTACCATTTTCCCTGAATCATCTCCATCCTATGAGTCATCTCCCACATAATTAGCTGCACATTCATTATCGGCCTTCTGAGAAGTTGTAGTTTCTTCCTGCTCCTACCTCAGCTGAGTTCTTCAGCTGATTTCCACTTAATTGGCAACTATATGGATTACTAGCAGCCCGTATCTCTAGTTCTAGTTCTATGGCCAGCTCTGGTCAACCTAGTGGTGTGCTCTAAAGCTTGTGGTGTGCAGACCAGCATCATCTGGAAGCTTGTTAGAAATGCAATTCCTTGTGCCCCTCCTCCCTTGGATCTGTGGAATCAGAATCTCTGGGAAAAGGGCCCAGGAATCATTTTTCCCCCTCCAGCTTAATTGAGGTATAATTAGCCTCAATATAAGAATCTTGGGCTTTAACAAACTCTTTATGATTCTGATTCATGCTTAAGTTTGAGAAACATAGTCTTTGCCAGGTGTTTTCAGCATATCTCTGGCCTAAACACTGAGCAGAAGTGGAGATGCTCACACTTGGGGCTACCCATACATACAGAGTAATAGCTTATTCACCCTATCTGCAACTACCATTTACAAGGGGAAAATGCTTTAAATATTTTTGATTTAACTGTAATCAGATAGAGCATAGCCGGTTTGGGGAAACATGAACATTCCGAACATAATAGGCCAGATTCTTCAAGGATTCTGAGGCAAGAGTGAGGGGTCATTGGGTTCTGAGTGTGATGGAAAGCTAAGGAACGTTTTATAAAAGGAGAGTAATATGACTTGATGTATTTTAAAAAAATTTTTTTTAAAAATTAAACTTCTTATTTTGAAACAATTATAGATTCACATGCATTTGTAAGAAATAATATAGGGGTGCCTGGGTAGGGTAGTTGGTTAAGCAGCCGACTCTAGGTTTCAGCTCAGGTCATGATCTCAGGATCATGAGATGCAGTCCCATGTTGGGCTTGTGCTGAGTGTGGAGTCTGCTTAAGACTCTCTCTTCCTCCCCACCCCTAATAAATAAATAAATAAATAATCTTAAAAAAAAAGAATATAGAAAGATCCTGTGTACCCTTTACCCAATATCCCCTAATGGTAACATCTTACAAAACTATAGTATAATATCGTAACATTAGTACAGTCAAGTTACAGAACATTTCTATCACCTCAAGGATGCTTCATGTTGCCCTTTTATAGCCACATCCCATTCCCATCCCCTCCTCTGTCCCTGGCCCCTAGCAACCCACTAGTATGTTCTCTATTTCCATAAATTTGTTATCTCAAGAATATTACATAAATGGAATTGTGTACTATATGACCTTTTGGGATTGACTTTTCCACTCAGCATAAATCCCTGTAGATTCATCCAAATTGTTGTGTGTATCAATAGTACATTTCTTTTTATTGCTGAGTAGTATTCCATGGTATAGATGAACTAGAGTTTATTACCCTCTGAAGGACATCTGGGTGGTTTCCAGTTTGGGGCTATCAAGAATCATGGTGCTTTGAACATTTGGGTACAGTTTTCTGTGTAAACATAAGTTTTCATTCCTTTGGGATAAATTCCCAGGAATGGTATTGCTGGGTGATATATTTAAATTTTTTTAAAAGATTTTATTTATTTATTTGACACAGAGGGGGAGCGAGACAGAGAGAGAGCACAAGCAGGGGGAGCGGCCGGCAGAGGGAAAGGGAGAAGCAGACTCCCCTCTGAGCAAGGAAGCCCTATGCGGGCTCAATCCCAGGACCCTGGGATCATGACCTGAGCCAAAGGCAGATGCTTAATTGACTGAGCCACCCAGGTGCCACTGTTTTTTGAGAAACTGTCAAACAGTTTTCCAGAGTAGCTGTATCATTTCACATTTCCACCATCACAGAATCAGAGGTGTAGTTGCTCTGCAACCTTCTCAGCTTTTTGTTGTTGTTCTTTAATTAAAATTTTTTTTTATTTTTAGCCTTCTAATAGATGTGTAGTGGTATCCTGTTGTGGTTTTAGTTTGGATTCCCCTAATGACTAATGATGTTAAGCATCTGTTCATATCCTTATTGGTCATCTGAATATCTTCTCTGATGAAGTGTTTGTTCAGATCTTTGACCCACGTAACACTTACTTTAGCTAATACTTATGTTTGCATTAATCTAGAATCTTCCCTTTCTATTTCATCCAAGTAAACTGGGTTATACTGTAATATTTTAAACTTGAAATTCTTAGGAGCAAGATAACTAATTTCTTTGAAAATTAATTTTCCAACAAATAAGAAACAGATTTTATCCAAACCTCTTTGTAAAATGTGCTTACAAGGCAGAATGCCTGCCAAAGATGGGTCTGCTTTGATTTGCACTAATACTAATTTTATAACCCACATTCCCTACTGAGTTCAAGCTAGGCATTAGTCAATAATACCTTATCTTTACATATGCACTGTCTACAGAGGTAAGATAAGTAAAAATTAAAGCAATCATCTGAATATGTTAATTTCATAAAATGTGCTTTCTTTTTAATTTGAAGAAGAAAATTAAGCCAAAGAATGTCTGGATTCTGAACTCTTCATACTTTGCATGTTTAGACATAACTTTAATAAGTGTCTATTAATTAAATACAGTGAAACATTCCATTGTTAACTAGAAAAATACATAAGTACTAGCTGGATGATTCAGCCAGAAGAAACATGAACAGCTCTTTCTTTAATATTGAGCAATTCTGTGCTTGTTTGCTCTATCCCATTTTCCCTTATGTAGACACGTACAGATTCTTTCTTTGTGGCAGTGTTTCCTTGAGGAAAGATTGCCATATTGGTTGCATCATTTTTTTTAATCTTTATTGGACTAAAATTTACAAACATTTAAATACATCCATTTTTGCATGTAGTCCAATAAGTTTTGACAAACATACACTTGTTTCACCACTGCCACACTCAAGAAATAGAGCATATTTATCCGTATCCATCTAACCAAAAAAATTCCCTTGTGCCCTGTGAAGTCAGTTTGCTCCTGCTCTCCCACGCAACAACTGATCTGATTTCTACCCCTATAAGCTTAGTTTTTGTTTGCTCTATGATTTCAAATGAATGGATTAATACAGTATGCTCCCTCTGTATCTGGCTTTCTTTGCTCTGCGTAAGGTTTCTGAGAGTCATCCAGTAAGCTGGATGACAGTAAGCTTTGAATCTCAGCTCCTCTTTATGAGCTCTATGACATTTGGACCAATGACTTAAACTCTGTTTTCCTAGCTGAGAAATGATCTTATGTGTACCTCTCTGCTGGGGTTGTTCTAAGATTTAATCACAAGGTGCCTGGCTTGGTGTTCTGTAATTGTATCAATGTGGATATAATTAATATCATTTATATCACTGTATATTTTTCCTTTACCCCATCGTCCTACCAAAGGGAAGGAGAGAATAATTCTGAAGATGATGCAAGATTTATGACAGGAAATCAACACCAAGAAAATACTACAGTTCTAAGTTTTATTATTGAAAAAAGATGCTCCCCTGAATTTCTGCCTCCTTCTTCTCTCACTCCTTTAGCCTTGAACAAACTGGCAGCAGACAGTACTGCTTTCTCTTTCCCAGGCTCCATTCTGCCCCTTCCAGAGTCCGGTGACTTCCAAGAAAAAGGGCTCAATGTCCTTTTTCCCCTGACCCAGACAAAGAGAATGTGAGAGCAGTACCAAAGACCTCCAGGGGCCTTCTCATAAAGGATCAATGTAAAAGACTGAACATGAAAGGCCTTCCCTTCTTCTAAAAAGGATCTCCTCATTCCTTACTGGAGTCCATCAAATGGAGAACTGGGATGTGGGAAAGGAAGAGCAGCAGGACCAGATAAATATTTCCTCCCTGACTGTTGACCTCTACCAAATCTCTACCTGCAAATACTGGAAAATGACTGATAGTATAGCTTCTGTTTGCTTTTACCACTGTTCACCCTATTTTGCATGTGTTCTCTTACTCCTCTGTCCATCTCTTCCTCTGTTGTGCATCTATGATATTTTAATATGAACACCCATTCAGAGGAAGCACGGGTGACAGGAGGTATGGTTTGCACCCTATATTTCCAGCAATTAGCAACTCGTAACAATAGGGTTAATAATTTAGTTAATTAGCATTACTTCAACATTCTAAAAGACATCTCTCTCTTACCACTGCTCCCTGCCTGTTCAAACGCGGCCACCAACTGAGGACATTCAGGTCGCCAAATGAAAGTCAGATCTCATGCATTTGATCAAAGTTAGATCTGTCTCATCTAGGGCTTTTCCAATCAATCAATTATAGTTCCATTTGCTTAGATGGGTCTTTAACACTTGAATCATTAGAGGGGCTTAGTCAGGGATACAATGACAAATATGAAAAAAAATGTGCACAAAGAATGGTTTTAAGCAGCCAATGTTTGGCCCCAGGAAATTAATAATTCCTTTGGGGTTTTTTTGTTTGTTTGTTTGTTTTGGTGGGTTTTTTTTGCTATGGATGGAAAATACATCTCTAATTAAGATGGATATGTGTATTAGAAATAACATGGCTGGAAAAAAAAAGTAAGATACACATAATTTCAGATGAGATTTTGATGCATTAATTTATAATTTTTGAACTCATTTATTTCACTGAGTATAATGATATTTGCTGTAGGTAGCAAAATTCTAATGAAAAATCCCTAAGACATGACTATATTTTAAGATATACTTTAGTTTCTATTCTTTCACATGCTAATAAACATCCTATTGTTTATTGAGAGAAATGAAATACTTACAATTAAGACATTAGTGGGACCTTGATATGAGATGAATTGCAGAAGGATATGAACATTATCATGTTTTAATTTTGATAGTCCATGTTAATCAAGTTTCTCTGAATACTTCTTTGTGTCAGAGGTTGTTTGTGTTCCTCTGCATTCCCCAACTCCATGGATCCATTCTAGATGGGTGCTATGACTCACTCTCACCAATGGAATGTGAGGTAAGTAAGTCCTAACCATGATAGGTAAGAGTGTGTGTGCCTCCCTCATGCTCTCTTTTCCTTATGGTTAAAAACAAAGGAATCCAAGATGGTGGACACAGTAAGATAAAAGAAGCCTGGGCCTTGTGCTTCAAGGAGGTCCACACAGAAGAACTACCCAACCTGTTTCAGACCAGAAAGAAATGCAAGAAAGAAATAATACAAGAAAAAAAGTGTTTTACATTGTCACTGAGATTTTAAGGTTGGTCTATATTATTATCATTAATTATTCTCACTAACATAGTCTTCTTCCCATATCAGATTTATGTGATAAAATGGGGTTGGTATTCACATATCCAACTCCAGGAACCCACAGGCAGATATCTTTATAAATCCATTTACATCCTCATCTTATTGTTGCTTCTGCATGGGGCAGGGTGAGGGTAGGTAGGAGAAGGGATAAATATAGTCTCAGGGACTATATAAACTCTTACTTTTCAAATCCCAGGCAAGGCATAATGATTAGAATTTCCATAATGGACTGCCAAGATCTCACAGGTTTAGAAAACCTTATAATAAGTTTCACGTTTATCTACCCTGCATAAATAGGGACAGAATATTACATTTTTTGTTTGTTTCCTTTTTGTTTTTTGTATCTCAAGGTTGTCACCATATTAAGAACTTAAGGCAAGAGGTAATAATCATGAGGTCAGTGGCCAGTGGATTAGAACCAATTTTCAGCTGCTTGAGAAATAATTAACTTTATTATTTCTTTCAAAGTCTAATATTGGCATATTTTAAAAGTTTTTTTTTTTTGTCTTTAAAAAAGCCAGCTGGAGAAATAAAGATTGATTCTGCCAGAGGAAATAGTAGACTAATTATTCTCTACTATGAGCACCCATGGTGTAACTAAATGTTCCTGCCTACTATAGACTCTGGAGGGCTAAACTATCTGTTATCTAGAAAAAAATATCATGTCATCCCCCTCATTGGCAAACATGAGTGATACAAGAATAGATAATTGCTTCTTTTTCTCTGGGACTAAAGGAAGAAAAAGATTACATAAAGCCTGCAAAGGATTATTCACCCAATGTTTCTGGGAGTTTACTATGGGACAGGCATAAACTTTTAAATGGGACCAAAGAAAATGCAGTGGAGACATTATCTCTCCCAAAGGAAGAGACATAATTCCAATTTAGTATATTTATTCATTTGAAATAAAAGTACATCATGTGGAAATACAACTTAGATAACATATATATGTGTAGACATACATACACATTTAGATGTACACAGACATACGTGTGCATGTCAAATAGCAATATTGAGAATTATTTTCCTATGTGATTAACTCACTCTAGAGGAAAAGGTCTTTGCTTAATGTGGCAGACTGCAAAAACAGCTATAATTCCTCAAATCTATCTGTCTGCATGTCCCTTTTATGATGTGATTTTGCAGCTTCTCCCACCAAAAGGTGACAGCTATTTCTCTACCTCTTTGAATGTGAACCAGCCCTGTGACTTGCTTTGGCCAAGAGATATGACTGAAGTTACAATATGCCAGTTGTGGATCTAGGTCTCATGATACCTTGCATGCTTCCTTCCTCTCTCAAAACTCTGGCCAGGTAACATGTAAACAAACTCACGCTAGTCTGTGGATAATGACATGCATATGACCCAATAGCCTCATTGTCCCACTGCCCAGCCAACAGCTAGGCAACTCTCAGAAATAGAGCCACTCTCTGCATGAGAAAATCTGATCAAGACAGGAAGAGCCACCCAGCTAAGTCCAGCCCAAACTGTTGACCTACAGAATAATAGGTTAAATATACTGCTATTTTAAGTCACTAGCTTTAGCATGGTTTGTTAGGCAGCATAAATGATGCAACCAATAAGGGACATTTTAACCTTTGTATTAACCATGGCAGAATTTTTAATAGGCTGCTAAATAATATTCTACTTGTTTTTAAAAGTAAAGTTCTTATTCCTAAACCGTAATTCTCCTTTTCTCCAATAATCATCTAAATGAATGTTGAAGCAGGCTGGAGTCTAAATTTGTACTTATTTACTAGATAGACCTTGGGGCAGTCATTTGGCCTCCCTAGGTTTTAGTTTGTCTTACCATGAGATGAGGATAATGATAATTTATAGAGTTTTGTTGGAAGGATTAAATGAACTGATGTAGGTAAAATTTCCATTACCATTTTTTTTTGCTATCCCTGCAACATAATAGGCACATATAAAGCAGTTCTTATTTTCCCCAAACTTTATCTATTTTTAAGTGTGCAATGATATCCTGTGTCCCCCTTTGTCACTAATAAGTTATGAAACTATCACTCTGAGATAGTTAACTAACTTTCATTACAGTAGATTCTTCCTTGCATTTAAAATATATACATTTTTCATGGGTCTTTTCACAAACTAGATTTATTAAACATAATACCGATCATAAAGAAATTATATAGATTATATTTATGTTGTATATATTATAATTATACATAATTATAAATTACATATTACAAATAGTGTGTGCATATGTATATGTAATCTGTTGATCACTACTTGAAATTATATGGGTATATTTCTATATTTGATTATTTATTATTTATCTCACCCACATGAATATAAACACTTCGTGGTATTTTTGTTTTATCTCTTCACCTGGGACAGCACCTGGGACACAGTAGGCATTCATTAAATATTTGTTGAATGAGAGAATAAATGAACAAATGCATCTGAATCGTTTCTGTGAAAGGAGTTGAATCATTCTTGGAAAGATATTCATAAATTCAAAGATTTTTCAAATGCAAAATTTGAGAGAGAGAGAGAGATAACATGATCAGAAGGGATTTCACTACTGGTTTATCATTGCATTGAGAATTTCCTGAAATATTTTCTCCTCTAAATTTGAAGATTCCATTGAAAATTTGGAAAATTAACTATAATTCATTATGGGAGTACTCACTCTGTGGTAGAAATTGTTCCTAAGACTTAGGACATTTAAGTTATAACTATAAACAGCATAATCGGATATATTGTCTGTCATATAACCTATTTGAAAAGTGGATTTGAATCTTGTAGAGTGAAATAAAACTCTATGTAATTTCTTCTTCTTTTCAGTTTAAAATATGTTCCAACTTACTGAGCTCCCCAGAAAGAATCCATAAATCTTTGACCATGAAAAGCCCTTTTATTATCTTCTGCTAAAAATGATTTCCTTCAGGTAAATTGCACTCTCCAAGCAATACTTCATTACCTATGTGACGTATTATAGTTCAGTAGTGGCTCTAAGAATGCTTTGGAAACCCTTAAATTGCTCTAAGCTTTAAATTCAAATGTTTAAACTAAGCCAGCTCATCTAACAAAAAGAGCAACTAAAAGAAAATCAGGTCAGAAAAGGAAGAAGCAAATGTAAGAAAACATTGGCCATAAAGTCAGAAAATATGAATTTTTATAGTTTTGGGTTTCATTTCTGAGTCATTTAATCTAAAATGCTTCATTTATTCTTCAGTCTGCCGGCATGATATAAATAATGGGCATCCAAAATAGATTATATGTAAATGGAAGGTCATGGGACTTACCGAATATGTACAAAACTCCATCATAATTTTTTTCAATTAGGATAAAATTTATCTTTCCATGGCTTCAACTATCATCTAAAGGCAAATGATGACCAATCTTAGTCACCAGTTCCGATCTCTCTCAAATGCTCCAGTGGGCATCATCAATTACATGTCTTATCACCACCTTATCACCTACCACCAAGCTAGCATGACCCAAACAAAACTCAACAATCTCCTGTATTATTCATCTCATCCAATGACACTGTCATCCACAGGCTCCCCAAACACACACCTTAACACTTTTCCTTTCTCACTCTCTTTCTCTCTTTTAATAAGTCACCAGAGCCTAGTTGTTTCTACCTTCAGATTCCAACCTCTGATCATCTTTCACAAACTGGTTTCAAATCACTTCCCCAAATCATGTCCCATCATTTTCCCCTCATTCCTTCAGGCTACTGAAGATCATACTTCTTGGGAGGATATTGATTTGTTATGGAAAAATATTTCCTGAACTCATTATTCCTCCTTACATCATTAAAATTGTAAATAAATATTAGCCTTTTATATTGCTGTTTTATAATTTTATATATTATAAAACTATTTTTAGTTTTTATTTTTAGACCAATTGCTTTTAGTTCTATACATTTGTTAGTTGAGTACACTTGTTTTATGAATATATTAGAAACACTTATAATGTATAAGTAACGATCTGATTTACAGATTTACAATGAGTTCACCTTATCAATTTTAAATAACAACACAAAAAGAAGACCCTTAGAAAAACCAATAAAAATCAACAGCTTTTCTAAAGAAACAGAAATTTAGAAATGAAAAGTAAATTTCCAACTCACTCTAACAACAAAAATCTTGATTTGATGAGAAATGTGAAGATCCTCTAGAAGGGATATTATGTAACTCTATTGAATAATGCAATGTAAAAAAAAAACTGAATACATGAAGAGTTAATATTTTTTCTTTACTATAAGAACTCAATATTGTATTTTCTCCTAAGTCAGTTTATAAACCCAATGTGACCAAAGTAAAACCCCCAAACAATGCTATTTTATGTTACCAGAATTTTTCTAAAGTTTGTCTGGAAGAGCAATAAGGGAAAATTTTAACAATAAATAATAAAGATAGAAATTATCCTTTCAAATATTAAAACATATTATAAAGCTGGAGTAATTAAAATCAAGGTACTGGCACAGGATTAGATAGAGACCAATGGAAACAGTGTGTAGAAATCTAGCCAAATATACAATGGGTAAACTTGGCATTCCGAAACAATAGGGAAGAAATAATTATCCAGCCAACAGAACTGGACAACAAGCAAGTAACTTTGAAAGAAATAAATCTGGATTCCTATACTCTTTCCCAAAAGAGTTTCTATATGAACCAAAGATTTAACTGTAAAAAGCAAAAATAAAATTACTAGAAGGAAACACAAATTTTAAATCCTAGAAGTATAGTACTTTCTAAACATTTTGGGTGTTTGTAGAAAATGGAGTAATAAAGGAGATAGTGGAAAAAATTTGCAATACATGTAATATAATACATGACAAAGAATTAAAATCCTTACATATGAAATAGATCTAATACATGTAAAATACTGAGTGAAATGGCAGATTCAAGAGTAATGTATAACATGATGCTATTTATAAGATTGTGCATATATATCCACAAGCCTATAAATGTATAGACAGGTCTAGAAGGATATGCTACAGAATAATAATAATAATTATATTCTCATTGGGGGTACGATTTTTAAATATTTTTTATATTCATCTTTGACTGTATTTGTATTGTTTTGACTTTTCATAATAAACATTTATAATAATTATAAAAATAATAAACCTATTTTAAGCAAAATAAACTTATACAGAAGAATAAATATAGAAAGTAGCCAAGAGAGCACTGCAAAAGAAAAATAAACAAAAACTACTACTCCATATTTTTTTAAAAGAGCTTACAATGACGGGGCACCTGGGTGGCTCAGTCGTCAAGCGGCTGCCTTCGGCTCAGGTCATGATCCCAGGGTCCTGGGATAGAGCCCCGCATCGGGCTCCCTGCTCCGCGGGAAGCCTGCTTCTCCCTCTCCCTCTCCCCCTGCTTGTGTCCCCTCTCTCGCTGTGTCTCTCTCTGTCAAATAAATAAATAAAATCTTTAAAAAAAAAAAAGAGCTTACAATGAATATGTTTATAAAGAGAGAAATAATGTGGATTGGTATTGAGGGAAAAGTTCACTATTTATTGTTTGTTATATTTCACTCTAAATTCATCCTCTGGTTTGCCATGTAAATAGAATAATCCTTTAAGATACTTATGGAATCAATTTATCTATTTATGATTGATATAATGAAATATAAGGAACTATATTTTTAGGCACAGTATAATGATTAATAACACTTTTACTCTAGTAATTTAAAACTAAAATATCACCTACTTTTTGAAGGCCACGTGCTTTATTAAAAGTCATTTTCATTTAAAATTTTAATTATATTTATCTTAGATTTTTTTTAAGATTTTATTTATTTATTTGACAGAGAGAGACACAGCGAGAGCAGGAACACAAGCAGGGGGAGTGGGAGAGGGAGAAGCAGGCTTCCCGCGGAGCAGGGAGCCCGATGTGGGACTTGATCCCAGGACCCGAGGGTCATGACCTGAGCCGAAGGCAGCCGCTTAACGACTGAGCCACCCAGGCGCCCCTAACTTAGATGTTTAATATTCAAAAGTTCAAATATATTTCTATCAAGAAATTTATCTCATCTCTTCTCTTTGTTTTTCTTATCATCAAGGAAAAAACTTAACTGTTTTATATAGGTGTATGTGTACGTGTGTGTTAACAGTACCGGAGGTTTGGAAATGCAGGTCACAATATATCATTAACATCATCTCTCCTGTGATTTCTCAGTAGAATGAGGGCAACCTCCGTCATGCTGTAACCTCAGATATAATACTACTTCTGACTAAGCAGCTCATATAATAACTATTTCACCTCTACAGTACACAGTGGAGAAAAGGAAACATATAACATTAAATTTTATGAGGAAAAAAACTATACTCCCTTTCTTAAGGAATATAGACTGATTGTAAAAGCTACACTCTTTGGGACAATTCATTAGAGAATACTATAAAAATGTATTCCAATTT
Organism: Zalophus californianus; assembly: GCF_009762305.2. Classification (NCBI taxonomy): domain Eukaryota; kingdom Metazoa; phylum Chordata; class Mammalia; order Carnivora; family Otariidae; genus Zalophus; species Zalophus californianus. Next base: position 43,609,055 of record NC_045599.1, on the reverse strand, counting down.
CAAAGAAAAACCATAAAAGAATAATGTTAAAAGCCCTTCTTGACAACTCCTACTCCCAGACTAAGCCAGGTCCCTCTCTTACAAGCTTACAGCATTCATTGTCCTAGGAAGTAGTATTTCAAGTAGACTGTGATCTTTAAATGGAGGGCTTGTGTTTATCTTGGCTACTATTGTATTCAGTGCCTACCACAGTGCTGGGCAAAAAAATACATGCTAAAATTATTTATGGAATGCATGGATAGTTAAATAAATGCATTAGGATTGAAATTAAAATTCTTCATCATGCATGGTTTTGTTGTCTTACATACACAAATATATAGTAGTTATGTATGTGTACTATTGTACCACTATATTATGTATATAAAAACACAAACATAAAATAGATTTTAAAAGCATAAACTCATTTTCTAATATTTACTGCTCATGTATTATCTTGTGCCCCCCCCCAGAGTAAATACCACCTCTAACTATGTCCATTGCCTCTGTCCCTTTGAAGACAACTGATCTAAAGAATTACTAGTAGTCTCATATATTGACTCATTTAAAGGTGAGAGAAAACATACAAAATAGACAGGAAGCTAGAAAAATGGGGTCAGGGTCAGTCATGATGAAGAAGTGTTCAGAGGTACTGAGACCAGAGCCAGTGGAGACCAACATCTGAGTCTCAGAACTCTGTGATGTGACATAGTTTATGTCAGGGCACTGGGGTCACTGGTATTGCTGCTGATCCTGCAGGTTACACAGTAGCAGGAAACAAGCTGATTTTAAGTAGGGTCTGATTTGCCTAAGTTCAACATCCCCATGTCAGTGACATTTTATAGACTTAAGTTTTGATGCAAGCTACAAAGCAAACACATTACCCAGCTCCCGTGGAACCAAAATGCCCAAATCAATTCAGGCTCAGATAAAAGTGATCCCCCTAGATTGTGAATGCTCCTGCTTAATCCAAACATTCAAAGCTGTTCTATAGTTCAGTTCTGAGTTTTCTCTTCTTTATCTTGGAGATGAATGGAATGTACAAGAATATTTTCAAAATGAGTCTCAGGGATTTCCTAGCCAACTCTTAATAATTCATTGGGGAAAACTGGTTGTTAATGCCTGCACTCAAACCATTTGCAGAAACACATCTACATGAAATTCAGAGATGATAATAAACAGAAGCTTAACAAATAATGGCCACAATTATTTTTCCAGGCGTAGCATCCCTAGTTATCACTTATGACTATAACCATGAAAACTGATAACAAAGGTATGAAAAGATTTCATTATATGTGAATGCAGAGTTCAGAACATTTAGCATACAGACTCCAATTATCACGTGTGTCAGAAACGCTCAAGGTTTCTCCTTACTCAACCAGGGTTACTCAGTTTCTTGCTAAATTCATTCTTCATGACTCCTCACTCATCAGCCAAAAAACCAGGATTTTACATTTGGTTCCCTTAATCTTTCTTTGCTGCTACTACTCTCTTGCCTCACCATCCCAGCCCCTCATGCCATTCCCTCTCTTTATTTCTCTCCTTGCCTCTTTTATTTCGGAGACTCTGATCTCTGCTCTCTTACCTGATGTGACTAAGAATTAGCATGAAACATCCTTTCTCTAACCCACTGGCACAAGATACCTTGCAACTTAGATCCAAATGGAGACCAGAGTTAGAAATCCTCATGACGTATTTAAGAAAACGCGAATGGGTGCAAAGGCAGTATTTAATGTTTGCTCATTTAAAATGTTCCTGGCTACGTAGCTGAGGTTTGAAATCCGAGCAATTAGGGTTCCAAGAACAAGATTATACAATATTTTTTTTCAATTTGGAATGGTCAGATGCTGAAAATTCTTTGCACATAAATTGTAAATTATAAAGAGAAAGGCAGGAAGTCAGGAATGCAGAGAAGAATCAATCAGGGCCCGAGATGGATGGGGAGGAATGGTGTAATCTGAGGTTGTGCTAGAGCCTGGAAGAACAATGGAGAAAGCTGTTTCCTGAGCTAAGACTTTATCTTCAGCAGTCTCCAGTCATGAGGCCAATGTGCTGCCTGCAATGGGTGGACCATTAGAACATTTTAGCCCAGATGTGTTTATTGTTTTAGCTAATCGTGTTCAGAGTTCCCAGGAAAAGTCATATTAGCCAGGCAGATTTTGACAAGGTGGAGATGGAAATATCTCTTTGTTGGAGGGAGGCTGAGAGGGAGAGAGTAGGGAGAAGAGGCCAGGAGCCTGTGTCTGGCTTGGTGGAGAGTGACAGTGAGGGACCCAGAAAGCCAAGGGAGATCATGAAGACTCTGTGTACCTTGGAATGTCAGACCCCCTCCACCTGCATGGTTAGTATGCTCAGGAGGGGAATGGTATGGATTAAGGGGAATAGTGTGGGGATGGACCACGGCTATTAAGCTGGGGTTTGAGAGAAGATGGAGAATCCCAGAAAGGTACCAATCATCAAATCCAGAGGAGTTCCCAAAGAGAAAATAAACTCTGAAACTGGAGGTCAGAAACCATAACAAACAAGTTAGAGCCGTGAGTTTAGAAAACGGTCCCTGGAAAGACACTTGGATTGCAGGTGTGATCTGTAAAATATTTAACAACTAGCACCAAATGGGTACCAACCAATCAGATGAGATGCCTGGAAGAATTAGTGGAATAGTGCCCTGGAACCCACTTCCATGATGAATTTTGAATTTGCTCATGCAAATTCTAAGTTCACTTGTCTCCTTGACAGGCCGTCCGTCGAACATTCTACAAAGAGTTTTAGGTAACTAAGGAAATAAGTTTCTGGATCTTGTGCCAAAATCTTTCCAAGGAATGAGAGTTTTTGTCTTTGTTTTCTGTTTTCTTACATTTGGAGCATGATTTCTATTTATGTTAAAGAAAATCAGGAGAGGTTTTCATTTATGTTGAAAATACCCTCTCATAAATCCAAAAACTACAAAGTCACACATCAAACTCCAATCTCTCTAAGGGGAGATACTCAGAGGAAAGTCTTCATCTTTGTATTCACAACATGGGATCTATAGGACTCATCAAGTAAGTTTTTTTTTAATGGATTAATGAGTGAAATTATTGCTACCAGAGAAGGAAAAGTAAGTTAGAAGGGAATTATAGAGACAGACTTGAGGTCTTCTGATAATTAACTTTATGATGTGGAATTCGCCACGAACCAGTAGTCTTTATTTCTTTAAATGACTCTGATGACTTTCCAATTTTAGCTTCTCATTTTCAAGTGAATCCTGGGAAGTGGTGATCTGTTCATACCCGTGGAACTGCTCTGCATCAAAACTTAGATGAGAACTGATTTTCATAATCCAAGAATGGTAGTATTTTCCCTATCTTTATCACCTATTACTTTTGATTCTCAGGCATTTATCATCTGCAAAACATGGTTAATATTCATTTAATTGCTGTAGTTACTGTAAAGAGAACATTGTTGCTGTAAAGAGAACATCAGGCAGTATCAAAGTGCTATCGTGTACTCAATATCAAAGGAATGAGGCGGCCTTCAATCACTAGACAGTTTTAATCAATTCAGGTACATGTGAGGCTATGTACATTATTAAATCTGAGGATTGACATTATCTTTAACAAGTGTGTCGTTTAAAAAATCCTTTGGTACTTATTTATCCTAGGCTCAATACAATACCATCTGCTCTCAGACATCCTTATGAGGTTGCTCGAAGTCATAAATTGTCAGCCCAAGCAAACTCAAAGTTTTAGGGTGAGGAAGCTATCATTCTACCTTATTAGCTAAAAAGCTAGGGTTCTTATCATCCAGAGTACTCACTTTTCTTTTAATTGGCTTCAGTGCCTTATTCAACAGTGGTTCAACAGAAAGCGTCTGGATTAGGTTTGAAACACAGCTTCTCAAGAGCAATATTGAATCAACTAGCACAATGCTCCTTTGTATCTGGATACTTTGTGGATGGACTCAGAGCTAAATAGTCACTGCCTACAATACCAGATGAGCAATACAGAGCAGGATCATCATTCTCCTTAGCTGATTCGGCACTTTAAAATGATACAGCCGAAGGTGTCAAGGGGCAGCTTGAAGAGAATTATTTGCGCAGCTCCTAATTGAATGTGTCGGTCATGAGTGATCACTGGTCTCGCTATTTAATGAATGCGCTAAAACCTAAGATCGTGATGCACAGGACCAGCTTTCCCTGCCCCCACAGACAGTTAAGAGTCCAACCAGAGAGGGCTGGAGGCGAAATGAGAAACAGTCAAAATTGGTTTCGCTGCCTTTCTATTTCCAGTGCGTGACCTGATCACTCATAGCACTCCTGGCCCATCTGAATGAGCTTGGTCCCCAACCGGAAAGGTATGCTCTTTCTTCTTACTATAATCCCACAACAGGTCTGGCAGTCTGTCAATCATCTGCAAGAGAACGTTTCCTCTGCTTTGTTGGATGGGGTACTGGTATGAAAGCTTGCCCTGCTGACACCATTTTCCTATGAAACCTCAGATATAATAGGTTTTGTTAAAACTCATCATGAGAGCTAAGTCAGGTATTCATCAGTTGCTTCTTTCCATGAATCTTTACCAAGTGCTAATAGATCTCAGGCACTGTGCCAGGTGTTAAGGATGCAAAGGTATTGAATAAATACATTGCTTTACGTCCTTTGAGAAATGGAGACACAAGCTATTTTAAAGTACCAGTTACAACATAATACGCTCCCCACAGTGAGAGAACGTGCTATGAGAAGAGAGAGGGGTCCCTGCCCCAGCCTTGGGATACACATGGATGGTTCCCCAGAGGATTCCTATAGCTCAAGGAAAACAGTCCAAATAGAAATCAAGGATATCACCAAGGGGGGAAAGTCTTTAGGCTTCACCTTTCTTATAAAACATGTAACAAAGGATTGTTCATGAGATTCTGAACATGTGCCGCTAGAATAGTCCCTCAGGCTCCAGGGACCAGCTGCCATCCTGCTCAAATCACAACAAGGTGAAAGTGCATCAAGTTTGTTTCCAGGATCACTCTCTTCTCTCCTGGAGTAGAGTACAGAGGTCTTACTTCCTCAGCGTCAGACCCTGCCTGACCAGCGGCATCAACAGCATCTGCTACCTGGAGCCCCAGGCCCACCCTGATCTCATTCTGCTCCCTCCGCCTGGAATGCCTTCCTCCCCAAACCTCTCACTCCCCAATTAATTCCTCCTTGACTTCAGGGCTCATAGAAGTTACCACTTCTTCCAGGAAACATCTTTGCACTTCTCTCATAAAAGTGAAATTCTCATTTTCTCTGCTCCCATGATACCCCCTGCTTGGCTATTTCCAGTCATTCACAAATCACACTAATGAACCTTGTCTTATATTTTTACTCTCGTCTGCTTTAAGAAGACAGATCTGTATCTTTATCTTTGTATGCAGTGTCTGGCAAATACCAGGTGCTTGCTCATAACACATTTGTAGGCTGCTAGATGGATGGATGGTGGGTGGGTGGACAAATGGGAAAATGGTGTACTCCTATATTCCATTGCCTTTGAAGAACCCCTAGAACTCCCCTAGTTATCCACCTCAAAGAGTATATTTCTTCTCTGTCTCCAGCTGTTATATTTCATGCATCTGCATAAATCTGAGGCATATTTTTTCTATTGGAAGTGAGACACATGATTGGTCGTGGAAATATGTGCTGTGCACATTCATTTAGGAGAGCTGTAAGAGAAAATTAGAATCCAGTGATCTCTCAATTTGTATTCTGTGGTGTTAATAATCATCCTGTTGCACATGCTAATGCACTGTGGCCTAATAAACTTTGCAGAGGGAGACCTGCTCCATCTCACTTGGGCCTGAGTGATTCTAATATGTCTACTGACTGCCTGGTAGCCACACTCTGGGTTCATCAAGAGGCTTCATCTGAATCCCACTGTCTCCACTTTAACACCCACTTAGAAATCACACTCCCAAAGCCACAACTGCTTTCGATCACCAATCACTTTTTTATTCATACTACTTGATTCTCAAACCATTCAGTTTGGTTACTAGCCAACACGTAGCACCCCAGCCCTTCATTTGCATCTTGTGGATGCGATCCTGAAGGAACAGACTCTCATCACCTGTAATCCTGTTCAGCTTTCCCGGCCCTGCTGCTGTGGTCCATTTGCAAATACAAAAAGACAGAGGGTACAGAGCCAGCAATGGGAGCTCAGCCAGTGCTAATTATGACAATTTTTTTTCCCTTATCGGTCAAAATATTTTAAATAATTCTAACACCAGAAATATATAGCATGAAATGAGGAACTAAATTATAAATGAAGAGCCGGGAGAAATGGTTAAGATGGAAACCTTTCTTCTCCATTTCCCATCTTTCCTTCCAACTGGGGGGCCTTCAGTGAGTGGAGCACTCATGACCTCTCTCTTTCCCTCACTCAACTCTGCCCAGAGGTGACTTATCTGATTAGCGAGTGTGGGGGAAAAACAAAAACAAACAAACAAACAAACAAACTTTCTTGCAAAAAGTTCATTTTCTGTTCCTCAGGGAGAGGCCTAGGTGGACCATTACCTTCTATGACAGGGGGATAAGTCTGTCTAACTCTGGGGCTTTCACACAATGCCTCAGTCTCCAATATTTGCCTTATAATGAATAAAGGTTTGAGTTTTTTTAACCTCCATCTGTTAAGTATTTTGTCTTTTTTTCTCTTTTTTTTTCAGAACTCAGATGGAAAAGAGAATTATTGTTTATGTTATTCATGTTGTAAAATTCCTGGACTATCCCTGACCAATGGCTGACTGGCAGGAAGTGTGGTAATTCAAGATCACAAGTTTCCTAGGTTCACATTTAGGCTTGCCATTTATCATCTGTGAGCTATATGTCCTTCGGAAATAATATCATTCCTCTGTACCTCAGTTTCCCCTCAACAAAATAGGACAAAAATACTAATCCCTACTGCTAGGGCTTTTGTGAGTATGCTACACCTGGTCTAACCTAACACTCACTTCTGTGAGCTACTTCTGTTATCATTAAGCCATGCCATTTGCTTGATGGGATCCCTTGGTTGTCAGATTAATAATTCTAATTAATAATGCAGATTCTAAACATGATGAACTGTTTAGCTTGAGCCATTATTAAGTCAGAGACAATTAGAACCAAAAGGAACAGAGAAATCTTAGGTTTAGGTGCTAGTTCAGTGGAATAAGAGATAGAACTCACTCAAGGTTGCACTTGGCCGTTTCCAGGCTGGACACTCCATCTGTCTGGACTCCTGGCCCAATGATTTTCCCTCTATCTCAGCTGCCTCACCTATAACTATGATTTCTGTTAACTGCACTCCTCAGACTCACTCCACTTACCCACATAATGTAGTCAGGCAGTCTAGTCACCAAACACATCATATCTACAAGAGCTCAATAAAATTTGCTCCTGAGCTTCCCAGTATATCTTTCCTGTTTGAGAAAGCTAAAGTCTGACTTGCCTGGGCTACTTCATGTGAAAGAAAGCCCATTAGAAAAGCAGTGCTATTGATTTACTAGTATCCTCATACTGCTTTGTTCTTTACAACCCAGAACATTTTTAAAGCCAGATATTTACTTTTTGATTATTCTTCTAATCCTGCTGCTTCCCCCACTAGGGAACTCACACTTCTGTTTGCAACATCCCAGGGAGGGCTAACTAAATATAGTATTGAAGTAAAATCCCTGCAAAGCTAATGAACTATTTTATGGAGACTGAGAGAGGCCGGAAACCTTTTTAGGAGTGATGGCGCAATTAATTGGATATGGTCACACAAAGGCATGATTTCAGAAACAGGCAATTTACAACAGGGAATTTAGAAGGTCACATGTGATAGCTTGAAAGGTAGAAAATCATTACTTTCAATCATGTATCAACCTGGAAGCCAAATCAGACATTCTAATGTATGTTTTCAACGGAGTGCAATTTGCGTACATTCCCAAAATAAAAATGTGGCACATTTACCAATAGTCTGAATAGCTAATTACCAATTACATACCATTGAGAATCTGATACCTGTCATGTTGTAATCTTAGACTTCCTGAATATGGGGCATGCGGTCAAATACACTAGCAGATAAAGTCCTAACAGCTAAAAGAGTATCATTATCCTTTAAAATCCCCCAATATTACTTCAATATGGAATAATTCCATAATTCAGTAAATTTAGGATACATGAAGAAGTATCAGCTATCCAGATTATTTTGAGGTATGTTCAGCTACCAGTGACACCCGTGGCTATTTTTATTTATTTTTTATTTTTTTAAAGATTTCATTTTTTTTAATTTTATTTATTTGACACAGAGAGAGACAGCCAGAGAGGGAACACAAGCAAGGTGGAGCGGGAGAGGGAGAGGGAGAAGCAGGCTTCCCGCAGAGCAGGGAGCCTGATGCGGGGCTCAATCCCAGGACCCTGGGAACACGACCCAAGCCAAAGTCTTCATTTATTTATTTGAGCGACAGAGACAGAGCCTGAGCAGGGGGGAGGAGGCAGAGGGAGAGGGAGAAGCAGAATCCCCACTGAGCAGGGAGCCTGAGGTAGGGCTCGATCCCAGGACCCTGGGATCATGACCTGAGCCGAAGGCAGATGCTTAACTGACTGAGCCACCCAGGTGCACCCCCTCTTTCCACCCCCGACCCTTTTGAAGATTTTATTTAACCTATGGTTATTTTTAAGACCCAAGTTAAAGGATAACTTTTTTTCTTTCTACATATCTTTAGGAATTGTTCTTCTATTTAACTATTTATAGCAACTGGAATCCAAGTTAAATGGGCGGCAATGTTACCAAGTCATAGAGCTAACTGGATGCAGATTATATTAAGAGGATAAACATCAAGTTTCATCTATGTCAAGATGTGTTTAAGTTGACAAAACAAAATAAAAACAAAACTGTTTTTTATTTTCCACAAATTATTGACTGTCTATGAAGTACTCTGTATAGAATAATTAGACAACAAAAGATCCCATTAATCATTTTAGGAAAAATTGATTCAGACAGTAGTCTAATGACTGAAGGCATGAGATCAATGAATTGGATTCAAATCCTAGCTCTGCCACTTTCTAGCTGGGTGACTGTAAGGGAATGACTGCACTCTGAACTTCAGTTTCCCACTATGGGGGTAGTGCAATGACTCCACACAGTGCTGCAAGAATTTAATAATATAATGTCTGTAGGATGCCTCACCCACGGCTTGTATGGTAGGTGGAAAGTATTCATTAAACGTTAGTCATCTTTATGATATCTGAGGACACCAAAGAACAGGGAGATAGTTTTTAGGAAACTTAGTTCTGTTTTAGACTAATAAGCTTGAGTGCCTGAGGAATGGAGTTGTCCAGGGGGTCTCGGGCATGGCTTAAAGGTCAAGAGCAGACATTTACATTTTGGAGATATAAACAGCTCAAACGGATCATGTAAAAGATCAAAGGAGAAAGATGAGAGGAGCAATCTAGGGCATCCCAATAGGGATGGGATGAGCAGAGAGGAACAACTAATAAAAGAGAAATAGAAGAGATGGTCAGAGCTGAAGAACCAGGGAAGCCTGATGCCACAGAACCCAAAGAAGACACAAGGAAAATGTGGCTGAGTATCTGAGGATGACGTCAGGAAATAGGTCTGTATTTGACATTGAAGAGATAATTTCTAGCCTCAGTGTGCACAAATTCATTGGCCTGTGGGGACAGAAGCCAAACCAAATGGAAGTGAAGAATGACTGCAAGCTCAGGGAGAGAGGCCAGTAGGCACAGCCAAGAAGGCCGGCAGGGGAGGAAGAAGGAAGGGAGGGTGCTCAGCTTGGGAAGGGAATGGGCCTCGAAGAAGGTGAAGGGTGGGAGGGGCCCAGTCTCCTAGCTGTTCTCCCACATCTGCTTTTGTTCCTTCTCCGTGTCCTCACAGACTGCATTCCCCAGCCTCTCCCTACTACACCTGGTCCTGTAGTGAATTCTTATCAAAGGAATGTAAGTTTAAAGTACATACCAATTTGAAGCCAATATTTTTAAGAAGTGGGTGTGCCTTCTGAAAGGCCCCTGGAAGCAGCGCTTTCCTCCACTGCGCTCCGCAGGCCCTGGGTCCACACACTGGGACGTTCTTTCTCCTTGCAGCTCCATGGCCTCTTCTGATGCTGGCTTTGGGAGGAATGCCCTCATTGGGAAATGCACAGTTTTGGCAACTCACTTTCTATTTTTTTTTTTTTTTTTTTGGCTAGGGTCCTGGTTTCTAGGACAATACAATTTCCTTGAAACCTAAATAGGCTTCTGATCTTTTTGTACCCAATCATGTCCAAAGTTCTTATTCTGAAATGGTTCTCAAGACTGCTTTATTACTATTAATTTTTATTGCTACCTTATGAATTACACAGGCTTTGTAGCTCTACCAGGAAACCAGTTTTGTAGCACTTTAAAATAGGAAAGTGTGTTCTAAATTCCCAATGATGATATAAAAATTAACGTCTGAAAGTCTGCACATCTTTAAGATAGAGACTTAATATAAGATAAATATATGGAACTTTGTCTTGCAATTTTGATATGATGAGGATATGGATTTCATCTCCCTACGATTCCCAGAATAACATATGTAGACACGGAGATGGTGATCAATTAGGACACAATCACATATTCTCTCCTCTGGTTGTGCACAGATGGATTCCTGCTTCTCTTAATGACTTTTTTCTTGGACTTACCTGCACTATGGTTGGCAGGGCTGATTCTTAATTTTCTCAGATAAGAGAACGAGGAGGTGGGAAGGTTGGATAGATAGGAAAGAGTTCAAGTAGCCCTCGAATGCCCGCTCTATCGACTACTGAGCACAGTTCTGCCAGTGGCACGTTTTGCCCTTCTATTTGCTTAAAAGTCAACTCATTTTCTACCCACACATTAACCTTGCTCTGATAAAAATTTGACAAAGCATGCTGGATTCAATTATATGAAGTTGATTACGGGTGAAGATAGACAGCCTTCACAGGGGAGATAAAAATCAGCAAAAGTGGTTTATTCACGAACATGACTCCAGGATGCTTGGTCTGACGGGACAAACCAATTCAAAGCAAGATCTGATGAAAATATTTATTTTCTTGACCTTAAAACAGTGCAAAGTACAAACAATGTAACTTAACTAAAATTATCTTTCTGAAGCTCCCCTATTACATTACAAAGTGAGTATAATCATAATATTGTGCCAGATTCCTAGTTTAGGAAAAGAATTGCTATTCTCATTCTATAATAAGTGCAGCCAGCATCCTACAGACGAGGGCACCTTCTGGGGCACCTGATGCTCAGCTGGTTAAGCATCTGACTCTTGATGTCAGCTCAGGTCATGATCTCAGTGTCATGAGATCGAGCCCCACATCGGGCTCCATGCTGGGCGTGGAGCCTGCTTGAAACTCTCTCTCTCTCTCTCTCTCTCTCCCTCCCTCTGGTGTGCTCCACCCCTCCCTCTCTCTCTAAAGGAAAAAGGAGGGGGGGGGCACCTTCTCTGACAGCACCATCCCTGAAAGACATCTGATATTTTATTCTGTTCTTCCATTTCAGGAATTCTTAGACCAGGCTTATGAGAGTATTTTTAGAGTCACGTATTTCAGCTGCATCTTATATACCACCTCAAGCAGGGCAGCCCCAAATAACAACAGCACCAAACATCATAGTAATTATTATTTATAATTACTTCCTCACAGTATGTTGGCTCATAAATTTTAATGAAACTTTTTCCGCAATGGTGATTGTCAGCCTTCCTGGCATCTGTGGGATAAATGTTTATCCAAATAGAAATAATGTAGTCAAGTAATTTCATAGCCTGACTCTTTCCTTCCTCCCTCTACCCTAGAGGTGATTTCAAATGCATAGCATTTGAGGGGAAAGAGAGAACTAGTTATCCTACTCTGGAAGTTCTGACATTCACACATTGACTCCTGATACTCAGCTGCCTGGCTGGGATATGAATTGGTGCAAAACAGCTCCTGGGCGGGCAGACAAATTTACTGCCAGCAGCTGGAAACTCATTCTTTCCAAGAGCCAGGAATGAGCTTGACTCCAGGAAAGGAATCAGGAGAAGCTGCTCCCCTTTTCCTCCTCTGTTTTCATTGTTAGCTGGAAAGAAAGAGGGTGAGAGAGAAATAGAGCATACTTTACAAAGACACTTGGAACAGAATGTGTCTTTGCAAAAAGAAGATGCAACATGAGTGAATTTTTACATTACACGTATTTGTGTAGCAGATTCCATTTACGGAACAAACTTCTCTAAGTGCCTTTAAAAATCATTGGTAGGGGTGCCTGGGTGGCTCAGTTGGTTAAGCGACTGCCTTCAGCTCAGGTCATGATCCTGGAGTCCCAAGATCGAGTCCCGCATCGGGCTCCCTGCTCAGCAGGGAGTCTGCTTCTCCCTCTGATCCTCTTCCCTCTCATGTTCTCTGTCTCTCATTCTTTATCTCTCAAATAAATAAATAAAATCTTTAAAAAAATAAAATAAAAATCATTGGTAGCCCAGTGATGGGTATTAAGGAGGGCATGTATTGCATGGTGCACTGGGTGTTATACGCAAATAACGAATCATGGAACACTACATCAAAAACTAATGATGTACTGTATGGTGACCAACATAATAAAAAATAAATAAATAAAAATAAATCGTTGATTATTTGACAGAATCTGGGGACACAGAGATGGGAAAGGCCAGGAATCCCTGATGATCAAACATCATTGGGGAACAAAGAGGAAACATCTCTATAATTATAAAGTAGATCTTTGAGAAAATGTGCTTGAATTTCAATCAAGTGCAATTAACATCTATGTTTTTGAAAAGATATGGTTTGAATTTGAGTTCCTCCAAAAGCACAGCCTGAGAGGACTCGGGAGCAGGTGGCTTATTTGGGAGCTAATCCTGGGAAACAGGAGGAAGTCTTAGGGAGAAGGAGATTGCAGAGGAGAAAAAGACAAGGTAAGGGTATATTATCAAGGTCACTGAGGTTGAGTAAGGGGGTCTCAATGAAAAGCACACAGAAAGCTTTCCAGAATTGTGCATCTGAAAGACAAGAGGCTGGAGGACTCATCCCCTGGCTCTGGTCCTCTATTAACTGAGGGTTGTGGCTGGGTTGGGGTTCTTCCAGGCCCTGTACTTACTTCCTGGCTGTGCTTGCAAGCAATGGACCTCATGAGCTGTGCTGTAACAGAAAGACCATGGGGAGAATGCAGAAAGGCAGGTGCGATGTGCTTGAGGTGGAACAGTGAGCATGCACAGATCTGCCCATGATCAGAAGCTGGCAATCAGAAGCAGGCCAAGGCGATGGGCAGGGACCTAAGAGGCATCTGCTACATACATCCACTGAACAAGGAAACATCATTTCAGAGTGATGTCAACAGCACAGAGTGCTTCTAAATGTTCCATAGTCTTCCTTTGTAAAGGTGTGTACACATCTGATGCCTCGGGTCACATACAGTATCTGTTTCCTGCTATTTTTAATTCTAAATTTTGTATCTGTTCTAACATTGTTGCTGTGCAGTTTCCTTAGTCTTTAAAGACTTCATTATACATACGGACCACATCCACTTTATCCATTCATCTGTTGAAGGGCATCTCGGCTCCTTCCACAGTTTGGCTATTGTGGACATTACTGCTATGAACTTTGGGGTGCATGAGGCCCTTCTTTTCACTACCTCTGTATCTTTGGGGTAAATACTGCATAGTGCAATTGCTGGGTCATAGGGTAGCTCTATTTTTAACTTTTTGAGGAATCTCCATATTCTTTTCCAAAGTGGTCACACCAGCTTGCATTCCCACCAACAGTGTAAGAGGGCTCCCCTTTCTCCACAACCTCTCCAACTTTTGTTGTTTCTTGCCTTGTCCATTTTTGCCATTCTAACTGGTGTAAGGTGGTATCTCAATGTGGTTTTGATTTTAATTTCCCTGATGGCTAATGATGTTGATATTACTCAGCCATCAGAAAGGATGAATACCCAACATTTGCATCAACATGTTTGGAACTGGAGGAGATTCTGCTAAGTGAAATAAGTCAAACAGAGAAAGACAATTATATGGTTTCACTTATTTGTGGAACATAAGGAACAGCATGGAGGACATTAGGAGAAGGAAGGGAAAAATGAAGGGGGGGAAATCGGAGGGAGAGATGAACCATGAGAGACTATGGACTCCGGGAATCAAACTGAAGGTTTTAGAGGGGAGAAGGTGGGGGGCTGGGTGAGCCCAGTGATGGGTATTAAGGAGGCACATATTGCATGGAGCACTGGGTGTTATATGCAAACAATGAATCATGGAACACTACATCAAAAACTAATGATGTACTGTATGGTGACTAACATAACATAATAAAAAAATTATAAAAAAAAGACTTCATTATACTTAACACCTAACCCATCTACTTGTATCATAACATGGGTTATAATTTCAAAAGAATGACATATTTAGTATTTCTAAATGGTTTTGACATTAGGATGGCTTGTTCTTTGATACGGTTATTTTAAAGGAAATAACTGAGACATGTAACTCCATAAAAATGAAAGAAAAAAAGCAGGCCCAAACCATGCCAGAAACAAAACAAAAGGCAGTTAGGAAAACAACTTATCTGTGGGAGAAATGGCTTAATTAAAAAAAAAGTTGTCACAAATCAATAAGAATAAAGATACACAGCACAAAGATCAGTAACTTATGTAGGAAAAAGTGAATATGGCAAATAAACATTGGAAAGACACTCTGGCAGATGAAGATGAAAACACAAGAAATTTAAAATCGATAATTAAGAGAATGATCATGTTGAATACTTCAGGGTTCAACGAAACAGACATCTCTTGCCCTGTTGCTGGAAGTATAAAATCATATTACTTAGAATGGCAACTTGGCAACATTAATTTAAAAACCCCAAAATCCTATTTCCTAGGACTTATCCCCACAGGAAGAAATAAATGAAGTAAAGAGGAATCAGAGCAAAGTCCCATTATTTAAGATGGCAAAAAGAAAAACCAGGCAAAAAAGAAAACTAGAAGTAAGGGATTGGTTAAATAAATTATTCCTATATTGCTACTTAAAATCAGGCTTTCAAAGTACATTTAAATATTTTAGAAGAGGTTCATAACATGCAAGTGAAAAAACAGTTGGTAATGCAGTGTGTATTTTGTTTTTAAAGTATGAGATATACATACAGAGAAAACTTGGAAAGTTACACATCAAACTATTAATAGCTATCTTTGGGTAGTAACATTTCTGGCGATTTCCTTTCTACTTTTCTTTATTTGCATATTTTCTACATTGCACATATGTACTTTTAAAAATACTAATCAAAACGCTTTTCCTTTTCACAAAGTCTACACCAGTGTTAAAATTAATTATGACTAAGCCTTGAGCGGGTGGCTCCAATGACTTTCTCTGTCTTCCTCCTTTTCTTTTTTTTTTTTTAAGATTTTATTTATTTATTTGACAGAGAGAGAGAGAGCACAAGTAGGCAGAGAGGCAGGCAGAGGGAGAAGAGAAGCAAGCTCCCCCCTGAGCAGAGAGCCTGACACAAGACTCAATCCCAGGACCCTAGGATCATGACCCGAGCTGAAGGCAGACACTTAACCGACTGAGCCACCCAGGTGCCCCAATCTTCTTCCTTCTCTTTCAGGAATTTCTATCTTCTAAAAAAAACAAAACAAAAAAATCAATAAAAATAAAAAAATAAAAGAATACATTAATGATAAAGCCAAAGCTTAAAGAGTTGCTCTAAATTCTATATTCTTCTTCAGTTTTCTTAGAGGAAAATTCCAGAAAGAATTTGAAGGTCTCAGGGATAGAAATCCCAGCTCTTTTATCATGTAGCACCAGAATATACAAGGATAGTGAATATCTAGTCATTTAGAAAGTGATAGCAGGATAGGACAAGGGAAAGCGGAAGAGAGAATGCAGATGAAGACAAAGAAAAGCAGGTACAGAATTACAGAACAGAGCTTAGATTTCGACATTTGTTTTTTTGTCCTAAAGATAAGGAAGACCATTGAAAGAGTATTAATCCTTTCGGTTTTCCAAATACGAACTTCTGTGTATAAGAAAACATCAAGAGTGGGGAACCGCAAGAGAAATATCAAAATCCACTCAAACTAGAAAGTAAAAATGGAAAAATTCTTTAAACAGAAGCAATTTAATGATAATGCTTTCCCAATGTGCCCACACCCTTTCCATGGGTTCAGACCTCTAATTGGAAATGTAACCCAAAAAGTAACTTAATTTGTTACCGGAAGTTTCTTTCCTAATCATACTTCTGATTTCCATATGCTCTTGTCAGTTTTTCCAACATTTCAAGGTGATGTGCTGATTATACAAAAATTATACAAAAGCATAAAGTTAAGAAGAACATATATCAAAGGTTCTGACATATTCAAAAATGAGCAGAAGGTTGAAATTCTCCTAAGCTCTTTCTTTTTGGTGGTCTATCACTGCCAACATTGTCAACTCAAATTCATTGCAACAGTGTTCCTGTGGGAATGGAAAAGGAGACAACTCCAAGGACTATGATTCACCATATTGTAAGTGATTCATTTGTCACTCTGGTCTGGCACTTTTTTTTCTTTGTGCAATCTTTCTCAATAGAGGAGGCTGACACAATGATCTTAACATAATTGAAAACAGAACTGGAGGATATATTTGCTGAATGTGGAGTCCAAATAATGGACTGAAACATGGAGAATCAAATCATTAAACTCAAGAGCATGAGCGCAGGCAGAGCAATAAGGTGAGGCAAAATAAATAAAGGAACAAGAGTGTAAGAGCAAAGTGATGGCCAATTCAGAGGCATACATATAAGGACATATGTCCAAAACTAGGACCCAGAATTCGGGGTATGATGGACACTTACCCATAATCTAAACTATATACAGACATTAGCATTTAGGGGCAGTCATGCAGTTTTTAAAGAGACTGAGACGCTAAGGAAGGCAATCTGGGCAGGAACCCACCTACTGGAGAACTGGGGCAGTGGGTAAAGGAACCCAAAAGTTTCCAGTTTCTAGGAAATTGGGATCCCAGGAAGACCAGGTGGAAGATCCATTTGAGACTGAGCAAGTGAACAAGTATGTCTGCATTTCCTATATTCCCTTCATCCAGGAAAGACTGGTCTCAAAGAAGGGGTGGAGTCAAAATAGTAAGTAATTATTTCAGCTGGTCCAAATTCGCAGGTTTGAGAGCTATAGGAGCAATGAGACAGATAATTAACATGGGCTGCATTCTCTGTGCACCTCTCTCGAAATTTCCTAGTTAGACATTTTCTTTTTCACATACTTAGAGACTTCCAATGTCTTCTTCTAAACCACTCCCAAAATGCAACAATAAATTAGACAAGCAGAATTAAACAACGGTAACATAATGTACCACGTGTCTCTTGCTATTATTTCCTGCTGTTCCCATTGCTAAACGCTATGTATTGCCCCCCCATTGAGTGAACTGTACTTTCCTGATTTCCCTGTTAGCTATGCTGTGATCATGGGCTGGCTTCTTGAACTATACTGGAAGATTTATCTCATTTTCCTTTTTGTGTCAAGATAGGAAGCAGAAGCTAGGGGACAATCAATCAAGAGGTAAAGTATGCTCTAGAATGCAGCCTCAAGGTTAGGAGAAGTCAGGGAAGATCTGGGGACATACCAATGTTGGTCCTGACAAGTGCTTGTGCCCACCAAGACACAAGGAATTTCAAGGTCCAGATGCAATTAGCCTGGTTTTGACTCCTAGGATGACAATTGTGTGTCTGGCTAAAAAATACCCAATTCTGTAGAAATCATTGCTGTAAATGCAGAGATCTATTCTGTATGCCAGAAGACACAAGTTTACAAAAAAAGCTTTCCCTGGGGGCAGGAACAGCCTTTATAAGTCATCAATTCACCACTCTGCTTTCTTTAAACTATTGCACCCAGATTAAGATGCATTCATTTACAAAGCTTCTGTTAAGGATGGAAAGCAAACCCCCAAACCACAGATGCCATATTTGACAAAACAAGACATTTTTCCTTAGGCATGTGACTATAGCTTTTCATTTTAGTATCATTCTTCCTACTTTGTCCTCAGGGAAAATCAAGAAGAGTTTATCAACTTCACATACACATCAGTATCCCAGCATTGTATTTCCAGGACAGATGACTCAGACAGCTCATCTATTTAACTCATAATGAACACAGTCACCTCTTGGAGTATTCTTACATCAAGTATTCCCCTTTCTGTGGGCACCCAAATTGAATTAAACTCAACAATGTACTTTTACCAAAAAAGTGTTGCTCTTTTGCAAAGATCCACCCTTCCTATCTCTATCAATAATATTTTAGTCCAACTCTAACCCTTGATCTTAAATGACTATGCCTTCTACAATGAGGATCAGAAACCTCCAGTGATTTTCATGACACTGTCTCGAGTTTGTTCCCACTGCCTATGAAAGAAAGTCTAAACAGGGGTGGACCCAGGTTTTGTGAGGCCTGAGATTTATACATTTTGGTGGTCCTCTAGCATCTTGCAGAACTTCCAACATTTGTCACATGGGAGGTCAGAGAGGTATGTCCCTATGTGGTGATAGTGGGGAATTCTGACTTGGCAATCTCAAATTGACAGGGGAAAGTCTTAAAATTATAGATCACAACTTTCTGAGATTTATTGTTGAGCTTTTAACTTGGTCCAAGACACAAACAGTAACAAGAACAAACCTTTGTGGAGTCTTTCTGTCTATAAGCTACTATGTTAAGCAATGTACATATATTATTATTCATAACCATAGTATGAGGTAGATATCCTAATTGTGCTCATTTTTGGGAATGGAGAAACTTGGACCGGGAGAAGTTAAGAAGCCATGACTCAGGATTTGAATTCAAGCAGTCTGACCTCAGGGCGTGTGCTCCCAAACAGAATGCCACTCTGGCTCCTGGGAAGTAGAGCTCTTCCAGGCGATCTTTTTCCCTTATATATTATTTCCTCCAATTTTTTAAAGGTGTGAATAAATATCCCTCAACCTGGACAACTGAAATAATGGGAAGAAAGAACGGTGATGATTATGAGAACAGCAAATGTGTGAATAAAATTTGGGAGTACAACCCAAAAAACTTCACCACCAAATACCCATAAAGTAAACGCACATGCTCATAACTCTGTTAGACATGAATATACTCATTCATGTATGCAACACGTACTCACATCTCCCACGGGCCAGCCACTACAGGTGCTGAGTTAAATAATGGAGAGTCCATGACCCATAGGCGCTCACAATTTGGTTGAAGAAAAAGAAAGTCAAAAACTACATGATAGATTGTTCATGCAAACATCAATTAACCATGTGACTTTTAATAGTGCATTTCTCACTGCCCTATTGAGTCTTCATCACAGAAATACATGAGTTAGAAGATTAGGGTCCTAGTAGATTGCCCTGTGCATGAGATGTCCTAAACCTATGCTTCCCCCACCACTTTCCTTCCTATCGCTTAGTTTTAAGGGACCTTGGGCTGTTTCTGCAAGAGCTGCCATCTCCCATGGACAGTCACCTAGAGACATATCCATGTGTTCCCCAGCCCCTGTTCTAAAAGATACCATGGAACAGTGGTTTTCCAAGCTGAGCTCTCCCTGCCTTCATCCCAGTAAGGGGTTGGGAAGTTGAAGGAATGAGGCTCTGGGCTTCCTACCCTTCTTAAAACAAATGGGTTTCCTCTAGTAACTGGGATTTTGTATAACCTTCCTCTGAAGAAATGACTCTGTAACCTAAAACACATTTGAAAATCACATGCCTGTGTGCATACCCAATTAAACACTGGAAATAAAAATTGTTTTGGTGAACAAAAAAAAAGAAAGAAAGAAAAGAAAATCACTGTGGCAAATGCTAACGAGTTTGAGGAAATGAACTTCTCTTTGTCTGAGACAGAGAGAGCCTTGGAACCTTCCACCATTTTAGTTCATGAATATCCAGAGACATAAACTAGAAAACTGAACTACAGGGGAATGGAGCGAGAATACTTCTAAAGACCTCAATAGCTAAGAATGGATCGAATAGAAGGGAAAAGAAGGAATCAAGAACAAAGTCAGCAACCGGGGGAAGTCAGACTATATTTGGTCTTGAAAGAGGGAAGGACGATAGGCAGATAGGGCAAGAGGAGAAGGGAATGAAGGAACAGGTAGATTCATGGCCAGATAGTGTGCAAGGCCCTGAAGTTTTGATGCTCTTCTTCCAAGCACACATACACTCTGTCACCAGCTACTCCAAAGGATAGGCCTCCAGCTGGAAGTCACATTTTGGTCAGCCTAAGGCTATTCTCTGGCTTCAGAAATAAGGAGGAAATCTGAGAAGAGTATCTAAGTCCACCAGATCCATCCTCAATCTTAATAGACTAAAGTAGACTTACTTTCAGCTCTGCATGAGCAGACACAATGTGACAAGAAGTACTTTAGGGGCAACTGGGACCTGTTCTGTAGAAAAGCAGTTATCAAACCTTATTGTATCAGGCCCATTTGGGAAGGTTTTTAGAAACCCAGATTCCCCAGTTCTGTTCACAGAAAAATTCTGACTCAGCGGGCATGGGATAAGGCTCAAAAATCTCAATTTTTTGATAAATGCTCCAAATGATTCTGACAAGGATCTGCCTCTGGGACCACACTTTGGGGACTCTCCCTGGAGAGGCCATGGTTTCTGTGCTAAAATCATTAAACAGACCCTCTACGGGAAAGAGTGGTGCTGGTAAACCCCACTGGATCAAAACTGTTCACCCAGGCCCCTGCTTCATATACAGCCTTTTGTGGTTATTATCATACATGAATTTCTCTCACATTCTGAGATTAGCCCATCTGCAAACTCAAGCACCTCCCAACTGTAGAATCGCCTCTACGCTATTGGATTAGGTCTGACAAGGCCAGGCTAAAAGTCTCAGCACGTGCAGCTTTTTACCAGTCCCAGACTAAGCAGCCTGTCCTTTCATCTCTGCTTTTAGCCCTAGGTAGCTATGTTATTACAAAACTCAATTTAGAATTTCACTCTCCAAACCAGACCTACAGACCTTGTTAGAGCATTCACAGAAGCTAGCCATAGAGCAAAGTGAGAAAAACACTTTCAATTCTCACTCTCTTGTTTCCAATAGATTATAAATTTGTGAAGAAGTAAGCAGTAAAGATGAAACATTCTGAGCTTTGTCTTGACCCAGGGGGTAATTGCTTTGCAAAATATGAAGGAAAACAAAAACACTACTATATTAAAAAGCAAGGAGGACAGATCTATTGGCTAAAACAAAATGAAATGATTTCTATAAGCCCATTTTCCCCCACAATTATCATAAAGGGTCAACAAAGTGCCTTAAGCCTCTCGGTCAGCCTTTCACACAGCTGGTCTAAGTTGAAGAGTCCAGGGAAGGTGGCCCCACTAAGACACTTGCTGCTAAAAGTTCCTTCATTCCTTTAGTTAACAAGGTACTGTTTTAAAATTCAAATACCCTTAGGATATTTGAGAGTTAGTCTATCAGTCATGTGTATCAGTCATGGGTAACGTAGTATTAATTAATATTCAGCTTCTGATAAACTTTGAAAGACTAGGATTTCAGAATTAAGGAGCTTGACTTTACCAGCAAGGCTCTCTCTGAGAATATAGCCAAGAAATCAAATGGTTTTTCCAGTTTTCCAGTTTGTAAATTAAGTAAGAGCTGGAAGAGGGTCCGCCATACTTGTTGCCTGCCTCTCTTCCCAAAATTAGGCAAGATTCTTGCTCCAGTGAGCCAGATCTGAGCAGGACCTATGTTCCAGTCTGTGCCACTTACTGTTGTCATATTGTTGATAACAGCTAGGTATAAAAGGTATGGGTATGAGCTTTCATTTACTCATTCTCTCATTCAGATACTGCTGAAAAATAAAAACTTCCTTCTGGCTTGTCCTCCATTTGCAAAGATTTGCATCCTTTGCTCTGATCCTCAAACCTGATTTTCAGGAAAGCCATCTATTGTCAGAGGATCTCCTTTCTTTTATATGCCAGCATGTGGGAGTATAAAGCAGTACTTCTCTATAAACATGTACCTTTCAAATATGGGTCAATAGTGCCATAATCTTCTGCTAATATTATTAATAATTTTTTGAGGCCTAGAAGAGTGGTACTCAAAATGTGGTCTGGAAGCCCCCAAACCCTTTCAGAAGGTCTCTGAGGTCAAAATTAATTAAAAAAATAAATTTGCATTTTTCATTCTCATTCTTTCACATGTCATGTGACGTGACATTAGCTATAGCAGCAGATGAATGAGCAAGCAGATACAAAAATCCAACTGTCCTCAATTAAACCAAACATTAAAGAAATTTGCAAACATATAAAACAATGTCACTCTTCTCACTATTTCTTTTGTTTTTCAAAATGTAGTTATTTTTCATTAAAATTGTGTAATTTATGTTTACAGATAATATGCTTACTGTTATTTTAAAATGAACCAATAAATATTTAAAATTTTCCATTTTAATTTCTAATATAGTAAATATCAATAGATGTAACCCACAAATATGCAGGCTTTTTGGGGTCCTCAATAATTTTTAAGGGTGTAAATGGGTCCAAAAAATTATGAGAACCATACAAGGCGCATTACATAGACTATGTTATTCTTCAGAACAACCCTACAGGCAAAGATTATTATCTTTGTTTTATAGAAAATGAAACCAAGACATAATGGAGTTAGATAATTTGCCCAGAATCAAACCGTCAGACACCAAAACCCATGATCTTTCCTCGTGCTCTCTTGTTGCTCTTATTAAAGCTGGCCTTGTCTTTGGCTTACTTATAAGACTGAACATAGAAACAGACAATGCACAGACCATATATAAAAATAGAACTTAGACCCACAAACTGCAACAATCTGTCCAGGAAACCAACCCCTTTATGTCCAGTAAGCAACCAAGGATGCCAGTCTGCTGTAAGTCAGACTTGCAGGGCTAGATTGCTACTTTTAGTGACAATCCATGAAATGAGATAATTTCTGTAACGGTTGGCCCAAAAAGGTCAGGACTTGATTAATAACTGACAACTTGTCCCTACGGCCAACTTAGGACCTCCAAAAAAAAGTCAAACATGCATCCCTAACCAATCATAAAGGATGCCCCACTTCTAGTTTGCTCATCTACCATGTCCCCTGCTAATAGCCTCCAATCAGTAAATACCTGGAGACATCCCTTTCTACCACTAGAAAGCTTTCCCACTTCTCTGCCTGCCTTTCACTTTCTGACAAAATACAAGTGACTGTGGCTGACTCCCTGGCTGTATCAAAATCAATATAAATGGTCTTTGCTTTCCTCATTGGTGGCTCTTCGTGTATCACCATACTTGCGGTGGGTGATACCATTATCCTGTAAATCACCAGAAGATAGGAAGCATAGAAACCCTTAGTTCCCTCTCCTCCAGGGTTTAGCACTTTGCACAACACATAGTAACCACCACGCCTGGTCTTTTAGGACAAAGTCATGTTGACGAATGTGTCACTAAAACACAGTGACTGCCTGGTTATGTGGCTATTCTCTCCACAATGCTCAGCTCAGGAGGGGTGTAGCCACACAAACACCCACATTACTGATTCCCAGACATTTGGGCTTTTAAGGCCAAAATAATGTAAATAATAAATAAATACAGGGGCGCCTGGGTGGTTCAGTCGGTTAAGCGTCTGCCTTCGGCTTAGGTCGTGATCCCAGGGTCGTGGGATCGAGCCCCGCATTGGGCTCCCTGCTCCGCGGGAAGCCTGCTTCTCCCTCTCCTACTCCCCCTGCTTCCCCTGCTCATGTTCCCTCTCTCGCTGTGTCCCTCTCTGTCAAATAAATAAATAAAATCTTTAAAAATAATAAAATAATAATAAATAAATACAAACGGGTATTGTATTTATGAGGACTGCCATATTTTCCCCCCAGAAAGGTTTAAGAAGAAACGCACCATCTATTAGATTACCAAAAGAGTGGGCTCTTTCTCGACTCCATCTTTGCGGTAGTGGCTGCGGTGCCCGCGGTTCAGTCGCGGGCATGCAGCTCTTGGTCCGCGCCCAGGAACTACACACCCTCGAGGTGACCGGCCAGGAGATGGCTGCCCAGATCAAGGCTCACGTAGCCTCCCTGGAGGGCATCGCTCCAGAAGATGAAGTCATGCTCCTGGCAGGCATGCCCCTGGAGGATGAGGCTACCCTAGGTCAGTGTGGAGTGGAGCTCTGACCACTCTGGAAGTAGCTGTCTGCATGGTTGGAGGTAAAGTCCATGGCTCTCTGGCCCATGCTGGGAAAGTAAGAGGGCAGACTCCCAAGGTAGCCAAACAGGAGAAAAAGAAGAAGACAGGTCGAGCCAAGTGGCGGATGCAGTACAACTGGCGCTTCGTCAACGTTGTGCCCACTTTTGGCAAGAAGAAGGGCCCCAATGCCAACTCTTAAGTCCATTGTAATCCTGGCTCTCCCCAGTAAAGCCACTTAGTTCAGTCAAAAAAAAAAAAAAAAGAGTGGGAAGGAATTAAATAATATTACTTTAATGTGATAGGTTTCATAAAATTGAATAATTTAGCTTTATGAAAAAAATACATTGCCTTGTTCTTCCTTTGGAGACACATGTGTTAGAGGTCAGCATGGGTCATAGTTGGCATTTGGGAGGGAACATGTTTATGCAGCCTCACAGAGCAGAGGGCAAACTCTGAATTCTTCAACTTGTGTAGCACACAGGTTTTCCTGGCCTCTCTGTGACTAAACCATACTTCCCAATGGCTTTTGTTGCCCAAGTTCTCAGACCATTTGTTTTCCCTTTTCAGAGGATACTGAAGCACCTCTAAGAGAATTAGATAAAGGCCCTGGGCTCACCGGTATTTTTTTTTTTCCCACACAGACACTCATTCAGTTTTGAATGAATATTAATGGATTTCCTTCCAAAGCAGACATTAATGGCCATATATGTGTTCAAAGTGCCAACTCATTAGCAATATCTTGCGTTTCAGTAGACTTATCCAATGAATGCCCACTGGAACAATAAAGGAGGACCATGTGGAAGGTGAAAGCAAACAAAAGAGAAGTGTGAAATGTACCATATTATTCAAATTATCAGGAGTATGAACATATGAAGACAATGCCATGTAACGTCTATAATTCAAATTCTTCTACACCTTCTTATTTAGAATGAATTGTTTTATATGGAAAATATTAATCCAAAACTATCTTTTTGGGATGCCTGGGTGGCTCAGTCAGTTAAGCTCAGGTCATGATCTCAGGGTCCTGGGATTGAGTCCCGCATCGAGCTCTCTGCTCAGTGGTGAGTCTGCTTCTAATTCTCCCTCTCCCTCTGTGATCTCTCTACTCTCACTTTCTCTCAAATAAACAAACAAAACTACTGCATTGTGCTAAACACCCACTTCACCCAGTTCCATCTTACTTTGTGCTGTAGGCGCCTAACTTCAGTGAATTGCTAAAACAAAGCTCCTTTGCTGGCTACCCAGGGCGCTCAGCCAATGAAAGATACAGGCAAAAAGTCAGAGGGCAGGAGGAATGAGAGATCTGAGTGTTTCTTCCCTTGGCTACTTCTCTGCTGAGTGATTGACTGGCAGAGGCTGTGTTATTCAAAAAGACCAAGGCTACAATCCACAGGACCTCTTCAGCCTCTTCTACCACTCCAGCTATGGCTCTTTCTGGTTCCCCTTTCCATCAGTCCAAGGCGGTGGTAATAGCCCTGGGGTCTGCACCATCCCTTATTGCTTCCCTAAATCCTACAGATACCTTTGTAAAATCAATAAACTCTCCAAAATTGTTCGGTGTGTTTCTCTCCCAAACATTGTTGATACATTCATCCACTTCAACCCTTTTTAATTTTATGTCTCCTTTTTATTTTTATTTTTAGTTTATACTCTGTAATCTTGCATATGATGCTTTGTAGACATTCTAAGATTGACTAAGTTGTTTTCAAAGATTGTAAACTTTTTGAAGGTGGAGACCATGCCTTCCATTTCTTCGTGTCCATTAGCAGGTTGAGCAAAGTAATCTGTATCAACTGATGCTTGGGTTGCTATTTCTTTTAACTTGCTGGTTGGCTTATCACAGTGGCAATGCCCAGGACTAGCAAAGGTAGTGCTATGAGAGCAAAAGTTGAGGGAAAATAAGAGCATTCCTAGCTGAAAATAAGTGTTATCCAGCTTGGGAAATGCTGTGCTTTTTCCTTAAATCTGACTTGAGAAATAAATATGGAGTAATTATAATGCTTCACTGGCCCCCAGATTTCAGCTGTGTTTATAGAATGCCAGAACAACTGGTCAGTTCAGTATCACTTAATTTTTTTAGGATTTTATTTATTTATTTGACAGAGAAAGAGGGAGCACAAACAGGAGGAGCATCAAGCAGAGAGAAAGGGAGAAGAAGGCTCCCCGCCGAGCAGGGAGCCTGAGGCAGGGCTCGATCCCAGGACACTGGGATCATGACCTGAGCCGAAGATAGCCGCCCAACTGACTGAGCCAACCAGGTGCTCCATCACTGTTATTTTTCTGATGATTTGTTTAAAGTGATACTGAACTGGGGTGCCTGGGTGGCTCAGTCGGTTGGGCAGCTACCTTCGGCTCAGGTCATGATCCCAGGGTCCTGGGATGGAGCCCCGCGTCGGGGTTCCTGCTCAGCAGAGAGCCTGCTTCTCCCTCTCCCTCTGCCTGTCACTCTGCCTACTTGTGCTATCTCTCTGTCAAATAAATAAATAAAATCTTAAAAAAAAGAAAAATAACAATGACACTTGGTGACACAGACATAACTTACAGCTTAAATCAGAAGCTGTCAGTATCACTAGGCAATATCCTGAGGAAATTATGACCCAGTGTTTTAGTAAGAGCTCTCCATGATTTCAATGATTTATAATTGTTTTTGCTATAGAGAAGGATATTAATTTCATGAGCACTTAAACAAGCTGTATGGGTTTGCCTTCCCTGCGCAGTTGATGACTTTATCTAAATTGTGGCTCTAAATGCCACAAAACACCTCACTTCGGCATATCAAAATTTCCTCTGGGCTGGTGAGAGAAACCCAGGTGTTCTAACGATGCTTCACCTTGTCAGTCTACTTGGATATTTATTTCATTACCCTGTTAGAACACCAAAATTAAGTTCTTCGTATAAATGTCTACCTACCTTGGAACTAGAAATTTATGGCTCAAAAAGCCTATTTACAGTTACAGAAAGTATGGAGTTAGACAGGTGAGGTCAATATTGGTAAAATGAAGGTTGAGAGAAATAAAAATGACTTCTTTATTGAGCACACACAATGCGTCAGGTAGTCCTATGCTAAGAACTTTAGAAACATCATTTTACTTGCTCTTTACAGAAAGGTTATAAGCAAAGTATTTTTCTTTTCCCCAGTTTACAGATAGAAACACTGAGGCACAGAGAAGTTAATTAACTTGCCCTCACAACACTCATAAGTCTTAGGACTAAAATATGAATTCAGACAGCCTAGCTTCAGAGCCCATTCTTAATGACAAAATCACTACATGATATTGCCATCTTTGGGGAGTTTAGATACAAGTAAGCCTAGAATAGGCCTAAGGTTAAAATAATACCCATGTGATCAGGCAGATTTAACATTGTGGTTGATAAATACATGGAGATAACAACACAGTAGCAAAAGGAGGCTTCTGAGAGGTCAGTTAGACTTTCCAGCATCCTTACCCTAAAAGTCATGCATGTCAATAAAAAGATCCTCTTACTCTCGCTCTGACCCACTGTGATGATCCCAAGTCACCTAATGACAGGGAATGTGATTTTATAAAATGATAATCATGGAAGTAAAAAAAATTAGAAGGGCAAAGGAAAGCAACTGAAAACATGAAAGGGGGCAAGGTGATACTGAAGAAAGAAAAACTAGTATAAAATGACCTGAGACCAGGGAAAATATCACCTGGTGACCGCTGAGTGGAGGAGTCATCCCTGAAGGACTCATACTGATATTCCTGAGAAGTCAAGACAAATTGGCTTATCTTTTCTGTCCCCCAAAGTTAAGTAAATGTGCAACGCAAAAAGAATTTCATTACAATGTTTAATTTGTTTCAGGTTTTGGCAATTTAAATATTCCATTATCTGGAACCTTGCTTATGCTGAATCCCCATTCTCTGGTACTAAAGCTGGTATTCCCATTTTTAGAAGACTGGAGTGCAGCAGTCTTGGCCAGAAGTCCCGTAGGAACTGGGATGACTGGGGAACGACAAAAGATAACAATCTGGATGGGATATTTATGGTCAGGATACATTTCTGGAAAAAATTTACTCCGTTGATTTTGGCTACCTCCTGATGTTTTTTTAATCCAAGAGTTAAAATGTTCAAAGTTACTCTAAAGGCAAGGGGGAAAAGCTATGTGGCCAGCAGAAAATTATTCAATCTCTCTGAGTCTTGGTTTCCTCATATGTTTTAAAAAATCTACGCTAACACCAACATTTTGAGGTTGTCATAAGCAATAAAAATAAAATGTGCTCAGGCGGCTGGGTGGCTCTGCCTTCAGCTCAGGTCATGATCCCAGAGTTCTGGGATCGAGTCCCACATCAGGCTCTCTGCTCTGTGGGGAGTCTGCTTCCCTGACCCTCCCCTGGCTCACGCACTCTCTCTCTCTTTCTTGCTCTCTCTCTCAAATAAACAAAATCTTTTAAAAAATAAAATCTACTTAAAAAAATAAAATAAAAAAATAAAAATAAAATGTGCTCAGTGGCTCACCCAGAGAATGACTCAAAAGTGGCACTTAGAGAGAAAGGGTGTAGCAGAATGGGTTAAGAGAAAAGCCTCCAAAGCTAGGGGGCCCTCACACTGTGATCTGCTAACTACTTGTTAGCTTGAGACCCTGGGTGAGTTATTCACCTTCTTTGTGCCTCAGTTTCCTCATCTGTAAACTGAAGATAAAAATGACATCTGTCTCATAGGTTTCTGTGAGGATGGCATGACTTGACACTCATAAACAAATTCAACTATACCTGGCACATCAGGGATCATTGAATGTCATTTGCCCCAGGAATCTGGTGTCCCGCCCCAATGTCCCATCTCTGTCCCACTGCTCCAACACACCTATGCCCACATACTCCCACTGTACGTTCCTCTCTTGCAGTTGTAACTGATCCTTAGCAGCCATGTGTGTCTTTTAGTCCCTCCAGACCTGCAGGTAAAATTTCTGCAAAAGCAGCAGTGAACTGCCATGAAGATGACTGAAGATTAAGCTTTAGGATCCTTCCAAGAGGTGTCAGCAATGGGTTCACACAATCATCTGCTTTCTGATACTTTCGCAAAAGGAATGCATTTTTATATCTTGTTCCTTAAAGAAGACTGCCAAACTGTAAATGCTATAGGTTCCAATAATCTAAATCCACCTGCTCAGAATCTGAACAGTCAAGATCTGATAAACATAGAGTAAGCAACAAACACTCTACATGAAGCTATGGTGGAAAAAAAAACCCAGAAAACAAAAACTCTCACTTTTGAAATAGGGGCAGGGGAGGGGAGGGAAGGAGAGATAGGGGGAGGGAGAGAGAGAGAGAGAGAGAGAGAGAGAGAGGAGGAGAACAAGAACACTCATCCCTCTTCAATATCCAGCTCCTTCTCACCCTTTGGGTCTCAGCTCAGTTAGCTCATATAAACCTTTCTTGATAATGTAACGAAAACAAGTTTCCCCTCCCCTATTGCTGTCTTTCATTTATCAGAGGTTTCTGATTATTTATCCACAGCACCATCACAATCTAGAGTTTCTGAGTATTTACGTTCAATCTCAAATTCCTTCAGTGTCTGGTCCATAGTAAAAACTCAATACATGTGGATTGAGTCACTGAATGAGTGATTCAGTGAATACATAATTCTACTTCATTTGCCAGTTCATGTCTCAGATGTAGATGCCCTTGGGAGGCCTTCCCAAAGTCCCCAAGCCTGGTTTAGGCTTCTTTCCTGTGTACCCTATGTTCACGCCTCCAGAGCATTTATCACAGCAGATGGAATTCTCTCTTCATTCTCTACTTCCCCATCCAATGGTTGGCTCCTATGGCAGACCCTGTGTATCCTTTATCATTATGTCCCCAGCACCTAGAACAGTGCCTACCCCATAGTAGGCACCCAACAGATATTTGATTTGATTAAATTATTTGATTGAGCATAAAAGTCTACAGGTTGGTACACTATTTTTAGGAAACAAGAAAACTAACATTTATTGTTAATTTGTGCCAAGTATTGAACAATCATAAGCATTTGTTATGGCAAATACTTAGCAGGGAAGGGGTATAGGTGTTTTCTCTCATTTCACAAATGAGTACAATGAGGCTCAGAGAAGTCAGGCCTTGAGGTCACAGCTAGTGAGATCAGAGTCAGCGCGGGAACCCCAGACCGGCAGAGCCTGAAGTCCCTGCTCATGCTGCTGGACCACTCTGCCCCTTGGGGACACTCATTTCATGACCCACAGGGTGCTCCTTTCTTCTGTTTGTTGTCCTGTCTTCCCACATAGCTGGTTATCTCCACTGGAACAGGAACAAAGTCTTTACCATTCTTCCCATTTTGTCAATGTTAAGAAAGTGGTTTAAACACAGTGGGATTGAAGGAGTTGCTGATTTCGGCTGCCTGAGAGAGTGAATGTTATCATGCATCTTGACATTTCACACACAAGCATCAACTTCCTCTCAGGAATGAAACCAAACATTGCCTTTCTCAATCTCTCAGGGAAAGCAGATGCTAAGTTAGAAGATATGTGAAGGGGGGAAAGAATATACAAATGACAGTACCAGTAATGGTTTTGACAGCTGCCGCTGGCTTCAGTGGTTCTCTTAAGGAATTTACCTGAGCAGAAAATGTTGGCTCCTTATAACTAGATGAAAGAATCTGAACACCATCCTGAAATCAGTGGGCACAGTGATTAGGCTAAATGAGCACCAAATGCAAAGATTACAGGTGGAAATATTTTCCCATTCCATTTTACTCAGGCTCTTCCTTCCACATACTCTTCTTTATATGCACGTTCCTCAACAGTAGAACAGGCATTCCAGAAATGTAGAAGGAAGAAGCTAGTTGAATGTGTTCTAATCCCTCCTGCTGTGTATATCTATGTGTTTTATAGATAGCACAGATAATGCACAACCCACTCGTGCTGGTGGATAGTAAGTTAAAAGCAAAACAACTGATTTCTTTCTGCAACCATAAATAATTTCTTGGAACAGGTAATGAAGAATCAGGGGAAAACATGGAGCAATTACATAGTGTAGAAAAAGTACTTGCTAAGGATTAACATATGTAGGATTTCAGATTGGATAGACTAAAGAGCTCAAAGAAATCACGTGGCCTTCTTGGACCTCATTTACACCATGTAGTCAAGTATATATGTGCTTTGGATAGAGTGCCCTGGTGGGAATCCTGTCTCTAACACTTTGGGCAAATTCCTTTATCTTTCTGATTCTCTGTTTCTTCATCTATAAAATTGGGCTAATAATACCACCTTCCTTCATGGAGAAAAATAAATTCTAAAATGCATACAAACATGAAGTTCTTACTCTGTGGGTCAAAACTGGGTTCAAGAAATGATGCTCTATCAGTCATATCATCAAACAAGGGGTTAAGCCAGAAAACGTGTAAGAACTTTTCCTGACCCAACATTCTAGGTCTCCAAATATCAGACCCAGAAATGCACAGAGCCTGTGGCGAGAGTATTTGAAATCACAAGCATTTGTCAGAGTATCAGTGACAGAGAGTCAATGACAGAAGCCATCCTGGGGCTCCAAGAACCTGCCTTCTGTATTAAGGATGTCTTTCATTCTCTGTATTCTGATGTTTTGACACCTGGGGCCTTGTGGACTCAGGAGGGACAGCCCCTCTCAGAGTTAGCCAATTCCTGGAGACATTAAAGGACTCACAGGCAGCTCATTTTTCAAATGCAAATGAATGAATCCAGAGCTCTGAATCCCCAACCACCTCCCTTACTGGGCTCTCCCACTTTGGGCCACTCTCCACCTGCCCTAATCACCCCAGGGCCAGGTGCCAGAAAACCAGGGACAGCATCTATGCCCCCCAGGGTCTGCTGGAATTCTTCAAACTAGCAATCCTAAACCTGCTGACCCCGCTGTGCCCATTCCCACCACAGAAACCACAACAGAGGCTCTTGTCACACACACACACCCACCTCCTGACCCACCCTGGTGATTCCCCTCATTCCCCTTGGGCCCCCCAGCCCATGCCTCCTTCTCGTGAGTAGACTCATGCATCCATGAGTATATAACAAACTATGTTTTCAATGGCAGTTGTCTCCAGATCTGT
Organism: Zalophus californianus; assembly: GCF_009762305.2. Lineage (NCBI taxonomy): Eukaryota > Metazoa > Chordata > Mammalia > Carnivora > Otariidae > Zalophus > Zalophus californianus. The sequence goes on along the minus strand of NC_045599.1, from coordinate 43,576,922 downwards.
TGGCCCTGCCATACTTAAATAATAATAACACCTATATTTTAAAACACTGTTTTCCTCCATGCCTCACCTAAGGAAGCAAGGCTTGTAGCCTTCTCTGGGTTTCCAAGTCCTTCTCTTGTATTAGATTCTGACTAGTTACACCCTGCATACATGGTTACTATATGGAATCAGAATCCCCTTTACTTGCATGTGGTCCAGCAGCACATATTTGACAAACAGATGGCACCTTTGTGAAAAGGAAAATGTGCCCGTTAGGGAGAGCATAATGCTCAACAAGTGGTACTCCAGCTGGAGAATGGCCCCACTCGACCCTGTGGCTGGTGCCCTTGACCACTGTATAACTGTGTGTATCTGTGTGCGGCAGCCCTAGACTCTGAACATGCTGAGAATCCGTTTCCAATTAACTCAGCCTGGGCCAGAGCTTCAGAAATGAAGAAGGGAGGGAGATGGGGAGAGAGGAAGAGAAGAAGCCGAAAGACAAGGAGTGATAAAGGGCAATGCAAACAGTAATGCCCTCTGCCTCCTGCCTACCTTCCCCTGGCTCATTTAAACCTATTATTACCTAACTAAGCTATGGCTTTTTCTTTTTTTTTTTTCAGATTTTTTTTTAATTATTATGTTATGTTAATCCCCATACATTTCATCATTAGTTTTTGATGTAGTGTTCCATGATTCATTGTTTGCGTATAACACCCAGTGCTCCATGCAGAACGTGCCCTCTTTAATACGCATCACCAGGCTAACCCATCCCCCCACCCCTCTCCCCTCTAGAACCCTCAGTTTGTTTCTCAGAGTCCAGTCTCTCATGGTTCGTCTCCCCCTCTAATACCCCCCTTCATTCTTCCCTTCCTGCTATCTTCTTCTTCTTCTTCTTTTTTTAACATATAATGTATTATTTGTTTCAGAGGTACAGGTCTGTGATTCAACAGTCTTACACAATTCACAGCGCTCACCATAGCACATACCCTCCCCATAAGCTAAGGCTTTTTCAAGTTAAGTCTTCATTCGTTAGAGTAAACTCTGATTTTTAGACTTAAATAATGCAGACCCAACTGAAAAAGGATACCCGTGTGCTTTCTTTAAACAAGGGAAGTTGCCATTTATTCAGGGGAACCACACTGTCAAGTCTGGCGATCTACAGAGTCTAATTTCAATAACTGCCAGCACTTTTTGCTTTGCAAATTGCTATAAGCCTCAATGCTCTCATACTAGTAATCTAAACACTAAAAATAAATACAGGTGATATTCATCTTAGTGATTGATGCTCTATTATTTTTCAATCTTCTCATTGGGAAGACATCCACTCTATATAGACTTTCTCAAAGCTAAACTATTTTTAAAATTAGAAGCAAAATTATACAGACCCCAGCTGTGAAATACCTTTCTCCAATTAAAGTGAAAAACCACACTAAATTTCTGTCCAATATATTCATAATAGCATTAAGCAGACATACAAAAAAAAAAAGAAAGAAAGAATCAGACCAAGTACTTGGAATCTCTAAAATTTTCAAAATTTTTGATTTGAGAATCATAAAAATGATAATAATATAAAAATGCAATTAGAAATGTTAACTCAGTGAAGGATAAAGGGATTCATAAATGTATTAATGGAATACAAAGTTTATAACTAAGTACAAATTAACAATGACATTTATTCCAAGGCTGTAATGAACTTCCACACAGAGCAAGTGTAACATGCCCAGGAAGAAATGTCAGTGTTTTCTAGTAGCTGTTAAAATGCTTTATTTGAATGTGGACTGTTAAAAATCCAGTAAGCAATCCAGTTTGTAGACTCAGAAAACCCCTATGCAGCACAGGCAAAAGCAAACCATTGAGAGGAAAACAGGGGAGTCTTCCTACCCAGGCTCCTCCTCCTGACATATTAGAAATACTACTTGAAATCTGGCCTTAAGTTTGATGTTCCTGTGCCTGGTGGATTCCACTGGCAACCAAGCAGATTCATCACAGTGGTCACAATGTAGCACTTACCTTGAGTTGATGGTGAACTTGGTATAGTAGGAATCAGACTGGCTCAACTAGTGGGAGACCTGCTCTGGCACTGATTGTAAGGTAAGGCCAAATATTTATCCTCCCTATGTCTTGGTTTCCTAACCTGGAAATAGTCCTACTCATGGACAGTTTAAAACTAATAAAGTAATCAGAATCATATCAACAACCTCAGCCTGTCTGGGTAAAGATATGGAACTTTCAGTGCCCAACCCCAACCCCAACCTCTGGGAGGGGAGAGGTACTGGAGACTGAGTTAATCGCCAATAGCCAATGATTTAATCAACAATGCTGATGTAACAGAAGCTCCATAAATATCCTAAAAGATGAGGTTCAGAGAGCTTCTGGGTTGGTGAACACATCAAGGTGCTGGGAGTATGGCATGCCCAGAGAGGGCATGGAAGCTGCGTCTACCTTCCTTCCCTGAAACTGCCCTATTCTTCTCTCCTGTTTGGCTGCTACTGAGTTCTATCATTTATAATAAACAGGTAATAGTAAGTGAACTGTGAGCTATTCTAACAAATTATCGACTCTGAGGGGTGGAGTAATGGGACCCCCCCCCCATTTAGAGCTTGTAGGTCAGAATCAGAAGCATAGGTAGCCCAGACTTGTGAGTGGAGTCTGAAGTGAGAGAGGGCAGTGTGGCGGAATGGGGCCCTTTATCTCTGGGGTCTGTGCTAACTCCACATAGTTAGTATCAGAATTGAATTAAATTGTAAGACAGCTAGTTGATGTCTACAGAGAGCTGAAGAATTGACTGGTTTAGAAAACCCACACATTTGGTGTCAGAAGTGTGAGGAGGAACAGACTTTGCAGTATAAGCTAAGATGATTGTGGATACCCGAAAGAGTCAGTTACAAATTAATGTAAGTACATAAAAATACCATAAGCTGGGAGAAATAGTTAATTGGTTATTAAAATACTACGAGATAAAAAACCATCAATGCCAAATATATTCCCAAATAAATGATTTGTTGAAATACTAAATGCTAAAAACTGTACACAGCTAAATATTTTCCAACATACTTACATGACAGCATAAAGCAAAGATCCCTAGAATTACTATAGTTATACCTATACTTAGGCATACCACCCTATTACTCTTTTGGTTTTTGGTGGGTTTTTTTGTTTGTTGGTTGGTTTTCACCCTATTACTCTTTATCCTATCATCCTCGGCATGCCTAAATTCATTAAAATGGCCAAACTTCTTCAAAATTTTCTTCATTTAAGATTGCCATCATTTAAGATTGCCATCTTCACGAAAACACCACCATATTCAAGAAGACTTGATTATGGCAGCTTGGTAAAGGGGAACAAGCCCAAGCATTAGTATCTGATAGACCCATCCTGGAATCAGCCACTCATCACATCATCTTGGGCAAGCTACTAAACTTGCCTTACCTTCAGATTTCTCAAGGCAAATAAGAATAATAATAATAATAAATGCAAAGTTGGATTGTTGTGGGAATTAGAGCTAAAGCAAAGATAATGCCTGGCATATGGCAGATGTTCAATAAATGCCAGTTACCTATAATACTTACACAGTTGGTATTTGCTTATAGAAGTTTATAATTACTCCATGAATGTTAATTTCTTTTTCCAACCAACTATAAGTTCAGTGAGCACAAAATCTTTTTATAGTACTTCTTTTGAATGTTTCACAGTCTAGTAGACCAGTTGGTATACAGTAGCACAAAATCCAAATTCACATCCCTAGAATCATAGATACATTAAGAGTTCTTAATAACCCTAAAGAGGAAGAAATGAGACAGCTTTAATTATGAAGATAACAGTGACCATCAAACTACTGTTGTGACTAAGGAGAGGGCAAGGTGGAGGATTCCTGAGTGGCTGACCCCTGAGGGAGTGCAGCTATCCACAGAATGAGAGAATGGAAGCCCTTGAATGAAGTCCTGGGCTGAACTGGGCTGTGAAGAGAGTTGAAGGTTTTGGAAGAATGGTGGATTATAGAAGATTAGAGACAAATTTAAAGAGAGTTGTATGTCAGGGCTTTTTGAGTAAAGTGATGGGGAGGTGAGAAGCATGAGGAAGTATGAGTGTGGAGGCAGCTGAAAGATCTGAGTTAAGCTTAGAGTGGCTTAAAGAAGAGCAATTTTCATCCATGAGTAAGACTTACACAGAAGTAACTTCATTTCAACCCCCCCAGAAAGGTCAATGAATCAGCTCTGGTCTGGTACTGGCATTGATTGTTTTGAAGAAAATACGTTTTTAAATATGAAATACTTTATAATTCTCAAAAACCATTTATATTATTTGAAATATATCTGTTTTACATTAAGAACAGATAATTATGTACCACTACATTTCTGTTAAAAACCTAGATTGAGAAGTTGCTAGAGATTATTAGACTACGTTGATGTTTTACCTAAATGATCACAACAGCCATCTTTAAGCATCTGTAAGGTATAAAGCAGTGAGGAGAAACTAGGAGCTGTCAGCCAAAGGAATGTTCTTTTAGTAGCAGAAAAAACACGGTCAGAGAATTTAGAGATGTCTGGTTACAAAATTAATTTAATTTTCAATTCACCAAAGCTTCTCAGAGTTAAGGGGCCTTTCTTAAACCTGAATATAAAAGTTATTTCGATAATGACAGTGGATTGCCTAAGGCTCAAAAGGAAGAAAATAAATCAGGACCCAAATGTGAAGCAATGAACATAGCTCTTTCTGTCTCCATAGACAGAACTGTGTGTTTAAGTTCCAAAGAGGGACCCTCTCAACAAAAATGACTTTGGGGACTGGAAGAGTAGTGAAGGGGACTACTTTTCCAAGCTCTTACACCAGTTCTAATTAGACTTGGAAGACTCCAGAGTTAAAAGAAGAAAAAGAGTAAGAGTCTATTGTAAACTTCCTAGAAGGATACCTGTCTGTGTACATACCTACATCTTTAAATTTACTCCTAAGAGCTTTAAGATACTTAAAGGTCATTCAGTTTATACAGATATTTTAATAGTGTTATTTATTTTTTAGAAAAGTTTAAATGCTACACTCTGGGATTTATCTTTCTTTCAGCTCTCCCTATTTGAGGAAGGAGATTTATCATCAGTGCTAAAGATCAACCCTGGGGCCAGCACAGAATGGTAGTAGGTATCAGAAATGTCTCAGAAGAAGATAGAAAACACCTCTTGGGAGCAAATGCCTTTTTATAGCTCAAGTCAATTTGAGTGGCAGAGGCACAAATAAACAGGAAAAAGGAGTCAAAACTTACTGTGGAAATGTTCCACACCATTGTACCCATATATTACATGATATACAAAAAAATCCTTACTACATAATTCTCTCTTGGTATGGTATGACTAATTTTCACTTCATTCTTATATTACCTTGAACCTGTTACCCACATACAGTTTTTTTTTCTGTTTCTCACTTGCTATTCTCCATTCTCTCCCAACATTTAGTTAAAGAAATTTTGATCTTCTGCAGCAGTGGAAAGAGGCAGAAAGTTAGCCAAATGGTCTCAAAACTTATTGGGAAACCTTCTGCTTAGAGGAAAACCTTGTTTAAAGTAAATATTTTATCGCATTTGTTTTGTTTTGTTTTGTTTGTATACATAAACATAACTCATAGAGCTGAGAAAACAGTCTGTGAAGTATAAATAGACCATGTTCAAAGTTTTATCTGGAGCTTTATAAAGGGACCAAACCTAAGTTTTCTCTATGTATGATCATTTACCTTCTTCTTTATAGTGCCCAGGACAGCATGCTTCCTATGACCTAAAAGGCTAGATTGACTTTGCCTATTTTGGAGATTACAAAAGTGGAATTGAGGGCTGCACAGACTTGTTCAAGGTCATACAGATGATAAAAGGCAGAGCATAGCTTCTCACTGATTGTTCCTTCTACCACCAGCACAACACATAATTGGATTTCCTTTCTTCTGAAGACTCTAAGAAGGATCATTTGACAACAAGGCATAATTTAGCCTCCATACCTTAAAGAGGCATCACTCTACTATCTTTGAAACAGAATAGAATTTTCCAAGCAAAGAACCTGGAAATGGAAGCTATGGACGCCATGGGGACAGAACAAGGCAGAAAGCATTTCCCTTAAATACATCTATGTTCAATGTCCTAGACTGAAGAACATTGTCATTTCAAAGTCACTTACCCAAATCTGAAGCTTGATTCTCTTTTCATTTTTGAATACGGTTTTTACTTTGAAATCGATCCCAACTGTGCTGACGAATGCAGATGTAAAGGAGTCATCCGCATAACGGAACAGGAAAGATGTTTTCCCCACACTGCTATTGCCGATGATGAGCAATTTGAACATGTAGTCAAAGTTCTGATCAGAGGAGTCTTTCTGGCCATACCGGGCATCTTGGGAAGAGGCCATCTGTGGTTAAAAAAAAGAGAGAGAGCAAGAGAGAGATGTGGATCAGTCTTCCATTTGATATGAAGCTAGCAGCACATCCATTATTGGCCTTGCCAGAAACAGATGTCAGACCACTCAGGAGACCAGTTGAGCATCCTCCCCAGTTTTCCTCTGATGCTGGTATCCATGGCAATAATTGCCTGCTGGAAGACAGAAGAGCAAATCTTACAGCTCTTTCCAGCTGTGTTGGTGTTTGTCACTGCTCAGCATTCAGAACCAATCAATCAAAGACACCAAAGGAGACATCTATAAGGGTTACATGAAAAGCAAAGATATGAGGAACTGGCCAGAGCATGTGGGCTCTGAAACTTTATAATCCCAGTGATGGACACACTAGTGTATGAACAGCATGGTGTTTCTTACTGAATTATCTGAATATTAGAGTCTCTCTTATTTCCTAGGAAAGTGCACCCAAAGCATGTGTCTATTTCATCTATTAACATCACATTAAAGCAACATCCTAAAATAAATGGCAGTCCCTTCAAATTAAAAATGACGATGGCAAGTATTTATAGTTCAAACACTGTGAGAAACTTATTTAACCCTAACAACAACCCAGTGAAGTAGGTTCATATGCAAATGAGAAAATTGAGGCTCAGAGTTATTAAGTAATGTGCTCAAGTTCACACAGGTGATGAGTAGTAGAAGAGAGAATTCAAATCAGGTAATGTCATGACAGGGCTCACATTCTTAACCTCTACTCTAGCTTTCAATGATGACTAGGGAAATATGCACATGTGCTCTAAAAGACAATGTAGGAAATATTCATTATGAAATGCAACACTGAAGAATCCTAGCTGGGTTCAAACCTTGGCTCTACCATTTCCTGGCTGTGTGACTTTGGGTTGGCTTATTATTTTAAAATAGTGTGTCTCAGTTTTTTCTCTTACATGAAATGGGAAAAAAATATTATCTAACTTGGAGCATTTGTAAAAGAATAGATGATATATCTGTAAAGCGGATATGTGAAGCACCTAGCATAGCATAGAGAATGATATTTATTATTAATTATAAATGCTTTATATGGGTGTTGATTTTTTTCTCACTTTTTTGATGATCACCTTAATATCACCAAAGTTGATGCTGCCTTACTTCTTAAGGATTTTATTCATTTATTTTAGGGAGAGAGAGAGAGAGAGAGAGCAAGCAGCAGGAGGAGCAAAAGGGGAGGGAGAGGGAGAGAATCTCAAGCAGACTCTGGGCTAAGCATGGAGCTAAGGTGGGGCTCGAACCCACGATACTGAGATCATGACCTGAACCAAAACCAAGAGTAGGACACTCAACCAACTGAGCCACCCTGGTACCCAGTGATGCCGCATTACTTCTAAGTGCCATTCGGCTCAAAAGAAGTGTTTAGATGGTGAATCGCACTGATTAGTGCATTTACTTACATTTTCTGATGCTATGAATTCTTTGGCAATTGCTGTGGTATCCAACATACCCCAACATATTAGCCACTAGTCACAAATACCTCCTTATATTTAAATTAATTAAAATCACATAAAATTTAAAATTCATTTCCCTAGTCACACTGGCAACATTTCATGTGCACAATAGACAATAGCCACAGGTGGCCAGGAGCAACAATACTGGACAGACAGGTACAGGGCACTGGCATAACTGCAGAAAATTCTATTGCGCAGTGCTAGGCTAGACAGATAGTCTTTTTTTCATTTCCAATAAAATCTGATGAATAATTATCTTTCTCTTGGGGAAGGTGGCCAAGAGAGAAGCCTAAGAAGATAGTAGAATGCTTGAAACAGTAAATAGTGCTCAACCTCATCTAAGACAGCATCAGCTGTTCAAGTCACATGCGTTGTGTTTATAAACAATTAAGGCAAAGGGGGAAAAGGAGATGGTGAGATAAATATATCCTCTTTCTACAGATACTTAGTGCCAGTAAGAGAACATAATTATATGTATAAGAATATAGGAATAAGGACAAACAGAAAATCTGTATGTATTATTAAATTTAAGGGCAATACAAATTTTGATTACATTGCACACTTATTAAATATCAGCTTAAGCATTTGTCTTTTTAAGTCCATGTAACCACACCGATGTCTTCAATAATTACAACTTGGAATGAGTGCTGGTGAGCGAAACTGGGCCACTACAACAGGCAGATATGATTTTCCCTTCTGGCCCAGGCATCTACATGCTAAAGTAAACCTCCCCCAACACAAGCAGCCAGCCAAGGACAAAAACAGGATTATAACTGTGGACAATAAGTTTGAACAACGATGTCTTGCTCTGATGACTTCTGACGCCCCAGAAAGTCAGGAAACTGTTTCATGTGGCACCCCCATTCCCAAAAACATAGTCCTTTCACCAATTAATACAACCCTCCTCCCTATGGAAGTGCTAAGTTCAGCCAAGCCTGCAAATGGCCTTTATTAAGATCTTTTATAGGAACCGGCCCAGATGCTAGGTTCTGGGTTAAGAATGTTCAGCTAAGCCACAGTCAGAAAATAGACACTACAACTTTCCTAGAGCTGCCCATACTCAGCCTGATAGCCTACCATATATTGCATCCCATCACTATAGGGTGGTATCCAACTGAGTCCTGTGGATCTCCAGGATGCCTCACAAGAAAATGTGACTGACAGCTGCTATCAATCCCAAATCCTATTCCAAAAGTGGATTACAAAACCTGCAGCAATATCAACATCATCAATACAGAGACTTTTTGAATATAGTTATAGAGATTTAGATGGAGAAAACCATATTGGGGCTTTCTCTGGGATGAGAAATTGAGGATGTTTAATTTCAAGGGCTGATATACCCTGCAGTGTCAGTAGCAAAGAAGGTGGTGGGAGCACAGAAGGTGTCTAGGATGAAGGAGGACAAAGCTGGTAAACAGGTGTATCCAGAGCCTCTACAGGACTAATTAGAAGAGTTTCCTAACATGCTATTCTTGGAGATAATTTTTTTTAACTATTTTTTGATTTATATACACAGTAAGATTCACAAAGAACCAAAAAAAATGTGCATTGGGAATGCATAGGTCTTTCATTAAAATTCAGAATGATGAAATACATCCTGGCCCAGAGGATTGAGAAAGAAATTTCCCTAATCTTAATGAGAATGGAAATGAAGCAGTTTGACAGCATATGAATGTCAAAGACACTTGTCTTCACTATGTCAATTTATTGACACTTCTAAATACTAAGTCGTGTGAACATTTTCATAGTTTTCATGGAAAAATATAGCTGATATTTGAAAACATGAGTACATATGAAGTAACCTCCCAGAAAGTAAATCAGATTTCATAAAAGATAACTCTTGATAAAAGGTGACTCTTTAAATTGCATTAATCTTGAATTAATTCAAAAAAATCAGGGAGTTGGAAAGAATCTTCAAAGTAGTCCAACCTTCTCCTCATTCCAAGAGTTCCTTCTGCTGGCATCTCAACATCTCAAGTTAGTATTCTAGCTGGGCCCTTCACACAGAGTGACAAAAAGTTTACTACGAGGTTGTGAAGTACCATATTCCATTGCCGAACAACTGCAATTTTTATAAATTTCTTTCTTAAAGTTAAAATCTCCTTCCCTATAGCTTCTTCCCATGTGTTCTGGATTCTGCCTTATAAATCAAGGGAGCTGATTCCTCTCCCATCTGAGAGAACTTGAGGTGACTGAAGGAACAAATCACAGCCCCATACACTTCCTCTCACTTGAATGATCCCAATTGCCTTACACTTTTCCCCACACAAGTCATGTCGGAAAAATCCCCCATATCCTGCTAGATTAACTGACATCTCTCCAGATGTCAAAGACCCATGTGTGGCTCCTGAAATTGGTCACAATATTCCAGATACAGTAGGGCAGAGTAAAATGCGACTATTATATTTTATCACAGCTCACTTAATTAGGTCTCCTCAAATGCTCAGGACGTTTTTCACATTAACTGTAATAAACATAGGTCTCCTCTATCCCCATTCTATACTTGGGCAATTGATTTTTTTTAATGGAAATGCCAACATTTATATGTACCCTGTTACATTTCCTCTTGTTTGTTTTGATTTACAATTCAATTCTGATCTGATAATTTTATGTCTTTTCATCAAAAACATTGGTTATCTCTTCCAGATATGCCATTCCTAAGTCTGATCAGTATGCATTTTACATATTCATTTAAGGCTCTGATCAAAATGCTAATCAGTTTGTAGACAAAAAACAATAAACCTTTTACCCTGAATATATATAAATCTATAGATGAGACCTCTACAATAGGTCATCAAGGAATTTGGCAAACTTAAAGCAAAGCCTTAACCTCTGGGACTTGGTGCACTGGGAAACAATTAGGTGTGCCTTGGTTCAACAACAGGTGAACAGATCCTGGATTTAATTGATGTGCCAGTTTTAATTTCAATTCTAGTTTCCCCAGAAGTCCTACTGACTAGGGACCAAACAGATTACTTCTGACTAACACATGCAATCACAGACTACTTCAGAATTTTTGACATTTGTTTTTCAAAATAAATGGGAAAAGCAAATTACTTTCAGGGATTCCTCTGGGCACTTAAGAATCTAAACTACACTAAGCTATTTTGTGGATCTCATGAGAAAAACAAAAAGAAGTTATTTTAAATGTACTACATTCCCACTACTTCTAGTGATATCAGCCTGAGGGTCAATGGGAAGATGAACGAGGGTAAATTATCCAGAAAAGGACATGCAGTTCTTTGAAACTGGAAGGATGAAAATGAGGATGGGGTGTATGTATTGGAAGTATAGAAATACATCAAGTAGTTTCAAATCTTTATCATTGTTGCCTGGGAAAAAAAGAAAAATCATAATAAAAAGAATTATTCCTGAGAACTCTAAAGTCAAAACTAAAATTTTAAAACCAACCAGGAAAATATGAAAAGTTAGGTTCCCGAATGTCCATCATCTGGCCCCCAGATGATTTCTCCTGGGGAAGGTCTTGGTCTGTGCAATTCGTTGCCTCCCTGTTTGTCTCTCGGAATGGACCAGAATTGTGATGCTCTTTGCAGTCTCTGGCCAGCAATTTCTCCGTGTGTGTGTGTGTGTGTGTGTGTGTGTGTGTGTGTGTGTGTGTGTGTGTGTGTGTGTGTGTTGTCTGCTGCTCTTGGCTCTGAAATGAGCCAGGGGAGAAGCAATAAAATACTTCTCATGTCACTGTGGACACATCACCACTGAGCTGAGAAGATACTGTCCAGGAAACTGGAAGCAGCCAAGGCACTAGACAATTCAAAGTCGAACACTGGCTCTGAAGCAAACGGCCTGGAAAAGTAGGGCAGCACTCAGAAATTGCCCTTGTCTCTTTTCTTTGTGTCAGCAGGGAGTGAATTACTCTTTCACAGGACTCAGGGGAGAGTGTATATGACGGTATGCCAAATGATATTAATGCTTCCAAGATGTAAATCACTGTATATTTTAAAGGCGTTGCTTAAGCTACATTTTACAGTACTCCTTTCAGCCCATCTCTGGATCCCCATCTCCTGGATAGCTTCTCTCGTAGATGAGTAAAACTTTCAGCTTATGTTAAATGGTAAAATCACCACAATAACAGCCCTTACAGGCACTGTACTGCGTGCTTTCCACACATGATCACACCTGATCCTGTCACTGCTCCAGTATATCACTATCTATTAGTACCCCCATGTTAGCAAAACAGTATGCTCTGGGTGTATTTAAAAAGGGCTCCTTCTCCCTCCCCCTGCCAAAAGCATGAGGGGATTTTCTCTAACCCTCACTGTGAGAACTTGACAGGGGTCCCGAGGGTAAAATTCACACAAGTGTGCCCTCCCCCAAACTGCACCCCCTGGAGCTTTTATCTCTTGGACTTGTCCACCCTGAGCCACCAGAATCTCATCAATTACAGTTCAGGTTTTCCTACCCCAGTAGTGGTTCTCATGGGAGTTTCTGTTCCAGGCATTTGTGATTTTCTTTATCAGGTTATCAGTCTCTCCTATCTAAGGGGCAGCATTTTTCTCTCTGACCTCAATTCTCTAATGAACCTAAGAGTTGGTAATTTTCATTTTGTGTAGTTTATTTCTTATGTGAGGATGGGAGTAACAACTTCCAAGCTCCTTATGCACTGGAGTGGAAACCAGAAGTCATTATCCCCATTCTGAAGAAGAAATTAAGGTAAGAGTATTTAAGAGGAAATTTTGGTAGAGGGGTCCTTGTTTTTCAGTAGGTTATCCTGATTTCTCTCAGCATGTGTACTGAGCCCTCATTACCTGGACCAAATGTGTTCTTCAACACATTTGGGTTCAGCTAGTTCACTCTTCTCTTCACCAAACTAGCGAGCCTCAAATTCCAACCACAGAGGAAAATATTGGAGGAGGTATTTTTCAGACTCTTTGCTTCTAGAAAAAAATCTATTCCTTTGTTGAAGAAAGGCATGATCTAATCTTGATATATTTTAAAATTCATTATAATGGTTTTTTAATCTTGGAAATCTAGATGTATATAGAAAAACGAAGCGTATCAAACCATGTAAAAACAATTCCTACTAGTATTGAAGACCACTGTTCTCCAGCCCACACTGGAGTTCACTCCTGGTATAGTTACAGAGTGTTCCCAGAGGGAGAGGGAGCATGTATGGGGGCTGTGCAGCAGCACAGTAGAGGGGATGCCCAGTCCACAGAGAGAGAAGAGTGTAAACAAGGTTTTCTGGGAAGGGAACCACATGGCTGGGAGAGCTCTCCAGATTGGTAGGATATAATCCTGACAGCTGCAATAAAGTAGAACCCTGGTCCCAGCAGTGCCTGCACATCCTCATGAATGCTGAAGCCAGAGGGTCATTAGTGCAGTCCTGCAATGCTGATGAGCACCGTAGCTAATACTAATCCATGCCTAATAAATCACAGCATGAAGAAAGGTTGGAAAACAAGATTCCACTTCTTTGCTAGCAGTTCTGAAATTATGTACATGCAGATACATCTGTGAAAATAAAATTCTATATTCTTGGTGTGATGTGAATATGGGTAAAGAGTACATACTGTATGGTCAGGCTGCCTGAGAAGGAATCCCAAGTGTGCTACTTGTGTAAACTTGGTCAAGGTCTTTGATATTTTGTTATTTTTTAAACTATGCTAAACTATAATTTCCTTACCTATAAAATAGGAATTGTAGTAAGATCATCAAAGTAAAATTGTTGGCATGTGCTAGATCCTTAATTAAAGTCATTCACTTTCTTCTCCAACTAACATTGACACTACTCTCTGAAAATGGAAATGGTCAATTTTACAGAATATGCTTCTTCTCATTTCCTAACCTTAGAGGACACGAGGTTTGATGCCCAACACTTCCACTCTGTAGAGTTTCATAATTACTGAGATAAACACCTAACTCTTTCCTTACAAATACTATGGCATGGAACAAAGAGCACTCATCAAAATACCTCTCAGGATAGAAGCTGAGGCCTGTGTACAGATAGAAGTGTTCTGTGGTCTGTAGAGGCTATGGGGAAGGGAATGTGGCCAATGGCCATATGCCCTGTGGTAGGACCTATCCTGTGACATTGTGGCCACACAATGTTACTAAAATCATGAAACTCTTGGGCGTGAATGGACTTTTGTAGAAACTGGGAGAGAGTTTCATGTCTAGACTCATAAGGGGGCAGAATTTGAGTAATACATGGTAAGAAAAGCATGAGAAAGGAAGCTCCAGGATTGCAAAAGAATTGTGGGGAAACTCCTCTTATGTGGCTTTACTGTTGGCTTTAAATGAAGTTCAACCTAATTTCTGATACTAAATTTGGTAAATCATCAAAGTCCACAATACCATCATAAACACCAATACTGTATCATACACTTCAAGGTTGCCAAGAGACTAGATCTTAATTGTTACCACCACATAAAAGAAATGACAGTTACATGACCTGATAGAGGTGTTAGCTAATTCCACAGTGGTAATCATAGTACAATATATAAATGTATCAAATCAACATGTTATATACCTTAAAATTACACAATGTTGTATGTCAATTATACTGCAATAATAATAGATTTTTAAAAGTCCACAATATCATTATTTCAAGGTGAGAACTCATTAAGAGGCTTACAAACTATATATATATATATATATATAGTATCATGCATATTATCTGGTTAACTCCATCCTTTCCCAAAAACCTTCTAAAAGAGCAAGGGTTTGTCACTAAAGTGAAATTCCATATAGAAAAGGAGAAGTAGAAAAGAAAGAGCAACACAAGTTTGGGATTTGGAAGTGAATGACTAAAGAAAAGGGAATCTCAGGTCTGCATAAGAACTCTTAACCTACAGAGCCTGAAATGGCCTGGGGACTGGAGATGCCAGGTGTCTTGATTATGTGGTATGGCTAGAGTGACCAACTCTCCTGGTTTTCCTGAGACTGAGGGATTTCATGGGACACTGCAGGACTTTCAGCTAAAACCAAAAAGCTGAGATGGCTGGTCACCCTGACTAGGGCATGCAAACAGGGGGAATGGCTGAAAATCCAAGCCCCACATCCCTCTCTGACCCCACATGGCCAAGAAACCATATTCTCTGTATACAACTCTTTTAAAACAAAACGGAGATTAAAATATTTTAAAAATCAAGTATTCTTGACATCTATACTCCTATATGCAGATGTCAATTTGTCAGTTTATAAAAATGAAAGGGACCCTCTCTTAGCAACAAAATGTAAAGAATCATTTAAAACTTTTCTCATGGACATGAATAAAATATACATAAGCTTTCTCTTAATTTCTTGGGAGCAAGAAAGAGCAGACATGGTGTTCTCAAATACCTGCTCTCTCTAGTTGGATACATTTTTATTCAGGAATACAAAACTAAATTCTCATAGGATACACTAGATCTGAGATTCCCAAAACTAGGGAAATGTACCTGAATTCTACAGAATTAAAATAGCCAATGTGGGCCCAGGCATCCATAATTTTTAAGCACCCCATGTGGTTCTTTTGACCAGTCAGGTTTAGAATTCATTGGGTTAGCAAATGTCCACATGGAAGCCAGGGCAGGTGTACATTGTCAAGGTGTCAGGGATAGATGTAAGAGGAGACCGAGTAATCTGACATTTAAGCTGAGATCCCCAGGATGTGGAAAATGGGATCCTAGCACTCTCCACCAGTTGCTGTCTTCACCAGACTCCCCTTCTGCCAAGAGTGACAACAGATCTCATCACGATAATGTTGACTTTGCAAAGAAGTCTACACTCGAGAATGCCCAGCCTGCTTAGATAAGCTGATTTCTGAAAAAGTGTGTTAATTATCTTAGCTATGGTAAGATCCAGAACCTTCTAAGGGCCAGTAATATAACTCAGGGTGAGGTCTCTGTCAGAGTATGAGGAGGTATGGATTGTAAGAAGCAGTAATCATGTTCTCAGAGCAAATGTGGCTCTGTTCTGCTCAGCTCTGTGGGAGTTGGCCTTGACTTTCTCCATCAGTCATTTTTAAAAATAACACACAATTGGACTTTACTTCTCCTCACTCCATAAGAAAGCACCTGACAGCTACAGGAGGCCAGTGTCCATGTAGAAACTACAAAATAAAGAATATCTCTTGTAAGAATACCTCTTCCTGAGAAGAAAATAAAAACTAAACAGAATAGATATACCCACTACTCTGTGGTATAACGAAAAGCCTCTCTTAAAAATACCTAGTAAAATACTCTAAAAATTCCCACTGGGGGAAAAAAAGCCTAAATTTTAGTATTAATATATGTATTGCCTAAGGAATTTTTATCACTAAACATTTTAAAACATTAAACATTGTAAATATATTAAACATCGAAAAATATTAAAAATTATTTTAAAGACGTAAGCCCTTTAAAAATACCTACAGAGATTTGCTATAAAGATTTCTTACAAATCCTGACATTTCTCTTCCCTTATTCCATTCATCAAGGTAGGTCACGTATAGGGGCAAATATCCCGTTCTTGAGAAACTTGGTGGGTTAGTAGTTTATGTACTTGTGTTTCTATACTGTGCAGGTCCACCAATTAGAATGACTTACAGAGCCACTTTGCTAGTTACAATCATCCCAGCTTTTCATTCAAAAGCTGTTGCTACTATTTACTACAAAAAAACAAGCCCATCCATGCAGTTATAAATGAGCATTCACATCCCCAGGTGTACTGTGTTCCTGTTGTCCCTTTTCATCAGTCCTACCACTAAAACAAGTGCTCAATGAATTACAACATTCAAAAGAAAACCAAGAAAACCCATCTTTTATTGCAAACACCATAGATGAGAGTCATATTGTACTAATTGGTACACATATTCTTTCTCCAAGCCCTATAAGCTTCCTAAAGCTATGGTCATTTGAACAGAAATTATCAACATTGGCTTGCAAGCAAAAGAAGTTACTTAGACATCAATATCAATAAAATATCTGAAAAGTAAGCAGATATTTGGAAAATAACAACATACTTCTAAACCCACGGATTAAGGAAAATAGCACAAAGAAAGGAGCAAAGAGTTTGAAATAAAATACAGTGCAAATACTACACTAAGAAATTTGTGAGTGTCAGCTAAACTAGTACTTAGAGATTTATTATTTTAAATGGTTATGTTTATTAGAAAAAAAGAAATATTTAAACTCAGTGATCTAAATTTCTACTCTAAGGAGACTGATAAAGAGAAGGTCCTACTAAAGTATAAGTAATACAGTTATTTTTAAAATGCCCAAATCAATAAAATACAAAATAAGCAACAAAAAAGTTAACAAAGGCAAAAGTTGGTTATTTGAAGATATTAATGGTATTGATAAACATCTAGTAAGATAGTTGGGGGGGATTCAAATTGTCAATAATAGAAATGAAAGAGGAGATATCATTATAGATCTTAGAAAAATTAAATAACAAAAATATTTTGAATATCTCTGACTTTCCCTTCTTCCCCATTCTCTGACTGCAGCCAGAGAAAGTTCTCTGTTCTTAACAACTCATGTGATTAGATTGGACCCACTTGATAATACAAATTAATTTCCCTATTTTAAAGTACATAACATTCACTGCATCTGCTAAGTCCCTTTTGCTTTGTAATATAATTTATTCCAGGGATTGTTCCAGAGATTAGGCCATAGATATCCTTGGAGGAGGGAGGGTGGTTATTCTGCGTACCACAGTATACTAAAGGGAGATAAATTATACGTGATAGATCAATCAATCAATGAATAGATAGATAGATAGATAGAACAGACAGTTGAATGACAGAGATATTTGTATATATTTTGATAACTGAAGTTGTTTAAAATTTTTTTTCCACAAAGAAAACTCCAGGTTCCCATGGCTTCATTTATGAACTCTATCAAATACTTTATGAACCCAAATATACCAATCTTAGATACCAAAATCATTTGGAAAACAGTGGAGAAAAGAAAACTGCTCAGTTTGTTTTAAAAGGCCTGCATAACTTCAATATTATAACATCATAAAAACATTACAAGAAAATCACATACCAACATCCATCATGAATTTAAATGCAAAAAATCTTCAAAGAAATATAATCAAACTGAATCCAGTGATACATAGAAAAAACAATCCAGTATAGCTAACTGGGGTTTATATAAGGAATGCCAGATTAACTAAAAAAATCAATGAATATACTCCAACAAAATACAGGAGACTCATTATGCGATCACCACAACAGATGCAGGAAAACTATTTGACAAAATTCAACACTCATTTAATGTTAAAAACAAATTCAGCAAATTAGGAATAAAAAGAAATTTTCTCAGTATAATAAGGGTATCATACCAATAATAACAACAGCAACAACAACAAAATAACTACAGCTAAGTTAATACTAAATGGTGAAAGATGTAAGGCTTTCCCCCTAAGACTGAGAACAAGATGAGGATGTCTACTCATCATTTCTACTCAACATTGTACTGACAGTCTTACCCTGTGGAATGAGATAGAGGGGGGAAAAAAAGGAGGTCATTGGAAAGGAAGAAATAAACTGCCTTTATTTGCAAATGCTACTACTGTTTCTGTAGAAATTCCTAAGCAATCTAAAAAAACCCACTAGAGGTGAGAAGCCCCTCAACAGGTGAATGGATAAAGATGTGGTCCATATATACAATGGAATATCACTCAGCCATCAGAAAGGATGAATACCCAACTTTTACATTAACATGGATGGGACTGGAGGAGATTATGCTACGTGAAATAAGTCAAGCAGAGAAAGTTAATTATCATATGGTTTCACTTATTTGTGGAACAGAAGGAACAGCATGGAGGACATTAGTAGAAGGAAGGGAAAAATGAAGGGGGGGGAATCGGAGGGAGAGATGAACCATGAGAGACTATGGACTCTGAGAAACAAACTGAGGGTTTTAGAGGGGAGGGGGGTGGAGGGATGGGTTAGCCTGGTGATGGGTATTAAGGAGGGCACGTACTGCATGGAGCACTGGGTGCTTTATGAAAACAATGAATCATGGATCACTACATCAAAAACTAATGATGTATTGTATGGTGACTGACATAACATGATAAAATAAATTTAAAAAAAAGGAAAAAAAACACTAGAAATAAATAAATGTAGTAAGGTCTTAGGACATAGTCAAGACAAACAAATCAAAGGAAGTGTAGAGTCCATATATATATATAGAGAGAGAGAGAGCCCACTTATAATGAATAACCTAGATTTCATCAAAATTTAAAAAATATTCATCAAAAGATACTATTAAGAGTATGACTATTCAAGCTACAGACTGGCAGAAAATATTTTTGAAATATATATATTAATATACATTAACAAATTAAATATGTGTAAGTATTTATATATATATCTGACAAAAAACTAGTTTCAAATTCATATAAAGGTCTACAAGTAAACAATAAAACAACCTTCCATAAAGAACAAATGGTTAAAGAAAACTTAAAAAAAGGAAGATATACAAATGACCAATAGATGAAAATATGCCAAAATCACTGGCCATCAGGAAAATGCAAATTCAAATCACAATGAGATGCCACAAAACACACATTAAAGTGGCCAAAATTAAAAGACAATCGACACCATATGTTGTTGAGGACTATAAAGTTACTAGAATGCTCATGCATTGCTGGTAAGAATGTAAAATGGTACTACCATTTGACTTTTTTATAGAGTTAAAATACACTTACCCTTTATCCCAACAATTCTACTTTTAGGTATTTATCCAGGAAAAATGAAAGCATATTACAAAAGACCAATATGATAATGCTTATAGCCTTAACCATAACAGTCCCAAACTGGAAATTACCTCAAAATCCACCAACAGGAGAATGGATTTTACAAGTATGGAAGTATGGTAGATTAATACAAAAGTTTAATATGCATCAATAAAATGGAATGATTATTGATACACGCAACAACATAGATTAATCCCATACACAGAAAAATAAGAAAGACTCAAGAGTAGATAATGTATGTTCTACTATATTTTCATATTGTCCGTTTTACAGAACTACATGAACTTCTAGAATAAATCAAGCTGCTTTATGCTTTATGATTAAAAAAAAAGTTAAGACTTTAAGTTAGGGGATTGACTGGAAAAAGATATGAATGAAAAAAATTCTGGGGTTGGTTGGAAATGTTCTATAGCTTTATAGTAGTGTGTGTTACAAAGGTATATATATTTATCAAAAATCATTAAATTGTTCACTTAAAATTTGTGCATTTTAATGTATATAAGTCACTAAAAACTGTAAATAAATAAATTAAAAATGCTAAAATCTACCTAATTCCAAGTAAATCTAAAAGATTTCATGTTCACAGGTCATGCTTACCTACTAAGATTGTTCCTCTGGACCCTCTGAACCCAATTAATGAATGAAAAACAGGAGAAAATGGTTGGATAATCTTTTACCTATACAACATTACCTATACAACTCAAAATGTTGTATACCTTTATACTTAGGTATAAACCTAAGTTTATACTTAGGTTGAATGTCCTTTGTGTATCAACAGTCCGAGGAAAACCCATTCCTTAGCATAAAAATGTATTTCTTTCTTGGAATATGATGGTAAGAAAGGGAATTTTCAGTTCCAGTATAAGCTTAGAATGGCAGGGGAAAACTGTGGTTACACTATGTGATAAATCCACAACTTCTTAGAATGAAAAAGTGGAAATGGAAAACAATTCTTACATCATAGAAGTTTTATTTTTACTACAGGTAATTCCCCTTTCTGTACTCCACTTTCCTTTACAGAAGAAGGATGGATACTTCCAGAATTTGTTCAAATAGAGTCAGAAAGTCTTTGTTTCTCCAATGTCAACAAGGAGTTTTCTCTGTTTCTGTAAGGGGTGAGGACTAAATTTTCATTTCTTATAAAGGGTTCATCACAAGGCTAGATTTGGTTAGGCATCAACAATAATGAAATGCAAGAATTCCAAGTACTTCCACAGCCAAATGAAACAGTGATATTTAGATTTTAATCCTTTGTAGGTTGTTTTTGTATAAAGCATGACTGTATTTAATATCTATTATAGTTTTCACCTCAACTTTATCTTCAGCATACATCTATATTCTTTCTTCAATCCTCCTCATTTTTAGCCAAACAACTTTTTTTTTTTTTTTTTTTTGGCACTCTGCTTCATGCTTTGGGTTAAATGTTTTTCTTTGATTTCCTAAATAGTATGAAGGCTGTACATTTATGAGATGACCCGGAAAGCTTGAAGATAACAACACTAACGACCAGCATTTAGTGAGAGACAATGGATCCCACTTTGGTCCTGCAAGAGAATAAGTAAATCTGCAAGAAATTGAAATTCCAGAGACAGAAATCAAACAATTTTTTAAAACATTGGCCCATCTTAAATAATTGGTTTAGTTTACACAAATTTATTTTATAAATAGGACAATTTTTCTTCCTTCTGAACAAAATGAATAAATCAAACTATATCAATAGTGCCCTTATTCTTTACATCACCTCTGTGTGTCTTCTTGAGGAACCCAATAATAGAAGAAAGAACATGGAGTTTCTAGACAGAAATCTGGCAGATTTTGATTCTGTCATGTTGGAGAAGTTATTTAATCTTAATCAGCTCCAGTACCTTGCCTGTAATTAGGGTAATGGTGACCTCTAGGATTGTTTTGTATTTTACACACATACACTCTCTCTCACACACAAACACACACACACACACACACACACACAATGAGATCTGAATGCAAGGAACGGTGCTTGGCACAGACAAAGCACTAGATAAACTAGAATTTCTTCATTCTGGCTCTTGAATCAAATGACAATTTGTTCACCAGAGTTTTGCCCTCAAGTCATGAGCACTGCTATTCCCCATTTCATTTGGCCTTCAGGATTTATGGACTCACTGAATGAGAAAACACAAAATGACCATCTCCTGCATTAAAATTCTAACCCATTATTTGGAACACTTACCAAATGCTATTCCTGGTTATTTAGTCACAAAGGAAATATAGACATCAAGACTATCATTATGTATTACCTTAATAGTCACTATAAAAAACAATTATTATCCCTCATTTTGCTTCAATTCAGAGAGAAATATTCTTCAGAAAAAATTCATATATCAAAGACAACTACCTTGAACAGACCACTAAGCTATTTATACAGGCACATCAAATGCTTTTTAAAAGACATTACATAATTTTTTAAAGGCTTCCTTGAATTAAGAAAATAAGTAAATTAAGAAGTCAGCAATTAAAGAGCTTGTTTTGTTTCACATCAACAAATGGACTAAATATTTTTAAATGGGAAAAAGAGTGTCTTAGGATAATTGAACTGTACAATGAGGATTTGCTTGTGACTCATTTTTCAAAAACCTAAGTAAAAAATTGGAGGCATATATCTCAAATGATGATGTGGTTCAGTCTCTAAATAGGAAAAAAAAAAGAAATGTCAACTATTTATCTTATTGCATTTTCATGTATCACAGTCACCTGGAATACGATTGTGGGTCCTGAGACATTACTTGCCACTTAAAGAAAATATAAGGCATGTTTATAGTTTTTATTCTTCCTATCATTATATATATTTAAAACCCTGATAGTAATATATTTGAAAACCTGATAGTCATCATAGCAACAATTTACTTGTTAAATGGAATCAGTGAATGTGTTTTA
Organism: Zalophus californianus; assembly: GCF_009762305.2. NCBI lineage: Eukaryota > Metazoa > Chordata > Mammalia > Carnivora > Otariidae > Zalophus > Zalophus californianus. Next base: position 43,554,472 of record NC_045599.1, on the reverse strand, counting down.
ATTAAATATACCTCAGAAAATAATCTTTGATTTCTTAAAATATACACATAATTCATTATAGAATTTGGACATTTAATTTTTAAATTTCAAAAATCTAGCCCAATTAATAAAATACAATATAAAAAATAGCTTTATCCACAAGTAAACTAATTTTATTACCTATTTTTACAATTCTCCATTGAAGTTCTGATTAAAATAGAGAATTATAGTGCCTAGTACATAGTTGATATGAAATAATTTAAATTCTTCCTAAGGCATTAATTTCATACAGTCTATGACATTTTAATGGCCTTGCGAACATTCTAAGCAACTCTTCTAAGAAAATAAAAATTCAGATGCAACATAGTTTTTTTTTAGTAATTTATTTTGATAGACTTCAGTGCGTATATGAGATTGACTTTAAATACTAACAATCTACTTGTAAAGTCTACTGTCAATGTTTACTTATAATCAAATATGATTAATTTAGCCAGTTGGCTCCTGGCAGTACCCTCAGTAATGGAAAATTATCATAAGCCAATATATCTTGATTACAACAGCCTGTACCTTTATTGTCTGTCCAGATTCTTTTCACATCAGGTCTATAATGAAAAGCTAAGTCACAAACAGAGGTATTAGAAGATACACAATGGGGCCACTGTTTTCTAGAACAAATCAAATTTTCAATAACTCATAATGTAATTTGAGGGCTTCCATTATATAATCCTTCAACAAACAATTAAATTCTACAGATTTTTTTTCCATTTAACAATGAATTCTACAGATTTTTTTCCCGATGTTAAATGGAAAAAAATCTGTATATCTTAATATACATAACCCATAAATTAAAAGTAAATCAAAGCATATGTTTAAAGTCTTTGATTCGTGAAGAAAATAATTGGGAAACCTTTAAGCAAGAATTAAAGGCAAATATTTATATTGTTAGATTTGGCAGCAGAGGTGGGTTCTCAAGAGAGATAACATGTTCCAAATGTATTCCATTCTCCTCTCAGCCCCATTCATAAAGTGCCTCTCTATTACGCAAGGGGATCACTCTGCTAGGTTAATGAACACAGCTGATGTTTAGCATTAACTGGTTGTACATACAAAGGAGAAAGCACCACTCATTTTTACTTAAAAACAAAATCTGCTTAAGCAACATGCTTAGGCAGAGGCATCTTTCCACCGAAGTCGAAGTAAGCAAACCTAACTGAATGGGGAATCGGAACATACAACAAATGGGCACACCACTCCGGAAAGCTCAGAGGGGGTTCTCCAAAACGCAGGAGTAAACCAGTTCTGTGGACAGAGATTAAAGGCTGCCGTGCCTCTGGCATATGTTTACTATTCTCCTCTGATTGTACCAGGACCCTAATTGACGACAGGGACTTTGGGGGACCCTAACATTGTCTTAGCCTTTCTTAACGCACTCTTAACCAAATGCAATTCACTCTATCCCAACTCCAAGAGAGACCTCGCAACCCCAAACCTGAAGTCCCTGCACTTGCACCGGGATCACAAACCAGGCCAGCCAGGAGGGAAGATCAATGGCAATACGACACTGCATGTTTCCCTGACTTTTGTTTGCTCGGGTTTGCATTTTAGACGGACATTCACACCCTTCTTGCGGAGCCTGGGAAGATATTAAATACCCGTATTCCTCATCAAGACAGCCCAATCACAGCCCCGCGGAGCGTAGAGGAACCCAACGGTGTCCCCAAGACGGAGTCAGAGCCTAGACCTTCCCTGAGGTCGAGCACAATTTGTGCTTGGAGCGAGGGAGAAAGCATCTGTTATCAATTCCTTCTGAGGCCACAATTTTCTGTATAGACCCACCTGCATGGGAGCTTCGTGTCTCATTGTTCTCAAAATGTCCTTTCTCTCTGGTTAAGACAGAGCTCGCTCGGGCGCTGGGTCAAGCATGCACAGCCCGCGCGCTCCACGTTCCACACTCTGCACTCTTGGGGTTCACTAACCGGCTCCAACATCAGCACCGGAGCTGTCCCCTCCTTGGCGCAGCACACGCGTACTGGCCCGGAGTCCCGCGCGCTCCTGGGAGTTGTAGTCTTATCCCGCGGAGGTTTTCTCGCAAACCAGGGAGCCCTGAACTACATCTCCCAGCAAGCAAGCACTTAACAGGCTGTCTCCTCCAGTCGGACTTGGCCGCGGAGCCTCCCTTCTCTCCCCTTGAAATCGCTCCCGGTTGTTACTGCTCGGAGCCTCCCGGCCCATTTCTTCGCAGGAGAGAGTGACTCCAGCTCGTATCAGCGGGGAATTTTTCTTTTTTACTCACAGACTTCTGTGTCTAGATTGTGATTTTCTGGTTAGAAAACGCACTACCTTGTGCTAGTTCCCAATACAAACGAAACCGGCGCTGCGTTCTGGGACTCTCCGCCCTACACCTCCTTATCCCGAAACGGGAAAGTTTACATATTTCCATAGGCAGAGTGGGGTAGTTTTACAATCTCATTCAACAAACACGGGGGAGAAAGATGATGAATAGTACACACATAAAGTAGTTCACTCGCACAATTGCAGTGACAAGGCACACACACACACACACACACCAAAGTCCGTCAAAGCGACATTTCGCGCAGAGCATGCAGAGCAACTCCCTTCTGCTCACCTTTCCGTACAGCTCCATTGCAACTCGAGGTCCCAAAATTCTCAGTAACGCCTGCTGCTACAAATGAGGTTAGGGTCTTACGCAGGAAGCTGAGCTAAACGCACAACACAATAGAAGGGGTGGGGGTGGCGGCTGGCGGAGGGAGAAACGAGGGACGTGGAGAGTACAGCTGATTTAGATAGATGGCTTCTTTCCTCTGGAGGGAAAACGTGGAGTCTTCAAGTGGCAGCTGCAGAGAAAGGGCTGAGACTCTCTTAGCAAGTGCATGGAGCGCGATTGCGCTGGGCAGCCCCTCCCGAGTCCCTCCCCCAGGCACCTTCCACCGTCATTAGCGCGCACACACAGGCGCTGCTGGCCGCAGGCTGGAGAGCTGATAGGGCACTGGGTTATTTACCCAAAGCAAGTCACATAAAATGAACACATTCATCACCAGAGCCCAGAAGCACCGTCACAGAATGAGATAGGAGACCTCTATTAAGTTATCCTGTTCTTTCTTTAACGCAGTTATTCCTTACGTTACAAATGTACTCATCCCAAATTAGTTCAAAAATGGTTTTGAAATCTAACCTTACTTTTGTTATACTTATTTTCCTCCTCATTTGACTCATATGTGTGCTATTCATGTTCTCTGTACCTATCTAGGGACACCCCTCTCCCTTTAAGAGTTAATCAGTCCAGTAATGATTCCTGACTTTTACATGAGGTCGAAATGATTATTATTGGAGGCAGAATGGAAAAAAGAATCAACTTGATATTGGCTCAGAGGCATGGAAGTAATAACCTGAATCAGCCTGAAACTTCTTTGCATTACACAAAGCAGTGGAACAGAGGTTCTGAAACTCAAATGTGCTTGAAAATCTCTTGGGGGGAAGTATTTAAAATTCATATTCTCAACACATGCGTAGGGATTCTGATTCACTATTTGTGATGAGAAGTCCAGGAATTAGCATTTTAAAGAAACACTCCAGCAATTCCCATGCAAGTGGTCCTTTTCCGTAATTCGAGAAAGATTGCCTTAAAAGAATTTGTATGTAAGAAATGTTCAAAAATTTCACAGATTGACTCAATAACACAACAACAATGTATTGGGAGCCTACTGTGTTCAAAATACCTCATTAATTTTAGGGTTTTTTGTTTTGTTTTTGTATTCTGTTTTTCTTAAGAAATCTAAGATTTGTTTTCTAATTTTGTGATCACTGAGAATGGAATGCGATATTGCCTAGGTAAATATTTTTTACAACTTTTCAGAAAATACAATTTAAAATGTTCCACTCATAGTTGAAGTTATGTGATGGTTAGAGCAATTTCATTTAAATTAATTAATAACAAATAAAAGGTAAAGGGAACCTAGTATCACTATATTCCATGGTAGCACTTATTAGAAGTAAGACTTCTTTACTTTAAAAAAAAAAAAATCTATGTAAAGGTGCATCTCTTTATATTTTTTTCCCAAGAGAAGTGCCAAAAAAATAATAATGACATTTAAATATTTTTTAAAGATTTTATTTATTTATTCATGAGAGACAGAGGAGGAGAGAGAGAGAGGGAGAGAGAGAGAGAGAGAGAAGCAGAGGGAGAAGCAGGCTCCCAAGGAGCAGGGAGCCCGATGCGGGACTCGATCCTAGGACCCTGGGATCATGACCTGAGCCAAAGGCAGACGCTTAACCATCTGAGCCACCCAGGCGCCCCGACACTTAAATATTTATACTTATTTGGAATTTAATAATAAAAATCTGCACAGCTTTCTTCAGAATTTCCTGTAATTTTTATACTATCATTACTTTCTAAAATTCTCAGAATTCTGAATCTGTTATCATAGAACATAATTAAATATTTCAAATGATGATGTGTTAGACTTACTCTTCTTTGAGAAGTTCATGACTTCTTAACATTTTCAAAAAATGAAATACCTTCTCAGTTTCCTAGTATGTCTTCTCTTTCTGGAAGAAGGCATGAAAATTGAGTTGTGAAAAAAAACTAGAGTTGCAAAAGGTTTGGGGGAACTTAATTCCATCCTGTTTCTCATATCTTAGTTGGGTGTGTTTAAGCAGATAGAGGGAATTTAAAAAAACACACACACACAACTAGTCAGGGATTAACTAAACAAACAAAAGTGGACTGGAGCTGATTATCTCAGATAATCAGTGCAAGAGCACTTCATCTTTGCTTGGAATCAGGCCACCATCTATGAGTTTCATTCTCACCGGATGGCTGCTGAAGCTCCAGCTCTCACATCTACATTGTAACCAGCAAGAAGGAAAAGGATGATAGGCATGCCCCCATTCGTTTAAGTACACCAGGGCTCTTATATTACAGTGCCTGGAACTTAATCTTATGATCATACCTAACTGCAAGGCAAAGGCTGAGAAATGTAGCCCCCATTCTATGAACATATGCCCAGTTGAAAATCAGGAATTTCATCACAAAAGAAGGGAAGAACAGGTATTGGGAGATAGCTGGTAGTCTTAACTACAGAGCATCAGGAGACTATAAAGTATGCTGCTTTTTTCCTTTGCCATTTTACTGAAATGCAAATGTCTAATTATTTAAAGTTTTACCAATTTCCAGGGATCGCTTCAATTTAACAACAATCAAACCCTTAAAACCAAAGGATTACCTAAAAGTTAGAATATTTTGGCTCTTTTTAAAAAAACAGATTTTATTTTAGTTATTTGAGAGAGAGCAGGAGCAGGGGGAAAGGGCAGAGGGAGAAGGAGAAGCAGACATGGGGCTCAATCCCAAGACTCTGAGATCATGATGTGAGCCCAAGGCAGATGCTTAACTGACTGAGCCACCCAGGTGCCCCCCAGAATATTCTGGCTCTAATTGGGGAAACAGGGAAAGAGGGAATCCTTCTTCATTTACATATGAATTTGGGATTAGGAGTTGATATTAAAAAGATTTTAAAAGGCAGAATATAGTTGATAGAAGCCACAAGGGCCACCAGTGAATATCAGGGAGTATGTAATATAAGCACCTCCCCATACTGGAATACAGAGCAGGCTCAAAGGCCTTGAAGCCCAAAGAAGGCGACATACCCAGAGTCACATGGATCATTAGAGGAATAGGCTGGAATGAGAATTCTTAAATCTCTGTCTTTGAGTTCAGGATTTTTTTTTTAATTGTTCCAAAACACTATTCATTATTGATTGGATTTTTACAACCCTGCATTTATTTAATATTTATCAATATTAATTCTGTTGTTTGCATTTATCTAGTTTACCTATCATTCACTTTGTTGTTATCAATCCATGTCTGTGTCACATCTATTAAATGGTAAAATTCCATCAAGTAGGGTCAAATTGAGATAATTTATTTGGCTAAATAAGAGCCAAAAACAAAAATAATGAAGTATTAATTAATAGTGATGATATTGGTTAAATCAAAACTAGCAATAGACATTTTGTTCCTACCACTGTTACCATCTCTCCATTAGGACTTACACTAAAAAATAAAATGGCTGAAACTCAGTATAAGAGATAAGAACATCCCTGGGATTCACTTACTCCCTCATGCAAGCTTTATTCAAATCCACAGTGCAAGGATGTGGCTGGTTGGGTGTCTACTCCTAGATATTTCTAGACCATTCCCAATCAAGCAGGAGGTTTTTCTGGCCTGAGCTTTGGTACCTTTGTCTAGCTGTGTTAGGACTGGCTTTGATTTCAATTTTGTGCAGCATCCATATCAAGAAATGCTATTGATTGTCTTGTGTTCGCTTTGGAAGAAATTAAACATCCCCACGATGTTATTGATTCCTTTTTAATTAAAAGGGAAAATCATTTTTAACTCATTCTTGCTCACGATGTTTTAAACCTCACAAATAATCAATATAAGGTGCTTTAAAAAGTAAAGAACTAATGATGTAATGTATGGTGATTAACATAACAATAAAAAATTTAAAAAAAGTAAATAAGTGCATTCCAACTGAATAAGAAGGAAATGAAGCTTTCTTTCTTTAACATGAATATGATATTATTGATAGCTAACTGTTCTTCAACACCTACCCTATGGTAGGCACTTTGTCTATATCATTCCATCTAGTCCTCAATAATATTTCAAGGTAGGGGCGCCTGGGTGCCTCAGTCGTTAAGTGTCTGCCTTTGGCTCAGGTCATGGCCCCAGGGTCCTGGGATCGAGCCCCGTGTCGGGCTCCCTGCTCCATGGGAAGCCTGCTTCTCCCTCTCCCACTCCCCCTGCTTGTGTTCCCTCTCTCGCTGTGTCTCTCTCTGTCAAATAATAAATAAAATCTTTAAAAAATATTTCAAGGTAGTATTATTAATCTTATTTTACAAAGAAAACTAATAGAGAGGTTAAGTATTTTGCTTAGGGACACCTAGCTAGTAAGATATTGGGCCTGGATTTAGAGCTCAAGGTTATCTGAGTCCAAAGCTAAGGACTCAGACTCCTGCCCACAGTTTTTTTTTTTAATTTTTTTATTATTATGTTAATCACCATACATTACATCATTAGTTTTTGATGTAGTGTTCCATGATTCATTGTTTGTGCATAACACCCAGTGCTCCACGCAGAATGTGCCCTCTTTAATACCCATCACCAGGCTAACCCATCCCCCCACCCCCTCCCCTCTAGAACCCTCAGTTTGTTTCTCAGAGTCCATCGTCTCTCATGGTTTGTCTCCCCCTCTGAATTACTCCCCTTCATTCTTCCCCTCCTGCTATTTTCTTCTTTTTTTTTTTCTTAACATATATTGCATTATTTGTTTCAGAAGTACAGATCTGTGATTCAACAGTCTTGCACAATTCACAGCACTCACCATAACACATACCCTCCCCAATGTCTATCACCCAGCCACCCCATCCCTCCCACCCCCCACCACTCCAGCAACCCTCAGTTTGTTTCCTGAGATTAAGAATTCTTCATATCAGTGAGGTCATATGATACATGTCTTTCTCTGATTGACTTATTTCACTCAGCATAACACCCTCCAGTCACATCTACGTCGTTGCAAATGGCAAGATCTCATTTCTTTTGATGGCTGCATAATATTCCATTGTGTATATATATCACATCTTCTTTATCCATTCATCTGTCGATGGACACCTTGGCTCTTTCCACAGTCTGGCTATTGTGGACATTGCTGCTATAAACATTGGGGTGCACATACCCCTTCGGGTCCCTACATTTGTATCTTTGCGGTAAATACCCAGTAGTGCAATTGCTGGATCATATGGTAGCTCTATTTTCAACTGTTTGAGGAACCTCCATACTGTTTTCCAGAGTGGTTGCACCAGCTTGCATTCCCACCAACAGTGTAGGAGGGTTCCCCTTTCTCCGCATCCCTGCCAACATCTGTCATTTCCCAACTTGTTAATTTTAGCCATTCTGACTGATATGAGGTGGTATCTCATGGAGGTTTTGATTTGGATTTCCCTGACGCCGAGCGATGTTGAGCACTTTTTCATGTGTCTGTTGGCCATTTGGATGTCTTCTTTGGAAAAATGTCTGTTCATGTCTTCTTTTTTTAAGACCTTACTTATTTATTTGAAAGACAGAGAATGAGAGATAGAGAGCATGAGAGGGAAGAGGGTCAGAGGGAGAAGCAGACTCCCTGCTGAGCAGGGAGCCCGATGCGAGACTCGATCCCAGGACTCCAGGATCATGACCTGAGCCGAAGGCAGTCGCTTAACCAACTGAGCCAACCAGGCGCCCTGTCCGTTCCTGTCTTCTGCCCATTTCTTGATTGGATTATTTGTTCTTTGGGTGTTGAGTTTGATAAGTTCTTTATAGATTTTGGATACTAGCCCTTTATCTGATATGTCATTTGCAAATATTTTCTCCCATTCTTTCGGTTGTCTTTTGGTTTTGTGGACTGTTTCTTTTGCTGTGCAAAAGCTTTTTATCTTGATGAAATCCCAATAGTTCATTTTTGCCCTTGCTTCCCTTGCCTTTGGTGATGTTTCTAGGAAGAAGTTGCTGCGGCTGAGGTCGAAGAGGTTGCTGCCTGTGTTCTCCTTTAGGATTTTGATGGACTCCTGTCTCCACGTTTAGGTCTTTCAACCATTTGGAGTCTATTTTTGTGTGTGGTGTAAGGAAATGGTCCAGTTTCATTCTTCTGCATGTGGCTGTCCAATGTTCCCAACACCATTTGTTGAAGAGACTGTCTTTTTTCCATTGGGCAATTTTTCCTGCTTTGTCAAAGATGAGTTGACCATAGAGTTGAGGGTCCATTTCTGGGCTCTCTAGTCCGTTCCACTGATCTATGTGTCTGTTTTTGTGCCAGTACCATACTGTCTTGATGATGACAGCTTTGTAATAGAGCTGGAAGTCCGGAATTGTGATGCCGCCAGCTTTCCTTTTCTTTTTCAACATTCCTCTGGCTATTCGGGGTCTCTTCTGGTTCCATACAAATTTTAGGATTATTTGTTCCATTTCTCTGAAAAAAGTGGATGGTATTTTGATAGGGATTGCATTGAATGTGTAGATTGCTCTAGATAGCATTGACATCTTCACGATGTTTGTTCTTCCAATCCATGAACATGGAACGTTTTTCCATTTCTGTGTGTCTTCCTCAAGTACTTTCATGAGTATTTTATAGTTTTCTGAGTACGGATCCTTTGCCTCTTTGGTTAAATTTATTCCTAGGTATCTTATGGTTTTGGGTGCAATTGTAAATGGGATCGACTCCTTGATTTGTCTCTCTTCTGTCTTGTTGGTGGTGTATAGGAATGCCACTGATTTCTGTGCATTGATTTTATAGCCTGCTACTTTCCTGAATTCCTGTATGAGTTCTAGCAGTTTTGGGGTGGAGTCTTTTGGGTTTTCCACATACAGTATCATATCATCTGCAAAGAGTGAGAGTTTGACTTCCTCTTTGCCAATTTGGATGCCTTTGATTTCTCTTTGTTGTCTGATTGCTGTGGCTAGGACTTCTAATACTGTGTTGAATAGCAGTGGTGATAGTGGACATCCCTGCCATGTTCCTGACCTTAGGGGAAAAGCTCTCAGCTTTTCCCCATTGAGAATGATATTCGCTGTGGGTTTTTCATAGATGGCTTTTATGATATTGAGGTATGTACACTCTATCCCTATACTCTGAAGAGTTTTGATCAAGAAAGGATGCTGTACTTTGTTGAATGCTTTTTCTGCAGCTATTGAGAGGATCATATGATTCTTGTCTGGCCACAGTTTTTCTCATAAAAACTAATGTTGCTTAAAAATAATTTGTTTTATAATATCTTACAAAGAAGGTATACTAGACTTTGTTGTTGTTGACTTCACTTGGGAATGAGGATACTACTTCTAGTCCACTCATGGAATTACTGGATTACTTACATGTTTTCATACAACACTCTTTAATTTGAAAACTGTTAACATATTCAGATAAATACTGATTCATTTGGTTCACTAGAAATATTATTAAAGAACTTCACATCTTTTGGTAAACTGTATATATTTCCAGCTTATGGAAGTTTTAGAATAAACAGATTATAATTATGCAAATTATGAGAAAAATAGAAGAGTACTAAATAATCCCCACATTTCATACAAAGTACTTACTCAGCTACAGGTTTCAGACTGGTATCCAATGGAAAAGATATGTGACCTAAATCTTTATTAAGCCCAGTGTACTTCAAAAGAGACAGCATTATCTACTTAGAAAAATCATTACTCTTGTAAAGCTATTACACATTTTGAAAATAATTTTATAATCAAGATATATGTTAGGTGAGTCATTACCCATCTTTGATCCTTGATTTGATGAGGAGTTTAGATTAAGCTTTCTACCCCTAGGCCTCTAACCTATCAAAAGAGAATCAATTCAACATACTGACTCTGAGAACAGAGAGTAGCCCCTCAGCATCACCTCTTAGAAGACTTGAAATAGTGTGGGATAGTGTGTGTGTTGGATAGTGTGTGGGCAAGATGGAAGAGCATGCTGTTCACACCCAGCCAGACTACCTGTGACTAGCAGCATGCCTTCCAGAGCTGGGTACCTAGAGTTACCTGTTCATAACTCAGAGCTAAGCTGACATCTCATAGCCAAGTCCAGCTAAGAAGAAGAATGAGGTTCATGACAAACATCTATGTCCTGAACTTCCATAGCATTTAAAAAACTGACAGACTAGTACACAAAGGGATCTTATTTATTATTATTATTAATCTAGCTCAATTCACCCATTTTATAGTTAAGAAATTAGGTCCCAGAGAGGTGAAATGACCTACCTAAAGCCCTAAAGGTCATGCAGTGCTATTGAAGGGCTCTGATTAATATTGGAAAAAAGACTATTCTAAAGTATGTTACAGGGCGCCTGGGTGGCTCAGATGGTTAAGCGTCTGCCTTCGGCTCAGGTCATGATGCCAGGGTCCTGGGATCGAGTCCCGCATCGGGCTCCCTGCTCTTTGGGAGCCTGCTTCTCCCTCTGCCTCTCTCTCTCTCTCCCCCTCTCTCTCTGTCTCTCATGAATAAATAAAAAGTTAAAAAAATAAAGTATGTTACAATTTACTAATATAGTCAATTTTTATGTGTATCAATAATTTCCACGGAGTTATTTTTAGGTTTACATATTATAATTTTAAAATGGAGAGTCAAAAACGGATAACACACCATCCTCATCCACAAGGAGGCTCCAAACTAGTTCAGGAGACCAAATATATAAACAGGTAACAGATAACCAGACATCATGTCAGAGATAACACAAAACAGTGCCTGATTAGCTGCCTGCCCACTCTTACCATTAGTAACTGCTTTAAAGACTTACAGGAGAGAGTAATCAGTTCACAGATCTTTTATGGAGAAGTCAATAATGCTTCTGGATAAAAAGACTTTCTAAATGTAAATGTAGAATGAGAGATATAGACTGGGAGACCTTCAAAGGACCTTAAAGATTACCGAGTTCTTCTTTCTGAATTGGCAGATCAAGAAATCAAGGATCAAAGATGGGTAAGGACTCACCTAACAGCACCCTCATCAATAACAGAGCCAGGACTAATATACAATTCACATAACATCAAGACCAGAGTTCTTTGTAAATATAAATATTTCAACAATCATTACTTCAGACTTGAATGCTTATTTGTTGTCTCATAACTTGACCAAACTTTTGCTCAAACATCATGATATTACCGACATTAACGCAGAAGTCAAAAACCTCCTCCAGAAAGAAGATCTGATAGTTCTCCCTATGCTGGTTGAGAAACAGAGTATAAAATCTAAGGAGTGTTGAAGTATAATACGATCTTCTTCAAACAGGGGCTTGTACAACGTTTTGAATTTTAGTATTTTTTAAAACGTGACCTAATAATTAAGCTTCAGAACCAAGTTTTGCTATTTTTCTAGCTAAAATTAAATTGGACCTAAGTCCCCACCTATTAAGATGGTTACAAGTTTAGTATCAAATGATTTGACAAGAATGGGGGTGAGGTTTTTTCTTTCCTTATTCCTTAGATTTGCACAAGAACCCTGGAAGAGAGACAGGACAGGAAAATGGTACATGGCAGACATCTTTGGTACATGCCGGACGTCTTTGGTACATGGCCGACGTCTCTGGTACATGCCGGACGTCTTTGGTACATGGCGAACGTCTCTGGTACATGGCGGACGTCTCTAGTACATGCCGGACGTCTCTGGTACATGGCGGACGTCTCTGGTACATGCCGGACGTCTTTGGTACATGGCGGACGTCTTTGGTACGTGGCGGACGTCTTTGGTACATGGCAGACGTGTACCGTCTTTGATAGTCACTGATGTTTCTCTTTTTCAGGTTAACATGGCCCGCGTGCAGGCAGGTCGCACCATTCTCCTCATGCCAGCCTGAGCCACAGAGATCCTGGTCAAAGTCCCAAGGTCATAAGCACATAGTGTATCAGTTTGCTTTGCCATGTAACAACAACCTCTAAACTTAGGGATTTAAACAACAGTCATTCTCAATTCATGATTCTGTGGGCTGACAACTGGCACTGGGCTTTGTTGAACAGCTCTTTCTGTCTCAGTTCGGTTCATGCATATTTCTGCAGCCAGCTACCAATCAGTAAAAGCCTTTGTTTCTCGGCATTATTTGAATGTTGGATGAGGAATGGGGAAAGACTAGGCCAGGTGTCTTTTATCATCTAGTAGGCTATCTTGAATCTGTATGCACGGCAGCTTTTCAGGGTTCTAAGAGAAAGAGCAGAAACATACAATGTCTCTTGAGGCCTAGATTCAGAACCAGCCTAGCATCCCTTCGGCTGTTTTATACTGGCCAGAAGAAGTACCAATTTAGCTCAGATTCAAGAAATGGAGACATAAACTCCACTTCTTGATGAGAGGAGCTCCAAAGTCACATTTCAAAACTACTCAGATACACGAAGACATGGAGCGTGTGGCCATCGCTACAACCTACAACACAGAGGCAAGCACTGCGCAGGGCTCTACCACTTCAAAGGCTCTGCATTCCAATAAGCCCCTCCCTCTGCTGCTCTTGACACAGAACTCCCACTACCTTCCCATCATAAGGGATATACCAACCTCATAGGACCTCTCTTCAACCCTCAAACACAGTACTCCTGCTGATTAGTTTTCTCTTTAAGAAACCCAGTTTAATTATTTACACAGATCTAGGCCTTTAGTATCAAAGATGTGTCTAGAAAATTCCTCCTGTGCAACCAAAACAGATGATTATTTCTTCTCTGTTAGCTATCCCCAGAGGGTAAGGAAGTTAGGAATTCCTGAGCAGGAGAACTCACAGACCTTGTCACTCCTGGTGCAAGAAAAGAACACCTTTCATTCTTCTATGATCACATTATGGACAAAAAGGGGGATTCAGTCATTTCTCAATAGCTATCCTGTCACATTTAATTCTCAGTTAGTCTCCCTGACACAAAATTTATAGGAAACTGAGCTCGAAAGATTATCAATCATCTTCAAAACAAATATTTGTGAACAGTATTTTGGCCATGAAGGTGTTACCAATGTCAAATAAGTCTTTTTCTTCTGTCTGATCCTTAAGCTCTTTCATAGTCTGAGTATGTGTTCCTGAAAGGAGCAATATTATATCATTATTAAGCACATATTTAACTCTGATTGAAACAATTATAGTTTGAAAGGTACATTTCCTTGATTTTATTTGCTAATAACCCTGATGTAAACAATAGTTTTCCTGCATAGTAACAAAGATCTCTTACAGGAGAAGCATGTTAAACTTTTAAAAATCACATTAAACACAGATTGCATACTAGCATAAATTAGTAGCATGTCTTCAAGAAGGCCAGAGTGCACTATAGGAAGGAGCAGGAAGGTGAGGGAGGCATACTTACCCAAGTCTTAATTTATGCTAGAGGCTCTGCTAGACATTTCACACGGCTTAACTAAATGTTTACACTAGTGAGATACAAATAGGACTGTTGTCTGTATCAACAGGAAAAGATGGCACAAACTGAGTCATTTGTAGAAAATTTAGTAAAGGAGTTATCTGCAGAACTGTGGGCAAAGTTAGTGGAAAGCACTAAGGGAAAGTAGAGTATCCTGGGGCTAGAATCAGTAGGGAACCAGAGAGAAGTTAGGTGGCCATGGCCCAGGAAGAGGGTATTCACTGGAAGTAGGAGAAAATGCTTTTAAAGATGGAGCCTGCAGGGGAAGAAAATAACCAAGCCTTCTACCCTCTGCCTCCTGCTAGCTCCCCATTGGCTGAACCCAATCAAAAGCCAGAGCTATGGAGCCTATAAATGCAGTGCATGTACTCAGCCTCCTAAGACACAGCAGGGTGGAGAAGGTGGAGTAGGGCAGAGAAGGAGGGCAAAAGGAGGTATCCACACATTATCCTATTTTAAAGATGAACAAATTGAGAATCAAACAAAACAATAACTTCTGCAGGTCACAAAGGCAAAATAGAATTTAAACTCGGATCTTTCTAGTTCTCTTTGCATTTTACATGCCAACTGCCCTACTGAACTTGGTAGAGAGAAAAACTATTTATATTTTTCATCATAAGGAGCATTTTACAAAATTCCAGTTCTATTTCCCTCTTTTAACTTGCATATTCTATCATCCCCAGGATGACACAGTAAGAGATGGTTACTTGCATCATCACATTTCACCTGGACCCTTGAGGAAACTCTATATACCATCTCTCTTTCATCTCCTTTGATTATGATTCCTAATAAGAACAATTCCACTACAGAGTGCTTTAATTACTCAAGTCAACAAATATTTATTAATTGCTTAATATGACCCACTGTTGCTTTCAACACTACAGAGGACACAACAGGCGTATATGACATGGCCTGGACCTTTCAGTGTTCATAATCTTGTCGAGTTCTTTGTTTTGTTTGTTTGTTCATTTGTTTTTTTTTTTTTAAGATTTTATTTATTTCTTTGGCAGAGAGAGAGGGGGGGAGTAAAAGCAGGGAGAGCAGCAGAGGGAGAGGGAGAAGCAGGCTTCCCGCTGAGCAGGGAGCCCAGTGTGGGGACTCGATCCCAGGACACTGAGATCATGACCTGAGCTGAAGGCAGATGCTCAACCGACTGAGCCACCCAGGTACCCTATTCATTTGTTTTTAAAGGCATTATAAAAACCCCAGAAGACCAGGGGTTCTGTTTGACCTAGATGAATGTCTAGCATATAGTAGGTGTTTAAAAAAATTTAATGAATTAGTGAATAATAAAAAGAAATAAAATAGTGGAAATCAAATATAAGGAAGCTCATAAAGGTGTGTCATGAATAGTAAGGGGTTAGGAGACTCGGGAAGGATGAAGATCAGGGAAGATTACAAAGACTGAGGAGGCTTTGTTGAAAATGGAGATGTTCAAGGGAACTTGGAAAGATGAATGGCTTTTAATACATAAGCATAGAAAAGACATTTTGGTATTTTACAGGGGGATTTGGGCACTTGAATGAGGAAATGGTTCAGGGGACTAGGTTTTTCCTACAGAAAGTCAGGGCAAACGGGATCAAAGAGAGAAGTTTGCTCTGGAGGAACCCAGTACGCCCCTTCTGGTGCCTTTATGGATCTCCCCTTCCTCCCAATACGGAGCACCTCCTTTTCTCAAAATGTCTGCTGTTTTAGGTTGGATAACATTCAGGAAAACCTGCCTGTCTAGCCTTCTTTCTTAGCATAAGACTTTATTTTGTGACTTCTAGCACTAAACTAAGAATTTGTTTCTTTTAATATCTCAGCTTAGCTATCCCTGCCTCTGGGATGTTTTCCTTGAAACTTCCGGGCTCCAAGTATATTTCTCCCTGAGCTCCTATCATGTTCAGAGTTTTTGCCATCACAGCAGTTACCGGAGTGTATAAATGTGGCTTGTAGTGTGGTTTCCTTCTGCACAGTTAGTAGCAAGCGGCCTGGGACTGTCTCCCTTTTGCCATACAATGTGTGAATGACTGTGTCACCAATAAGCCATAGGGAGGATTTTAAGCTATTTTATGAATATGACTCTACTTATCTTTTAGGTGCTTTTACTGGTGAAAGGATTTTTGTGACCTTGAAAATTACATTGTAGATGTAGCTAGGAGGAGCACTAATGAGGTCTCAGACATAGGGTGTCCAACCTTGGACCTTGGCTTGCCCGGAACTAAGGGCTTCTTGGGGTGTGGGATTCTTAGTGCTGAATCCCCAAAAGTCCCAGGCAAACTGGGGTAAGTTGGCCCCATCCTACTGGGAAATGAGAAATAATACTATGCTTCCACTCTGCATTATGCTACACCTGTAAACCCAAGCTAAGGTTGTATTAGTGCTGCAAAATGTAATTTCTGACCTCGCTTTTTCATCCTTGGACTAATGGAACATTATGTCTCGGTAGAAAAGCACTCACCCTGTGAATAGTAGCCAGTCAAAGCTGAGAATTCTTAGGCTCTGTCAATTCATGTTGCTTTTAGCATACTATAATAATTGTTTCTCTCAAAGTCACCTGTTAGGCCTTGTGATATAACTGACTGTACGAACTTTCAAGCAGGGAGTTTGCCCTTCAGGTGTTTCATTAGAGATGGATTCTTAAGAAGTGTTTTCGTGGTGGTTGTTCTTAATTCCCAGAAGCTACTTGAGGGAGAATTACCTCCATCCCTCAGAGGAGATATTCGGTTGGAACATAACATTCATACCCAAGCACTTCAGCACTATTTGAACTGAACCCAAGGGAACTGAATTTCGGTTCAATTTACTCCATTATTTCTTTACTGGGTTCCTTGGTTTTTCTGTAGAAGAAAAGGGCTGGTAGATGATAGAACAAAGACAGAAATCATACAAGATTTTGAAGAATTGATTTTCTTATTCAGGAAATGAGTTGGATGGAATATATGGAAAGTTGGAAAGATAATGTCAGAAGGACTCTTCAGTCTAACACTCAAAGCCAGGAGAGTGGCAGCTACCGAAGTCTTTCATTAGTTTAGAATCCACTAAATGATTATTAAGCTTAACTCAGGCAGCTCAAATGATTTTCTGGAAACAGCAGGGATACTGATACACACAAAAATGTTCCCCCTATGAGTTTTATGTTTTATATGCTTGTGAGTGATTGCAGCTTAAACTCCTAGCCTATGTGTTGTCTCATTCTTATGGATCACAGGCACAAATCAGACAAAAGCAATCCTAAGTCATTCTTTTGAGGCAGAAGTCTACTAGTACATGCAGTAGCTGGCTTTTCAGGAGTTTACTAAGCTTTTTACATGGGCTATTTTATCATTTTCTCCTCACATAAAACCTTCCAAGTAGATACATTAGGATGATCTTTGTAGATGAAAAAAAATCAGTCAAGTCATGATAAGTTTAAGAAGCCTGCTTTTTTCGAAAGAAAAACATAAGGGTTACAATTCAGGTGTATGACCCTAGAGTTAATGCTTATCCACCATGCCACAAGTCTGACATGTGAGTGAATAAGTAGCCCCAGAAATGGTCTGCAGGATAGTTATTGAAATTCTTGGGTAATTCCCTATAACATCAAGGAGGAAACTTCAGTATTTGGTTTTGTAACTACAAAATTTCTGAGTTCCTTAATTTTTTTTTTTTTTAAACTTACTCCCAAACTAGGACACAAATTGCCAGTTGTCCTCATTAGGTGCATATTGAGAAACCAAATACTGGGGCACCTGGGTGGCTTGGTTGGTTGAGCGTCTGACTCTTGGTTTTGGGTCACGTTGTGATCTCAGAGTCATGAGATCGAGCCACATGTTGGACGCTGTACTCAGCACAGAGTCTACTTCAGATTCTCTCTCCCTCTCCCTCTGCCTCTCCTGCTTATGCTCTCTCTCTCTCAATTAAATAAATAAATCTAAAAAAAAGAGAGAGAGAAATCAAATCCTGTAGAGTTTTCCTACCCAAACATCTCCATCCTAACTTTTACAGCATAAATTTTGAATTAAGAAAAATATCAATGGGAAAGATAATGAAAATAGACTATAACATGGGATATGAATTTTAAAGGATGAAACTATTTTATTTTCAAAGTTACTATTTTCTGAGATTCGTTAGGTTCACAGTTTTTTTTCACTCTTGAGTGACTCTATAGTTTTTGTTGATGTTGTTGTTGTTTTGCATTTTATTAAATTTTTTATGTTAATTCCAGTATTATTAACAAACAGTGTTATATTAGTTTCAGGTATACTAAGATGACAGGTTTCCATAGAACACATAGGTTTCTTTTTTATATTATGTTTCTTATGTCCAAATAAAATACTTACCTTTTAATAATTCTGCAACATTGATTCATTTCCTTTCAAAGTGAAATATGTGGTACCATAAAATTTTTGAAGAAAAAGTAAAGTAATAATTCCTTACATCTTTGTAACAACTGTGATACAATCATTATTGTTATAATCCTCACATTATAGATGAGGGAACAAAACCGAAGGTAAAATGAATTGCCTAGAGCACCTATCAAACAAATAGAAGACCCTAAATTGGAAGCCAGTTTTGTGAAAGAAGCAGTGATTTATGTTGGGCCTAACAGCCATCCCAGGAAATACAGGGTCATTCATTCCCTGGGTCATTACTCTGGCACTTGAGTTTCTATGGGAAGCAAGCAGTTAGAACCTCATAGAAATAAATGTGACCATTAAAAAGGAGTAAGTTCTGGAGCACCTAGATGGTTCAGTCAGTTAAGTGTCCAACTCTTGATTTTGTCTCAGATCATAATCTCAGGGTTGTGAGATGGAGCCCAGTGTCGGGCTTCATCAGGCTCTGTGCTGATTGTGGAACTTAGGATTCTCTCTCTCCCTCTTCCCCTGGCCCTCTCCCAGCTGGCTCTTGTGTGAGCACTCTCTCTTGCTCTCTCAAATAAATAAATATATAAAGGAGCCACTCTTTTTTTTTTTTTAAGATTTTATTTATTCATTGGAGAGAGAGAGAGAGACAGAGAGAGCATAAGCATGGGGTTCGAGCCCAGGACCTAGAGATCACGACCTGAGCCGAAGGCAGACACTTAATCTAAACTACTGAGCCATCCAGGTGCCCCAAGGAGTCACTCTTAACTGTGAGCATTCACCAAGGCCCTGGGGCTCTTTCCTTAACAGTATCAGTCTTCTATATTCAATCCTAAATCTGCATAGTGTTTTCACTAATGCTGGAACTATTCTGAATTGATTGAATTCATCTGGATGAAAAAATATATATATTGCTCATCAAGGATTTTTAAGCAGGGTGACTTACCATGTGGCAAGATGGCCCTGCCCACCGGAAATAAAACTCTGATTATCATTAATAAAAGGAGAAGGATATGGGCTTTTCATGAGATTATTTGCCATTGACAAGTCACTTCCATATTGATAAAGTTGCTAATTCTCAAGACAATATTTTAGGTAGAAGGATATGCTATTTTTAATTATATTGTGTACTTCTATGGTTGAGGGTGGTCTAAGGAAAACATAGGTGAATTCTTCCCATGATTTTAGAAGAAATTTCAAGGATCTTTCAATGTTGTTACATTAACTACAGATTATAATGATGTTTCTCATTAATTCCTGTATAACTGATGATGAAAATCCTGGTGATAAAATAGTATTTATAGAAACTTAAAGGTTACAAAATAATATCCCCATATTTTAATTTTACTTTATGGCACCAAGAGAGTCTGAGACTAAAACAGAAAAGTAATCACTAGGATTCACATTTTTTTACTACCCTGTTTTTATAAAGAACTATATACCTCCTGGCAAAAAGTTAGTTCCTAGAAAAATCATGAAACTTGCTGTGGATGGTCAGACACAGACAAACCAATACACAGAAACAAAGATAAATCTAAAGTCATGGACCATCAAGATTTACTAAGTTGCTATTTACTAAGAGGCAGCAGATACTGAAAGCTAATTCTACAGCGTCCAAAGATCTGAATGCAAGTTCAGCTACTCCATTTTCAGAGTAAGACACAATGATTAGCCTCTTGGCTTCTGTGAGTCTTTATTTTCCTGTCTGTAATATAGGATCAGCCATAGACCCAGGGCTGTTTTTGATGTTATGTTCCTGTAAAGAACTATACTGATAGGACTGCGATGGACCTGAGTTGCATGAGGACCCTCTAACAGTGAGCAAAATGGCAAAATAGTCCAGGTTTACAGGGAGAAATATGTTATCTACATTAAATGATTACAGCATGACAAAGTCAATGGCACAACTGTCCACGTAGGCATTGACTCTAGCAAGGGTGTTATCACTAGACTAGAACTGGACAAAGACCGAAAAAAGATCCTTGAATGTAAAGCTAAATCTCACCAAGTAGGGAAAAAAAAAGGGGGGGGGTGGTAAATACAAGGAAGAAACAAATGGGAAGATGCAGGAATAAAGTGATCTTACATATGACTTTCAAAAAAAAAACCTGTTAAAATGAAAAAGAACATTATAATGTTGGACAAGTTATTGAATCGAGGCTCAATGTCCTTGTTCGTAAAACAGGAAGAATGTTAATAGCTACCTTGTAGGACTTTTTCTTCGGGATTAAATGAAAGGATATATGCCTGTGAAAATGCTTTTCAAACTATAAAGGACATGCTAGCCAGACCACATTGGTAGAGAAAAGGAGCCCATCCACAACTGAAAGATACTTTGATATCTTTGATCCCAACTGTTTCACATTCACATATGAATTGTGGAGAAAAATAATCCTACAGAAGGTTATTATGTAAGTCATGTTTTTAACCTGATTAGAAAACCAGTGTCTGCTATTTTGAAGGCTCTCCTCCTTTCCCGCATTGGATATGTGAGGGTTGCTCCAGGTTATATCCTGGTGTTTTTCCTACCCTCTCCACTATCCTAGGCCATCTCATACACACACACAACTTCAGTCTCCATTGATCTAACAATGTCTCCTACATCCTATTTTGAGCGCAGATCTTTTCCTGCCCTTTAGACTGGTATAGTCAACTGCCTACTGGATATCTCCATCTTTACATCCAAAGATACCTTAAACATAGCTGTACAAAACAGCCCTTCCCTCTTCCACCCTTGCTCCTTCTTCTGTGTTCTCCATCTTTTTGAATGGTTCCACCATCCACGTAGTTCTTTGGGTCAGAAATTTTGGCTTGGCATTGAGTTTTCAATCTCCATTATTCCTCAAATCCAATCAACCACCAAGTATTGTCCTTTCTGCTGTCCAGTTAAGTCCTCTCCATTTCTATTGTTTTCTACCCAGACCATGTCACCATCATCAGTCTTTTGAATTATTGTTCTAGTTCCCAACCTCCGTTTTCTCCCAATCCATTCTCCGTATTGTGTCGTGAGTGATCATCCTGAAATCCAAAGTTAATCAAGTACTCCCTATGCTTAAAATCCTCTGATGGCTTCCCCATGCCCAGCAACTTAACATGGCTCACAAGGCCTTCATGATCTAGCTTCTGCTTTTCCTCAAAGCCTTCCTCTCTTACCTTCATACTATACATACCAGCTTTATTAGGTCCCTTCCATTATGCCATATTTCCTTTTGCCTCTATATCTTTTGCTTGAAACGCTGTCTCATTCTTCCTGCAAAACATAAACACACACTTATACACATACCTACTGTGCTCTCTTAATTCATAGTTAATTTTTTAACTCTTAAACTTTCCATCATCTAGCACACTTTCCTTATCCATCCCATTCTGAAGTCTAGGCTAGGTATTTCCCAATATATTCCTGGTACTTCTACCATTATGAAATTATATTGTAATCACCAGATTACTCCCATGTCATCTCCATGAAACCACACAACTGGTAAGGACCAGATAGATAGGTGTCTACCTTTATATCCCTCTCTCCTTGGGTAGTAGTCAGGGATCAACCAGAATCACAGAAGCACCGGAGATACATATCAAGATTTTTTGCAAGGAATTGGCCTGTGTGGTTGTGGGGGCTGGCTAGACGAATCTGAAATCTGTAGGGCTGGCATCTACAAGGGCAGGCAGGAATTCATGGACATGAGCTGAAGCTGTTGTCCATGGGCCAAATTTCCCCTTCAGAGAAGCCTAGCTCTGCTCTTAAGGCCTTTCAACTGGCTGACTCAGACAACCCCACCTAGATTATCTAGGATAATCTCCTTTACTTACAGTCAATTATGGGCTTTAATCACATCTTCAAAATACCTTTGTGGCAACACCTGGATTAGTGTTTGAATGAACAACTGGGGACTACAACCTAGCCAAGTTGACAAATAAAGCTAACGACCACACCTCAGCACCTACTATATGATGGGCCCTCAATAAATATTTGTGAAATAAATGGAGGCATGAACTATTTTGTTCAGTAAGGGCACCCCTGGGGTACATGTGAAGTACCCCACTTTGTATTGTACACTTAGGCACTATCATATTATTTACATTTCATACTTACTAAAATCTGTGAGGCTTGTGGGGGGTACACTTGAAAGGAAAAAGTCATAACCTTTGCGCTACTTAGGGTCCCTCAGATTTCTTCAGAGAGAATAAATTTCTATCATTAAATGTAACAGGCTTGGAGCTTCCTGAGGACAGGACTGTATGTGTTATTTGTGTTATTGTCCTGGTGTTCTCTCAGCCCTACCACACTGTATGTGTGCAGTAACTGCTCAGTGAAGATTTGTTAAAAAGGACAAAATTAACCTACTAAGACTTTTTTTTTAAGAAGACATTTTGAAGTGGTACTGGCTGCTGTGGGTCCTGTATTTTTTTTTAAATAAAGATATAATTTAGAAATGGTAAAATTCACCCTTCTTAGTGTATACTTCTGAGAGTTCTGACAAATGTATATAGGAGTTCATTACCCAAAAACTCTCCCATGCACCTTACAGCCAACCTTCCCCCACCTCCAATCCTGGCAACCAGTGTGATCTGTTTCAAGTATAGACGTTTCCAGAAGGTGAATCATACAGCATGTCATATAAATTGAAAAGATTCCAGAATCTTTTGTGTATGGCATAATGCACTTGAGATTCATCCATGTTACCATATTTCAGGGTCGATAATTTGTTCCTTTTTCTTGCTGAGTAGTATTCCATCACACGGATGTATCACGGTTTGCTTATCCACTATGGGCCTTGCTCTTAATTACTCAAGATCTGTCCCTCTTCATTCTTCCTCAGTCCTTTTCTCTATCTCTGCCCCCAAAGAGGTGAAACGCTGTTCTATTTGGTCAGGTTGAAGAATGCTTATTTGATCCAATTTTGGGGTTGGAACCTTGTGAGTTGAGTTAAGCTTATACTAAGTCATTTTTTCTTTTCTCTCGAAACATGTTGCGTGGCTACAAGAGAAGGTTTTTTTGGTACCCACCTCTGTCGCATACTAACTGTGTGATCTTGATCAAGTTACCTAATCTCTGTGCCTGTGTTTCCTTATAGGGGCAATGCAGAGGTTAACAGTCCTTACTGCCTTAGGTTATGACCATCAAACAAGTTAATAATTACAAATGGTATACAGCAGTGCCTGGCATATTGTAAACTCTTAGTAAGTGTTGGCTGTTATTATTCAGAGCCATTTTGACCCATGTAAGGGGCTTTACTGTGAATAAAGATGTAGCATGTATAAAACTTAAAGAAAAGTCTGCTCTTGCCCCATTGTCTTGGGAAGGTGGTTTGGGCGGAAGGATGGGAGCTGGAAGCTCTGTGTGGCCGTAAGTCATGAGGTCACCCTGTAGGTGGTAGTGTGGAGTTGTGTATTTCTTTACCTTTTGCCAGTGGAAAGCTGCCTAATATGTCCTTGCTCACTCTTCCCCATTGCCCTTGCTCTGAGATAATTGGATTGACCTAGCTGGTGGAAGAGCTGCGTCTGGGTGAATTACGAGTTTGGCATTTATCTGATTTACACCGTTCCCTTAGCAATAGAAGCACAGACTGGCTGGGAAATATTGCTGCCTCAGTCCTTGTGTGGGCTCTCAGGTCACGTCACTCCTGTGGATGGCTTGCCACCACCCTCAACATTATTCTGTACACATTTTCAATCTTTGCTGGGTTGTCTCTGGAAAAGAGCAAAAGTAGAACTACAGGCAAAACATAATTTTATTTTCCCTTGAGTTTGACCACTTTGAACTTGAAATATTGATAAAATGAGTTCCTCCAACCGATACTGTAGTTCCCATGCCTCAGTGAAAGTGTTGTAACTTTCACTCACTGTATCCACTTTGCTGGAAGATAATTCTTTTGTTCATTTTATTCTGTAAGCCCAGTATTTACTTCACTTACACAATCTTCCACCGAGATTTTATGGGCCCATTTCTTTTTCAGATGGGACTCTACATTCCTTGAGCTTCTATTTTTACAAGCGGTCTAAGCTCTTGGAAATCCTGAATAATTATAAAATGGCATCAAAATAAATTATCTCTGAGTCATAAGCTTCTGATATAGAAAGAAACCCTTTCAGTGTTTGCCTTTTTTAAATGATAAAGCGTTTTTGTTCAAGTTACATGAGTATAGCTCAGATTTTAAAAACGCAGATAAACAAAAAAGGAAAATTTAAATTATCTAAAGTACTACCACATAGAGATAACCTCTTGTTTTATTGGGTTTTCCCGGAATTATCCATCGATCTGCTCTATGTATAAAACAGGAGACTCATGCTTTAACTCTGTATGCAAATAATGCATTTCCACATTACTTGATTTAATGTACACTATTATTTTAATGGCTTCATGATTTTATGCTAATTTATCATATCTTTATCACTAAATAATATTTATACATATATACACATATGTGTGTATGCCTGTCTACTGACCTTCTCTCCATTTCCCTCTCTGTATATTCCAATGCTATTCTCATGACACATAGTTTTTGTAACTTTATAGCACTTTTTCATATTTAATGGGACAAGTTCTCCCTCATTGCTCAGTTTCAAAATTTTGAACTAAGGGATTCTTGCTATGTAATGACAACTGTCTAATCTTAGAAGACTGTTGTAATTTTAAATATTTCCCCCACTCTATTATGCATATTTCACAAGTGCACACGCACACACGCACACACACACACACACACCTTAAAAGCAAAACTATTATGGGAAAATGGTGAAGTAACATCCTTCCCTTTCATGGGCTTCTCCTCATTCTGGGGGTTCCTGGAGAGGCCCAGTGCTCTCAAGATCTCTCTATCAGTTCCCCATCAAATCTCCCTTTGAGTTAATGGTCCAGTTAGAAAGGAGAAACAAACCCATGTCAGATTTCCCTCTTGTGGATATTTGCATTTTAGTAAGATTCCCCTTCATTGCCCCCCCCCCCAAATAAAATCTTGATTCTGGAATTTCAGTTTTCTAGACACGATCCACCAAGCAAGAAATTTTTCATCCCTATGGGCAACCATATATTTTACAAACTACGGACCTGGTTCTGACCCTGAAAATCCAGACAAATATATCATGCTCTGTGTCAGTATTTTAAAGTTTAAAGTAATTCTCTAGTATTAAATTTAATACTAAGTGCTATTATGTATAATGGAGCCTTTCCCATTTATAGAAGTTACAGTTTCCCCAGTAATGGGGAGCAAGTGAGAAACCGAAACGGGAATGATATGATAAGAGTGTTTGAGGCATTGAGAGGACATTAGTATGCAGGAAGACCTGCCAGAGAAAGGCACTGGAGAAAAAGGAATCATCTGGGTCAAGGGCTAGTAACCCTGGAGGCAAATTAGAATTAGCAGTAGAGTGTTTATAGCTACCTTTGCCTTGCATGCAGGAGCAATTAAATCCCAACATCTTGGGTTAGGGATGGGGTGTTTGTTTACCCTCTGTTTGCTTTAATGCTCTGCAGGTAATTTAAAATATGATTCATTTATTATTGTATTAAATATGTATAACACAAAATTATGATTTTAAACTACGATTTCCAGTGATTTTTTTTTAAGATTTTATTTATTTGACAGAGAGAGACACAGCGAGAGAGGGAACATAAGCAGCGGGGAAGGGGAGCGAGAGAAGCAGGCTTCCGGCCAAGCAGGGGGCTGGACGCGGGGCTGGACGCGGGGCTGGACGCGGGGCTGGACGCGGGGCTCGACGCGGGGCTCGATCCCAGGACCCTGGGATCCTGACCTGAGCCAAGGGCAGACGCTTAACGATTGAACCACCCAGGTGCCCCTGATTTCCAGTGATTTTAATCTTGGCTCTAAATGCATTCTAGTTAAGGGGATGGAGAGAGGTATATGTATGAGGCAGGTAGAAAGCTTTTAAAACAATGCAGCTTATCAGTAAATCAATCTATGACATCTGTGATTTTCAGCTAATCACTTGATAAATTCATGGTGACGCTCACTAACTAATAACAAATTTGAGTTATCAAGACTAAAGAAGTAGTGAATTAGAGTTATCACTTATGTAGTCAAAAGCAAAATTTTTACATAAATTATTGTCCACCTCAGGGCTTCTTTTGATTTATAAGTGCATCCCAGATTTAGGAATGAGGGCTTTTCATGCGGGGTAGCCAGTGTTTGAAACTCCCATTTTACTGATTTATAGCCGTGCTTTCTGGCAAAAGCTACACGTTTTAGATATCGCACTCGGGTGTGTGTGTGTGTGTGTGTGTGTGTGTGTGTGTACACGTGCACGCACTTTCCCAGTATAGACCTCCCAATAATTCCTCAGATTATCAGCCCCAAATATAAATCATCACCTAAAGTATCACTAAATGTCGCTACAATTACTAAACGTGCAGATACCTTGTCTCACAATCAACTAAATTAAATCAAGCTACAGAGAATCAAACCCTGGAAACAACTCTTACCTCCACACAGACTAAGTCTGCAAATGTAAAAGCTTTGCTTTTCTCTAGTTTTCTTCCACAGAGTTTCCCAGCAACCACATCTACCACTCTACAGAAACAGCGGCCAACGTTAATCATGATAAATTTCAACCTCAGGTTTTCTTCAGGGGTCATTAAGTGTTTCACAGGAGGAGAAAGAATTTTCCCTTTACCCTACTAAGTTCGGCTGAGACCCCCTGTAATAAAGGACAGATGAAGGAGAGAAAAACAAAGAGAAGTTTATTAACAGGCATTCCTCATGTATACGTGGGAGACATCCAGGAGAAAGGAATAACTCCATGAAATGGCCCAAGCCACCAACTGAAATACCAGTTCAGGTAAAGACAAAAGATAGGTATTGGGAGGTGCTGGGGTAACAATTCATAGGAAGGAAAGAGAAGGAAATGTTTGATAAACAGAGATTGCTCTGCAGAGGCAGAGGAGTCTCTCCGGTGAAAAAGATCTCTGGTAATAGCTCTCTTGCTGGCATAGGCTCCTTTCTAATGCAAATTTCCATTATAAATACAGATTTCTCTTACAAAAGGGTACTCGCTACTCTGTTTTCAGAGCTTCTC
This sequence comes from Zalophus californianus, assembly GCF_009762305.2. NCBI lineage: Eukaryota > Metazoa > Chordata > Mammalia > Carnivora > Otariidae > Zalophus > Zalophus californianus. The sequence goes on along the minus strand of NC_045599.1, from coordinate 43,527,202 downwards.
CTGTGTGTGCAGTTTGTAAAAAAAAAAAAAAAAAGGTGCTTATGCCAAGGAAGCATATTGGGGAGGGGGCTTATCATGTGGCTCTTCAAAGTGCAGCAGGAAGGGGAAGGGTTGTGATAATAGAAACGACTATGCCCCATGTCTGAATGTGGTAGAGAATAGCTCATTTCAACACTTGACTTCTAGAATAAAAATAAAGAGACATCCTCAGAAAGCAAGTAATCAATGGCCCACTGTATCAAGGTGCAAGGAATCAATTTCAGGGAGCAGTGTGTCAAAGTTAATGTACAAGATCTTTTCTTTAAGATTTGGAAGTTGATTCTATACAAATCAAGACCAAAATCCTGAAAACAATTGCTTCCCTTTGAACTTAGCATCAGATTTGAAGTAGGTTTAAGAAAAGAAGCTGATCCAAGTACTTCCAAAATTCATCCTTAGGGTAAGTGAAAGGGTCATTTGGTGAAGATCAGAAACTTGGTATTTTGATATTTTGTTATGAACCGAACAAAATAATTTTAAAAAATCCACAACGCTCTTCTCTTGAAGAGCTCTGAAAAGATTATTCTTTCAAGCAACTTAGACAGTCGGGCAAATCCGAAAAACAAAATGAACAATGTGTTAAATCATAGAATCAATATTTCCAATTAATGGCAAAGAAGCAGTTTTCTATCATAGTCTCCTTTCTTGGGATACAACTGTGTGCCATTTTAGGGAGGCTAAAATAAACTAATAATGGAATTTCTTAACATTAACATTTGGGTGCTATACCGTTCAGTCCCATCGTGATAAAACAAGGGGAAATGTTTCTAGGCTCACCGAAACTCTAGGCTCTCTCTCAAAGGACAAATAACCTGAACTAAATACGTCAGCCCAAGCCCCGAGAAGGCAAGTGTGTTTGCCATGTTGTGTGGCTCTTACAGCCTCACTAAGGAAATAGGCTAAGAATGAATCCCTTTCAAGGACCAGGGGGCTCAGGTTCACTCCCACTCTAAGAGAGACTTGTAGAATTTGCTTAACACTGAACTTCCAGAAACTGACTTGAGCCCTTGTTGCAGAAAACTGTTAAGAGAATGTCAACCAGGTCATTCATTAGCAAGGATGACTTTTGGATAAAAGGTCATGAAAAGAAAAGTGGAAAAATGCACTAAAATTTTTTTTATAACAATGGGGATACATTGGGGGAACAATAGGGAACTTGAATAAGATGATTAGATTAAGAAGACTGGATTTACCAAATGGTAATGGCAAGTCACCCAAGTAAATAGTAGTGGGGTCTGTAACTTCCTTATTGCTGGCCTGGAAGACTTCCATTGAAGATGTTCCAGGTCACAGTTATTCCGGCACTGGCCTGTTTAGTATGTTCTTTGGCTCCCAACCGCAGAGGGATCAAGCATACGCAAAAATGTCTCTTTCTCTTATTAGTGCTTGTGTGGGGAACAAGATAGACCATTAAGTCTGCTCTAAACTGCCATAACTAGACCTCTGAGGACCCAGATAGCAGCAAGATAGAATGTGGAGGTTTCTCAACCCATTGCCCGTCTGATTCAGAGAATCAAATGCTGGGCATCACTATTCATGGGTTAGAAGGAAGCATCTTCTGTGGAGCCTCTGCTAAATAAGAAAGTAGGATCATCTTTGCCAGTTTGTCAACCCCTTACAGAAGATGCTAAGCATGGAGAGTATGTTTTGAAGCACCATAATATTAAGAGAAAAGTTCTGGAAAGGAATAAAAAGGGAACAGATGAACCCAGAAACAACTGTTGGTTTTACACAGTACTTTTCAGAAGAGAAACCTACATAGGCTGTGGAACAGATTGCAGGTGTTTGACAGGTCAGCTGTGGACATGACTGGCAGATCTGTGCTTTCAGAATGATTAATCATCCCACAGTTACCTCTCGGCTGGTGATGCTGCCCAGAGCTATTTAACATTCTAGTTCCATTGTTGAGTTCTGGACTTGGAGGGCCTCTAGTGGCTGTCAGTCTCATTAGGAGGAAAAAAAAAAAAAAGGAACTGCTATGTCATCTAAAGGGTTTTATGCCCAGAATCTAAAATGTGACAGTTCTAAAGCTGTCCTCTTTTTGATAGTTAGGGAGTTTTGCAGCAACTAAAAGGTAAGTGAGATCTGTAACAGAGAAACAATAATAGTGGTACTTATTGACTTTGTTATTCAGTTAGTACCATAAGTGGTTCCCTGCTGAAAATGAGAGGTGGTTAATGTACAGTGTTCCAGGAAATGTAATTCTACTTTCCTCTCATGTCCAACTTAAAATGCTGAGTAAGTGTAAACAAAACAAAACAAAACAAAAAAAAAAAAAAAACCTTTTAAATACATTTGGTTACACAGTAGTCTTACCTTTCATTAACACCCCCCCCACACATATGCACATACTCAGACAGCCCCTAAGAAAACAGAAGAGAGGGAGTAACACAGTCTCTGAGGGGAGCAGCAAAGTACATCCAAGTTTTCTCCTGTGTGGCTCTTATTGACTCCTATTTCCCTTCAGAATAGTAAGTAGGATTGGAAGTACACCCCACAGATGGATGCTCAAGTCAGAAAAACTGATAAGAACTATGTTGGTTTAGACTAATGAGAATCCTATAGAACTAAGTATAAGATGAAAGGAACCACATCTATCCTGTTCTCCACTCTATCTCCTAGGCATCACACATAAAGACAAATCCAAGGCATTTTTTCCCAATAGGAGAATTATAAAAATCAAGTGAGTTTCTCAGAGCTAGCTCTGTTCCTTGTGTGGAATGGTGCTTCTAGAAAGTTCCTTGTTAGCTAGCCCATGTGACTGGGGTAAGAGACTAGATAGGGCTCTGGGGAAGGGAGAGGAGGAATAATGTCAGCCAACAGTAAAAATGTGCATATTACCAATATTCCACAAATTATATCTTGTTGGGAATACTATGATAATCAAAAGGAGACTGAATAAGGTATATATCCAACAAGGGAGAGCCTCCTGACACACCGAAGGCATAAGCTATAGGTATCAAGAGGAAGAGAGGGGCCACTATATCCCTCAGTATTTATAAACTCAGGACAAATGCCTTTATAGTTTAATAGTCCTCTTCATATATCACCCTTTATATCTGACAATGATGTGGGACTAAGTCAATAAAACCAAAATGTGTCAAAATGAGGCTGAGGCATCTCCAGCAATGGTCATTAAAGATGGCTGACTGGGCAACTGTATTTATCTCTCCTCCCACACAAATCCACATTAAATCAATAGAGAGGAATAAAAAAAATGTATTTGCCTATAACAACAAACAGAATGGGAGAAAGATTATCAGTAGAAAAGAAATTCCACTAAGATTCTGGAAGGCAGAAGGATAAAGATGATGTTTACTGTTCAGGCTAAGTGGGAGGAGGCCATAGCCCAGAATTCATGCTGTATGTACAGCTGCCAAAGAAGCAGACAGCCTGCTCAGTGGAGTCTTGGCAAGCCTTCACACTCAAGGCCAAATGGACGGAGTGAAAAAAGGGAAATTAATAGAAAGTCTTAACACAGAAGAGCTGACTTCCTTAGCCCATTAGACCTGACCGCAGGAAGACAGGCATTTATGCCTGAGGGTTTATCCCTGAAACATAAGGGTTCTTCCCTAAAAAAAAAACTATCTGGGACAACCAGGGAAGCCAGTGTGAATATTATCACACCAAAGCAAATCTCATTGAGTCCTCGAATTTAGGGGCCATCCAACATAATGATTAAATTCTTACCTACCCCCTCTAAAGCAATAGGAACAATTAGCTGTTCCACTCCAGTTTACAAATGCCCAAGTTAGACTTTATATGACCTTGTTCTGAAATACAAAATATAGTTGACTCTTGAACCACACAGGGGTTGGGGCACTGATGCCCCATAAAGTCAGAAATACATATATAACTTTTGACGCTCCCAAACTGTTGAATGGAAGCCTTATTAACAACATAAAAAATCAAATAACACATTTTGCATGTTATGCATAATATATATTGTATTCTTACAATAAAATAATCTAGAGAAAAGACAATGTTATTTAAAAAATCACAAGGAAGAGAAGATACATTTACAGCACTGTGTTGCGTTTATTGAAAAGTATTCATGTATAAATGGACCCATGTAGTTCAAACCACTATTGTTCCAGGGTCAACTGTAACCAACTGATGTTCAAGGCCTTTTAGGAAAGACTTCTCAATGAAAACAAAAGAAGAACATAAACACATTTTGAAGATCAAGTAGAAAAAAATTAATTCCGGGACCAAAATGTCAAATTAGTAACTTCAGAGGAATAAACAGGATGCTATGAAAAAGAAACCATGAGAGAACATGAAAGCGGTCTTGGAAATTAAAAACAGGATTGACAAAATAGAAAAGTTATTCTCACTTTGAAAGACGAAGTCAAGGAACTTTTCCAAATAGCCAGGAACTATCCTAGGCATTTTAATTAATACAAGCCTATGATGTATGTAATGGTATAATGCCCTTTTCTATAGTTGAAGGATACAGAGATTAGGCAATTTGTCCAAGGTCAGTTAGCTAATGAATTGGGATTAAACCCATTCAGCCTAGCTCTAGAGTCTAATGAACTTAACTGCTATGCTATTTCCAAAAAGAATACCTAACATTTTAAAAGTATTTACTCTGTGTAATGGCTACTGTGCTAATGAATTAAGTCATTTAGTCCCCAAAACAACCTTATAAGTAGATACCACTATTATCCATCCTATAGGTGAGGAAATGTAAGCAAGAAATTTTCAGAAATTCCTATGCAATCACACAGATAATAAGTTGGGGAGGTGAGATTTGAATCCATGCTGTCTCATTCTATAACTTAGTACAGTATCTAAAATATAAGAAGCTAAAAATATGGAGATAAAGATAAAATATGATCTGCAACCAAACAATTTAATCTCTGCCTTAGTTTCAGAAAGAAAGAACAGAGAAAATGGAGGTGAAGAAATCAGCAAATATATTTTAAAAGCTAAGTTTCCAAGCTGAAAGAAGACACAAGATTTCATATGGAAAAAGCTTACGAGAATACCATAAAAACTGATTTTGAAAAGAACAATACCTACGCAACCATTGTGAAATGTTAGAGTAATAAGGAGAAAGAGAACATGTCAAAATTTCTACTGGTGGTAGAGTATGATGATGGAGCAAGGCAGGAAAAAAACAGACAAGATCTGACCGAGAATCAACATCTCATCTACCTACTGGATGCTAGAAGACAGTGGGGTCATGACTCAAAATTCTGAGAGGAATGGTGTTCAGTCTAGAATTCTGATCTCAGCCAAATTATCAATGAAATTTGAAGGCAAAGAGAAGATAGTTTAGATGTGCAAGAAATGTGACACTTTTATCTCTCCTGTAGGCAGTTACTTGAGACTGTGCTCCAAACTGGTAAAACAAGACAGGAAACTAAAAGAAAAAAAAAAGAGAGAGAGAGAGAGACATGGTCTCCAGAAAATAATGGGTTCAACCTAAGAAAATAATTAGAAAACTGCTACATGCAGAAGATGCCAAGATTAAATAGTCTATCTTCAAGTAAGGGAAGGAATGTTCCAGCTAAGGGGGAGGGAGAAAGAGAGAGAGAGAGAGAGACAGGGAGAAGGAGAGGGAGCAGATGAGGGACAGAGAGAGACAGAGGAAGAGATTAAAAAGGAAAAATGGCAATTTCAGAAAAAGAAAAAGCAGGGTGCTGGGTGGCTCAGTCAGTTAAGCATCTGACCCTTGATTTCGGCTTAGGTTATGATCTCAGGGTAGTGAGACTGAGCCCCACATCAGCCCTGCACTCAGTGCAGAGTCTGCTTGAGATTCCCTCCCTCCCTCTCCCTTTGCCCTTCCCCCCCCACACACACTCTCTAAATTAATAAATAAATAAAAACCTTAAAAAAAGCTATACAATGAAAGGAAGTGTAAAAAAAAAAGGGTTTTTTCCCTACAAAGAATAATATATGGGCATAGTATTCAACCTATATACAAAGTACATGTAATTATATTACAAAATAGAATGTAAAAGTTGAAAGTAAAGTACATTGGATAATAGTGGGAAATGAAAACAGACAGGAGGAAAGGAGGGATAAAGTCAGGGCTAGTGCACTGTTGTACAGTTTGTGCACTGCACAAAGGGGCCCAGATGGTGGTGCAGTGGGGGCTATTTTAGTCCATTCGGGCTACTATAACAGAATACCATAGACTAAGTAGTTTATAAACAACAGAAATGTTTTTCTCACAGTTCTGGAGGCTGGGAAATCTAAGATCGAGGTGCTGGCAGATTCTGTGTCTGATGAGGACCTGCTTCCTGATCCATAGACATAGCCATAGATGGCTATCTCTTGCCATGTCCTCACCTCACAGTAGGAGTAAAGAAGCTCTCTGGGGCATCTTTTATAGAACACTTATCCCATTCATGAGGGCCCTACCTTCATGCTTAATCTCCTCCCGAAGTCCTCACCTACCATCACACTAGGGATTAGGTTTCAACATATGAATTTGGGTGTGGTGTGTGTGTGTGGGGGGGGGGGGGGCACAAATGATCAGTCCATAGCAGGCAATTAATTTAAAAAAAATGTTAAGAGAAACCATTTATAGGGGTGATGAAATAAAAGCATTACGTTAAAAGCAAAAGTTTAAAGCATGTTATTTAATGTTCCAGTGGTAATCAATGGAAAATACATCTATGTGTGAAAGGCATAAAGAAGATGATATGAGTGTCAGCCCAAGTGGGATAACATCTCACCAATCTATGAAGACCAATGAACTGTGGTATAAATCTCCTACGTAGAAGTATAGTAGTTATTTATAAAAAGATCTACAAACCCTCAAAAGTGATTACAAGAGGAGAGGGCGGTAATGGGGCTGGTAACATTTGGGGCCAATTATTTCTGTCTTTATACTACATGGTCTTCTAGAGTATTTGATTAAAAAACACTTTGCATATATTCTTTTTGATAAAGCAAGTGTTTTTAAAAAAATCCAAAAAGGATTTTAACTCAGTCTGTTTTCTCTGCCCAATGTTCTCATCTTTTGGTTGCTATATTTTAAGCCTAGAAAATCTGGATATTAGGGAATATAGAAATAGATGGAAGAGAATCACATACTAGTCAATAAAAAGTATATCAGCAAAGGATATGCAAAGGCAGAGGAACTTTGGTCACAGAAAGATGTGTGTAGGAAAGAATAATAGCAAGAGAAAAGCACAACAAACAATCTGGAATGTTTAAAAAAAACCCATGAAATTCTATTTGTTTTTTGCCATGTGATAATTTGTGCATTTAGAAAACATTTATTGAATACTTATTCTGTACTAGGCACTGTGATAATAAAGAACTGATGTAGCTATATTCCCAGCTCTTTAGGAACTTATGTTTTTGCAGGATTGGCAAGAACAGTCCCCAGTAGGCACAAGACAAGCTATGGAATAAATATCACAAAAGAAGTATAAATATAGGTCTATAGGAGTTTGAAGGAAGGTAATATCTCTATGTGGCAATGGTGGATATTAGAAGCAAATGTGGTATCACAGGACAAAACAGTCATAAATGGCCGAGCATTTCTGTGGGGGAAAAAAAAGTATTCCTCAATTCAATGCCTGCTGAATCTTTGGGGGAGCATTTTAAAGGCAAATGTCAAAATGATCAATCATTTTGAAAATATATGCTAAAATAATGATAGCTGGGCAAGTCTGCAAGCCAGAACGATCTATTGGAATTTTAAACACTCTCCCAAGAACCACAATCAATGTAAAAGAATAATCTTCCTCTGAAGCATCAAATGAATTTACCTGAACCAATAAGTAAATCCAGCTTCTAACCAGGCCCAAGAAAAAGGTACTTTTGGGGGGCACCTTCTAATTTTAGGCCATAGTTCTTCCATATTCTATCTTCATGATGTTAAGCAAAACTTCAAGACTCAAGCTACCTTCGATGGGGTCAACAGAAGGGTCTTCAGTTAGAGGCATAATAAACAAAGAATCTAATCTATAACAAAAACTGATAGGTAGAACTGCAAAAAGTATATTAGTCAATAGTGATGGACTTCCAAGTAAAAGCTTCCATCGGTCATTTAAGGAGGCACCTTTATATCCCACTCACACTACTCCCTTTCATGTGGGACGTTTCTTAGCTCTTCTCTGCCACCCTCTCGCTCACTTTTCCAGGGATATTGGTGGGCCTGGAAAGAGGAACTGGGCATGAATGTCCATGGTCCTTTCCTTCTCTTACTTCTTTTATGATATAGTTACTCACAGAGACCTACACACTTTACTTTGCTCCAAGTCCAATGTTGTATAAGGACACCTCCCCCAAGGAAAGGATGTGGATATCCAGGTGTGCTTGTGGCTAGAAGTAAACCTTCCAATTTATGGAGGCAGCATTAGCAAGTACACTTGCCTAGTAGACCCAAAGCCACATCTCCAAACTGACCAATATCAGTAATAAATAATAATAAATTAAATAATAAATAATATAAGCAATAAATAATAAATAAATAAAAAACCTTGACTTTCATCTTTCTTGCTCTTCTGACTTCCTTAATGCAGAACTCGGGCAAGGGAAAAAACTAATGTTTACTAATGTTTATCACCAAATTTTTTCTATTTCTCCTGTGCCTTTGTTGACATGTAAGCACAGTCCATTTCTTTCCTGTACATGTACACACATACACACGTGTATGAATACATGCATATTACATAGTACATCTAATAGAAAGCTTCAAATCTATACAAAAGAAGGGAACAAAGGATAATGAACTCTATGAACCCATCACCTAGCTTCCACACATTTTTAAAAATAATTTAGGCAAATCACCAACCCCAATCCTGTTTATTTTTTTTAAATTTTTTATTATGTTCTGGGATGCCTGGGCAGCTCAGTTGGTTAAGCGACTGCCTTCGGCTCAGGTCATGATCCTGGAGTCCCGGGATCGAGTCCCGCATCGGGCTCCCTGCTCAGCGGGGAGTCTGCTTCTCCCTCGGACCCTCCCCACTCTCATGCTCTCTCTCTCTATCTCATTCTCTCTCTCAGATAAATAAATAAAATCTTTAAAAAAGAAATAAATAAATTTTTATTATGTTCAGTTAGCCAACATACAGTACATCATTAGTTTTTTTTTTAATTTTTTATTGTTATGTTAATCACCATATATTACATCATCATTAGTTTTTGATGTAGTGTTCCATGATTCATTAGTTGTGTATAACACCCAGGACTCATCACCACGTGTCCTCCTTAATCCCCTTTGTTTCCCAGAGTCCAGGGTCTCTCATGGTTCATCTTCCTCTCTGATTTGTCCCCCTTCCGATTTCCCTCCCTTCCCCTGTGGTCCTCCCTGCTATTCCTTATGTTCCACTGATGAGTGAAACCATCCTGTTTAAACTGACTTTTCACCCCAGCCCCCCTACCTGTCATACTTCTCACTCCCCATCTCTGCTACTTGCCTCTCTGTGACCTCCAGAATCACTGACAGAAAATAGAGAACTCAGAAAGACAAGAATGAGTCTGGTTTGGATGCAACTAGAAACTGGCTGAACCAGACTCCCTGCCTTGCAATAAGCTTATATCGCTGGGGCGCCTGGGGGGCTCAGTTGGTTGAGCAACCGACTCTTGGTTTCTGCTCAAGTCATGATCTCAGGGTCCTGGGATGGAGCCCCAAGTTGGGCTCCCCGCTCAGCGTGGAGTCTGATTGGGATTCTCTCTCTCCTTCTCCCTCTGCCCCTCCCCACTCCCCTACTGCTCATGCTGTCTCTCTCTCTCTCAAATAAATAAATAAATCTTCACAAAATAATAAAAGCTTATACCATAGTATTGAAATAATGAAGAAAGATTTGAAGAAAACTGTAAAGGACTCAGGATGTATTTTATCACCAAAAACACTCTGTCCAGCAAAACTCTAGGTTTTTAGGTAGATTTTAGAGATTTTCCTAATGATTTGGAAGTGTCTTGACACAGGGAACTATTATGGCACCATTGACAACCCTTTGAGAAGATATTACAACTCTGCTTCATGTAGATGAGAAAACTGAGGCTTAGCAAGGTTAAATATTTAAGAAGGAGCAGGGCCAGCACTTAAATTCAGGTGTGGCTTCAAAGCTCATGCCCTTAATTAACCAGTAAAGTTGCTTTCTCTCACTATACCAAAAAGAGTTTGTGTGAGATTTTTTTTTTTTTTTTTTTTTTTAGTGGATGATCAGTTGAAAAACCAGAACAGGCATCTGGGAGAAGACATATGTGATCCCCTCCTAATGGAACCTTGTAGTAAATGTGGAAGAAAGAGTAAGCCGCATGCAGGTGGTGGAGAGAGAACCACTGAGTTATAGTTTATTTTGGAAAAGTGAAACAAATGTACCAGAAATTAATCAGGATAATGGCACAGCCTCATCAACTTTTAGCAAGGATTTTTTTTTACATTATATCAATTGTGGGATTTTACATTAAATATTTAAAGGGTGTGTTCTAACCACATTTTCATTATAGTGATGACCTCAATCCACTTTCCAACCAGTCTAGCAAAGTTTAGGCTCAGCTAAATGCACGGATGAGGTAGCTAATCATCTGTACATTTCAAATGGGGCAAGAAAAATCCCTTTACCTTTCACCTCCCCTTTACTTCTTCCTTCCCCAATTTGCTCCTTATCAAGTTGCCAGGGATGGTTCAAATCCCACAACTGGTTGTCGGAGGTCCTCTCAAACGTAGATTTTCTCTCTTGGTGGCAAGCGAACACACTAATTTATACAAAGAAGTTGGCATTTGGTCTAGAAGCGAGAGATGGAAAAGATACCAAGGAAAAGGTGCCAAGACAGGGAGAGAGGGAGGAAAAAGATGAGCCATACCTAAAGGGAATATAAAATTGCTTCCATCATTTTATAGTTTCACCCAAGATATTTGGGCATGGCAGTAAAATAGAACACTTTCACTCTTCTTTCAAGCCTTAGAGCTACTGAAGGTCACTTTTTAGGTAGGAAAGAGGAAATATTTACCAGAATAAGGTTGGCCAGGAGAAACAGAGTTCCCAGCAAGGAGGAGGAAGACACAACAAACATGGAGCTACAGAATTACTAAGTATATGGTGGATAAATGAAGATTCCTAGAAGAAGAACAGACAACTTTGTTGTTGTTGTTGTTGAGAGAAAAAGAGAGAGCATAAGCTGGGGGAGGGGCAGAGGGAGAGAGAGAATCTCTCTTGCTGAGCACAAGCCAGACACGGGACTCAGTCTCCGGATCCTGAGACGTGACCCTGAGATCATGACCTGAGCAGAAATCAAGAGTCAGATGCTTAACTGACTGAGCCACCCAGGTGCCCCGAACAGATAACTTTTATAATTAAGCGATGCCATTAGCTTAATTTAAAAAAATGTGGAGAATTTTAAGACTCTGTCTCAAAGAACTATGAAAACATTTCTGGTTCGAGCAGAAGGCATAGAAAGAAACTAACTAATGAACTAAAAAATAAATAAATAAAATAAGGGTGCTTCACATATGACTTGACAATTTTATTGAGAAGATGCTAATGGAGATTCTCTACTATGTGAAGATTTTTTTAAATTCCTGTTATAAAATTGCCTCTTGAGGGCTTTGCATTATCATTTCTTTCTTGGTGTCTGAAGTGTAAAAGAGAATATTCTGAGATGTGGTAGGTAAAAATCCACTATCACTTAACATGTGAGTTCACTTTGTGATATCCAAGTAAATGTGGAAATCTAAAACTAGCAATGAGAATTTTTAAAATATGAATTCTATAGAACTGTTAAAATTACAGATGTTAAAATTAGTGTAATTTGAAAGACTACTATTAACAAGTTACAGCATCTATTATGAAGAAAGCATGCTTTGAATCTGCTAGCACTATATTTCCTACTGAACACATTAAGTAATGAGTTTGTCAAGTTTAAAAGCCTGAGTTGTGTGTTAAAATGTCATTCAATGACACTTTGGCTCTGGAAGAAGTATTTGACTTTTAAACAGTATTCTGTAGCAAATTCAGATTTTTGAAACTTCAACTTTATAGCAAAGACAGCTTGTGAACATTATTGTTTACTTTTGAGTTCATATTCCCCTAGGGTAGTAAATAATATTCAGATGTGAATAAAGGTGCTAGAGACATTCGCATACAGGTCTTCTTATGGGCATATGTTTTCGTTTACCTTCAGCAAACATCTAGGAGTGAGAGTGTTGAGTCTTAGAGTAAATAGATGTTTAACTTTATAGGAAACTGCCGAACTATTTTCAAAAGTAGCTGTACCATTGTGCATTCCTGCAAGGTGTGAGAGTTCTAGTTGCTCCTCAGCCTCCCCAACATTTGGGATGGAGTCCTTTTATTGCATTCATTCTGGTAGGTGACTCGTTATTCTAATTTGCATTTCTTTCTTTTTTTTTTTAAGATTTTATTTATGAGAGAGAGAGAGAGAGAGAGCAAGCAGGAGCAGGGGAAGGGGAACGTGGGAGTCGATCCCAGACCCCGGGATCATGACCTGAGCCGAAGGCAGACACTTAACCAACTGAGCCACCCAGGTGCCCCTCTAATTTGCATTTCTTGAGTGACTATCAGTGTTGAGAAACTTTTCATATGCTTCTTAGTCATCCATATATTTTCTCTAGTGAAGTGTTTCTTTCCACTTTTTGCCATTTCCTAGTGGGATTTTTATCTTCTTCTTTTTGAATTGTAATAAGAGTATTTTATATTATTTGGATACATACCCTATTATCAGGTTTATTCCAATTATTTTCTCCAACCCTGTGGCTTGTCTTCAAAGTCTCAGCTTTTCTTTCTGTATAAAAAATTACAAACTGTGTTCCCTAGAGCATCAGAATTCTGCAGAACCACCTGGATCTGCTGAGGTGAGTAAGGGACCGACAAGTTCTGCTATCTATCTCTCTATTTAATATTTTTAACATTGAAGTACTGTGTTACATTTTGTTTTAGCAAAACATTTTAAATTATCACTACAGCATAGCAGGTTGTGGTAATGTTTAGTAGCAGTTTCAAATACAATTTGATTTTCTAAACTGTTATTAAAGCAGTGATGTGAGCCTGTAGGCAGTGTACGTAATTTGGTCATCTTAAGACCTTAGGGGTCTTTTGGGATTCTTAGGTTTCATGGTGTTCCCACAGTATTCTAAACATTTAAAAACTACCCAGATCTCATAATGCAACATATGTTAAGAAAAAAAGAAAAAGAAGAAGAAGATAGCAGCAGGGGAAGAATGAAGGGGAGTAAGTCGGAGGGGGAGAGGAACCATGAGAGACAATGGACTCTGAAAAACAGACTGAGGGTTCTAGAGGGGAGGGGGTTGGGGGATGGGTTAGCCTGGTGTTGGGTATTAAAGAGGGCACGTACTGCATGGAGCACTGGGTGTTATGCACAAACAATGAATCATGGAACACTACATCAAAAACTAATAATGTAATGTATAGTGATTAACATAACAATAAAAAAATTAAAAAAAAACTACCCAGATCTCACATGAAATATATTTAAATTTTTACATTCACTTGCTTATTTATGTCAGTATGGACTCACAGCTATTTATTTTGTACTTTAGGTTATAATCTAATGCTGTTTATTTTATTGCTCAAATTGTCTCAGTTTTTGCCACTTGGAGCTCTTTAAGTGGACGCCTGTGTCCCTAAACATATTTTTCTCATTAAAAAAAATCGAAAGGGATCTTATAATTTTGTTTCTGAAATTATTTGGATACAGATAATGCATTTAAATAACATTTGGCTATAATTCTCAGCAATAATGAGGTAAATTCAGGAATTCTTGCCAACTGAAGAATTCTTACAAATTACTTTCAAATGTAATGAAATTTTTGTGATGATTAATAGTAATAATTAAGTAAATGTAAGATATATTTAGTTAGCACTTACTAATTCTGACTTTGCAGTTTTATTTTGTGCACTTTAGAGTCGATATTTGCTTTTTTGGTTGTTTGTCTAAGGTCCTGGTTCCTCGAAGAGCTCACAAGCCCTAGACTCTGGACCTCAAGAAAAGTGTGCAGCAGGAAATAATCCATTCCTTGTCAATGACTATGCCATATAAATGTCAGGGTAGCACCAGTAACTTCCCAGGTGTCTACGTGAAGACGGTACTTCTGCTTCTGCTTTGCTCCTGTCTTCTGTTCTCTTTTTCCCACAAAAGCGGCAAGACTGAGCAGAAGAAAGTAACAGCTGTGATTAACATCAGATTCAGGAAAGAGAAAGGGGAATAAGTTATAATGGAAAAGCCCACATAGTTACGACAGGAAATGGACATCTGGGGTCAGGGGGAATATAACTAGAAATGCAAAAGAACTCACTCCGCCAGTGTTTTCCTGGAAGCATTAGCTGAGCATGACTACAAGAGCTAAGAGGTCTCACACCCACAGTGGATGTGAGTAGAAGCTGCTAGTTCCCTCCGTGTTTGTACCCCACTGGTAGCATGAAAATAGACACCATATCAGATGAATACCCAAAGGAACTAACTTTGGTAACACAAGCCTCTCCTGTCACAGATTTCGACAGCCTAATGTCATGTAGCTTCTTGTTCCATACCACTCACAACCGTTAAAAAAAAAAACAAAAAAACATTTTTTTTAATAACGAGATATTTACAAAAATACAAATTTCTCTTTTCCATTCCAAAAGATTGGGATTCAGTTTGGGGAGCATCCCAGAAATGTGTACTTTTAAGTCTCCCAGGGACTTTTAGTAACCAGTCAAATATTTAGGCTGATTTTCCTGTCTGTGACACAACATTTTGTATAAATTTGAACTGCATGTGGGAATTGGTGAGTCTCTCGGATTTAGTATGACTTGTTATTCATTGGAAGGGCACACGCTAAGAATTTGCTGCTTACTTTGGATGACTAAAAGGGTAAAGGAACCAGGGCCTTAAAATCTAAACTAATAGCTCACGCATTATGGGCAGGACTGGGTTATATAATTTGCAGGGTTCTATGGCAAAGGAAAATGCAGAGACTTGTTCAAAAATGATGGTGAATTGTAAGGCAGCAGGAGCAGAGCTTTAAAGCTTGTGTGGGGGCCCTTCGAAGCATACAGCCCTGCGTGACTGCATGGGTGACACAGCCAATGCATTACCCGGCTGTGGGATTAAGACCCTGGTAAAATGCTTTCTATAAAGGAAGGCCTCAGCTTCAAAAATAGAACTGCTGGCAGGATTAAGGTGAGACTTAATCATTTCACAGAAATAGGGTAAAATGCTGAACATTATCATTAGCTAAGCATTTTCTTCTGTAGTAATGCAGTATCTATCAGGGTGGGAACATCAAAATGTTGTCTCTGGGGGCACCTGGGTGGCTCAGTCGGTTAAGCGTCTGCCTTTGGCTCAGGTCATGGTCCCAGGGTCCTGGGATTGAGCCCCTCATCGGGCTCCCTGCTCAGTGGGGAGCCTCCTTCTCCCTCTTCCTCTGCTACTCTCCCTGCTTGTGCTCTCTGTCGCTCTCTCAAATAAATAAATAAATACAATCTTTAAAAAAAAATGTCATTTCTGTTCACGTAGAGGAAGTCTTAGTTGCTGATGAAACTTCATATGTTTAAATTAGAAAAATCAGTGTGAATTCATGCCTTAAACAGAAATGTGTGTGTATACATGTATACACACACACACATATTTTACCTCTCTTACTAATGAAAATGGATCAGATGCAGAAGGAACATTTTTGCCCACCCCCAACACTCTTGTGCAATTCTAGCACCGGGATTTTTTTATTCTCATACTGTCCTCAACTAAGAGGCAAGGGGTATTGCAAAAAAAGCAATGAATTCTCCATGTCTTAGGAGAGAGAAATACCAGAAGATGTCCAATTTTTACCAAGAAGCAGGCAGTACCGAAAGGACAAACCTGCACAAAGGGGTTTCATCAGGCAAGTTGTGATCATTTGAACTTTAAACAACAACAAAAATAGTAATTGCTGTGTTAATTTGAACAAGCTTTGCTGTGAAAATCAGTGACTTCCTAATACCAGTCCACAGAGAACAGTTTGTATAAATATTTTAAAAAAATACTAGCAGTGCAAAAAAAGAGTGAATATAATAGGGTATGTTTAAATTTACAATGACTTTAACACATACAAAAAAGTTAACTACTGTTAAAGAAAAGAAACAAAACAGGCCCCAAAAGGAGCCACTGAGGCCAAGTCACCAAACAAGGGCTTAATACCTAACTTAACCTCTTAATACCTTTCCACCTCTCCCCAGAAATGTAATCTTCGTTGATCATTCAGGAATTTTCTGGTCAGCACCAATGAAGTAATCTGTCACATGGGCCCGATCCATTCCCCAAAAGGAAGATGAAGTGATTTATCTAAGGAGACTCTGCCCTTCCCCTAAGGGAAGGTGACCTTGCCTGAAACAATCCTTTCTTTTCCTTTGTTGATGGTAACTTCCTTGCCCCACCCTTCTTCCTATAAAAACCTTCCATTTGGTCCAACTCTTGGAGCTCTCCTCTACTTGCTAGCTAGGATGGTGTTCAATTCATGAATTGCTTAATAAAGCCAATGAGATCTTCAAATTTACTCAGTTGAATTTTTGTTCTTTAACACTACTATATAAAAAGGTGTTCAGGTTTCAATATTTTTATATAGCTGTTCTACATCTGTTTATAAGAAATAGACATGCTCTTGCTTCCATCTGTGCAGAGGGAAAAGAATAAAGAAAAGAAGGCTGGAGAAAGCCAAGAAGTTCTGCGGAAAAAAATGGAATCTATACCAAAACTACAAAGGAATGAGCATTCCAGGTGATCCAATATAAAAATCAGGTGGAAAGGGAGTTCAACAAGTAGTCGGTATCAGTGGCCACAACACAAGGTCAGGTAGAAAAGGAAATCAACACTGTTCCAGGATAATAAATAATAAATCAACGTTCTTTATGAGGAGAGCTAACCACCTACAGTTAGCCCCTATGGCCAGAAGGTAAAGCTCCTAGATAGCACCACTGATAATAATAAAATTCTAATAAGGAATACATCTGTTTATAATAATGCTAACAGACTAGGTCATAGCATAATGACATTGTATAATGACAAGACTGAAGTATGAAATGCTAGCTAAGTGATTATCTAAAAATACATTATGTCTGGGGGAAGACACCAGGAGACAAAATAATGCCAAAAATAATATCCACACAAGAAATGAGGACTTAGAGTTAGTGAAATAACAAATAAAATGTGTTCACTAAAAGAGCACTCACTTTGGGGAAAGCAGTCAAATTCTTTGTCCCATCTGTTGCTAATGAAAATCCCTGGCTGGTCTGAAAAGGTATTCTATGTTTTGTGCATCTGGTAAGATTACTCCGACTGTAAGAAGTTATCAAAATAAATATTACTACAGCTCTAGTCATATATCAAAATTAGCAAAGATATATCCCTGGAAGGTATTAACATCAAGTGGGAAGCAAAAAAGGAATTAATTAAGTCGATGTTACTGAAACTATAGTTCTGTTAGTAGAATAATAAATCTGCTAAGTTTATGTGTAAGTTTTGCCTCTTTAGAGGGTTTGAAGTATTCGCAAAAATGAGTCACAGTAAATTCCTACTTCGCATTTACATTGAAAGGAAAATTAATCATTCATGTGTTATTTATGTTTCGTTTGTTAAATATGTAAGTTTAACAAATTGACCATTGTGATGGTTAATTCTGTGTCAACTTGACTGGACAAGAGGATGCCAATATGGCAGGTGAAACATTATTCTGCATGTGTCTGTAGGTTGTTTCCCAAAAATATTAGCCTTTGAGTTAGTGAACTAAATAAAATAAACAGCCCTTCCCCATATACATGGGTATCACCCAATCGCTGGAGGGCCTGAAGAGAAAAAAAGGGTGAAGGAAGGGCGGATTCCTGTTGTCCCTGGCTCAGTGTTTGAACTGAATAAAAATCTCCTCCCCTTGGCACTTCTGGTGCTCAGTTTGCAGACCCATACAGGAATCTACACCATCAGCTCTCTGGCTTTCAGGTGAACTACACACCACCTGCCTTCCTGGGTCTCCAGCTTGCAGATGGCAGATCATGTGACTTCTCAGCCTTCATAATCATATGAGCCAACTCCTTATAATAAATCTGTTTACATATGGGTGTGCATATATATATATATTTTTTTTTCTTTTCCTTTGTATAATCTTGACTAATACAACCATTAAATAAAATACAAATAGTCATGGATGTTCTTCTCCATGAGGTGTTCCCCCACAGGCATTAAAGAACTGATCACTGCTCTCCAAAGAAATAACACTCACTCTACATCACAACGTAATGTTTTGGTGCTTCAGGGATTTCTTTAAAGTAATCATCCATATGCGATAGAAAATGAAATATCATGGTCCATTAAACTGTGTAACATGTCTCAGGGGCCTGTGTCCTGTAATAGGGTAAACTCTCCATATTTTCATTAACGGAGGAACCGGCTGTAGGCCCCATCCTGTGGAGTGATCCACCACTAATGTGTAGATTATGTCCTCAGATCTCACTGACTTTGCTGGCATCGTGAAGTGAGAGTGGGAAGTATAGAAGGGGATGAGAAGGAAAACTTCACCATAAACTCTCTTCTATCTTTTGAATATTGAACCATGTATATTACTGCTACATTTTTAAAAATATTTCTACTAGAGTTGCCCTTTTTGGTTAATTGATGTCTTAAGACATTTGCTGCCTTGGGAAAGTGTCAGCTGCTATTATAAAGTGAATGAGGCACTTCCAGTGGCCATACTTGAAGAGAGTGAGGAAATCATCTAAGTGGATATCTTGGGGAAAGCATTCTAGCCAAGAGGAAACAATTAGGGAAAAAGTCTGCAGGACTCTCTTACTAGATAGAATCACCTCAGAGATGAGATTATGGAAAATCCTTCCAACCCCTTAAATAAATCTCTTAGGAGCCCATGCCATGAAAATTGTCCCCAGATATTTAGTAGTTATAGGATGCTTTTATAATTTTGCAAATTAATTGAAGGGTATGAATTTTGCTTTATAGTCTTAAGTCCTGGAATTTCGTGATGTCTTATCCTAAATTTCCAAACAAGTAACACTAATTACCATTTTACATGTACCCAAAAGAATATTGTATAATTGTGGACCACTAGCATGTGGTACCTTTAAAAATTCAAGGTTACACAGAGGAAAAAGAAATGAAAAAGCAAAAGCATACATTTTTTTTACTGTGTTTACTTTAACTTCTTTGTCATTTTTATATTAATCTCTTAAAGATCAACAAATGTAATTGTTTTTCTTATTAAGACTAGAACTCTTCCACAAATTAAATTGAAAACCCAAACTTCTTTCTTTGGCTATGTATCTATTTTTGTTCTGTTGAGTTTTCTAGTCGTCATTGTTCTCTAATCTTTAGCCATTTAATCTCCTTTTGAAACAGATGCATCTTATTTTTCTACCTAAATATGTACAATTGAGCATATTTGAACAACATGAATAGCTGCTTCTTGGAGTTAGCTTTGTCACATTTTATTATCAGAAACTGTTGGTTGTAAAAATACAACTTAGTTTCTATTTACATCTGTAACAGTGGGAGTGAAGCAGGTATGTGACCTAAAAATATTAAGAGGAAAGCATAAATGCATAAAATAAGTGGATACGTTCTTTTCTTTGTGTAGGTAAAGAATGATGGGGAATGGAGGAGACTATTATTTTTCTGAGATAATTACTACTAGCCTTCTCAGCTTGTTAAAGGCTCACTCCTGAACCTGCATCTCTCCTCTTTGTTCATACTTTCTCTCATCTACTTCTAGGACATACTTAGAGAGATTTCCCATTTCCTGAGAGTAGACATGACTACATATGTGGGTAATGAGGAAGAAAATGAAAACAAAGTATGTGTGTGTCCTCCATATTGTTCTTTGTGGATGGAGAGCTGGTGGTGGAGGAAGAAGGGATTGAGGGCAAGAGATTTCCCAAGTCAGGACATGTGGTCACCACAAAGTGTCTACAATCTCTCGACCCCATAGTCATTTCTCTACATTCTCCTCTATACCACTGGAGATGGGAAGCTGTACTCAAATTTTGCAAACTTCCAGACCCCCTTGTCAGTTGCCTTTTTGTTAGGTGGGAAGGTGGGATGTAGTGAGAAACTTTTAGTTCTGCCCTCTGGTAGGACTCCTGCAGTAAAAGTGGCTGATGAACATTCCTTCCTGGATTCCTGCTCACACAGCTTGATTTCCCAGACAGCAGTCCCAGCGGCACGGTAGCTGGGGACTCTAGGCTGCCCCATTTCCCTTTGGCTCTCCCTGCAACAGGGCAGGGAACAGATTCCTGCAGTTACTGATCTTCTGAGTAAAATTATCTACTCCTTTTTGCAACCAACCCCCTTATTAAATATCCTGCAACACTTTTGTAACCAATCTCCTTATTAAATTTCCTGTTTGAAATGCCTATTCATACTCACATATATATTTTCTACAAAATACTAAGAAAAAGTGTGCATGTATGTTTATTTTATCAGCTTTCCACCTCTCCTTCTTGGGGATCTCTCTCACTTTTAGTGTTTTCCAAGCATCAAAACTCCCTCTGACATCTGGTTGCTCAGAATTTATCACGATGCTTCTTGTTTTCTCATGATGCCCTACAGGGTCCCCAGAGTGATCATGCCCAGACTGTTTCTCATATCAAGACATGTATATCTTGTATCCAATATTTCCAGGAACTTCCACAGCCATGAAACCTTGTGTCATCCCTCAATCTTAGCTCAACATGACTTTCTTCCAGATGACGCACTTTACCCCCTCAGGCAGATGTAGACTTCCTCATCTCTGTTCACATAGCTACGAACCTGCAGTTCTACTAAAGACAGCACTTATCATGGTATACTAAAACTGTTGGTTAATTTTTGTGGCTTTCCCAATAGTCTCTGAGTTCTTTGAGATCATCTTGGTGTCGCTACAGTCTAGAATGGTCACTCGCATAGGAAAGCTCTTTTTCTTAAATAAAGGGATGCACGTTGTACCTAGGATGATACTGGGTTTCAAGGGTTTACAGGCACAATAATGCAAATTAACAAGTGGGTGGCAATATTAGTCCATGATTTGAAAGTGAAAAAAAGTGTTTGTAAGGTTAAGCAGAACAGAAACTCCTCTGAGGCAAAGAATTGCAATTTGCATATCCATATCCTCAGTTTAATACTGTGCTGAGCTACTGCGTGCACGAATGCCTGGAGGGCCATGAGAGACGCTGCAAATTAAGTAGACATAGTGATGAAAGTCAGAGATTAAAATGGATAATCGAGGGCCAGGATGGAAGAACATAGAAGCAATACGAAGACAGTCTGGCATTATTTCCTCAAGTTATCTTTTTACCCAAAGCTGTCTAAACTTGCATGGTAACCCTCCCCCAAATCTAGCCAGTATCCCAGAACCTCTGCACTCAGCTACCATTTGTCTTTGAAGCAAGCAGTTCGTTAGTTGATCAACTGTGTAGTGGTTCTTCTCTAAATCCCTGTCACTTATGTGAGACATTAACTCTTGAAAGTATTAAGAAGCAGTAATGGTTGAAGATCACATCACATATGGATTTTATACATTTTTGTACACCTTTGTACATCCAAACAAAGTAATTCTAGAGACTGTGGGACAGGGGAAAACTCTGTACTGGTGGGAGTTTTAAACTCTGTGACAGGCAGGAGGGATGTATAAGTGGGACTTTCGACTCCCTTAAATCACCTTGACCTGGGCAACAACAGCCCTCTGCCATCCTTACTCCTAGGCAAGTGCACACACTCAACTAGCAGCTTAAAGTGAGGGAAGTAACTCCAGGCCATATGAACAACCTTGGTAATTGAAAAGAGGATCACTGATATCAATATGCCATGGCCAGAAGGGAGTGTATATAAATTTTCCGGACTTTTTTTCCCCTAAGATATTACTTTTACATCTATCATGAGAATATTTCAAGGAACTCCATAATGCTCTGCGGAGGGCAGCTTGCAAAATGTAGCAGCCAAGGACAGGAAGCAAGGTGTACAAAAAGCTGATGACTTTAGGGCAGAAATGTAGACTTGACCATGCTATTTTAATACCCTTTGTTTTAGAGCTCATTGAAAAATAAGTCTGACAAGTTTCAGAAGATAAGATCTCACTGTAACAACAGAATCATAACACACATGTGAGTCAATGACTAGAATCAATGAAAACCTGAGAAACAACAAAGAATATGGTTTTGAGTCTATATAGAGATATATACTCACGTTTTTTTCATCAACACAGGTTGAAATTAGGGAACTAGATCTTCTTAGTGCATTGGGACCCTCTGGACTGTTGCGGGTGGGGTGGGGCACATACCTCATCTATCTTCAGTCCAACTTCCTTCAACCTTGCTCTTGGCTCGGCATTCTTGCCCTTGGTTTTCCTGGAAAGGAATTTGGACAAAAGCTGCTTCACTGTTCACATGAGGGGCAGCTATTTTGAATTACAAAAACTGTCATGAAAATGGTGCAGGTAACTCTGGTTTCTTTCATTTGAAAAATATATAAATTCAGTTGTAATCATGCCAATCAGAAGTTCTGACTGGTGGTTAAAAGTGCACGATCATTGGAAATCTCAAAGAGAATTATTATAGAATAAATTAAGCTGGTTTAATGAGAAAAATATTTCAAAGCACAGTCTTTGAAGAAAAAAAAATCATACAAAGTAGTCTTTAAGAGCCCAGCAAGGATAGGTAGGTAAGGTAACTGAGACGAATCATTCAGCAGATGAATGTTTTACATGCATCTCAGGCATTAAATAACTTTAATGTTGGAGGTATTTTCACTTACATTTTTTAAAGATTTTATTTATTTATTTGAGAGAGAGTGAGCGAGCACAAGCAGGGGACGGACAGAGGGAGAGGGAGAAGCAGGCTCTCCAGGGAGCCCGATGCGGGGCTTGATCCTGGGACCCTGGGATCATGACCTGAGCCAAAGGTAGACACTTAACAGACTGAGGCACCCAGACACCCCACATTCAGTATTCACAATAACCTTTCAGAGTTATTATTACTACTTCTCAGCTGTGGATTTTCTGGCTCAGAGAGGATAAATAACTTTTGCAAGGCTACACAGCCAATATTCACTAGGACTGCGATACAACTACAGGTCTGTGGTATGTTTTAGCAATTATTTCTTCCACTCTATGACACTGCAAAGAAATATTTAAGTTTGTGCCAGACCTGTGTAAAGAACGCTAATCTCTGTGGAATTTTCCCAGCCAACATTTTCACGTTTCTTTCTAATTATTTTAAATAGCAGTTTACAAACCTTTCAAAACAATTTGAGATTTTGCCCTTTCTTTCAAACAAACAACCCAACACAAATGATAATGTTCTATAATGATGGGCCTCTTTTGCAGAAAGGGTGTCATTAATTCTTGTTTTCTTTCTAGGTAAATTCTGTTTATATAATTAGTACATTGGGAATCCAGTGTAAGTTGTCTGCCCTGACTGCCTGAAGAACTCAAGTTCAAGATCTTCTTTTATAAGCTTTAATATCACCATGTTTTTTTTTCCTTCAGAGCATTTATTTATATTTCTAATTATGCACTTGTTTGTGTGATTTTTTATTTTGGGCTTTCATCTAGACTGCAGGCATTGCATGTTTGTATCCAGTGCTGAGTCCTCTGTCTCTGTCACAATGCCTAATAACCAGCAGGCTCTCAATAAGTATGTCTTGGATGAATGGATGGCTAGGTGAATAAATGGATGGGTAGACGGATAAAGGAAGGAAGTGGGCAAATGGATAGGTCATTTTGGACTGCTGGTATTAAAAAGGCTTCATAAATGACCTGGGATTTAATCTGGCCTTTGAAAAGGGGGCGAGAGTAAAATCTCAACCCACATGTTAAAAATAAGCAATCTTTATTACAGCTTTTATTTTTTTCCCATTAAGTGCAATTGGAGAGATTCTTCCTCAATGAAGCCTCACAGCTTTCTTTTTCAACACATGTGGGTGAAGAAGGCATTGTTATATTAAGCAACACAGCTAATTAAAAGAGGAAACGAAAATCGTTCTTAAATGAAGAGAGTCCCACTTCCCCTCTGGTTTCCTTTAGTACGATACTACCCTTGAATTACAAACTGTTTCATTGGTAAGATTAGGCCATACTTACCCTTTTTACAGATCTGCATGAGGCATTAGAAGTGACAGAAACAACCACTGTGTTGTGACGTAGAGCTAAGGGATTACTGTTTGTGTGGCAGAGGGTCCCAAAAAGTAGGACATTTTGGGCAACTCTTCTGCTTGCTTCACATACAAGACTCAGCGCACAGCTGCTCTTTAGCAGATCCAATTCACAACTACATGTCCCCTGCCTAGGCTCTACAGATGCCACATTTGCAACTTTGGACAGGACCTTCTCTTGATTACCACCGAAGGGCTCCTATCACTGCACTGAGGCTTCCTTTCTTGTGCATCTCTTCAGTCACCCTTGGTTAAATTTTCCCTCTCCTCTTTTCCACTCCTCTCCCAGATTCTTGCTGGAAGACTTTCTTAGTTGATCTAGCGAACTAAAAAGTAGCAATTGCTTTGCTTTTGCTTTTTCATCTCTTGCGTTTTAGAAGGAGATTCTCCCTTCAATGGAATGTCAGGTTCTTCCCTTGCTCCTCCGTAAGGCACAATGTTCTCCTTGAAGTCTCCTGGTACAAAGAAACTGAAAATAGCTTCCAGGCCCTGGCCATTCCAGCTGGGAGAGGATATTTACACATTGTCATTAGCTGTCCCTTTGAAGGCACTCTCCAGCCATCCTGCTGCAAAGCAATTGCCACAGCCATTTACCCACTCCCTCCCCCTTCTCCCTCCCCCCCCACCTTCTTCCACTGCTCAGGTTTTTCTCTTATCAGATAATTGAGTTAAAAGTGTATATAGTCTAGACAAATTCTCCCCAACAAGACAAGATAACAAAAGAGGGCATTTTAGGAAAGAATGGCCATGAGGACATGTTGTGCTTCACTCCACTCCTGACTGATTGCTCTCCTTGCAGAGTTCCAGCCCTGCAAGAGCCACATGCATTAAGAAACCTGTATATTCTGCTTTTTTTAGAACTGCCTTTGCTTCATGTTGGGAAAAATCAGCACCATTTCTAGATGCAGAGAAGAGAATGCTCAACTAAAACAGAACAGAGAAAAGGTGAGGTCTTAAAGGAGACTCAAGAGGTTGCTAGAAGAAAGACCTGGATTGAAAGACAAACACAAAGTATATTTTCAGTCGATAAGAAAGGCAGCAAGATATGTTGAAAAGTCTAGAGTTCTGGTCTCAGTTAGTCATTAATTCCCTGAAGGAATTAATTCACTTGCAGAAGTCACAGAAACTTCCTGGGGCTCACTGTTCTCATTTACAAAATGAGGAAGTCAGTTTATTTATTTTTTTTATTTTTATTTTTTTAAAGATTTTATTTATTTATTTGAGAGAGAGAGAATGAGAGATAGAGAGCATGAGAGGGAAGAGGGTCAGAGGGAGAAGCAGACTCCCTGCTGAGCAGGGAGCCTGATGTGGGACTCGATCCCGGGACTCCAGGATCATGACCTCAGCCGAAGGCAGTCGCTTAACCAACTAAGCCACCCAGGCACTCCAGGAAGTCAGTTTAAATGACATCTAACTTATTCCCTAGATTTGAAATTCCATGATATTAAGGCAGAAGATACTGCGAGCTACCAAAAATACTGTAATAATAAAAAAAAAAAAAACCCAAGCAAGTCTCTGGTGGCCAAATGATTGGGTTCAAATACTGCCTCCATTTTTCTAAATTAACACTAAGAAATATGGTCAAATTTTAACTTCCCTAAATCTCAATATTCTCCTATAAAATGGGGATAACAACAATATCTATGCGACAGGGTTGTGGGTGAACAAGGAGAGATAATTCACACAAAGCATTATTATGGTGCTTGGTGCTCCGAAGGCAGTCCAATGCCAGGAACCTAAAAAGAACTACAGTCTCCTCATACACACCTCGGAAGAAAAAGAGAAAGTACATTTGTATGTATTTGCTTCATGGGTTTCAGGTCTCCTAATTTGATTAAGATATGTTAATATATAAAACCCAGTTAATGATAACCCTCTTCCTAAATTCTGAGTATCACAATTAATATGTCCGTCCAGTATAGTATGGAGCTGGGGAGATGGGCCTGAGACAACAGCTAAACTCTGTCCTTCCCTGAGCTTTAACCTCTGACAGCTTCTGGGCTTTTTGGGAGCCTACCTCGGACCCATTGTCTCTGTCACTAAAAAGAATGTGGAATACACCACCGTGGCAATGGATGATCCAACTTTGGTAATTTGCAGTCTTAGCTATTCTTTAAAACCGATCAGTCCTTAAAAAGGGAAAGCACTCCAGGACCACAGAGCTTTGGTTTCCATGGCAACAGCATAGGTCAATCGCTGCAGTCACACCTTCGCCAGCCTTGATTGCAACGGGCAATTTACCATCTTCTGTGCTTCCTTTCATTTGAGGCTCTCTCATTTGCTTAATTCCCTTCTCTACTGGGAGAATCACAAAATGCAAAGCTACAGGAGCTGAATTTCAATTTAAAGCTATGGAAGCCTTAATGAAACACTGGAGAGCGCTGCTAATTCTGTAACTCACAGACATGTGCTTCCTGAAATCAACTCCTATATCCTGAACCTCAGCATCCTGCTTCCCATATTCTGCTGCAGCTGGGAAATTCTTGCACTACCCTATGGTTTGGGGAAAAATCAGTGTCATTTCTGCCTTCCAAGATGGTATTCTGATATTGTGGGTATCTGCTTTGTTAGGCTATGGTCCAAACTCCTCAACTTGTCATACAAAGCCCTGCATCATCTGACCTTTGCTCACAGGTACTAACTTCCTCTTGCCCTTCCCCATTTACACTTAGACTTAAGCAGTATTTGTCTTCTTTCAGGTTCTTGAATATACCCTATCCTCCGGGTCCTCATACATACTGTCCCCTGTTTGCAACACCATTCCCTCAGCCTCTTTGCCTGGTTATCTCCTTTTTCTTTTTTAAAAAAGATTTATTTATTTATTTGAGAGAGAGAGAGAGCAGGGGGAGTGGCAGAGGGAAAGGAGAGAGAGAGAGACTCCCAATCAGATTCCACGCTGAGCGCAGAGCCTGGTGTGGGGCTCAATCCCATGACCCTGAGGTCAGGGCCCTGAGTTCATGACCTGAGCCCAAACCAAGAGTCAGACACGTAACCTACTCAGGCACATCTGCCTGGCTATCTCCTGATTGTCCTTTAGGTCTTAGTTTAGGTGTCACCTTCTGCAAGGAAGCTTCCTTAACGCCAAGCCTAGTTCGTCTTTCATTATCCCTAATGTGCTTCCCTTGACTGCACAGAGTCTGCCCCTACCCCCTCCCTCCACCAACCCCACTGCTGAATTTCTTGGCTCTCAGTATTTGACACATCCTAGACACTTGATAAATATTTGTTACATGTCTGAAATCACTTTACTCTACTAGGATCATTAAAGTCACTTGTTATCAATTTTGTGACCTTGATGTTCCACAACTTCCTTTCTATACAACTGTAAACATCTACCCGAAGGTGCTTTTATTCAAGACATATTGGCAATTTTCCTGTCTTTCACATGGACATCAGTAGATATTCATTCACTCAAAGTGGACAAATTCTAAAATCCCCAGCCTGTGAGGCTTTTTCTTTTCATGATCTAGTCCACTAAACACTGATTTTCAGGTCCAGCTCAATGTAGTTATCCTAAGAAGACCTAAAAATAAATAACAAACCAAAATGTGGAAGTAAATTAAATAGGTAGCACTACTGAGCCACGAAACCTGTAGTAATCAGACTAGTCCATTAGCATGATGCCTAGCAGGCCTGGACCCCTTCCTGCTGCTACACACACATTGTTATGTTTCAGAGCTGATCAATTAGAAGTCAGGAAAAGAAAAGGAAAGGCACTGTTTTCCAAATGTTACACCATCAGACTTCAGTAACTGGGGATTGTTTGAGCCAGGCATTGAAGAAATAGCTATTCAGTACATGGTACACTGATACCATGATAGTTTGAGGCTAATGTTTTTGACACTGGGACATTTTGAACTATCAGCTTTTGAAATTATTAGCAAGCAACCAGTGCAATGGACACCCTCCCTTCACGTCTGAGCCTTCTTTTATCCTATCATTAACTACATCTCTATTACTCAGTGATGCCCAAACCCTGACCCCTATCCATCAGTTTGGCCCATGCCAAATTTCAGATGTCTAAAGGACATCATAGAGATAAGTATTAGATGGTGAGCTATGTGGGTCAAATGCTTCCAAAAGACATCAGGGCAAGAGAGTTCATATACAAAATATCTACACCACCCAGAGAAAGACTGTTAGGAAAAGGAGCTGGGAGCCAAGGAAAGAACCATGGAGAACCACCACACTGAATGAGTATATGAGAGAAAAGGAACCTGTAAAGGAACGTTAGAAAATAAGGGGAGCAAGAATATTAGGCTGCATAGTGATCACATAATGTGAGCACTAAAAAGTGGATATTGGACTGATCACTCTCTGAATTTTACAACTACCTACTTACTGTGGCTTAGAATTAGTGGTTAAAAATATGGGAACAGGCATAATCTCCCCTTCTTTCTTTTCTCTCTGCTTCATGAGGCCCAATGTTCTGATCTCCCCAGGGGCTGAAGCACCTGGTCTTCTCCGTTCTCATTCTACCTGATGTGGCACCAACTGGCTCCAATGACTGGGGACCACAGGGACAAAGCTTGCTTGTATTAAATGCCAAAGAAGTCTTATGGCGTTTAATTTACATAAAAATCTTTCCTAATATATCCTTGCATGTTTTTAATGCTCAAAATAATATATGTAACTTTTCCCATTATGTTATTTTCCAAAATATTTCCGTAATTTCACTATAAGTGTTAGTCTTAAAGAAAAAAACCTTATGAATTTGATCAGCACACATAATTAAGTATATCTTATAAGCAAAGTACTGGTGATCAAGCAGGAAATAAGACAAGAATGTTTCTGCTTTCACGGAGCTTACATTCTAGGTAGAGAGAAGAGATTGAAATCACACACTAACATTTACCAAGTAGTGATAAGTGCTATGATGGACACTAAAGCAGGGTTAAAAAGAGTCAGAGAGTAATAGCGTAGGCTGCTTCAGATTGGTTTGTCAGCTCTGAGCAGGTACCATTTGATCAGAGAACTAAATGAAACTAGAAGTTCACAGGATGAATATCTGGGGGAAGAGCAGCCAAGTATGAGAGAATATAATGTCCCCAAACTGAGCAGGTTTGAGAACTGGCAAAGAGGCTAGTGATTACATAAATACACTTCCATGATGAGGGTATGTGTGATTATTGATGTTTTTACTAGTAGCCAATCATCTGCATACAATCAGGATATAAGGGCAAACCACTTCTGTCTTTTTTTTGGGGGGGGACATTTAATGCAAATATTTAACCACTGGAACATACAAATAAATAAATAAGCTCAGAATAGCTGAAAAAAAAAAACAAGTAAGTGTAATTGCCCATCTCCCTTCAGTCCCAAATAATCCATTTTCAAAATACTGATAATAAAATACACAAACTAATATGCAGAGAAGATACAGAACATTCAACATAAACCAACCTAAAATAAAAATAAAACCAAGGACAAACACTAATTATTTTATTTCTGTATATCAAGACTACAAATAGCATTTAAACACTTCACTTCTGTCTTTTTATATCATTATCATTCAGAGTAATCAAAAACTCTTAGAGCTTCAACTACCACCTCTATTCAGATATATCCCAAATGTATATTTCATCCCAGACCTCTCTTCTGAGTTGTAATCCTTACTTTCTAACAATCTGCAGAACCTTCTAACCTGAATATTTTGCTATCATTTCATTGTCAGCCTACCAAAAAAGGCCCAATATACACATATTGGGCTTTCCAGTGGAGAGAAAGGGGGTAGGGATATAAAAACAATCAAAATAACAGACGAATTTGCAAATTTGATGAAAACTATAAAACCATAAACCTAAGAAGCTTAAAAAATGTCAAGCACAAAAATATGGAAAAAGACCATACCAAAGTACATTGTAATAAAATTTCTGAAAAATGCTGATGAAGAGAAAAATCTTAGAAGCAGCCAGAGGACAAAAACATTATATACAGAAGATCAGTAATAAGAATACAACAGAACTTCTTGTTAGACAAAATTACAGTCAGAAGACAGTGGAACAGTATCTTTACCATCAACCTAGAATTCTATATGCAGCAAAAACGTATTTCAAAAATGAGATGAAATCAAAATTTTTTCAGTATAAATGATGAAAGAATTTAGCAACAGCAGCCTTTCACTATAGGAATTGGTAAAAGTCCTTCCAGCAGAAGGAAAATGATATCATATGGAAAGATGGATCTAGAAGAATGAATGAAGAACACTGGCAATGGTAAATACAATGATAACTAAGTGGGTAAATAGAAAAGACTCTTGTCATTTATATTTCTTTAAAAGACAACTGACTGCTTAAACAAAAATAAGATCAATGTATTGTGAGTTCAGAACACACATAAAGGTAAAATGTATGAGAAATATAGCACAAAGGCTTAGAGGAGAACAATGGAAGTTTACTTTTGTAAGGTTCTTAAATTAGACATGAAGCAATATATAATCTGAATGTGGACTATGACAATTAAAGAAAGATGTATAATATAAATTCAAATGCATGGGTTAGAGCTAATAAGCCAACAAGGGAATAAAATTAAATTATTTTAAAAACCCAATTATTCCAAAAGAAGGAAGAATGAGAAGAAAAAGGAAAACAAGGAACATATGGGACAAATAGAAAGTAAACGGCAAGACGTCATATTTAAAGTCATATTAATAATCACATTAAATGTAAGTGGTATAAATACCCCAAATGAAAGCAGAGATTGTCAGACTGGATAAGAAAGTAAAACCTAACTACATGCTGCCTACAAGAAATGCCCTATAATATAAAGGCACAGATAGGTTAAAAGCAAATGGATGGAAAAAATATCCCATGCTACCACTAATTAAAAGAAAGTTGAAATGGCTATACTAATATCAGACAAAGGATATTTCAGAGTAAGGACTATTGCCAAGAATAAAGACTGTGATTTGATAATGGTAAAGGGGCCAGATAATCAAGAGGACACAAAGATACTTAATGTTTCTTCACCTAATAACAGAACTTTAAAATACATAAGACAAAAACTAAAAAAAAAAAAAAAGGTAAAATTGTAAGGAGAAA
Source organism: Zalophus californianus (assembly GCF_009762305.2). Classification (NCBI taxonomy): domain Eukaryota; kingdom Metazoa; phylum Chordata; class Mammalia; order Carnivora; family Otariidae; genus Zalophus; species Zalophus californianus. The sequence continues at coordinate 43,496,030 of NC_045599.1, read as the reverse complement.
CAGGCAAAATCCATAACTATATCAGAAAATTCAACAGTCCTCTCTTAGTAATAGAACAAGTAGACAGAAAAATCAGCAAGAACACAGAGGAATTGACTCAAATGCCCATGAGTTGAAGACTGGATAAACAAAGTGTAACATATTCATACAATGTAGTATTATTCGTTTATTATTATTATTTATGTGCTAAAATGCTATGCTTAAGTCAGTCATAAAGGCCACATATTATATGATTCTATTTATACAAAATATCCAGAATAGTCAAATCTATAGAGACAGAAAGTAGAGTAGAGGTTGCCAGGTGCTATGACTTAATATTTGTGTCCCCGCAATTCACATGTAAAAACCTAATACCTAAAGTGATAGTATTTGGAAGTAGGACTTGGGGAAGTGATTAGGCCATAAGTAGGACTAGTGCCCTTATAAAAGAGATCTCAGCGGTCTCTCTCCACCTGCCACCATGTGAAGACACAATGAGGACATGGCGATCTAAGAACCAGAAAGTGCGCTCTCACCAGACACTGAATCTACTGACACTTTGATCTTGGGACTTCCCAGACTCCAGAACTGAGAAAAATAAATGTTTGTTTAATCTGTATTTTTTGTTAACAGCAGACAGAATGAAGACATCAGGGAATGAAAGAAAGGAAAATGGAGAGTGGCTACGAAGGGATTTCTTTTGGGGATGATGAAAATGGTCTGGAATTAGTGATGAAATTTGCACAATTTTGCTAATATACTAAAAACCACTAGATTGTATGCTTTAAAAAGGTAAAGTTTATGGTATGTAAATTGTGTTTCAATAAAAAAAAATAATATAAAGGACTTGAACCATACTGTCAACCACCTTGAACTAATTGGAACTAAATGCCATTTACAGCATGATATAGCCAAAAGCTGAATATACATTCTTTTCAAGTTCACACGAAACAGTTATCCAGATAAACCATATTTTAGTCCACAGAACAAATTTCAAATCTAAAATATTTCAAATCATATAAAATATGTTCTCTGACCACAGTGAATTTAAATTTTAAATCAATAAGAAAAATACCTGGAAAATTCTCAAACACTTTTAAGTTAAATATCAAGCTTCTAAATAACCCAAAGTTCAAAATAATAAAAAGGGAAGTTAGAAAGTATTTTGTACTGAATAGAAATAAAACAGGTCAAATGCATGAGACACAGTTAAAACACTACTTACAGAAAAATGTATAGCCCTAAACATCTATACAAACAAAGAAGAAAGGACTCAACCAATGACATCAGCTTCTACTTTAAGAAACTAGAGAGGAGCTAATTAAAGGTAATTAAGTATAAAAATATAATTAAGAGCAGCAATCAAAGAAATAGAAAACCTATGAACAATAAAGGAAGTCAGTAAAACCACTTGAAAATAGAAGACACAAATTACCAATATCAAGAATGAGATGATATCATTTCATACAGATATTTAAAAGATAATAAGGGAATGTTATGAATAAGTTAACACTAATAAATTCAACAACTTAGAAAAAATGGACAAATTTCCTGAAAGATCAACTACCAGAGTTCATTTAAGAATAGACAACTTAATATTTCTATCTCAATCAAAGAAAATGAATTTGTAGTTTTGAGACTTCTCACAAAGAAAATTCCAGGCTTATAGAGCTTCACCGATGCAAACACTTAAGGAAGAAATACCAATTCTATACAAACTCTTCCAGAGAATTCTATGAGGTGAACATCACTCTGATGCCAACACTCAATTAAATGACCATATTTCACTCACTTCTTTAGACAGGAGAGTTTGGTTTCCTCAAATAGTATCCTTCAAATCCAAACAGTCTTCTGATGTCTTTAAGGAGCCTCCTTCTACCTGGAAGCTTCCTATTCTTGACTTCAGAGCAGAGAAAGCAGATGATGATTATAATCTAGTACACAATACCTTAACTATGGTCAATGACTCTTAGACCTTCAAAAATAGAAGCACTGTCTCTTTTGAAGTCCGAGGTCTTCATGTCTTAACAGTAACAAAAGTAGCCAAGTTGATTCTCTGACATATTTATTGTTCACCAAGCAGCAAAAGTAAAACATAAGTCAAAATATCATTTTAATACTGTTCAATATCTTGCCACTCATTATGAAAACTCATCAACTATGTGAGGTGAAATGTTTCAAGCTGAAGGCTGAGAGCAAGCTGAAGAAGCAAGGTGCTTGTTGGATGTTGCTGGATGTTGGCCATGGAGTCTTACAGAAATTAGCTGTAAGTCACAGGATGTGAACATGCCTACATTTCCGGGAGTATGCAGCAAAGTTACACTGGTTATATTTGATGTTCCTGTCTCCTTTCCCGCATCCCTGACATCCTTCCTCCTTGAATTGTGGTACAAGTGGTCACCTTTTCTAATAATATAACACAAATACAAACTGCTACTCTCAGTAGATGTAGACAGATTTTGTTATCTTTACCTCTCAAGGACATTTTTGCTTTTTGGATTTTAAGAAGGCAGGGAAATATTATAATAAAGGATGCAAGGAGCAGATAAAAATTTGAAGGAGACAGAGAGGAGAGAGAAGGAGGCAGAGTTGGGGGGGGTGATATGGAGAATTGAGGGAGGAATGGGAAATGAGAGGAGAAAGAGAAGAGGGAATCAAACCCAGAGAGAGGACAAAGAATGGACAGTAAGCAGAGTAAAAAGAAAAGATGAATGACAATCTCCTTTGTTCCCCTTTGCCCACCTCCATCAAGAACTGCTAGTGAGGAAAGTAGGAAGAGATTTTCTTTTTTTTTTTTTTAAAGATTTTATTTATTTGACAGAGAGAGACACAGCGAGAGAGGGAACACAAGCAGGGGAAGTGGGAGAGGGAGAAGCAGGTTTCCCTCCAAGCAGGGAGCCTGATGTGGGGCTCGATCCCAGGACCCTGGGACCATGACCTGAGCCAAAGGCAGACACTTAATGACTGAGCCACCCAGGCGCCCCGGAAGAGATTTTCAATTGATAAAGAACTTGCAATTAATTCAAAAAAGAAGTCAAGATGGGAACTGGGTAAAAGATCATGGACTAAATACTTCCTCTACACAGAATTTTACCATCTCTTCTGGCCAAAGAGAATAAACAAGTATCAAATATTCATCCCATCTCTAGAAAGTGAACTATAATGTATGTGTCAATATATCATCTATTTCACAATATCAACCATTATTCTTAGAGATCATAAGAATTCATGGCACTCCCCACTGGCCATTCTTTCTCAGGCTCCTTTGCTCGATTCTCCTCACTGAGCTAGCACTGAAATATTGCAGTCTGAGGGGGACTTCTGGATTCCTCTCCTTTTCTCTTGGTTCTCTACTCTTTGCTCCATGTGATACCATAAATCCCTGCTACTGTAGATACCACCTATATGCTTACAGGTCTCAAAAGTACATATCCAGTTAGGAGCTCTCCTCCAAAATCCAAATGTGTATATACCACTGCAAACTGCATATTTCTACTTGGGTCTAGGATGCATCAGAATAAAAATGTCCAAAACTGATTTTGCCCCTTTGGTAGTAGGTTACTGACCTAAATTCTATTTCCAGCTGCCTTTTTCCCTTGCCTCCTTTCCTATGAGGCCATCAAAGGTCACAGCTCAGTTTCCCATCCACTCTGATACCTGGTGGTTTCCATGGATCTGCATAACACAATTCTGGCCAACGACATATAAATCGGTATCTCCTGGTGTTGTCTTTTCCTTTCATCCTTCTTGAGGACCCGAACACAGATATAAGGCTTGCAGGTTCCACAATCACTTGGTGATCGTGAGGTAATACAAATGAGGCTGAAAGTTACAGCACCAAGGGTGGCAGAGAGGAAATAGAGGAAAAACATGGATCTCTGATGGTACTGTTAGCCTAGTTCGCTAGCCCTCAAAGGCTTTATTTCAGTGGCCACGTTATTTGAAATAAATGAAGGTGTACATGTCTAAGCCAATATAGTCACATTTTCTGTTACTGGCAGCCCAAGTCATTCCTGACACAGCCTCCAAAACTCTTTCCTCTCTAAGTCTTGCTCATCTCATTGGAATGCTTTATAATTGCCCCTGATGCTCCAGCTAGAAATAAGGTGGTTCTTCTAGATTTCTCTGTTTCCCACAACCCCTCAGTCTTAACTGTCCCCTACTGAACACACATTGTAAGTCCATCAGTAAGTCCTGTGGTCCTTCCTCCAAAGATGAGGGCAGCACTGTCAATGGCTTTATCTGCGCTGCAGCCATCCCAGGCCAAACCAAATGCAAAAGCTTTTCATATGCTGGTGCCATCCCTGCCCATCTCTAATTTGCATGTTTAACTCCTTCCACCCTCAAGGCCCAGCTCGAGTGTGTCCTCAGAGAGGCCCCTTTTGACGTACCTATTAAAATTCTTCCCTACCCAAACCTCTTGCTCTCAAAAACTAGTTGTTTTTTTTCTTCAAAGCACTTATTCCACCTTTTTAATTTGTATATTGGGGTCCACCTGGGGAAATAGAATCCATACTGGTTTGTTTTAACAGGGAGACTTTAATACAGACAATTAGCCAAAAGGTCTCGTTTGACTTAGAAGATGAAAGAGGACCCTGAGGCGCCACAGAGACAGTGGGTGCAGGAGATGGCACCTGGGGCTGGGATCTGGAGCTCTGAAGGTCCCATGGAGGATGATCTGCAGAGCTGCTTCTCAGATTCTAAGGAGAGGGTGCTACCTGGCTGGTGCTGGCACCTCTGACAGGGTGCAATCAAGCCGTTTCTGGGAGTGCCGGAAAAGACTAGAAACTGCAATCAACTGGAGATACTGGAGTAAACTCCTTGGCAACGGTACCCGCTGGAACAACAAGGAGGTGAGAAAGAGCAAGTCCCTTTTGGTTGCTCTGGCCTACATATTCCACACTGCTCCTTATGAACAGAACCTAATATGGACCCACTTCGCAAAGGAAAAACGTGGTCTGCAGAGCCTCAGCCTGAGCAATTCAGAGCAGCATATAAAAGGCTGAGTTCATGCGGAGAAAGAGGAACCCTCCTACACTGTTGGTGGGAATGCAAGCTGGTGCAGCCCCTCTGGAAAACAGTATGGAGGTTCCTCAAACCGTTGAAAATAGAGCTACCATACGATCCAGCCATTGCACTACTGGGTATTTACCGCAAAGATACAAATGTAGGGATCCGAAGGGGTACGTGCACCCCCATGTTTATAGCAGCAACGTCCACAATAGCCAAACTGTGGAAAGAGCCAAGATGTCCATCGACAGATGAATGGATAAAGATGTGGTATATATACATAATGGAATACTATGCAGCCATCAAAAGGAATGAGATCTTGCCATTTGCAATGACGTGGATGGAACTGGAGGGTGTTATGCTGAGTGAAATAAGTCAATCAGAGAAAGACATGTATTATATGACCTCACTGATATGAGGAATTCTTAATCTCAGGAAAGAAACTGAGTGTTGCTGGAGTGGTGGGGGGTGGGAGGGATGGGGTGGCTGGGTGATAGACATTGGGGAGGGTATGTGCTATGGTGAGCACTGTGAATTGTGCAAGACTGTTGAATCACAGATCTGTACTTCTGAAACAAATAGTACAATATATGTTAAGAAAAAAAATAGAAGTTAGCAGGAGGGGAAGAATGAGGGGGAGTAAGTCGGAGGGGGAGACGAACATGAGAGACGATGGACTCTGAAAAACAAACTGAGGGTTCTAGAGGGGAGGGGGGTGGGGGGATGGGTTAGCCTGGTGATGGGTATTAAAGAGGGCACATTCTGCATGGAGCACTGGGTGTTATGCACAAACAATGAATCATGGAACACTACATCAAAAACTAATGATGTAATGTATGGTGATTAACATAACAATAAAAAATTTTTAAAAAAGGTCGAGTTCAAGGGTAAGATTGAATACATAAAGAAGTAGCACAGTATTTGTTTATTTATTGTATTTTCTTTCTTGCCAGATAATATGCATTCAGGGACCATGCCTTTCTTTTTGCTGTTTTACCCCCGCCATGTACAGAGTAAAAGTAGATAGAAGGTACTTCATAAATATTTCTTGAATGTTGAATTTATTAGATTTTTCTCAAAACTAGTGAGCAAAATGTACAATTTAATTATCTGTCAATTGAACAATACCAAATGCCTCATATGATAGTCTAGGCAGTGGAGCTAAAATATACGATGAGGCACTTCCTTGTTATTTAGCAAGGAATTTAAGACATTCTCATATGACATTAAATCATAAAATGCCATAGAAAACATTCATATGTTTAAATGCCCAGAGAATTAAACAGGCAGCAAAATCTACAGGTGATCAGAAAAGGAAAAGGTAAAGGTAGGTTTGGAATAATTCAGAAGACTTGTGGAAGAAGTTGCCATCTGGGGCAGGCTTGAGATGGGGCAGACAAGCAAAGCCAAGGAGGAGGGATGAGTCTGGCAGGTTTTCAGATGATTCTGATTAAGGCAGAGGAGTGAGAAATTAGTAGAAGTCACTGGAAAAGTTAACTTGAACCAAGTGTGGTAAGTCCTAAATTCTGGAGTTAGAATTATAAGTAGTATGTCTTTTGCAAAGAGGAGCCATTAAGAGGTCTTAAGCAAAGGAGTGGTGTGGCACCGGGAATATTTTCTGAAGGTAAATTTGGCAGCATCATGGGAACTGACTGAATGTGTAGAAACTGGAGCCAGAAAGACAAGTTAGAAGACTGACACAATCTTGAGCCAGAAAAAGATGGTGGTGATAGAAGTAAGAGAAAAAGGTAACAGACAACATTCAGAAGGAAGACTCAATATAACATAATGTAGAATTAATCTAGAGAAAGGTGAGTGAAGAGGATTTAAACTGCAGTGATACACAGACAGAAGGTTCAGAAGGGTGGAGACAGATGAAAGATCATTGAGTTTCATCCAAAGAACATGATTAACAATGACATCAGTAAAATAAAAGTCCCAGTGAGTATTTATCCTCTGATAACTTAAACCCGATATTTTCAAAAGTTATTATGAATCTGGAAGAATATATATGTCTTCATCTTGAGAGACTTCAGAAGTACTAGGCTTCTGGAAGTTATAATATTGGGATGGCATCTCATTTCCATAGATATGCTCCTCGAAACTGGTCTGCTGAGGGTTCTCATATAGTTCTTTATCAGTTTCTTCTTTAGGTTTGGGAGCACCACTTTCCACATTTTCATAGCTGCCATGTGTGTTAGTCCCTCTCCCAGAAGATCTGCAGTCTTGGTTCTGAACTGAGATTTTATTCCTTGAGCTGATAGCGAGGAGACATGAGAGTGTCTTAATATAATCTTTTCTCCTGCTGCTTCTCCTTTGCAAGACCCTTGGCAAGGTAAACTGCACTGGATTACCATGTTTCCAACACCAAACACACCCAATTCCACAGATCAACAAGAGGAAAAGAAGGGAAATTCCTATTGAAGTGGCCACTGATGTATTTCCACAGCTTTTCAACATTCCTCACAAGCACTGTTGTTTTGTGATATGGGGGAGCCCTTAATGAATTCACAGGTGCAGACAAACATAATTCCTTTTAGGGTTTTGTTAAAAAGTAATCCTGGAAGCTCTTTTAGGCATTTCTCTTTCAGATGTTGAAGAACAACATTTGGCAAAGTCCTAATACAATTAGAGGAGAGATTGAATAAACTTAGCCTTGGACGATCCTTCTCATTGTATGTGATGCTTTTTATATTACAATCCTTAATGTATAATTGCACTGTGTTGGGGGGATTTTAATTGACTTCACTTCGCTTTCTATCAATGAATCACAAGATGAAGCAAAAATGAGTGGAAGATAATGGCAGAGGAGACAACTCAAGAAAGAGAAGGTTGAAGGATCTGCCATCCAGACACCTCCTGTAAATTAAAAAACAAATTAATTGCATATTTATTACATAGCATAATAGAAAAATCTGTCAATATCTACCAATATATTAAGCACCATCATTTAGTGAGTTCCTGCCTCAAAAGAGAATACAGTACTAGCTGTTGCGAGAAGAGAAAAAGAGAAGAACTTTTACCTGCTCAAGCCTGAGTGGTTTTATCAATTAGATTTCAACATGGATTTTGAAAATAAGGCTAATAATCTTAAAGTGAAAGACAATGTTTTGAATGCAACAAGAGGAAAGGACAAGAGTACACCTGTGCAATAATTTCCATTATTTATCACCTCCTCTGTGAGGCCTTTTCCTTAATCATTCCTTCCTCTGTATTCCCCTATTAATGAGTCCATTCTCTATTATAGCATGACAGCCTAAGTTATAGGGAATTGTCTGTCTTCCTACCTGGTTAAATGGTGGGCAGGGATCAGGTCTTTTCATGTGTATATTCCTAGAGAATAGCACAGTACCTAGTGCAGAAAAGAAATTCAATTGATATTTACTAAATAAGGGAATCAAGAAACAAATGACTCCAAATCTCAGCATCTAATTGCTTAAGTCATTTAAAAACTTAAGATATGTCTTCTTTTTTTATTTTTTTATTATGTTAATCACCACACATTACATCATTAGTTTTTGATGTAGTGTTCCATGATTCATTGTTTGTGCATAACACCCAGTGCTCCACGCAGAATGTGCCCTCTTTAATACCCATCACCAGGCTAACTCATCCCCCCACCCCCCTCCCCTCTAGAACCCTCAGTTTGTTCTTCAGAGTCCATCGTCTCTCATGGTTCGTCTCCCCCTCCGACTTACTCCCCTTCATTCTTCCCCTCCTGCTATCTTCTTCTTTTTCTTTTTTCTTAACATTTGTTGCATTATTTGTTTCAGAAGTACAGATCTGTGATTCAACAGTCTTGCAAAATTCACAGCGCTCACCATAACACATACCCTCCCCAATGTCTATCACCCACCCATCCCATCCCTCCCACCCCCCACCACTCCAGCAACACTCCTGAGATTAAGAATTCTTCATATCAGTGAGGTCCTATGAAACATGTCTTTCTCGGATTGACTTACTTCGCTCAGCATAACACCCTCCAGTTCCATCCACATTGTTGCAAATGGCAAGATCTCATTCCTTTTGATGGCTGCATAATATTCCATCGTGTATATATACCACATCTTCTTTATCCATTCATATGTCGATGGACATCGTGGCTCTTTCAACAGTTTGGCTATTGTAGACATTGCTGCTATAAACATGGGGGTGCACGTACCTCTTCGGATCCCTACATTTGTATCTTTGTGGTAAATACCCAGTAGTGCAATTGCTGGATCGTATGGTAGCTCTATTTTCAACTTTTTGAGGAACCTCCATACTGTTTTCCAGAGTGGTTGCAATAGCTTGCATTCACACCAACAGTATAGGAGGATTCCCCTTTCTCCGCATCCCCGCCAACATCTGTCGTTTCCTGACTTGTTAATTTTAGCCATTCTGACTGGTCTGAGGTGGTATCTCATTGAGGTTTTGATTTGGATTTTCCTGATGCCGAGCGATGTTGAGCACTTTTTCATGTGTCTGTTGGCCATTTGGAAGTCTTCTTTGGAAAAATGTCTGTTCATGTCTTCTGCCCATTTCTTAATTGGATTATTTGTTCTTTGGGTGTTGAGTTTGATAAGTTCTTTATAGATTTTGGATACTAGCCCTTTATCTGATATGTCATTTGCAAATATTTTCTCCTATTCTGTCGGTTGTCTTTTGGTTTTGTGGACTGTTTCTTTTGCTGTGCAAAAGCTTTTTATCTTGATGAAATCCCAATAGTTCATTTTTGCCCTGGCTTCCCTTGCTTTTGGCGATGTTTCTAGGAAGAAGTTGCTGTGGCTGAGGTCGAAGAGGTTGCTGCCTGTGTTCTCCTTTAGGATTTTGATGGACTCCTGTCTCATGTTTAGGTCTTTCAACCATTTGGAGTCTATTTTTGTGTGTGGTGTAAGGAAATGGTCCAGTTTCATTCTTCTGCATGTGGCTGTCCAATTTTCCCAACACCATTTGTTGAAGAGACTGTCTTTTTTCCATTGGACATTCTTTCCTGCTTTGTCAAAGATGAGTTGACCATAGAGTTGAGGGTCCATTTCTGGGTTCTCGATTCTGTTCCATTGATCTATGTGTCTGTTTTTGTGCCAGTACCATACTGTCTTGATGATGACAGCTTTGTAATAGAGCTGGAAGTCCGCAATTGTGATGCCGCCAGCTTTCCTTTTCTTTTTCAAGATTCCTCTGGCTATTCTGGGTCTCTTCTGGTTCCATACAAATTTTAGGATTATTTGTTTCATTTCTTTGAAAAAAGTGGATGGTATTTTGGTGGGGATTACCTTGAATGTGTAGATTGCTCTAGGTAGCATTGACATCTTCACAATGTTTCTTCTTCCAATCCATAAGCATGGAACGTTTTTCCATTTCTTTGTGTCTTCTTCAATTTCTTTCCTGAGTATTTTATAGTTTTCTGAGTACGGATCCTTTGCCTCTTTGGTTAAATTTATTCCTAGGTATCTTATGGTTTTTGGTGCAATTGTAAATGGGATCGACTCCTTGATTTGTCTCTCTTCTGTCTTGTTGTTGGTGTATAGGAATGCCACTGATTTCTATGCATTGATTTTATATCCTGCTACTTTCCTGAATTCCTGTATGAGTTCTAGCAGTTTTGGGGTGGAGTCTTTTGGGTTTTCCACATACAGTATCGTATCATCTGCAAAGAGTGAGAGTTTGACTTCCTCTTTGCTGATTCGGATGCCTTTGATTTCTTTTTGTTGTCTGATTGCTGTGGCTAGGACTTCTAATACTATGTTGAATAGCAGTGGTGATAATGGACATCCCTGACACGTTCCTGACCTTAGGGGAAAAGCTCTCAGTTTTTCCCCATTGAGAATGATATTTGCTGTAGGTTTTTCATAGATGGTTTTTAAGATATTGAGGTATGTGCCCCCTATCCCTATACTCTGAATAGTTTTGATCAAGAAAGGATGCTGTACTTTGTCAAATGCTTTTTCTGCTATTGAGAGGATCATATGATTCTTGTTCTTTTGTTAATGTATTGTATCACGTTGATTGATTTGTGGATGTTGAACCAACCTTGCAGCCCAGGGATAAATCCCATTTGGTCATGGTGAATAATCCTTTTAAAGTACTGTTGGATCCTATTGGCTGGTATTTTCGTGAGAATTTTTGCATCCATGTTCATCAACGATATTGGTCTGTAATTCTCCTTTTTGATGGGGTCTTTGTCTGGTTTGGGGATCATAGTAATTGTGGCCTCATAAAATGAGTTTGGAAGTTTTCCTTCTATTTCTATTTTTTGGAACAGTTTCAGGAGAATAGGTATTAATTCTTCTTTAAATGTCTGGTAGAATTCCCCTGGGAGCCATCTAGCCCTGGGCTTTTGTTTGTTGGGAGATTTTTGATGACTGCTTCAATTTCCTTAGTGGTTATAGGTCTGTTCAGCTTTTCTGTTTCTTCCTGGTTCAATTTTGGTAGTTGATACATGTCTAGGAATGCACCCATTTCTTCCAGGTTATCTAATTTGCTGGCATAAAGTTGCTCATAATATGTTCTTATAATTGTTTGTATTTCTTTGGTGTTGGTTGTGATCTCTCCTCTTTCATTCATGATTTTGTTGATTTGGGTCATTTCTCTTTTCTTTTTGATAAGTCTGGCCAGGGGTTTATCAATCTTGTTAATTCTTTCAAAGAACCAGCTCCTAGTTTCGTTGATTTGTTCTACTGTTCTTTGGTTTCTAGTTCATTGATTTCTGCTCTGATCTTTATTATTTCTCTTCTCCTGCTCGGTTTAGGCTTTATTTGCTGTTCTTTCTCCAGCTCCTTTAGGTGTAGGGTTAGGTTGTGTATTTGAGACCTTTCTTGTTTCTTGAGAAAGGCTTGTATTGCTATATACTTTCCTCTCAGGACTGCCTTTGCTGTATCCCAAAGATTTTGAACAGTTGTGTTTTCATTTTCATTGGTTTCCATGAATTTTTTTAATTCTTCTTTAATTTCTGGGTTGACCCATTCATTCTTCAGTAGGATGCTCTTTAGCCTCCATGTATTTGAGTTCTTTCCGACTTTCCTCTTGTGATTGAGTTCTAGTTTCAAAGCATTGTGGTCTGAAAATATGCAGGGAATAATCTCAATCTTTTGGTACCAGTTGAGACCTGATTTGTGACCGACCTAGGATGTGATCAATTCTGGAGAAGGTTCCACGGGCACTAGAGAAGAATGTGTATTCCATTGCTTTGGGATGGGATGTTCTGAATATATCTGTGAAGTCCATTTGGTCCAGTGTGTCATTTAAAGTCTTGATTTCCTTGTTGATCTTTTGCTTAGATGATCTGTCCATTTCAGTCAGGGGGGTGTTAAAGTTCCCCACTATTATTGTATTGTTGTCAATGTGTTTCTTCGCTTTTGTTATTAATTGCCTTATATAATTGGCTGCTCCCATGTTAGGGGCATAGATATTTACAATTGTTAGGTCTTCTTGTTGGATAGACCCTTTAAGTAGGATAGAGTGTCCTTCCTCATCTCTTATTACAGTCTTTGTTTTAAAATCTAATTTGTCTGATATAAGGATTGCCACCCCAGCTTTCTTTTGGTGTCCATTAGCATGGTAAATGGTTTTCCACCCCCTCACTTTCAATCTGGGGGTGTCTTTGGGTCTAAAATGAGTCTCCTGCAGACAGCATATCGATGGGTCTTGTTTTTTAATCCAATCTGATAGCCTGTGTCTTTTGATTGGGGCATTTAGCCCATTTACATTCAGGGTAACTATTGAAAGGTATGAATTTAGTGCCATTTTATTGCCTGTAGGTGACTATTACTGTATATCGTCTGTGTTCCTTTCTGATCTATGCTGCTTTTAGGCTCTCTCTTTGCTTAGAGGACCCCTTTCAATATTTCTTGGAGGACTTGTTTCATGTTTGCAAATTCCTTTAGTTTTTGTTTGTCCTGGAAGCTTTTTATCTCTCCTTCTATTTTCAATGACAGCCTATCTGGATATAGTATTCTTGACTGCATATTTTTCTCGTTTAGTGCTCTGAAGATATCATGCTAGTCCTTTCTGGCCTGCCAGGTCTCTGTGGATAGGTCTGTTGCCAATCTAATATTTCTACCATTGTAGGTTTCATATCTCTTCTCCAGAGCTGCTTTTAGGATTTTCTCTTTGTCTCTGAGGCTTGTAAGGTTTACTATTAGATGTCGGGGTGTTGACCTATTTTTATTGATTTTGAGAGGGGTTCTCTGTGCCTCCTGGATTTTGATGCCTGTTTCCTTCCTCACATTAGGGAAGTTCTCTGCTATTATTTGCTCCAATATACCTCTGCCCCTCTCTCTCTTTCTTCTTCTTCTGGGATCCCAATTATTCTAATGTTGTTTCGTCTTCTCATATCGCTTATCTCTCGATTTCTGCCCTTGTGATCCTGTAGTTGTTTATCTCTCTTTTTCTCAGCCTCTTTATTTTCCATCATTTGGTCTTCTATTTCGCTGATTCTCTCTTCTGCCTCATTTATCCTAGCAGTTAGTGCCCCCATTTTTGTTTGAACCTCACTAATAGCCTTTTGATTTTGACTTGGTTAGATTTCAGTTCTTTTATTTCTCCAGAAAGCATTTCTCTAATAACTTCCAGGCTTTTTTCAAGCCCAGCTAGTATCTTTAAAGTCATGATTCTGAACTCTAGGTCCAACATCGTACTAATGTCCGTATTGAGTAGGTCCCTGGCTGATGGTACTACCTCTTGTTCTTTTTGCTGAGGTGATATTTTCTGTCTTGTCATTTTGTCCAGAGGAGAATAGATGAATGAGAGAACAAAATGCTAACAGGTTAACAACGTCCCCAGGAAATATACTGTATAAAAATCAGAAAAGACCTGAAACCAGGGGAAAAGAAAGGGAAAGAAAGAAAAAAGAAAGAGAAAGAAAAAAAAAAGAAAAAGATAAAAACAAAAACAGAGTAATACAAAAAAAACCAGAATATGATCAAATATGATCAGGCTAGTGCATAGATTCTTGCCACACACTAGATTTTGGGCGTATTTTGGTCTGTTAGAAAAAAGTGCCTCCTAAATTTTAAAGGAAGAAAGACTTATCTATGTACAAAATAAGGGTTGATACAATGAAGGGATGGAAGATGAATGTAAAGATGAAAATTATAAAAGATTTTGTAAAAAGAATTGTTAAGATAAGAAGTTGTTTGAAAAAAGAAAGAAGAAGATTAAAAAAAAAAAGAAAAAAAAGGGAGAGAATGTGATCAGGCAGGAGACTAGAACAAAGCCATACACTAGTGATTTAGGGTATATTTTGATCTGTTAGAAGAAACTGTATCTTAAGATTTTAAAGAGAGAACAACTTATATATATATGCCAAAAATAAGGGTAACTACTATGAAGGGACAAAATATGACTCTAAAAATGAAAAATAAAAAATGTTTTTTTAAAAAAAAGGGATTGATAAGATGTTGGTTGAAAAAGGGAAAAAGAAAAATTACAAAAAAACAGTTAAAAAATTAACTTTGAAAAACTAATGAATCATTGTAAAAAAAAGCCATGAATTCTATCTGTGGTTTTCCCCTAGCGCTGGAGTTCTCCCGTTCTCCTTGGTCGGGAAACTTGGTCTTGGCTTGCTGGCTGTTCATGCTGATCTTCTGGGGGAGGGGCCTGTTGCTGTGGTTCCCAAATATCTTTGCCGGAGGCGGAATTGCCCCACCCTTGTCGGTCTGGGCTAAGCAAGCTGCTCGGGTTTGTTCTTAGGAGCTTTTGTTCCCTGCAAGCTCTCGGTACAGCTTTGGAGGACCAGGGTGAAAATGGTGGCCTCCCAATCTCCATCCAGAGGTGCTGAGAACTCGGGGCCCCGCTCCTCAGTGCGCCCCCAGAGAAAAGCAGTCACTCCCGTCTCCCCGGTCTCCGGCCGCACTCCATGCTCACCCGGCCTGTGACCGAGCGTTTCTATCTCTGGCACACGACCCCGTGTGGAGTCTCCAAACACAGCAGATCCCTGAGGTGGGCTCCTGCGCCGCTACTCCTGGGGGAGGAAGGGGAGTCTCCCCGGATCTGCCGCTTGTTGGGTCCCTGCTGGAGGAGCAGTGGCCCGACTGGGCCGCGGATCACAGTTTATGGCAACCCCAAGCTGAGAGCCCGCGCCTCGGCTCAGTCTCTGCAGCTGGCTTCCCCGCTCCGATTCCTGGGAGCTCTGGCGCACTCAGGCACCCCCGGTCTTTCTGTGACCCCAAGGGTCCTGAGACCACATTGTCCCGCGAGGATTCCACCCCAAGCTTAGCCACTGCAGTGACGTCCCTCAGCGGAGCCGACTTCTAAAAGGTCCGATTTTGTGCTCCGCGGCTCTAGCACTTGCCAGAAGCGGCCGACGGAGGCCCCCTCCCCCGCCGTCTCTCCTCCCGAATATCGCCTCGGATTCACTTCTCCGCACGTCCTACCTTCCAGTAAGTGGTCGCTTCTCTGTTCAGAGAGTTGTTGCTACTCTCTTCTTCGATCTCCTGTTGAGTTCGTAGGTGTCCAGAATGGTTTGATCCCTATTCAGCTGAATTCCTGAGACCAGACGAAATCCAGGTCTCCTACTCCTCTGCCATCTTACTCCGCCCCCTCAAATCTCAAGATATGTCTTCTAAAGGGTATAGATTTTTTGTTTTGTTTTAAGATTTTATTTGAGAGAAAGAGAGATAGCAAGAGAGAAAACAAGTGGGAGGGGGAGAGGGAGAAGCGGACTCCCCCCTGAGCGTGGAGCCTGATGCAAAGCTCATTCCCAGGATCCTAGGATCATGAACTGAGCCAAAGGCAGATGCTTAACCAACTGAGCCACCCAGGCACCCTTAAAGGGTATAGTTTACACTTAAAAGAAGAAAACAGCTCTTTGACCTAACACAAAATATCCAAAAGAAACTTTGAAAGGCTTTCTATCTTCTATCACTAGTGTTCTCACACCTTCCAGCCAACAACTTTGCACTTAAGATAATTTCAGGGTGTTTTCCACCAAGGCTTTAAAACGGCAATGGAGAGAAATGAAAAATATTCAACCAGACTGAGCGTTGTATTATGGTTTTATCAACAAAACATTATTACCGTATGTTTTCAGCCTAGACACAGAAATAGTTACATCTAATACCATTTTCATTGTTGTTGCTGTTTCTAGTTTTATTGAGATATATAATTGATACACAACATTGTATCAGTTCAAGGTATATAGCATGATTATTTGACAAATGAATACATATGTGAAATACAACATGAATACATGTGAAATGATGGCCACACTAAATTTAGTTGATGACCATCACCTCACATAGGTACAATTTTTTTCTTCCCATAATAACTTTTAAGCATTACTCTCTTAGCAACCTTCAAATATACAATACAGTGTTGTTAACTATAGTCATCCAATATTTATAGTGCTTGTGGGGTGATTATCATCATCTATTGAATGTCACCATTGATAATATTTAGTTAAGATCTTATTTTGGATCAGCTTCTAAAAACTTTTACATGGATGATCTCATTTGATCCTACAGATGCCATATGAATTAGATACTACAGTTATGCCTATTTTGGAGAAGAGTAAAGAGAGGATTAAAGAATTTAACTTCTTGTGTAACTAAGAAGTGACTGAATCAAGATTCAAGTAAAATTTGCCCCAAAATACTATTCTTAACCAAAATTCAATAAATGGCTATCAAGAACATCTATTGCTAAATTTTTATAGCTCGATTTGCTCTGAGCTTCTTGAGGGATGGAGTTCTTATTTATCTTTATATTACCAAAACCAGTGCTAGACATGGAAGAGCTACTTTCTTAAATATCTGTTAATGAATGGAGCAAACAGCATTCGGATAACAGTGGCAACAATTAACAGGGAAAAAATAACCCCACAAAGCTGAGCCCTCTTTCAGTGAGTGTTCACACATGACAGTCAACTTATCTAAATTTGTTCAAGGTTGGAATAGATCACGTGAAAATTTTCATTTTGGCATTTCACACAAAACATCAAATTACATATGAAATGCAGTTAATGTTTATAAAATTTATTTGATAAAACTGTATGGACAGACATCCCAGATCTAGACATCTATTAATTTCTTTGGAACCTTTGTAGGTTCCCTCCTTTATAAAGACCAGACATGATGCTGTGTCCAAAGGCAAATATCTGGCAAATGACTTTAACCCCCATTAGGACTTCATTTCCTTTCTAAAACAGGTAAGAACTGATTGTAGGTAAGATAATTTATGGTATAAGTGATTACTCATTTAAGTAAAACTTTGGTAGCATATTTGACCTGAATTTCAAATATAGATTAAAATTAATCACCTTTTTAAAATTCTAGGCTTGCAACAAAAGTGGGGAAGGCTGACTATTGTTGAGGATTAGGTAACAAATTGCCCTCTCAATTTCCAAGATGAGAATTTATTTTTACCATCTATATTGTTCTATGTAGACAATCCAGAATATTCCAAGTAGTAAAACTGTCAAAGAAGTGCTTACTGAGATAAATACAAGAAGACTTCTTAGAAGAGAAGAAATGCATCCTTTTCTTTGCTCTAAAACAACTTAATAGGAAAAACTCTGAGAGGCAAAATGGAAAGACCTAGAATGAAAACCATATTTAAACAAGAGCCCTTCAAAGCTGGCTTAACACCCCAGTAAGTCCCATTTTGCCCAATCTGCAAGAAGGCTGTTCCTGTTCTGGGAAAACAGTTCCAATACACTCCTTAACAATTATTCATTTGTCTTAAAATCACAAATGATTGATAGACTGCTGGAATCTTCAAAGGCAGAATACGGCCCTTCTGTTTGGAAACAAGACAATAGCAAAGCCTAATCTTAATGTGTAAGCATATATACTGGTAAAGACAGATTAACATCACCCTCAGTTTGTAAACTGATTATTCCCCCTATTGCCACCAAAGGCCACCTAAAAACTATGTCTGATAACATAAAAAGTCATTATTTAAAATGAACTTGTTCCTTACAGTTTTTCATTAGCCACACACCTTAAATCAGGTTCTCACTTACCTTGAGACTGTTGAGCCAAACTCTCCTCTATTCTTTTGGTTAAACCTGCTTTAGTGTTCCTCTTTTTAGTGTTCCTCTTCTTTACCCTCTCCTTTCAGATTATTTCATACTTGCAAAGTTTCCTGGTTGTAGAGGAAGTTCTTATCAGATGTACCAGAATTAAGATAAATGGCATGAGTTTTTGAAAAAGGAAGCCCAGCCCTTCATTCTTACCAATAATTCTCCAACTATATCAGAAAATGATGCATGGAGCCCAGATGCTTTTTTATTCACATAATATTTGCAGTCCTCACTTCAGAATCAATAAAAGTCATTTCACTTGCACTTAAAATTTTTTAAGAAGATTCTGAAATGTAGTTACGTTGAGGTCTTGTTTATTTGTTTGCTCGTAGGATTGCTAAAACAGTGTTCATTTCAAATACTATGTCTCAGTGCCCAGGTTACGTTTCCACTTGTCAAACCAGTGTCCCAATTTTGGTTCAGAAAATGTTAATATTCCTTTAAGTTGATAAGACAGTAATCTCCCAAAGTATATTCAACTTGACTTGTGATATTTCTGTGATCTTCTGGTAGGTAGAAAGAAAAACTGTTTCACTTTGTTTAATAACAGAAGCCAACATATTCTGGGCACTCACTAGGTCTTCTAACTGCTTTGTGTACTACTCGGTAAATCCTGACACAACCTGTGGGAGAGGGCTGCGATTCATCCTGTGTCACAGGGGAGGAACTGGAAGCAGAGGGGTAAAAAATCCCCTGCCCAGTGTGGCCTGGCAGTGTGCCTCTAGGACCTGTGTGCTAAACCACTGCACTTGTCTGTCTCACTTGAGTGAATAAGAAGTTTCCAACATAGAACCCTTGTTTAACAGCATTTCTCAGAGACCAACTCCACGGATTAAAAAAAAAAAAAGTAGAAAATGCTGAATTAAAAAGATGAGATCATAAAGCAATGGGAAGTTTGCCTTTTAAATTGTATTGGAACTTTTTCAACCCTAGGGGATTTTCTTTGAATCAAGTGATTTAAAAGAAGAAGTTTTCATTACTGAAACACCAACCAGACATTAGAAGAACAAGGCTGTCAATACAGGTTGGGCATGGACATTCTGCCAGGTATTGTGCTAAGCAGTGGGGATGCAATAATGAACAAACTCCCTTGTAGCACTTAAAGCCTCCTGAAAGAGGCTGCTGTACACACAGATCATTTCAGATCAAGGAGGTAAGGGCTAAGAAAGACATAGTTATACACAGATGACAGTGGGAATAAGGAAAAGAGGCATCCAGTTCAGAATGATCAGGAAAGGCAAGACTTGAGCTAAGCCTCATGGAATAAAAAGGAGTTAATCAAAGCAGAATAGAAAGGTTCCAGGCAAAAACCTGAGAGTGAAGGAGCTTATGAAGTGCTGTGAGGAATGAACCATGAAAGATAGTACAGTACTGGTGTTCCATTTTAAGCTGCAAAATCTGCCCCCTTGGAGTATGAGTCATGCCTAAAGAGAGGTACATTGTTATGGTTCATTGGGCAACTTAGAAAAGTTAGACTATGGAATGCTGCATAATTTAGCATTCCTATAGTAAACAGACTCACCATTCATCTTAAACTGTGGATACAATTTCACAAGTCAGATAACTGATAAATTATTTCAACAGAGTTTTTGTTCAGTTGAGGAGAGTACTGTAAACTAGGATTAATAAAAGACACTGAATTAGTCATTGTTGGATTCTGCCAACTTCTTCACTAAATGTTGAGAGGTATAATATATCACTAATTTTAAGTAACTGGCTATTTTGAAACGGTGCCCCATAGTCAGGCTGAATGTGAGAATTGCTGGATAGCAGACACTCTCTCCCACGTACAGGGCGGTGAAGACCACCATGACCATTTCAAACCTAGCAGTGGGAGGGGACAGGGTGGTAGGTTAGCTTGAAGAGGAAAGCATTACTCTAAATCCTTTGTATTGAGGATATAGTCCAAGATGGTGGAGGAGTAGGGGGCTTTAGTTTTGTCTTGTCCCAGGAATTCAGCTAGATAGCTGTCAAATCACTCTGAACACCAGTGAACTCAACCAGAGATCAAAGAAAAGAATAGCTGCAACTCTACAAATAGAAAAGTGACTACTTTCTGCAAGGTAGGACGTACAGAGAAGTAAATCTGAGGCAATATTTGGAAATATAGACTGCAGGGGGAGGAGCCTCCATAAGCCAGCTGTGGGAAAGTACTATAGCAGCAGAGCACAAAATCAGAACTTTTAGAAGTCTGCTCCGGTGAGGGACGTCCCTGCCTGAAAGGTTCTCAGGTGGAAAAGAGGGGTGGAATCCTAGGTGGGATGGTGTGGTCTCAGGATTCACAGGGTCACAGGAAGACTGGGTGCCTGAGTGCGGCAAAGTTCCCAGGCATAAGAGCATGGAAGCTGGCTGCAATCAGCCAGCCCAGGAGTGGGCTCTCAGCTCAGGGTTACCATATACCATGAATCACAGCACAGTTGGGTGACTGCTCTCTGAGCAGGGACCAGCAAGTGGCAAAACCTTGGCAAGAGCCCCCTTCCTCCCTGGGGAGGAGCGGTGTGGGTGCCTGCCACAGGAGTCAGCAGGGTTTGGAGAAACGCTCAGTCACAGGCTGGGTGAGCACAGAGCGTGGAAGGAGACCAGGCAGACAGGAGTAATTGACTGCTTTTCCCTGAGGGCGCACTGAAGAGTGGGACCCAAGCTTTTGGCTCTGGGGCTGGAGATTGGGAGGCTGCCATTTTCATTCTCATCCTCTAAAGCGGCATGGAAAGCCAACAGGGAACAAAAGCCACACAGAGCAATTTGGAGCAGATTACTTAGCCTGGCACCCTGGCAAGGGCAGTGCAAGTCTCTTCTGGGCAAAGACACCTGAGAATCAATGCAACAGGCCCCTCTGCAGATCAGCAAGAACATCTGGCTAACACCAAGTTTATCGATCATAGAGAACTGCAAAACTCCAGTGCTAGAGGAATACGGCACATGGAATTCATGTTTTTTCCCATGATTCTTTAGTCTTTCAATTTTAATTTTTTTCTCTTTCCTTTTTCAACCAATTTATTATTTTATCAACTCTTTTAATCTTTTTTAATTTTCATTTTAACAGTTACATTCTACCCTTTCATTGTATTTAATTTTATTTTTGTACATATATAAGTTTTTCTTTTCTTTTTTTTTTTTTTTTACAACTTTGGGATCTAGTTTTCTAACAAACAGACCAAACTACACACAGGATCCAGCGTATTCCTCTGTTCTGTTTACCTGCCTGATTATATATATATATATTTTTTATTTTTAAAATTTGGTTTGTTTCAGGTCTCTTCTGATTTGTTTACTGTATATTTCTCTGGGGTCACTGTTGCCATTTTAGTATTTTGTTCTCTTGTTCATCTATTCTCTGGACAGAACGACAAGATGGAAAAACTCACCTCACAAAAGAGAACAAGAGGCAGTACTGACTGTCAGGGACCTAATCAGTATGTATATAAGTAAGATATCAGAACTAGAGTTCAGAATAATGATTATAAAGATACTAGATGGGCTTTAAAAAAAAGCATAGAAGACACTAGAAGATCCCTTTCTGGAGAAATAAAAGAACTTAAATATAATCAGGTTGAAATCAAAAAGGCTACTGATGAGATGCAATAAAAAAGGGAGGCTCTAACTGCTAGGATAAATGAGGCAGAAGAGAGAATTAGTGATACAGAAGACCAAATGATGGAGGATAAAGAAGCTGAGAAAAAGAGAGATAAACAACTACCGGATCATGAGGGAAGAATTCGAGAGATAAGTGATACCATAAAGCGAAACAATATTAGAATAATTGGGATCCCAGAAGAAGAGGAAAGAAAGAGAGGGGGGCAGAAGGTGGTGTATTGGAGCAAATTATACCCTAATCTGCGGAAGGAAACAGGCATTCAAGTCCAGGAGGCACAGATAGCCCCCTCAAAATGAATAAAAATAGGTCGAAACCACAACATATAAGAGTGAAACTTGCAAATCTCAGAGACAAAGAGAAAATCCGCAAAGGAGCTCGGGACAAGAGGTCCATAACCTACAAGGGTAGAAACATTAGACTGGCAGCCAACCTATCCACAGAGACCTGGCAGGCCAGAAAAGACTGGCATGATATATTCAGGGTGCTAAATGAGAAAAATATGCGGCCAAGAATACCAATCCAGCTAGGATGTCATTCAAAACAGGAGAGATAAAAAGCTTCCAGGACAACCAGAAACTAAAAGAATTTGTGATCGCTAAACCAGCCTGGCAAGAAATATATTTTTTAGGAGATTTTACTTATTTATTTGATAGAGAGACACACAGTGAGAGAGGGAACATAAGCAGGGGGAGTAGGAAAGGGAGAAGCAGGCTTCCCACTGAGCAGGGAGCCCAATGCGGGGTCAGGTTATGATCCCAGAACCCTGGGATCATAACCTGAGCCAAAGGCAGACACTTAATGACTGAGCCACCCAGGTGCACCCAGCAAGAAATATTAAAAGAGATCCTTTAAGCGAAGAGAGAGCACAAAAGTAACATAGACCAGAAGGAATAGAAACAATTTACAGAAATAGTGACGTTACAGGTAATAAAATGGCACTAAATTCATATCTTTCAGTAGTTACTCTGAAGGTAAATGGGCTAAATGTCCCAATCAAAAGACAAAGGGTATCAGATTGGATAAAAAAGCAAGACCGATTGATATGCTGTCTGCAAGACTCATTTTAGACCCAAAGATACCTCCAGATTGAAAGTGAGGGGAAGTGAGGGGGTGGAAAACTATTTGTCATGCTAATGGACATCAAAAGAAAACTGGGTAGCAATCCTTATAACAGACAAATTAGATTTTAAACCAAAGACTGTAGTAAGAGATGAGGAAGGACACTATATCATACTTAAAGGTCTATCCAACAAGAAGATCTAACAGTTGTAAATATTTATGAGCATTCCACCCTAAAGCAACAGAATACACATTCTTCTCAAGTGCACATGGAATATTTTCAAGAATAGATCACATCCAGGGTCACAAATCAGTCTCAACCAGTACCAAAAGATTGGGATCATTCCCTGCATATTTTGGGGCCACAATGCTGTGAAACTGGAACTCGATCTCAAGAGGAAATTTGGAAAGAACTTAAATACGTGGAGGCTAAAGAGCACCCTACTAAAGAATGAATTGGTAAACCAGGAAATTAAAGAAAAATTTAAAACATTCATGGAAACAAATGAAAATGAAAACACAACTGTTCAAAACCTTTGGGATGCAGCAAAGGTGTTCCTAAGAGGAAAGTATATAGCAATACAAGCCTTTCTCAAGAAACAAGAGAGGTCTCAAATACACAATCCAACCTTACACCTAAAAGAGCTGGAGAGAGAATAGCAAATAAAGCCTAAACCCAGCAGGAGAAGAGAATTAATAAAGATTAGAGGAGAAATCAATGAAAGAGAACCAAAAGAATAGTAGAACAGATCAATGAAACTAGGAGCTGATTCTTTGAAAGAATCAGTAAGATTGAAAAAACCCTGGACAGACTTATTCCAAAAGAAAAGAGAAAGGACCCAAATAAATAAAATCATAAATGAAAGAAGAGAGATCACAACCAACACCAAAGAAATACAAATAATTATAAGAACATATTATGAACAACCATAGGCCAACAAATTAGGCAATATGGAAGAAACGGATACATTCCTAGAGGTGTATCAACTACCAAAACTGAAACAGGAAAAAAATAGAAAACCTGAACAGATCCATAACCAGCAAGGAAATTGAAACAGTAATCAAAAATCTCCCAACAAACAAGAGTTCAGGGATGGATGGCTTCCCAGGGGAATTCTACCAAACATTTAAAGAAGAAGTAATACCTATTATTCTGAAGCTGTTTAAAAAAAAAAATAGGAGTGGAAGGAAAACTTCCAAACTCTGATGCCAGCATTACGTTTTCCCAAAACCAGACAAAGACCCCACCAAAAAAGAGAATTACAGACCAATATCCCTGATGAACATAGATGCAAAAATTCTCACCAAGATATTAACCAACAGGATCCAACAGTACATTAAAAGGATTATTCACCATGACCAAGTGGGATTTATTCCTGGGCTGCTAGGGTTGTTCAACATCTGCAAATCAATCAATGTGACACAATACATTAATGAAAGAAAGAACAAGAACCATATGATCCTCTCAATAGATGCAGAAAAAGCATTTGACAAAGTACAGCATTCTTTCAACTCCTCCCAGTGTAGGGATAGTGGGAACACACCTCAATATCGTAAAAGCCATCTACGAAAAGCCCACAGTGAATATCATTCTCAATGGGGAAAAACTGAGAGCTTTTCCCCTAAGGTCAGGAACACAACAGGGATGTCCACTATTGCCACTGTTGTTCAACATAGTTCTAGAAGTCCTAGCCTCAGCAATCAGACAACAAAAAGAAATAACAGGCATCCAAATCAGCAGAGAAAAAGTCAAACTCTCACTCTTCGCAGATGACACGATACGCTATGTGGAAAACCCAAAAGACTCCACCCCAAAATTGCTAGAACTCATACAGGAATTCAGCAAAGTGGCAGGATATAAAATCAATGCACAGAAATCAGCTGCATTTCTATACACTAACAATGAGACAGAAGAAAGAGAAATTAAGGAGACGAACCCATTTACAATTGCACCCAAAACACTAAGATACCTAGGAAAAAACCTAACCAAAGAGGCAAAGGATCTATACTCAGAAAACTATAGAACACCATGAAAGAAATTGAGGAAGACACAAAGAAATGGAAAAACGTTCCATGCTCATGGATTGGAAGAACAAATATTGTTAAAATTTCTATGCTATCTAGAGCAATCTATGCATTCAATGCAATCCCTATCAAAATACCATCAAGTTTTTACACAGAGCTGGAATAAATTATCCTAAAATTTGTATGGAACCAGAAAAGACCCCAAATAGCCAAAGGGATGTTGAAAAAGAAAACCAAAGCTGGGGCATCATAATTCCAGACTTTAAGCTCTATTACAAAGCTGTCATCATCAAGACAGTATGGTACTGGCACAAAAACAGACACATAGATCAATGGAACAAAACAGGAGCCCAGACACGGACCCTCAACTCTATGGTTAATTAGTCTTCAACAAAACAGGAAAGAATATCTAATGGAAAAGAGACAGTCTCTTCAACAAATGGTGGGAAAATTGGACAGCCACATGCCGAAGAATGAAACTGGATCATTTCCTTACACTATACACAAAAATAGACTCTAAGTGAATGAAAGACCTAAATATGAGACAGGCATGCATCAAAATCCTCCAGGAGGACACAGGCAGCAACCTCTGTGACCTTAGCCATAGCAACTTCTTGCTAGACATGTCTCCAAAGGCAAGGGAAGCAAAGGCAAAAATGAATTATTGGGACTTCATCAAGATAAAAAGCTCTTGCACAGCAAAGGAAACAGTGGACAAAACCAAAAGCTGACAGAATGGGAAAAGATATTTGTAAATGTCTTATCAGATAAAGTGCTATAAAGGGCTATAAAGAACTTATCAAACTCAACACCCCAAAACCAAATAATCTAGTCAAGAAATGGGCAGAAGACATGAACAGATATTTCTCCAAAGAAGACATCCCAATGGCCAAAAGACACATGAAAAAACGCTCAACATCACTCGGCATCAGGGAAATACAAATCAAATCCACAATGTGATACCACCTCACACCAGATGGAATGGCTAAAATTAACAAGTCAGGAAACAACAGATGTTGGCGAGGATGCGGAGAAAGGGGAACCCTCCTACACTGTTGGTGGGAATGCAAGCTGGTGCAGCCACTCTGGAAAACAGTATGGAGGTTCCTCAAAAAGTTGAAAATAGAGCTACCCTACAACCCAGCAATTGCACTACTGGGTACTTACCCCAAAGATACAAATCTAGGGCTCAGAAGTGGCACCTGCACCCCAGCGTTTATAGCAGCAATGTCCACAATAGCCAAACTATAGAAAGAGCCCAGATGTCCACTGACTGATGAATGGATAACAAAGAGGTGTTATATATATATATACAATAGAATACTACTCAGCCATCAAAAAGTGAAATCTTGCCATTTGCAAGGACGAGGATAGAACTAGAGAGTCATATGCTAAGTGAAATAAATCAATCAGAGAAAGACAATTATCATATAATCGCACTGATATGTGGATTTTAAGAAACAAAACAGGATCATAGGGGAAGGGAGGGACAAATAAGATGAAATCAGAGAGGGACAGAAACCATAAGAGACTCTTAACAATAGGAAACAAACTGAGGGTTGCTGGAGGGGAGGGAGTGGAGAATGGGGTAACTGGGTGATGGACATAAAGGAGGGCACGTGATATAATGAGCACTTTTTGCTATATAAGACTGATAAATCACTGAACTCTACCTCTGAAACTAATAATAGACTAATGTTAATTAATTGAATTCAAATAAAAATTAAAAATAAATTACACAAGGCAATGGAAAAAAAAATAAATCCTTTGCATTAGGACCCTGAGTAATCTCCATTGTACACTGATGCTGAACGAGAAATTAGGGGAAGTAGAAAATAGGAACTGCTTTAGATTCACTCCCCTTACCCGCCCCCCAACTGGGATGCTGTCCTATATAAGTCTATTCCCATGAGGAGTAGGAGGAGGTGAATAAAACAACAAAACAAATACTATGGTGGGTGGGGTGAGGGTCCTGTCTAAAAGGGCCCTGATAACCAGGGTCCCCTTTTTGCCCTCTGCAGGAAATAGACCTCAGATGCCAATTCAGCTTAAGATGACCACTGAACATTCACCCAGAAAGCAAAGGCTGAAGGACACAGGGCATAAGGGGTTAATGGCCTCAAATAAGCCGCATGACGCTCCAGCCATACCAGTTTCTCTGCAACACACTTCCTGTGCTTCCTTATAGATAATGTTCACAAGAGAACAGGATAAAGTTATGCTGTTCTTCTCTTAGGAAACATACCTCTCATCATAATATGTTCCTTTTATTGGTTAATTTACCAGAATTTTAAGACTATCTCCTCTTTGTCTTCAGAGTCTACCCCAATCACTGACATTATGAACTACCTTGGGTCAGTCATTCTACCACAGAGAGTCTCAATTTCCTCATCCGCAAAATGGATTTGAATGGGTCATTGGTTCTTATCTTTAGCCATTCGCTAAAATCTCCTGAGGAGCTTTTAAAAAAATACTGATGCTGGGGTTCCAGGCCACACAAATTAAAGCCAAATATCTGAGGGTATAACTAAAACCTTAGTAGTTTTTAAAAGTTCCTCAGGTATTTAAGAGTCCCCAGCAAGCCAGTATTGAGCACGCAGGCCTTTTCTGAATTAATATCCTAGGACTGCCGAATGATCTTGAGGCACCTGCTGAACTCTTTCATTTTCTTCACTATAAGAATGGAACTTGAGAGCTAATGTTTCAAGAAATGATAAAAAAGTCTCCAAAGTGCTGAAAGTTCATCAGAGGAATACATGGTATTAAAAGCTCCAAAGGAATTTGTACGCTGGCTAAAATAGCAGTAATAGTTCACACTAATTGCACACTCGTGCACGTGTCCCACTGCCCCCCAGGCCCCTTATACGGGTTTTCTTTTTTAATTCTCACAACAAGCATTAAGGATGGGTTTTACGAACTAGTTTGGAGGTGAGGAAACAGAGGCATCGAGGTACAAACGACCTGCCCGCCATCATACTGCCTGTGCCAGAGTCTGAATTCAAACTCAGACCGTGAGCTTTGAATCTAGAGCCGGTATTTCCACCTCTGCAGGACTATGGGCTGCTCTCTGACTTTTTTTTTTAAAGACTTTATTTATTTGGCAGAGAGAGAGTGTGCACAAGTAGGCAGAACGGCAGGCAGAGGGAGAGGGAGAAGCAGACTCCCCGCCGGGCAGAGAGCCCAATGTGGGGCTCGATCCCAGGTCCCTGGGATCATGACATGAGCTGAAGACAGACACTTAACTGACTGAGCCACCTAGGCACCCCTCTCTTACTCTTTACTATGTAACCAAATTCCTGAGAAGTCCCAGATAAAAATCTGCTTTATTCCAAAGGGTATACAGTTGAATCCCTACCTATTTCTGAATATTTGACCTAGGCTAGAGGTGGTGGCCTTGGTGGTGGCGGTTGGCAAGTCTGATGACTGGAGGAGAGCTTTGGCTTGGGTTCTAATGAAGTATGAGGGTTCTGAGAAAGTAATGGAGAAGGTATAAGAATGAGAGACTGAGGTACAAGATCAGGAAGCCTGTGACTAAGGATCTTTTTTCTGTACATTTCACAGGACAGTGACATGCTCACGATGGGGCCTGACTGTGGTGATCCTTGCTACTATTATGGAGAATGAGGAAAATGATCTCATTTTTAGCTCTGATGGGACGTGGTGCTATTCCAGATAGAGCCTACCCACTGCTCTGCAAGGACATGTCTTCATTCCAGTGCTCACCATCTCTTGCCTGAGCAACTTACTGGCCTTCTTCCTCCTAACCTGGTCATTTAACAGTACTACTGTATCTTTAAAGCTGACAGAGTGATACTTCCCAAATATAAATCCCATACCTCAGCCCCCTGTGTGAAATCCTTAAGTGGTTTCCTACAGTCTGAGAGTTAAACCCCAACCCTTACCACAGGTGGTAAGAGGGCTTTTCATGGTCTAGCCCGTGTGCCGCCTTGTCCCCTCCAACCTCCTCCCTCCCTCGGTCGATCCCAGACACAACTGCCTTCCTTCTAATCCTCCAACACTTCCTGTTCCTTCCTGCCTATAGGACCTGCATTAGTTGCTCCTTTTAACTCAGTGGTATTCTCTCAGATGGCCTGCACATCCCTCATTCAGGATTCCTCTTAAATGTCTCCTCCTCAGCGATGCCTTTTTTGACCCATCCCACTCTAAAATCCACCCCTACACGGCCTCCCACCGCCTCTCTCCCCTCTATTTGCTCTCCCTGGCCCTCCTAACACCCCATTTATTTTCATCAGAGCCTGTAGTACTAACGCTTTTATATATATTTGTTTATTCTCGTATTCCCTTACCTTTTAGGGTTAATTTCATAACAACATAAGAACAGAGACCATGTCTTTCTTATTCACGGTTCTATCTCTAGCAGTGTCTATCATGTCATGCGAAGGGGCTCAATAAATGTTTGCTGAGTAAATAAATGAAAACAGTAGGGATCATTCTGAGAGAATAATCTTTGAGCTAAAACAGATTTTTTTGGTGTTAAACATAAACACACATCAGTTAATAAAACATATATGTGTATATGTGTATATATATCTGTATACCATATTTACACATAAACATAAATATTTATATAGATGTCTGCACATATATATATGACTTTTAGAGAATAATAATTTTAAAAGCACCAATGCATTAACACTCCAGTAGAGAAACTAAAAATCACCTCTACTTTGGAAGCCCCAATTTGCCCTACCCCGTGACATTATCCTCCCTCATCTCCAGAATAACAATGATCCACGTTTTTCTGTTAATCGGTCCTTACGCCTTCTTTTTTATATACATACATATAGTTTTACCACCTATGAATGTATCTCTAGTTTTGGAAAGCTGGAGAGCAAGCACAAACTCAGCTAATGGAGACGTGGCAGGACCGCCACTATTAAATGAGGCTTCAGAAGAAGAGATGCTGCAGAGAGCCATGGGACCAAAGGCTGCCCCAGTGCCCCCGACTGCAGACAAAGACCTTCCTGGTGGGTGGGGGCGTCAGGGGGACGGGTCTAGAGAGTGCCCTGAGGGCATATGGCTCATTGTTAGGCAGCTGGTAGGGCTCTAGCATGGACCAGACATGGATGTCCAGGAGATATAAAGTCAAAGACAGGGGGTGCTTTGTATTTTCTGCTTCTAAGTATGGCCTTTCAGAGTAGGCCAAACAGGGACAGTTTTGTGAGAGTAAAAAGGGCCTTCTGGTATCCTGGCTTAGGCTTAAAAAGGGTGTAAAATCTTTAGAGTTTCTTACAAAATGAAACATACTCTAACTATATGATCTAACAATCGTGTTCCTTGGTATTTACCCCAAAACAATTAAAAACCTGTGTCCACACAAAACCTGCACAAGCAGCTTTATTCAGAATTTCCAAAACTTGGAAGCAACCAAGATGTCCTTCAGTAGCTGAAAGGATAAACTGTGATGCCACCCGACAATGAAATCTTACTCAGTGCTAACTAGAAATAAGCTATCAAGCCATAATAATATATGGAGGAACCTAAAATGCACATTAGTTAGTGAGGAGAAGCCAATCTGAAAAGGCTACATTCTATATGATTCTATATGATTCCAACTATATGACAGTCTGGAAAAGGCGGACAGTAAAAAGATCAGTGGGTGCTAGAGGTTGGGGAAAGGGGGAAGCTAGGAATAAGCAGAGCACAGAGGACTTTCAGGGAAGTAAAAATACTTTGCATGACACCAGAACGATAGATGAATGATGTTATACATTTGTCCAAACTCACAGAATGTACACCACCAAGAGTGAACTACAGACTTTGGGGGGGGTTACGATGTGTCAGTGTAGGCTCATCAATGTGACAAATGCCCCACTCTGGTGGGGAATGTTGATAATGGGGGAGGCCCTGCATGTGTGGGGGCAGGGAGTCTATGGGAAATCTCAGTACCTTCCCCTCCATTTCACTGTGAACCTAAAGCTGCTCTAAAAAACTACAATCTTATTTTAAAAAGAAAGAAAAAAAAAGATGCAATATAAGCTTCAATAAGATCCATCACTTGCAACTAAAACTGTGACTGAAATGCTGTATATTTATATATTTAATTTATTATTTCAGGTTTCAAACCAGCTCTTCCTGCTGCAGAACTAAAACCCTAGAGAGGACGGACATCTACTTGGTTTGGCAATGTGTTTTTTTTTTGTTTTTGTTTTTTTTTTACTCACACCCATTCTTGTATACATGTCAAGAGTTCACTTTCAGTGTTTTAACAAGACTTCTCCGCAACAGATCACGAGAAACCATCACACTTGGGGCCAGCAAAACCTGAGCAGGTAGAATGGCTGACCATTTTAGCTGGTCTGCTCAGCCTTGGGAAGACTGCCTGAAGTATTAGTCTCTTATATAAGATGTCTTTATAAGCCACCCTGGACTGATAAAACAAACTCAGAAAACGCGGAGCTACTCCACATAAATACAACAAACTCATCCTTGCATTATGGTATTATACCAGACCAGCAAGAGCATTTGCTGATGACATTGTTTTCTACACTTTTTTAAGGTTTACGGAGATATAACTGACAAATTAAAACATATTTAAAATTGAGGAACAAATCCATCACTTCAGATATTCATTCCTTTTTGGAAACAACCCTTAAGATTTACTATCTTAGCAAATTTCAATCTTACATTATTGTCAACTATAGTCACCATACTACACGTTAGACCTTCAGACCTTACTCATCTTGTAACTGAAAGTTTGTACCCTTTCACAACTTATCTCCATTTTCCCTGCCCCCCCCCCCGAAAACCATGATTTTACTGTTTCTATGAGTTAGACTTTTCATTAGTTTCCACATAAGTGATACCATGCAGTATTGGTCTTCTTTTCTCTGATTTAATTAGCATCATACCCTCCAGGTTCATCACTGTAGTCTCAAATGAGAGGACTTCCTTCCTTTTTAAGGCTGAGTAATATTCTGGTGCATACACATACCATGTTTTCTTTATTCATCTGTTGAGGGACACAGGCTGTTTTCATACCTTGGCTCTCATGAATAATACTGCAGTTAGTGGTGTTGAAAGCGCTCCTGGTGCTAATCATGGTTTACACTCAAAGTCATCTCTCACTTCTCATTCGCAAGGGGTTATGCACAATGCGTCCTTTAATGGCTCAGGAAGTCACGTGGCTGCCCTGGTGCTGGGGGAGGGAATGCAAGGCCTTCTCCCCTGCAGGGGCCTTGGTAGGATGAAGGGAGGAACAGAGGCCAATGAGCTACAGCAGGGCTTAGGTCCTAGCCCCAGATTTCACTCTTCGCTGACCTAGGAACACCTCTTCATCTTGCTCTAGTGGCTACAGTGTAACATTTCTTGAGCACTTAGGTGCAAGGCACCGAGTATAGTGTTTTGAAAGGCCTTCCTTCTGTCATCCTACAACAATTCTGGCTGGGAAATATTGCTGTTGCCATTTTACAGATGAGGAAACTGGGGTTTAGTGAACTGTTCTACGTGTATGTTAGTAGACCATCCCAGGTATGTTACTGAGCAGTAGACACATCTTTTTGTCTAAGTTAACAAGATGTGGTAAACCATTTTTTGATACTAAATGCCAATGCTAGTTACATTACTGGAATAAATGAACCCCTGGAAGGTACACAGGAAAAGGGTTTCCTCCAGTCCACTCTCAAGTCTAGGTATGCACGGTGTCAATGAAACAAGCATTTTCAGGGACGTTCGGCGTCAAACACTTCGACCTAATGGAGGAAGGAGGCTTCACCGGCATTACTGAGTAGAAAGGGAAAGCCTTTTTGAGTCTTTCAACAGGTCAGGGCAAGCACAGGCATGTTTCTCCTAAGTGAAAGTAGACTTTACTCCCAAGATGATCAGGGCCGGAAGGAGGGTAGGAGGGGTGGGGGTGGAAATGAAGATTTACATTATCCTACCCTTTTAATAACCCTAGGCGTGACCTTTGCTCCCCAGATGGAGGCAAACCTATTCATTAGCACGGAGCAGGCTCGCTGGTGAGGAAAGACCACCTTAACTTCCAGAGCTCATTTTATACCACAACTTTACTTTA
This sequence comes from Zalophus californianus, assembly GCF_009762305.2. Classification (NCBI taxonomy): domain Eukaryota; kingdom Metazoa; phylum Chordata; class Mammalia; order Carnivora; family Otariidae; genus Zalophus; species Zalophus californianus. The sequence continues at coordinate 43,463,324 of NC_045599.1, read as the reverse complement.
CTGATTGATAATGAACTCTTTCTCTCTATTTGTTTATGGCCTTCTGAGAGAAAAGGACGGTGAAGCACAGATGGTCAGGATATTTTTCATTATTATTTCCGTTCTTTGGTTACCATATACCATTGTCTATATTTTTGCCAAATGTACTTCAGCGCTCGGTAGACTATCGAACACTCCATATGAAATTCAGGTCTACCCTCCAAAACGTTGCGGGATTGATTTACTAAAAGAGGAACACTGAACGTGTGTTCGGAGATCCTCGGGCCAACTGTGGAAATCGGATTTTTCGGTTTGTGGTGCCATCCCGTGGACAGAGCCAGGATTGCAGGGTATGGAACTCAAAAGGAAGGAAGTGTACTTTCCCGTGGAGATCGTTCTTTAATTACAAAATATTATTTCTCTGTAGTTCCATAGCTTTCATGCACACACAGTTAAAATCCCAGTATGATTTCTAGTGACACCTGGCAAGCTGATTCTAGACTTCCTAGGAAAGTGTAAGTGATCCAAAATAGCAAAGTCCCTTTAAAGAAGAAGGTGGAAGGCCTTTCTCTACCAGCTGTCAGGACTTAGAATGAAGCTGTAACAAGTAAGAAAGCACAGCCCTCTCACAGGGCTCAGTGGAAGAAATAGAATAAAGTGTCTAGAAATAGGCCCACATTATATGGAACTTTGATATATGACCAAAGAGTCATGACAGATCAGTGAGGAGAGGAGGGACTGTTCAGTAAATTGAATTGGAACCCGTGGTTTATCCATATCAAAACAAAGTAAAATCCCCATCTCCCACTGGTTGAGTTTTCCAGGGCTGCCATAGCAAATTACTTTTTAATTTGCTGTAGGCTGATGACATTGTTTATCTGTATCTTCTCTGATTTTTTTAACTTCTTATTTTGAAACAAAATTTCTTTATTCCCTGTTCATTGTTATAAATTTGAAGAACATAGAAACCTTAAAGGAGGCAGTGTTGGTAAGATTACACTTCAAAAACTCAAGATACAATGAGCAACAATCCTAAAGTGGTCTTCTCCCCTACTCCTCTATGATGGGTTTCTTGGCATATCATCAAGTAGTGACTTCATTCCTCTGCTCCCTACCCAGATGGCTGCTTTCAATAGTCTTCAGTGTCCAGTATCTTGAATTGCTCTTTCGGCTGTCATTTTAACCCCAGTGATCTGGCTAGATGGTATTGTACATGGGATTCTATTTTTCTCATCATTACTGCCCAACTTTTTGAATGTTCTAAGCAGACCCTTAACTCTATCCCACCTGCAGAAACTGCATTCACAAAGATTACTATCTAATCATTATTATTTATTATTAATATTATTAATTATTTTCCTTGACCTTTCTGCAGTGTTTGGCACTTTTCATTGTCCCTCTTATTTGCCATCATACTTGACTCTTGCCGTCTCATCTGCCTTCTCTTCTGGTTCTCCCCCTAAGCCCTCACTCTTTCTGATCCTTTTCTCTTTCTTCAGGTCCTTTCACTCACAGGACTTCAGATTTTTGGTCAACGCACCAATAAAATAACTCTGAAAACTATGTACCCCCCACATATTTTTAAGTTGATAGGTAAATTTTTGATAAGATTAGGGGTCACAAATAATATAACATCTGAAACACAGTGGATGTTATACGTTTGCCTTAAATACATTTTTGCAAAAACTATAGAGCTGCATCTTCATTTTATGGAAAACGTCCACTGTATAATTTAATTGGCAAATACAATCTTCACTTTCAAACTGATCAGTCAGAAAACTGACTTTGTGTTCTAACTCAAATAAATGCGTTAATACCTGTCTTTGTGATAACCATCTTGCTTCTAAAATCCAAGTCTTGTGGAGGGGGGGGGAAGAAAAAAGAAAACTAAAGAAAAGATGTGACATGAGGTCTTGCCACAGCTTTGCCACTTGGAAGAAGCTTCTTACAGAAGCTCTGCAGTCCAAATTTTCCCTTTTGTGGGGGAGGGGAGGGAGTGCTCCAGAGGTATTTACACCCGGTGGAAATGAGCAAGAGTAAAATTCTGGGTATTGGTATGCATGGATGGACGATGGACAGATGAGAGATATGCTGTCCTATTGTAAAATGGGAGACAAGGCAATTGTGAAAGGGAATTTGGGAAAGGAGAACCAGCAGACGAGGAATTGTCAGGCAGATCAGTTTTAGGAAAGAGTTTGTATAATAGTTGGGAATTTATAAATTGATTGCCTTGAAACTGTCATTCTGCCCCATTATGCCTTGAAACATCTTCAGGCGTATGCATATCTTCATTTGAATTGGCTATTCTAAAAAAATTAGTTACTTGTTATTTTCTCTCTATTTTTACTCCTGCAGACTTTACTCATTCTCACAAATCCAGTGATCACCTCTAGGTGGATGGCTAAGAAACCTATTGATCTCTTCCCTCCTTTACAAGCACCAACCAGATGTTTCTATTTGAAGATCTCTTATTCAACTGGAGATCTTCACTGCCTAGTCAGCATGACAGTGAAACCAATGTGCAAAGTTGTTTCTTTCTTCAAGTACCCCCATTAAGATAAAATTCAACTCTGTCACCAACAACCTTGTTGTCTCTGACTTGAGCTTGCTGTGGATGAGGGTGAAATCCCAGTCTTCAGGCCCTTCTGTCTCTGCACAACCTCCCAGTGATTCAGTGAGCCTCATGCAGATTCCAAGTGATCATTAGGTGTGCTACCTTTTGTGTAAGAAAGGAAAAGAAAAGTATATGGGTACAAATATATGTGTATATAGATGAGTAGATTGGTAGATGGATATAGAAAGACAGACTATCTGCTGATATTTTCAGTAAGAAACTGCACGGCAAACCAGACACTAGTGAAAATATTGGTTAGGGATGGGGATAGAAGCATAAACAGTGTTAAATGAGCAGAAGTGGAAGCAAGACTTCTCAGAGTATACTTTTATGTAAATCATGAATCATATAAATGTTTTACACATTCAAAAATCATATTCACTAAAACTGAAAATACTTTAAAATGAAAGGTGTTAAGTGTATATCAAAATTTAACATACCCCTACAGAGGAAAGAACTATGTTAGATGTCTGGAATATTGTATTCTTGCTGAAAACCCTTGGAAGGATATATTCTCAGGAGAAAAAGAGCTTCAAACTCAGTGGTGTTATTGTTAATAGTAATATTGGTATTGTTATTTGGAAATCACTTTATGTATAGCACAGAGCTGAAGCAAATAAATGATTATGTTACTATTATTTTAAAATAAAATTCTCATTTTAGGTAATGAGTTTAAAATCAAAAGAATTAAATTAAACCCTGTAAGCCAAGTTTGAATTGACAAATGTCAATTTAAACTCTTAATTTGGAAATAAAAATGTATCTCCTACCTCTATTGTCCGAATGGACCTGCATTTTAAAAAATAGCGAATATAACTGATTAATACACCTGAAACATAAAAACTCATGAGACCACAATGATATTTTTAAAAAATTAAATATGGGGCGCCTGGGTGGCTCAGTTGGTTAAGCGACTGCCTTCGGCTCAGGTCATGATCCTGGAGTCCCGGGATCGAGTCCCACATCGGGCTTCCTGCTCAGCAGGGAGTCTGCTTCTCCCTCTGACCCTCTTCCCTCTCGTGCTTTCTATCTCTCATTCTCTCTCTCTCTGAAATAAATAAATAAAATCTTTAAAAAAATAAAAAATTAAATATGTAAAAAAAAAAACTTCCTTGCCCACATTGGAGATGACTATTACACCAAATCCTAATTCTAAAAATTGGTAATTACAGGGAATATATTAATTTACTCTTGTACTTCAAGGTAACAAAATAACCCCAGCTAATGAGGGTATTTTTTCCAGTTTTACTGAGATATAATTGATATACAGCAGGGTATAAGTTAAGATGTACAGTATAATGATTTGACATATAAATTTCATAAAATGATTACCATAATAAGTTCGGTTAACATCCATCATCTCACCTAGATACAAAATAAAAGAAAGAGAAAAAAAAAAACACTCCTTCTTTGTGATGAGAACTCTTAGAATTTGTCAATTCTGTTAAGTTTCATAATAGGTGACCCTTGAACAACATGGCTTTGACATGCATAGATCCACTTATATGCAGGGGTTTTTTGAGGGTAGATATCATACAGTACTGTAAATGGATTTTCTCTTCCTTATGATTTTCTTAATAACATTGTCTTATCTCTGATTACTTTAATGTAAGAATATAGTGTACAATACATAAAACACACAGGATATGTGCTAATTGACTCTTTATGTTATCAGTAGAACTTCCAGTCAACAGTAGGCTGTCAGCAGTTAAGTTTTGGGGAAGTCAAAAGTTGTACACAATTTTTCAGCTGCATGGGATAGGGGTCATGGCCTCTAAACTCCACCATGTGCACCAATGGTATATCATACAGCAATGTTACCCATAGTCCTCATGTTGTACCTTACTAGTTCTTATTTATCTTACAACTAGAAGTTTGTACCTTTGACTGTCTTCATCCAATTTCTCCTCCCTCCCACCCCCTACCCACTGCCTCTGATGAGAAAATATTTTTATAGGAGAATGCCAACTAATAAATACAGGAAGGATGGATAGTATGAGAAAATCACCGTTCTGCAACTACATATGAAATAACTGGCTGTATTAAGAATCATCAGTGTGGATGAAATCGTTAGGCGAATGGCTGGTGGACAGATTTTCCCGTGAGTTACCCCACAGATGACCTGCCAGTAACACGTGGGTTGGGGTGGGGGGGTGTACCTTTATAATGGGGAGATCTGGCTGACATCACCTTAACACAGAGACCAAATTATCAGGAATAGTGGGACACCTGGTGGGAAGCCGAGGGAATTACAGTCTTGTCTGTGATGGATTCTTACTAAAAAAGGTCAAGGGAAACCTTAGTCTGGATTTCTAACTGCAAGTCCAAAGGAAATGCAGAGGACAAAGGAATAAATTGAATGAAACCACCAGGAAAAAATAAAATAAATTCAGAAAATGGACATTTTATAGGACATCTAGCCTGGTTTCTTCGAAAAGCCAAGAGGAGTAAGTAGTGATTCTTTCAGCTTAATTGAGTTAGGAGTTCTAACAGAATGTGTTCTCTTGTCTCGGATTGAAGACATTAGTTTGAACAAATGAGCTTTAAAATGCGTTCTGGGAACAAGTGGGAAAATATGAATGTGAACTAAGTATTAAAGAATTATTGTTTATTTTTCAAAGCATGGTAGTACTGAGTATTTTAGCTGTATATGAGAAGTCCCTTATTGTAAGAGATACATGCTGCACTATTATTTAAGGATAGCATGTTATGATGTTTCTACCAAACTTTTAAGTGGCGAGGGAGGGGAATATGTGTAAACAGTTGTTGGATTTGGTGGTGGATGTATGGGTATTGTACCCTTCTTGTTGCAATTCTGTATATTTGAATTTTTTTCACAATTATGTTAAACAAAAATAGCCTCCAAGCTTCCAACCTGTCATTGCTATTCCACAGTGAGGAGCCGGCAGCCCTATGTCTCCATCTCCTCCAGGGCTTTGCTGCTTCCCCAGTGCCGGAGATTCTAGGTTGTAGGCACCCCATTGAGCCTTCCGAGCCAGCCATGCTCTTTGCATCCCTGAGGTCCCCCATACTGAGTTAGGCGTGGATATGGAAGTGGGGGTGGATGGAGAAGTACGGGGAGATATCATTTGGGCAGAGTCGGTTTGGGACTTCTCAAGTGCAGCACATCACTTTCCATCCACACAGCCATTCACAGACTATTTTCCAGGGCAGGACGCTTGGAGCAGAGCCTAGGAAGCCTGTTCCTGTGTGGCAACCCCTGGCCAGGCGCTGAGGGAAACACACCTGCCTCTCTCCAGCCCTCAGCCACTAAGCTGCAGCTCCCCTCCCTCGCATTCCAGGTCCTGAGCATTTCCTCCATTGGCTAGTGGTTATAACCCCCAAATGCCTCTCCTATCTCTTCCTCTCTCTTCCCACTCCCCTCAAGTCAAAAACAAATGAAGACGGCACACAAAAGCAGTGCTTTTGTGCTCACTCTTCCTCCTTGGTGGTTCCATTCATTTTTGTTCAACTCCTTTCAGTAAACCAGAGGCTGGAGAGAGGATCTCTCCACTGAGCCTTGGATTAAATTCCTGTCCGTTCCTCTTGCCCTTGCTAATGCTTTGTTTTGCCCCTTCCTTTCTTCTGAACCGTAAGTAGTAACTAACACTCTTGACCTTTTACTGTTTGTCAGACACTGCTTTGAGCAGATTCTGTGCCTTGGCTAATTTGCTCACAACCTAATAAAATAATCTTCATGTTATGGAAGAGGAAACTGAGGCACAGCGAGGCTCAGTAATTTATGTGAGATCAAATATAGGATCTGTCTCTTCCCTGTAGTTTATATTTATACATTGGTTTATCCGGAAAATAATTGAGTTCCTACTCTGTGCCACGTATTATTGTGAACACTGGGAATACAGCACTGAAGAAAGCAGAGTACCTGTCTTCACGGAGCTTTCATACATCTGCAGAAGGAAAATAATAACCAAATAGTTAGACTATATAAAGCAAAGTATGCATCAGAAATTTTGACCAGATGATAAAAGAGAAGGAGGGCAGACCAGGAGCTGAACCCTGTCACTAAAAAATGTATGTTTATATGTATTTTTCAATAGGTAATCTGTTTTCTTGGTTCAAACATTAAAACCTACAAAAAAAAAAAAAGCGATCAGCTTTTCCTCCTAGAAATGGTTTGCTTTATGCATACTTAAAGATGTAAAATTATTTTTTTCCCTTCCTTTTTGTCTCCAAGGCAACATGCTTTACTCTACCATATGCTGTCTTACTTGCTTTTCACAATATTTATTTTGGAGACCTTACCACATCAATACTTCAAAAGCCTCACTTTGTTTTTACATTTGCCTACATTTTCGTTAATATGAATGTACCATCGTTTATTTAATCAGTCCCCCTAATGGAGGTGCTTAGGTTTGTTCTAGTCTCTAGTTGTTAGAAACAATGCTCCAGTAAATAACACTATACATCAGGAGTTGGCAGAGCGTTTCTACAAAGGGCCAGATAGTAAATATTTTAGTCTGTGTAGGCCATATGGCCTCCGTCACAGCTATTCAACTCTGCTGTTATAGCATAAAGAGGACCGGAGACAATGTATAAGCAAACAGGCGTGGCTGTTTTACAGTAAAACCTTATTTCCAAAAGCAGACATTGGACTAAATGTGGCCAGTGGGCTGCTTTACTTGCTGATGCCTGTTATTCATCATTTTATATGTTGGATTATCTCCACAGGATAAATTCCTAGAAGTCAGAATGTGCATGAATTTCTAATTTTGATAGATTCTACCCATTTGCTTTCCCACCAGCAAGATACCAGAGTACTTGTTTCTTCAACACTTGACCAATTTAGTATGTTCACACAAACTTGGAGGATTTTGCCAATTCCATAGGTAAGAAATGGTAATTCAGTATAGTTTTAATTTCAGTCTCTCTTGTTTGGAGTGTAGATGAGCCACTAGAAGAACCATTTGCTTTCTGTTGCCTATTGGGTCTTTTTAACATCAACTTGTATAAGCTCTTTAATAGGAAGATAAACCCTTTCTCTGTGCTATGTTGGAGATAATTTTTCCAGTTTGTTATTTATCTTTCAACTTGACCTAACTTATTTTTAACAAAAAAGTTTTGTTTGTATATAGTTGCATTAGTGGATCTATTATTTTATGGATCCTGGATTTTGTATAATAGTGAAAAGATCTACCACACCCCAAAGCTATGAATGAATTCTCCCATATTGTCGTAGGATTTCATATTTTATATTTCCAACTTGAATCTATTTGGAATTAAGCCAGGTATAAATTAGAGATCCGTTTTACTTTCTTTCCAGACATTATCAAGTTGCCTCTGTGACATTTGATAAATACTCTACCAAAATAGTGAGGTAAACCTGATTTCATTTGACACCTTCATGATATATTAAATTGCTATATACGCTGGGTCCTTTTCTGGACTTTATGTTCCACTGATTTACCTTACCATTCATGTGCCAGGATCATGTTCTTTTAATTATTGAAACTTTATGGTATGCTTTAGTATTTGGTAAGGCTAATCCCCCCTGGGGGATCAGGGGGGATTAGCCTCAGTCCTGCAACTTCTCTTTATTTTAGGGTTTTCTTTGATAATCCAGCTAATTTTTTATATGATCTTTAGAATCCTCTTGCCTAGATTTGTTTTAAAAAGTAAATTTATGTGGATTAATTTATAATCTAAGGAGAATTGACAGATTTAAGATATATCTTCCTCTCCATGAACATGGTACAAATTTCCATTTGTTCAAGAGTTTTCTTCATACAGGTCTTGCACATTTCTTATTTGTTCCCAGGTGTGTTAACTTTTTATTATTGTTGCTTTGTAAGGTCTTTTCTTCCATCTCATTTTCTGACTGCTGTTGATTTTTGTGTATCAATTTCTATACCCTGCTACTGAATCCTACTCTTCATAAGTGATTCTTTTTAAATTTATTTTCTAGTATTTTCCAGGAATATAGTCACATCATTTGTAGATAGTGATAATTTTAGTTCCTTTCCATTTTAATACCTGTAATCTTTCTTCTTTAATTACAAGGTTCAATCCTCCTGGTAGAGTAGTAATAGTGGTAAAGATGAGCATCCTTGCTCTTTCCTACCTGGAATTCTAGAGCTTCTAGTGTTTCCCCATGAAGCACGATGCTAGCTTTTGAAGTGAGAGTTGTATTTTATCATTGTCGATAAATATCTATTGATTTTTAATTTGATTCTTTTTATTAAAAATAGATGCTGACTTTGTGAAATGCCTGAAAATGATGATTTTTCTCTTGATGTCTATTAACATAAATCATTAATATTGCATTACGTTTATTGCTCATTGATATTGATTTCTCAGTATGGAAGCATCCTTGCATTCGTGGGATAAACTCTACTTCATCGTGATGTAATATTCTGCTACCGTGTTGCTAGGTTTTGTTTCCTAATGTCTTATTTTAATATTCCCATAGGGGCGCCTGGGTGGCTCAGTCATTAAGCGTCTGCCTTCGGCTCAGGTCATGGTCCCGGGGTCCTGGGATCGAGCCCCGCATTGGGCTCCCTGCTCAGCGGGAAGTCTGCTTCTCCCTCTCCCACTCCCCCTGCTTGTGTTTCCTCTCACTCTGTGTGTCTCTCTGTCAAATAAATAAATAAATCTTTAAAAAAAATAAAATAAAATCCCCATAAATATTCATGAGATTATCTGTACTTTTTTGTTTGTTTGCGTAATCTTTGTCAGGTCTTGATGTCAATGTTATGGTTGCTTTATAAAAATAAATTCTCAGCTTATATCCTATGATCTGAAACAGCCTAAAAATAGCATTGGAATTATTTCAACTTTGATAGCTTCACAGAATTGCCCTGTGAAACCATCTAGGACTGATGTCTTTTTAGGGGGCAGTTCTTTGACAGTTTTCTACACTTCTTCTATAGAAATTGGTCTGCTTAAACTTCTGAACTTTTCTGGGGTCAGATCTTAGAAGAATAGCCTTCTTATTTATGTGGAATAAAGAAGTCTCCAATTATTCTTTGAATTTCCTCTGTAGTTATTTTGTTTAAGCAGATTTTCTGTCTTTTGACCTCCGTTTTTGAGGGAGAGGGGAGCGTGTGGGCTAGTTAACAGTTACTCTGTTTTATTACTTTTTAAATAGATTTATTTTCATTCTTCATTTATTATTGATATAAATATTTAAGAATATGAATTTGCCTCTCAGTATTTTAGTTCAGAGTTTCCCAACCCAGAGCTATTGACATTTGGGGCCAGGTACTTCTTTGTGGTAGGTGGGCTTTCTCATGCGTCTGGGTTGTTTAGCAGCGTCCCTCATCTCTGTCTACTAGAGACCATTCACATCCCCATCCCCAGCTGTGACAATCAGAAATGTCTTTGGATATTGCCAAGGTCCCCTGGTCGGGGGCAAAATTGTCGCAGTCGAAAACCACTGTATTAGCTGTGTAGACCCTAAGTCATCATGGTGAAGGTTTTCTCATTTGTTCACTATGTTCAAAAATTTAGATTTGCATTTTTATGTGATCCAATTGTTATTTAAGATAAATTTTAAAATAGAAATTCTGAATGACTCTGGCTGTTTCTGACGGATCTTACGAATATCTTGAAGTCCTTCTCCCCAGTTTTACTGAAAGTTAAGTCAAAGTTTGTGGTTTTATGATCCATTTTCCTTTGAGATGATTTACTGGGTTACAAAGGAGAAGCACTAAACTGATAGAGTCATTGCCATAGGAACTTCCTGAGAGTTAATATTTACTTAACACAATATATTCTAACACTTTCAAAGCATTTTACATGGACTATTTAATTCTCACAACAATCCTATGTGGTCTGTAATATCTCCAGTTTCTAGACGGGAGAAGTCTCAAAATAACTTACCAGAGATTTCTTAGCTAATTCGTGGAGCATAAATATGTCTTTAAAAGGCCTTTAGTTCATGGAAGCAGCTCTGTTTTGAGAGACGGAGGAAGAGTGTAAGTCATACTTGGGTGGGTAAGGCAAACATCAGGTGAAACCCTCCGCTAACTGCCTGTTCCAGAGGGGCTTGTGCCTGAAGCATGGTAATAAACCTGAGTTGTAACTCTTCCTGCCTCCTGTGGAAGAGGCTTTACTGGGCGGGGCAAAAAAAGCACCCAAGAGTAGGTAGGGTATTTGAAACACAGAACAGCTTTTCACTCCTATTTGTGTGCCTGCTTTGTGAGGACCCTGAAACTCCCCAGGGGAAAATGTGCCTGGAGTTACAGCAGGCCCCAGAGTCACTGGGGTAGAAATGGTTCATACCCCTCCATGGAAAGAGATCGAGTGCATTTTGTCTTTGTGCTAAATACCCTTTGTTTATGCGGCTTGAGTTTGACAAATACATTTAGAAGCTTAATAACTTTAACTGTTTCTTGTGTTCTAAGAGAGCCATGTTTTGGAATAGCTCTAATAATCTTCACTTGTGTCTTTGTGTTGCATTAAAGGCTTTGGTGGGAAGCTAAAACTAAATGTTGCTAGCTTTCTTTCTCCTGGCTTTTATTATTTTTTTTTTCCTGGCTTCTAATTTCCCACTTGCAATGCCCACAAATCTCCCCATAAAGTAATTTTTCAAGGTTAATGAACAGTAAGTAACCAGTTTTTTCAAATGGTCTGAAAAAATAGTAAAATGGGATCTCATAAAATGTCAGTATTAACATAGAATGACAGAAGAGGGTTCCTTACAAGAAAATGTTTTTAAAGGGGTTTATGTTTTTACATGTTTTAAAGGGGTTAATGTTGATTCACACATAAAATTCCAATTGAATGGGATTTTTTTAAATTAATTTTTTAAAAGATTTTATTTATTTATTTATTTGACAGAGAGAGAGGGTGCATGCACAAGCAAGGGAAGCGGCAGGCAGAGGGAGAAGCCGGCTCCCTGCTGCTCCCGACTTGGGGCTCAAACCTGGGACCCTTGTATCATGACCTGAGCAGAAGGCAGACGCTTAACCAACCAAGCCACTGAGGCGTCCCAAATGGGATTTCGCTGTGGAGTTTATGATGAACACTTTCAAGAGTCTCAGTGTTACCCAAAAACCCAAGTCTGGCTGCCGGTCTCTGGAAAAGTCAATCTTCAAGAGACAAGTTGTGATTGGGAAGGAATATGAGCTTTATTCAGGAGACTAGCCACCTGGAGAGAAGGCAGACTCTTGTCCAAAACACAACTCTGAGGGTTCTGCCAGGCCCAAAGATTTTTAATGGAACTTGAGGGCAGTTAATCAGTGAAAGGGGAACACCGTGTAACACTTCCTGATGGCGTGCAGACTCAGTGGTACCAGCTACAGACTGTCAGGTGCTCAGAGGTTGTGTATTGGTGCCCCAGTGGGGGTGCTGTACCAGAGGGTTTGGTTCCAAGTTGATCCAGGAAACAATGCATGATCTATAGATATATAAAAAAGGTTTAGTACATCAATCGCACGGTCTAAAGGTGCTTGCTAAAACTTAGAGGACTACTGAGCTGGCCAGAGGGGCCGAGGCAGCAGCTTCATCTACTCAAAAGGTCTGTATAGCATCAAGGAAAAATGTCTTCACTATTACAATTTTTCAAGCATACATTTGAAGAAATGGTCTTCTTATAAAAAATATTTTATTTATTTATTTGACAGAGTGAGAGAGGGAACACACGCAGGGGGAGTGGGAGAGGGAAAAGCAGGTTTCCCACAGAGCAGGGAGCCCGATGCGGGGCTCGATGCGGGGCTCGATGTGGGGCTCGATGTGGGGCTTGATGTGGGGCTTGATCCCAGGACCCTGGGATCATGACCTAAGCTGAAGGCAGACGCTTAAGGACTGAGCCACCCAGGCGCCCCAAGAAATGGTCCTAAAAGGAAATTCAGAAGTACATGTGTGGAGGATAAGCAAACTGCAAGAATTCAAAAGGGGAAGAGAGGAAAATTTTGTTCAAAAAAAATTTTTTTGGAGATGTCACTGACACAGGTTTTTCCATTTCTAAGCTTGTTTTTGTTTGTGTTACCTTTACTTAATAATTTTGTTATTTATACATTTTTAAGTAATTGATTTTAGAAAATAATTGCACCCTTGAAGATAGATTCAAAAGTGAGATTACTCCTCCTGCTGAAGCTGCACATTGCAGTGAGTTGGCGGATATGACTTAAAGGGACCGCTGCATTTGAAACAACCTGAAAAGCTTTACAGCATTGAGCGGCATTATCCTGTTTTACCAGTAGAGGGAGATCCAAGTCCACTGCAGTAACTTAACACTTGCCCTTTGTGCCACAATGAGCGGGGTGGGGAACGTTGCTCTCACTGTTATTATCATGTCTAGACAATAGATAGGTGGGGAGGTAAGTAGGTCGAGAAACAGACCGATGAATGAATAAAAGTCTTGAACAAATATTTTGAGAAACACTTAAACCTTCATAGAAGATTACTGGCAGGATTTGCTAGTTTTACTCATTTTTAAAATGACAGTATGTGAAAATGAACGTAACATAAAGTCTTGATTTGCATTTTCCTGATTATTAATGATTTTGAAAATCTTGTTTGTTGGATATAGGTATAGATAAAAGATATTTAACATATTTAATGTTTAACTTTATATCCTAAAATTAACTTTTTATATTCATTAAGTGACTTTTCAGAATTAGATATTAAAGTCTCTGACTAATATCTCAGTAAAAAAAAAAATTTTTTTCCCTACCCTGTACTCAGAAACTTGGTTGCTTATACCTGCTACTATTATTTTGTTTTATTCTTGAATTTAAGTCCTACTCCATCTGGAGTAGACTTTTTGTATATAGTGTGTGTGATGGGCTGAACCACATCCTCCCAGAATTCCTATATTAAAGCCCTAACCCTCAGTCCCTCAGAATGTGACTGTATTTGGAGACAGGGCCATGAAAGAGGTTAATTAAGATTAAAGGAGGGCATCTGGGTGAACCCCTAATCCGGTCTAAATCCCGTCCTTATTACAGGAAATTTGGGCATAAGAGGGGACCCCAGGGACACTGGTGCACAGGGGAACGACCATGTAAGGACACGGCCAGAAGGCAGCCGTCTGCAAGCCAAGGAGAGAGGTCTCAGGAGAAACCTTGATCTTGGACTTCTAGACTCCAGAAATGTGAGAAAAAATTCCGTCCTTTAAGCCACTCAGTCCATGGTAATTTGCTATGGCAGCCCTGGAAAACTCAACCAGTGGGAGATGGGGATTTTACTTTGTTTTGATATGGATAAACCACGGGTTCCAATTCAATTTACTGAACAGTCCCTCCTCTCCTCACTGATCTGTCATGACTCTTTGGTCATATATCAAAGTTCCATATAATGTGGGCCTATTTCTAGACACTTTATTCTATTTCTTCCACTGAGCCCTGTGAGAGGGCTGTGCTTTCTTACTTGTTACAGCTTCATTCTAAGTCCTGACAGCTGGTAGAGAAAGGCCTTCCACCTTCTTCTTTAAAGGGACTTTGCTATTTTGGATCACTTACACTTTCCTAGGAAGTCTAGAATCAGCTTGCCAGGTGTCACTAGAAATCATACTGGGATTTTAACTGTGTGTGCATGAAAGCTATGGAACTACAGAGAAATAATATTTTGTAATTAAAGAACGATCTCCACGGGAAAGTACACTTCCTTCCTTTTGGGTTCCATACCCTGCAATCCTGGCTCTGTCCACGGGATGGCACCACAAACCGAAAAATCCGATTTCCACAGTTGGCCCGAGGATCTCCGAACACACGTTCAGTGTTCCTCTTTTAGTAAATCAATCCCGCAACGTTTTGGAGGGTAGACCTGAATTTCATATGGAATGTTCGATAGTCTACCGAGCGCTGAAGTACATTTGGCAAAAATATAGACAATGGTATATGGTAACCAAAGAACGGAAATAATAATGAAAAATATCCTGACCATCTGTGCTTCACCGTCCTTTTCTCTCAGAAGGCCATAAACAAATAGAAAGAGTTCGTTATCAATCAGTAAAGTAAAGGTGTGGTATAAAATGAGCTCTGGAAGTTAAGGTGGTCTTTCCTCACCAGCGAGCCTGCTCCGTGCTAATGAATAGGTTTGCCTCCATCTGGGGAGCAAAGGTCACGCCTAGGGTTATTAAAAGGGTAGGATAATGTAAATCTTCATTTCCACCCCCACCCCTCCTACCCTCCTTCCGGCCCTGATCATCTTGGGAGTAGTCTACTTTCACTTAGGAGAAACATGCCTGTGCTTGCCCTGACCTGTTGTTGAAAGACTCAAAAAGGCTTTCCCTTTCTAGTCAGTAATGCCGGTGAAGCCTCCTTCCTCCATTAGGTCGAAGTGTTTGACGCCGAACGTCCCTGAAAATGCTTGTTTCATTGACACCGTGCATACTTAGACTTGAGAGTGGACTGGAGGAAACCCTTCCTGTGCACCTTCCAGGGGTTCATTTATTCCGGTAATGTAACTAGCATTGGCATTTAGTATCAAAAAATGGTTTACCACATCTTGTTAACTTAGACAAAAAGATGTGTCTACTGCTCAGTAACATACCTGGGATGGTCTACTAACATACACGTAGAACAGTTCACTAAACCCCAGTTTCCTCATCTGTAAAATGGCAACAGCAATATTTCCCAGCCAGAATTGTTGTAGGATGACAGAAGGAAGGCCTTTCAAAACACTATACACGGTGCCTTGCACCTAAGTGCTCAAGAAATGTTACACTGTAGCCACTAGAGCAAGATGAAGAGGTGTTCCTAGGTCAGCCAAAGTGAAGAGTGAAATCTGGGGCTAGGACCTAAGCCCTGCTGTAGCTCATTGGCCTCTGTTCCTCCCTTCATCCTACCAAGGCCCCTGCAGGGGAGAAGGCCTTGCATTCCCTCCCCCAGCACCAGGGCAGCCACGTGACTTCCTGAGCCATTAAAGGACGCATTGTGCATAACCCCTTGCGAATGAGAAGTGAGAGATGACTTTGAGTGTAAACCATGATTAGCACCAGGAGCGCTTTCAACACCACTTACTGTCAAAGAAGGCCCGAGTCGTCGTCAACCGGGGCCCACTCAGACCAGTGCCTGCACTTCTGGAACAACCCACGAGAGGACGCCCTTGCTCCCCAGTCCTAGAGCAACCTGAAGGGTAATGACTTCGCCAGGGCCCGGGCTCCCTCTCCAAGGTTAAGGGCCTGAGCTCCTACAAAGGCCCGCTCTAGGGTGATGGACAGAGGCCAAACAGGCCTAAGCGGACTCGGCTACAGTCAGGCCCGGGCCTGGGTCCGCCTAACTCAGAAGTGGCGGTGAGCTCTGCGAACCCTTGCCTTTCACTGGCAGGGCCACCCCGGAGCCCCCCACTAGACACGAGCTGGTGGGGTAAAAACGCGGGGAAGCAGGGCTGGGTGGAGGCAGGGCCGGCGGGCGGCAGCACCGAGGCCCTCCAGACGGCCCGAGTGAGGCCTCAGGTGCCTGTGCAGTGGACTCTGGACAGTCACACCTGACTGGCGGCGTCAGGTTGCGGGGCGGTCAGGAAGGACTGTGCGGGGGAGGGGACCCGCGTTAGCAGAGCGCCCGCCTGGGCTCGCACACCTCACCGCGGGGACACCCGGCGAGTGGGGCGGGGCGAGGGCGGAGTTGAGGGAGGGGGTAGGGCCGGGCGCCAGCCTTCGGATTTCCATTTCAAACCCAGAACCTCGGAGCATTCGAAGAGCGTGGTCGCGGTCCCGGGACGACCCGACGCCTTTGCCGGTCTGCCCGTTGCGGCGAGCCCTCCCCGAGGCCGGCCGGTCCCTGCCTGCACGCCGCTCGCAAGCCGGACGCCGCCGGGCAGTACCGACCTCGCGACGGGCCTCACACGCTCCGGTGGGCGGGGCGTCGCCTGTGACGTCGCATCCCGTTTCGATTCTCCGCCCCTCTTCTTGGCCCGTATATAAGACTTGGCCGGGCGTTCGTACTCTCACAAGTGGACGCGGTCGTCTGGGGCGGGTTGCCGGTGGAGGCGGGGGCTCGAGGGCAAGGGCCAGCTCGGACGTGTGTCCGCGCCTCGGAGGTGGCAGCAGGCAGTGCCGGGCGGTGAGGCGACGATGGAGCTCTTGCGGACTATCACCTACCAGCCGGCCGCCAGCACCAAGATGTGCGAGCAGGCGCTGGGCAAGGCTTGTGGCGGGGACTCTAAGAAGAAGCGGCCGCAGCAGCCCCCCGAGGAGCCGCAGCCGCCGCAGCCCCAGGCACAGGGGCAGCCGGCGGCCCCGCACCACCATCACCACCACTCGCACTCGGGGGCCGAGATCTCGCGGATTATCGTGGACCCCACGACGGGGAAGCGCTACTGCCGGGGCAAAGTGCTGGGAAAGGTGACGAGCGGCGGGCGCCCGGCTGCCGGACGGGAGGGAGGTCTGCCCGGGCAGCCCCCGAGCCGGCTGGACCCTGAGTCCCAGCGTCTTGGCTTCTCAGGGGCCTCCGATCCCGGCGGGACTTGGGTGTTCACCTGCCCTGCTCTGGCTTTTGTGCGCTGACAGCGTCCCGATCGGCTTTACATCCTTAGCCTGGGCTCTGAGTGCCTCCCGCAGCCCAAAGAAATTGATCTTGAGGCCAGAAGCGAGGGCTTTCTAACTCCAGCCCCTAGCTTCCTCCACCTGCTCCCTAGGGAATTTTCCTGACAGGTCTTTTCAGACATTATTTTTCATCTCCCTGATCCCAGCCCCCTCCATAAAGCTCCTCTTTGTAAAGGGAGAAGGAGAACTGTTTTACTGTTTTCAGGAAAGCTTTTCCTTTCGCGAAGGAGCTTTTTAAAAAAGTACAGAGCATACGTCTGTCCAGCCTTACTTCCCCATAATTTTGCTTCTTTCTAATTTTTTAAATATTTTTATAAATATCTGCTGTCCATTTTTCTGCCACACTCAATGCTGTCTCGGCTTTGTTTCAGGGTGGCTTTGCCAAATGTTACGAGATGACAGATTTGACAAACAACAAAGTCTATGCTGCAAAAATTATTCCTCACAGCAGAGTAGCTAAACCTCATCAAAGGGAAAAGGTGTGTATGACTGTTGAGTAAAGTATTTTCTTTGTGTGCAGGGATGGCCCTTCCCTGTTAAGAAAATGTCTTCTGCATGTGTAAGCAACTGGCTTACAGAAGGTGACAGAAGGCTCATCAGCCTTGTCTTGCTTTTTCTTTCAGATTGACAAAGAAATAGAGCTTCACAGAATCCTTCATCATAAGCATGTAGTGCAGTTTTACCACTACTTTGAGGACAAAGAAAACATTTACATTCTCCTGGAATATTGCAGTAGAAGGGTAAGCTTTAACTCCTGTTCGAGTCCATTTACTTCCCCCCAAACTGAAGTGGGATTCAAATTGCATTTTATTTTATTTTATTTTAGCTGTGGTGGCAATGATTATATTGCATTGTTAACTTTCATCGCTCAACCTGCAAAAGGAAACTACTGATTTTGATAACTTTGTTTGAGACATTCTCTTTTTCCCTTCTCCTCTTCCTAGTCCATGGCTCATATCTTGAAAGCAAGGAAGGTGTTGACAGAGCCAGAAGTCCGATACTACCTCAGGCAGATTGTGTCTGGACTAAAGTACCTTCATGAACAAGAAATCTTACACAGAGATCTCAAACTAGGTAAGCCCTTTATTCCAAACCCTGGCTTTTGCCTTAGAGAGAGGTGTTCTTTTCTTCTCTGTCTCCCTTGTTATGTATTAATGTTCTTAATTGGGATCTAGCCTATGTAATCTGCTTTTTGAATCGGTGACTTTAATAGTAAACACCTGACTGCCTGCCTCCAAAGAGGATGTGTGTGTATTTGGTTAGAACATCTTTTCAAGGGTATTCAGGTTTTGTTTTGTTTATCGTCCAGGGAACTTTTTTATTAATGAAGCCATGGAATTAAAAGTCGGGGACTTCGGTTTGGCAGCCAGGCTGGAACCCTTGGAACACAGAAG
This sequence comes from Zalophus californianus, assembly GCF_009762305.2. Taxonomy (NCBI): domain Eukaryota; kingdom Metazoa; phylum Chordata; class Mammalia; order Carnivora; family Otariidae; genus Zalophus; species Zalophus californianus. Next base: position 43,444,888 of record NC_045599.1, on the reverse strand, counting down.
GAGGTGAGAGTCAGAAAGATACATCCTAACAGGATTTTATGGCGATCAAATATGCCCTTATTTTTTTTCCAGTTAATGTTTTGGAGAGGGTCAATTGATGCTAACAACCACAAATCACAATAATGTTAATTTATGGAAACAGTAGGTGCCCACTATGAACTAGGTAGAGTATCTTATGCCTTGTACCTGGAGTACCTTATGTCGTGTACCTGAAAAAAATTACACATGTATTAAAAAAATTAAGTCACTTAGTCAAATGTTAATTGTTGAGATGCCAAAAATTAAAAGTCAAATTTTTCTAAATAGGAATTCAATACAGTACTTTTAAGGTTTTATCTAGAGAACTAAGTGTAAACAGTAGGACAGTTCTTAATGAGATCTTCATATTTTGTTTTTCCAGAACAATATGTGGTACCCCAAATTATCTCTCTCCTGAAGTCCTCAACAAGCAAGGACATGGCTGTGAATCAGACATTTGGGCCTTAGGTTGTGTAATGTAAGTAAATGCACCAAAATGATCAAAAAGCAAATTTGTATTTAGAATTTAACAATCAAAAGAGCTGCTTTATGACCATTCCTAAAGAAGTGTTCTTTTGCACACAGGTATACAATGTTACTAGGAAGACCCCCCTTTGAAACGACAAATCTGAAAGAAACATACAGGTGCATAAGAGAAGCAAGGTATACAATGCCATCTTCATTGCTGGCTCCTGCTAAGCACTTAATAGCTAGCATGTTGTCCAAGAATCCAGAGGATCGTCCCAGTTTGGATGACATCATTCGACATGAATTTTTTTTGCAGGTTGGCACATTTCTTGTGTCTTTTTAATATGTGCTATTGATCACAGTTATTCAACCAACTGGTTACTGAAAGTCTTTTCTGACACTCTGCAGGGCTTCACCCCAGACAGACTCTCTTCTAGCTGTTGTCATACAGTTCCAGACTTCCACTTGTCAAGCCCGGCTAAGAATTTCTTTAAGAAAGCAGCTGCCGCTCTTTTTGGTGGCAAAAAAGACAAAGCAAGATATATTGACACACATAGTAAGTTATAAGACTTTTGCTTTTTTGTATCCAGTATTCTATTTAAATTTGATAAGTTAGTTAAAAGAATGTTTTTTATGTTAACATAACAGCCGGTATGTTTGAATACCATTGAACTTTTTATAGCATGATAAATCTGCACTGCAAAATGTGCTGGATAGCTTTTTTCCCCGTACACATTAAAGTGTGCTTCTTGCATAATTGCAGCTGATGCTAATGATAAAATGCTGGTTTTGCCTTGGGTGCTCATAAGCTGATTATTATTACAAAAGGAGGAAATGTGGCTAACTCTGTTTCTACCTTCTTAGCATAGGCTAATGCTCATAATTCTTGTCTTTGATTTACAGATAGAGTGTCTAAAGAAGATGAAGAAATTTACAAGCTTAGGCATGATTTGAAAAAGACTTCAATAACTCAACAACCCAGCAAACACAGGACAGATGAGGTATGCTGGAAAAGAATAAAATAGATATAAACACTTTATATCATTTCTGCTCTTTGCTAATTATCACATGGATTATGATTATCACGATTCAGATATGTTGTATTTACTTAAAGCTTTCCTTCCAGTCGTTTAAAAGGAAAGATTTGGTTTTTCAGTTTAACAATGCATGTACTTGAGTCACTGAAACACCTTTTGTGCCCATTACTTTTTGATCAGCTTTCCCGGCAATTACCACAATCTCACCCTAACCTAGAATTCTCAACCTTAAATGGACTGTAGATGCTTGACTCATTGTCTAACTCTTTGTCTTTTCTAGGAGCTCCAGCCACCTACCACTACAGTCGTCCGATCTGGAACACCTGCAGTAGAAAATAAGCAGCAGATTGGAGATGCTATTCGCATGATAGTCCGAGGGACTCTTGGCAGCTGCAGCAGTAGCAGTGAATGTAAGTAGCTGTCAGTGGCATTTTACATGAAGCTACAAATGCCAGTGCTTAATACTAAGTAACTGGAGTCCATTGGTTTTGTGGCCCAATTTAACATAGAAGAGGCAAAATCAGAGGACTTGGAAAAAGGCAAGGAACAGTTTTGAGACTCCTGTCCTTTGAAGTCGTGGAGGGAAGTTAGCAGCCACCAAAGCCTAAGGTCTTATTGTTAATTATTTTATAATTTTCCCCGACTTTTCAGGCCTTGAGGACAGTACCATGGGCAGTGTTGCGGACACAGTTGCAAGAGTCCTTCGAGGATGTCTAGAAAACATGCCAGAAGCTGACTGCATTCCCAAAGAGCAGCTGAGCACTTCCTTTCAGTGGGTCACCAAATGGGTCGATTACTCCAACAAATACGGCTTTGGGTACCAGCTCTCTGACCACACTGTAGGTGTCCTTTTCAACAATGGTGCTCACATGAGCCTCCTTCCAGACAAAAAGTAAGTGTATCCAGTTAATGAAGTCCTGTCACTTCTTTAGTCTTGCACTAATGAAATCTAAAAACAGTGACTAACTGCTTCTCTTTTGTTTCTCTTCTATCCCTATGGTTCCTGTTTTTCAGAACAGTTCACTATTATGCAGAGCTTGGCCAATGCTCTGTTTTCCAAGCAACAGATGCCCCCGAACAATTCATTAGTCAAGTGACGGTGCTCAAATACTTCTCTCATTACATGGAGGAGAACCTCATGGATGTAAGTACCTCCTGGATGTGGCTTGTGAGCAGTGATATCTGAAGTGTAGTCCACAGACAAGTAGCATCTGCACAGCTCCAAAGCTTGTCAGAGGTGCAGATGGCTCATGTCCTATGCTAGCTCTACTGAGTCAGAATCTCTGGGAGGTGGGACCAGGAATCTCCAGGCCATTCTGATGCCTGCTCAGGTTGGACAGGCATGTGCCTAGAAGACTTAGAAACTGCAAAATTTTTATGGGCACTTTACTCTCCCAATTTCTTCTAGGGTGGAGATCTGCCTAGTGTTACCGATATTCGAAGACCTCGGCTCTACCTCCTTCAGTGGCTGAAATCTGATAAAGCCTTAATGATGCTCTTTAATGATGGCACCTTTCAGGTAAGTCAGCCTTTCAGAAATGTGTGTATTTAGGTCACAAAAAGTGATTTTTATCTAGCCACTTAATTATTGGACACACTTGTCTAATTCTTGAATATTTGGAGATGTCTAATATCTATGTCTCCTTTTGAAAGGTGAATTTCTACCATGATCATACGAAAATAATCATCTGTAGCCAAAATGAAGAATATCTGCTCACCTACATCAATGAGGACAGGATATCTACAACGTTCAGACTGACAACTCTGCTGATGTCTGGCTGTTCGTTAGAATTAAAACATCGAATGGAATATGCTCTGAACATGCTCTTACAGAGATGTAACTAGAAGACTTCTTGAATGGACCCTATGGGACTCCTCTTTTCCACTGTGAGATCTACAGGGAAGCCAGTCGGATGGTCTACAGCATGTTGAAGAGGATAGACAGGTGGTGGTACGAGAACAATTCCGCGAGGGCCTGCAGGACTAGGCAGAACCAGACCAGGCTGAGGCATCCAGTTCTGAACGCTGGAGAATCTGAAAGTGAACCAGAATGCAGTTTTCCTTGACGTACCTGTTTTAAAAGGTTTTTCAGACAATTTTGCAGAAAGGTGCATTGACTCTTCTCTCTGTTGAGAGCATTTCAGACAGAGGACTTGGAACTGTGAATATACTTCCCAAAGGGGAGGGAAGAGGGAGGAAGCTCCCGTGTTGTTTAAAGGCTGTCCTCGGAGCAGCTTTTGGCTACTCAACTGTGAACTATGGCCATATATAATTTTTGTTGTTGTTGTTAATTTTTGAAGACACTTGTGGCTGGAAAAGTGCATTCCTTGTTAATAAACTTTTTATTTATTACAGCCCAAAGAGCAGTATTTATTATCAAAATGTTTCTTTTTTTTATGTTGACCATTTTAAACTGTTGGCAATAAAGAGTATGAAAAAGCAGAAACAGCGGTCTCCTGTCTTTGGTATGGTGCGTCACCGCATCGCAACATTCTTTGATCACGGACTCTTGGCACTCTTTGGGGTGACGTCGAGTTTAGAAGCATTCTAGAAAGTTAGATCTTTGATTTTTTGTTTGTAGGAAGTAAATTCTTAACACCTGAAGTACAATCTAACATTTTCTGGGTAGATCTAGCTTGAGAAGAGAAGATTATAACAAAAATACTATTCCTGTTACAACCCAAATCTGGCCCTCCTACTAAATCCACAGCCAATTTCTCTCTGGAGTGTTTCCTTAAAACTCATTTAGCTTGGAGCTGAAAGCCAGAGTCATCCTGTGTAAACAGACCTCTGTTATGTGTCAATAGGTACAGGAAGCTTATCTTAATATGGGCAAAACTCTACGCTTTATAATACTTGCGCCACCTAAATGTATTACTCAGCTTAAACCTGCCTAAACGCTTCCAGTGCCGTTGGCACTACTAGTACACCATTCCAGTACTGGGAGGTACTTCATAAATAAGTCATTTTACTTTCCTTCTGGTCGGTGCATGGTGGATGAGGGATAGTAAGGGAATCAACCTACGGTTTCAGCCCATCGTTTATACTATCAAATTCTCCAAGAGGCCAATCTGAGAATGTTTTCTCTTTCAGTGGGATCTACTCTTGGGCGGGTGTAAAAAGCTGCTCATTCTGTTATTCTGAATTTCCAGTGACCTGTATGAGATGCAAATACTTACTTGTCTAACTGTAATCCCACTAAGGAAAATACTGTCCTGTGAAAAGCAGTACTCTCATCTATTAGGCTCTGTGGACACTGGAATCCGTAGTAGTGTAGAAATGGGGGTGGTACTTTCACATTTTTCTAAAATTCTTACAAACACTGTACCTGTTCTACTTTGTAAATAAAAGTGACATCTGGGGAATTCGTTAGGGATAGTTCATAGGTCCTAGAACAACTCCACTGGCTGGGGATCTCTGGCCACGTACACAACTTCAGTCTTGGTTAAATGGCTTATAGTAATAGCAAAAGAATACCAGATAATTACACTGAAGCCGGCTGTGCAAAAGTAGGATCTGTTTCTATTCTTAGGAGCAGAGAAAAAAATAGTAAGAAATGGTCTTTCCTTGTGAGTTTCACAGTGTAAGTTACTTCACATTTTCATAAAATATATACCTATTCACTCTTGAGGATCTACTGTGTGCAGATCCGGGGCCCAGCACTGGAGATGTAGAATGAACCCGAGCCTCACCCTGCCCTCAAGGAAGTCCCAGCAGAGTGGAGGAGACGGTGCATTTACCTATTAATCTGATAAGTGTGCCGTGATATTATGATAAAGGTATGTACTGGGTGTTGTGGGAACCAAGAACAGGAATCCTAAGGAAGGAGCCCCAGGCATGGGGTGGACTTAGAGAATAGATTCCAGAGAAGAAGATTCCTTCTTTTTGGGTTTGGAAAAATGAATGGGAGTTAAACAGAAATATGAGATAGGGAAGGACGTTCTAAGCAGTGGAAATAACATGCAGATAGATGTCAAGAGAGTTTGCAGGAGTGCGTGTGTGGGTCTGAAGCATCACAGGTAAAGGCTGGAAGAAACAGATGTGATGTGTCCTGCTATATCATGCCAAGGCATTTAGGCTGCATTGAAGGCTGTGTGTAGTTACTGAAAGATCTTAAGGAAGAAAGTGACCTACTATTTTAGTTTTACAAAATGCATTCTAGGGGCATAGGCAAAATGGGTGGGGAAGAAGATGGAGAAAGACAACCCAAACAGTAAAGAGATTAATGGTGGGACCCAGGTGAGAAAGGACAAACTGAAAAAGAGCATAGAGTTAGACAGGAAGTATCTCCTTTGGCCCATCTGGTTTATTTCAGTATTCCCAGCACTGAATCCCAGGCCTGCCATATAGCAGTGAAATAATGAATGAATAAATGTAGACAGATTTGGGAGTTGACTTAGCTGATCTTAACAGGATTTGGCACCCGACTGAATCTGCAGTCTGAGGGAGTGGGTGGGGGTTGGGATGACTGGACGAGCAGTCAAGGGAGGTAGTGTGTTGTATGGTGGGGCCAATAACTGAAATAAATTAGGAATATAAAAGGGAGAACCACATATTCAGGAAAATAGAGTGTAGGACATGTTCAGTCAGACTTGTGTGAGGACACCAAAGAGGTCCAGAAAACAGGGGGACATAACATGTCTACATGTCAGGAGAAAGCAAGATTTGGAAGTAACCAGATTTGAAGTAATATCATAGGAGTAGATGTGAGCACATAAGGATGGTGGATTTCTTTCATCCCTTCTACCTAGCTTTTTTTTTTTTGGTACTGAGGCCAGCTATATAAAACATAATGGTGTTGATAAACCTTTGCAGTGAGGGAAGGAGGAGAAGAAATTCCCAAATAAATTATACTCTTCTAAACAAAAGCCCCCCGAATTCCATAAAAACCACTCCAAAATAGCAGATGCACTTAATGAAAACCTTCGAAACTCAAGAATGTTTCTCAGTTCAGCCCAAATCCTAGCAGTGTATAGGCTGAGATAAAAGGCAATTTTTAAAGATGTACTAGTTTTGATGCATAGTAATACACAGTAATACCTTCAGCTAACTTCAGTGTGGCCATGACAGGAACGCAGATCCCAGGGTATCTGACAGTTGCTGCTTTTATATCTAGTCCCCTTGGCCCTTGATGAACGATTTCTCAGTGTAACCCTGCGTTTGTTAGGGAGGAAGCACACTGCAGTGGAAAAGCTTTGGAATCAGTTCTGAGCTCAAATTCCTGTTCAACCATGTATTAACAGTATGATCCCGGGAAATACCTGGCGTCTCTCAGCTTCCACTTCCTGATCTGTGAAGATGAGATGATAATAAAGCACTCGCGCACCAAAGGTGCTCAGCATATATTCGCTCTCTTTCTTCTGTTTCCCCTGCCTCCTTCCACACCCATAACAGCAGCAACCCTGGTTACCTAGGAAAGAAAATACCTGACTCATTTTCCCCCTTCCGGTCTCTCTCTGTCAGTCATGTCCAGTCAGGAATATGAAAATCATTTTAGCACTTCCAAAGAGAAGGAATTTAATGGAAATCACTGGCTGTAAAGATGAAGGCAGAGCCCAAGGAGGGTGGGGGGTGGTGAGGTAGCCCAGGAAGCCATTACCATTCCTGTGGCTGGAGAGCCCCAGAGGGAAAACAGTAATACTGTACTTCAGATTTCCGAACTGGGGGTCTCTGGCAGAAAGCAGAGTCCCGGTCACTGCCTACCAGGGGTTTGAAAACATGAAACAGATGTAGTCACTGTTTGAGGTGACTCCTGTACAAATCTGGCTGAGAAAGAATGGGGACAAAATATCCTGGATTCTTCCTTCCTTTTGCCCTTCAATCTCCCACTGACCAAATGAACTGGAAGCCAATGGAAGAGGAGCCCCAGGAATGTAGTTGCAGGGGTCAGTCTTATATTGCCAAACAAAGCAGGGAAAGGGCAGGGATGTATCTGAGCTTTATCAGCCTAAGAATGACCTACCTTCCTTCTTTCTTTTATCTTCCATTAATTTCGTACCCATCTCTACCTTCTCTTCCTCTTCAATCCCAAAGTGACAAAAATTCTAAGAGCTGTGGTTCCCTTGGCAGGAGGATGACAGGAAGTAGAAGCTTGGAGGAGGAAAAGAACAGGGTGAGGGGCATTAAGCCTGGAATCATTTTTGCTTTAGGTCTCTGTGATTTGAATCATCATCAGACCTTTTTTACATTACAGGGATTTTAGTCTAATGAAGATTGCGGTGACTAAAAATGAGTAAGACACATTTTTTTTTTTTCATAAGGTACTCAAAGCAATCAATGTTGGTATTTTATAGCAATTCCATGCATGGCAGAGTCAGCGTATTTCTAAGGCTTGGAATAAACTCTTCTATAAACAGAAACCTGTAGATCTGATTTTGTTTCTTCTTGACTTGCAAGGGATTCTAGGCTATATATGCTTAGATTCACGCTTTGTTCTAGTACTTCTTTATGCCTTATTAACTTTAGTAGTGGGAAGCATCTCTTTTTTTGAATTACCACAATTTAGTTATATCTAGAGAATTCAAATTAAAAAGTTTAACTCCCATATGCAGTGTTGGAATCCAATATCATGGTTCATCAATGTTTGGAATTCAATTGAATAGGATATATGGATTTTGCCCCTGGGATTAGCTTTATAATACAGTTATATATAAAATGAAATTGATTTTAATGATTGAAGTACAATAACTCCACTTCCAAATTAAGATAAAAATAACAAATTTACTGAGATATCTCTGTTATGAAATACTGAATTATTAGATATTTTAACCTGACCGTGCAGGTTACAACAAATTATCTCCTGTAGACCTATAACAAATTAGTACTAGAAGAAACCAGGCAACAGGCCTAAATGAAATAAAGTCAACAATACCTGTCTTTTGTACTGCTTTGGAATCAATGGTAACAGAATAACCTTTAAAGCTGGGATCATATCAAACATGCCAAAAGAATTTAAATGGGGTATCAATTTATTACCTGATTTGTGTAGTCCTACTAAACAGAAGGAATGTTAAATGTTCAGGATTATGTGAATTTCAAAGAACTCTAGAACTACACGGAAGATGTTTAAATATTTCAAGAGCTAAGGAAATGCAAAATCGTAACATGGGAGACAGCTGTCTGGGGAGAGCCAGGGCAGACAGAGAATTAGATAATGACTTAAACTAGTAGTGAACTGAGAACTGGTTAACAACCAGCTTTTTGGGAGGTTGGGAGAGCCCTGATTTGTTGTGTTTGCCAATTTCTGTGGTACAGATATTTTCACCTTGGCTGATTTTAAGCTATCAGTGTGATGTCACTGAATGTGGAGCTGGGAAGAGATGTGCAGGAGCACCTCATTATAAAGTATTTCCACTATACAGATAGATATAAATAACTTCAAGAAAGGGATAATAGTTTTTAAGTTAATATAGTAAAATAATTAGTGATATGTTTTGAGTATTTGTTGCCTTTGTTTTTAATATAATTTAATAGTGAGTTCATATAATTTAATTTTAATAATGGCTGTGTTTAATAACTGGTTGGCTTGGACAATTCCTGAAATTTTAACTATGAGTTCTCATGAGCCTGTGTAGGCTAGCTACAGCAAAGCAGTGGTAATGACTCCAACCTAGGGATATGGACTATATGGGCTCTGAGCGATGTTCTGAGTAACTTATAGGATTTGGTAAGTTCCCTCAACATCTCCAATAATAGTGTAGTATCTTCCTCCATAGCTCTGGTTGTATATGATACTTTAGCCAGCTTCGCTCATAAACAAAAATTGTTTAGATGACATAATAGTTTCATTTTTTTGTGAAATATCTCTTAATTACAACACTTACTATTAACCCCATAAGTATTTAAGATAATTAGAATAATGGAATTAATATTTTTTGTTAAAGACTCTCTACCTATTAGGCCCAACATAAGAACTGTATGTTAGTACTATAATCCAAATTAAAAAGTGAAATTTTAGTAACATATGGATTTAGAATTTTAAGATGAAATCTTAGGACATTTATATTTAGTAGCATAATGTGTGAGAACTTAAATTTCTCAAACTTATAAGTTTACTTTGTTCAGTTCATAAGGATGTTTACATACTTGGGAATACTTGATGATACATCAGACAACTGCCACAAAATATTTTAAAAGGAAGTCAAATATACTATAAATGTAATATAAAAGACTTAAGGGAATTTAATTTTTAAATTGGATCATTTATTAATGTCTCTTTAAAATCTTTTATTGAAGCATAGAAATGGAATCGATTTTTAAAGCTAAACTTAAAAAATGCAAAGAAATGAGTTTAAATACATAGAATTTCAGTGTTTTTTAAAACCAAATACACTTCTGAATATAAAAGTCAACCTCAAGAAAAAAATCTCATTAGCAAACTGTTTCCCTGGGAATTTGTGTTTGAGGATGAATATCAGTATTTCTAATACAAACATACAATATGCTTTTGAGGATATGACTTGAGCCAAGGGCTAGTAGAAATGAAGGGGGAAGGTACAATCTACATGAAGGTTAAGGATAAATTTAAGAGCCCAGACTGGAGATTGACAGAGAATAGATGTTTGGTTGGAATACAGAGGGTTTCAAAACATTTTCAGGTAATTACATAATCATTGGGAGCCTTCATATAAAAACAAAAGTTTCCAACTTCTTTTGAGAAACTTCAAGATTAGGCAATAAAGGATTTGCATTTCTGCATATCAACAATTGGCTGGAGCTGACTGGAGGCAACTGGTGGAGGCAACTGGTGGAGGCAAGCCTTCTCCATGGTCCTCACCCCACTCCTTTGGTTCCTCTAGACATTTGAATATGAGCCCTATTCGTAGTCAGGTGAAACTTTTAGGGGACTTATCTATTTTCAAATTCTGATTACAAAAGTTGGTTTAATTTCTATAAAGTATATGTTGGATGATGTGGGTGAAAGTATGTGTTTCACCAAAAGCTCCCTTCAGAGATATTTAAGTATTACTGGTTTCGGTGGCTGCTAAGGGCTCCAGAGAGCTGAAGAGAAGTGAAGGAGTAAGTTCTGACACAGAGAAAAGGAAGACCTACCAAATTCTTTATAAGCTAAGGGCTTCACCATAATATGGGACTTCGTTTCTTCATGGATTCTTCCTTGATCAACATAAGGAGATTAAAGTCATCTCACACGTAATTCATGATGAAATTTGAGATTAAGGGGAATTCGGAAGTTTAGTAGACTAGGAATAAGAAATCATGCCTCACTTACTTGCACTGTTAGTTCAAACATAAATTGTAGTCGCAGTGACCATAACCTAGTCCCATTGTCCTTCTGCAGGCTTACTGACAGACTTTACTGATCCTGAAATATCTGAACTCTGTGGGCTAGTAGGGGTAATCTGTTCATTCCTTTTCGCATATTGTTAGTGAAACAGTCATTAGAGGTGAAGCAACATATATGGTGAAGCTGCAGCAAGTTGTGCCTGCCACACATGGACTTGACCTCATGTATTCTCTGATGACCTACCTCCATGTTTCTACTCGTTATCCTGTGGGTATGCCTGACAGTTTTGTTGCAGAGAAACTAAGGATTAAACTTCAAAGAATGTTCTCAATACAGATTAGTCACAGGGAAGGGCAAGTGATGAAAGAGGCCCAAGAAAAGCATGAGGCTTTTTGGTTTTATCTAAATAATATACTTTGAGTTGAAGCAGTTACATTTTCCTTGAATCCCACTTTCCTACCCAGACTATTAAAGAAACAGAATAACTTTTGAATTTTGTGGCATCTGATATGTTGCTCTCAGGCTTCCCTTCCCCAGGACTACACACACACACACACACACACACACACACACACACACACACACACAACGCCTTACAATGCTCAAGTTAAAACAATGTAGTCAACAGTAATCTTTTTTACTTTAATAAGGCAATCCAAAAACTCATGCATTCCTTATGAAAACAAAAATGACCGGAACATAAACATGTAAGTTAATATATTTTCAAACTTCTCATGTGTGAAAAATTAGTTAACTCCAAAGAATTAAGCCAGTTATACTTTTTATTTAAAATATAAAACGTACGGGGCCCCATAAGCCAACTGAGTGGCTCAGTTGGTTAAGTGTCTGCCTTCAGCTCAGGTCACGATCTTAAAGTCCTGGGATCAGCCCCATTCTGGGCTCCCTGCCCAGTGGGGACTCTGCTTCTCCCACTGCCCCTCCCTCTGCTCTCTCTCAAATAAATAAAATCTTTAAAAATAAAATAAAACTTATGGCAAAAATCAGTCCTCCAAATAAACATTTGTGGCTAAAATGAAAACAAAAATAAACAAATTATAAAAATATATGATATAGCAGGCAACAAAGGATTTTAATCAGATATACCAAGCTTGACACAACTGGGCCAAATGCTTGCTGAGTTATCATGAATAACACAGTGCTTCTAATTTTTCTCTGCCATACAATAAAAATAATAAAAATTGTATTAGAATCTATTGGGTTGAACAATATGATATTAATAATATTTGACCATTTTTGAGCTACAATGAAAGCCGTTTCTTATCACTCAAAGAAAATAACAGAGGAAAAATGAAAATATGTTTTCTCCCCATTTTAATATTATCTTTATTAATATTTCCCTGTGCATATTACCTCTTTGTTTTATATTGAAATCAGTGGTTATCCGATTTCAAGGATAATACCCCAAAGTGAGAGCAATTTACTTTTTTATGACTGACAAAGGTGAAGGCAAGTTATGTAATGTTTCCCACATTTCGAGTCCTCTGCTGATTTTTTTGTTACAGTCCCTTTTCAACTACCTTCAAAAAAATTTCCCAGTTTTGTTCTAAGGAATGCCAGTTCTTTAGTATCACACAGTTCTTTTGGTATCATAAAATATTCCCTGAAAAACATCTTCGCTGGCAAATTGTTTTAGGAAATACTAGGTTAAATAAATGTAAATAGATTTTTTTTAAGTGAAGACTTCTCTGGAACTAATATGCTATATCTGCATTGTGAATTACCAGAGAGGAATAGCATATAAAAATTTTTTCAGGGACACCTGGGTGGCTCAGTTGGTTAAGCATCTGCCTTCAGCTCAGGTCATGGATTCCAGGGTCCTGGGATGGAGCACTTCGTGGGGCTCCCTGCTCAGTGGGAGTGCTTCTCCTTCTGCCCCTCCCCCTGCTTGTGCATGCACTCTCTCGGTCTCTCTCTCTCTCAAATAAATAAAATCTTAAACAAATAAAAAATAAAGTATTATAAAATTTTTTTTCCAAACTTACTTGCCCTGGTACACTATGTTTCTTGAATTAACTTTGAATATTCATTGGAACATGGTTTGTCAATGTATATAGTAATTGTCCTTGATAACTCAAATTGTCTTTTAAAAGATCTTCAGCCTGTCAGATAGGTTGGGACAAAAAGCCCAGATCCTTATGCTGGTCGGATGATCTTTAGGGAAACAAGGAATTTGGCACCACCTCCGACATCATAGTTGCAGAGCCCTTGAAAAAGATATCTTTTTCACATGTTTTTTGAGTAAGAAAGTCTTCCCTTTTAAGAGAGAAATTTATGGCCCAGGAATCAAGTGGATGGCCACATAGCTAGTTTAACCTTGCAATGCAGATCTTCCATCTCCAGATAACAAAAAGTGGCATATGGTTGGTCTTTACATATCTCTATCTTTATAATGATAGAATGGAAATGCTTTGAAGTAAATTTTAGTCCACGTCCACTACAGTTTGCAAAAAACATTCTGGGTTTGAAAGAGAGCACGCTGGTAGTTCTTGACACTGAAGAGTGGAGTTGTAGAAGTTGTAAAGCATCCTCCTCCCTATGCTGCCTCCGGAGGGGAGAACCTACCCAACAAAGCATGTGGATGGATCACACAGAATATATTAGAGCGAGATTTTTAATTAAACTTCAAATGTCGAGATATAGGCAAGCTTTAGTTGATTTATCTTAAAGGCATGATGAGGAAAAGAGTTATATATTCACAAGTGACACAAAAACACTTTGGTGAAAAAAAATCAGGAAATCTGAATTGAATAACTTTTACTCTGCTCCTGAAATATAATCATGTAGTTCCAACTCAACCGAAGAGGGCCCTTCAGTGTTCACTGCATCATTTGGAACATGTTGTGCTACCTATTGATGAAACAGTCCAATATGTTTTTTTCTCATAAGCATCGAACAGCTCTGCACTGCCAAAGATATGATGCATGTGTGTGGAGGGTGACCACACAGGTCAGTTTACCTGGCGAAGTGTGAGCCATGCCTTATCCAAGTCAAACGCATCTGGATTTGGAAGATGAAGTATATGGTTACTCTATGAAATATCCATTGCGATCGCATGTGAGTTTAATGTAGCTAAGTTGCATCCAGCACGACCCACTCCCATATTACTGCACCTTTGATTTCCATTCTTTCTCCTACGAAAGGTTAGGATTTTCCAATATCGTCACCTTATTTTTATGCTTCATTAAACAGAACAGCAGAAAAATTCAAGCTACACAAATTTATTCAGACCCTACTACACATTATATGCTTTTCTTTCTTTTCTTTTTTCTTTTCTCCTTCTTCTTCTTCTTCTTTTTTTTTTTTTTACTTTATCTGCTTGTTAAGATCACTGTAACATTGGTGGTAAAAAACATTAATGACACATGTACCATCTGGTAAATGAGAATGAAATAAACTTATTTGGGGAGGATATGGTTTCTCTAATCACCAGTCTTTTATAGACTCTGAGTCATAATCGATTACTTGTCATTTCAACTTGGAGGCTTATGGTTATATTAAACACTGACATGATTTCATCGTGGCTTCAAAGAGGAAGGGCCGAAAGAGAAATACAGAATAGTTGTTTCAAATAAAAGTGATTTCCCTCAATTCAGGTGGATAAAACTGGAAAAATAATTTGACAGAAAAAAATGAATAATTTGAATTGTGCTCTGAGAAGAACAGATCTCAGTCATTTTAAAATACTTACAATATTCTGTGGAGTGTGACGAAGCTCTTATGAAGACAAGAGTTTAAATATAGCCACACTAGCTTCTTTGGTCAATATTACCTGAAGTGCCAACAGTAACTAAATATACCAAGATGTTATAATAATCTGGGAAAGGAAGTTGTAAAATAATATTTGTCTGAGTTCCTAAATACATTAAAAGAATGTCACCTTGAACTTAGTAACACTGTCAATTTATTGATGCATTTAGAACTGCAGTTTTATTGGTACATTTTATGGGCTCACCTATGAATTACAAGTGAGAATGCACTTTATATCAGGTATGTAACAGCTGGTTTGCTTTAGTGACATAGACATTACACTGAAATGTACTGCATAGCAACTTAAAAATGTTATTAGGTTTTCCCAGATTCTAAGTGGCTTTTCTCTTAGCGTTCATGGTGTTAAGAGTGACATGTCATGGTTTTCTGAAGCTATCTTCTTATTTTAACGGAGAGAAGAACAAAAACAGGAATTAAGATTGGGAGTCATAATAACAAAAAATGTATTTAAAGATTTCTGAGAATTAATAGTCAAAAGAAACATTTAAAAAAATATTTGAGCTATATCAATCTTTAAAAAAAGTGTGTGTGTGGGGGGGTGCCTGGGTGGCTCAGACGGTTAAGCGTCTGACTCTTGATTTTGGCTCAGGTCATGATCTCAGGATCTTGAGATCAAGCCCCAAGTCTGGCTCCACAGGGTTCAGCAGGGAGTCTGCTTGGGATTCTCTCTCCCTCTCCCCCTGCCCCTCTGTGCTCTCTCTCTCTCTCTCAAATAAATAAAATCTTTAAAAAAATATTTGGGCTATATCAACATTTATTGAAAAGTTAAAAGTTTGTGATTTTTTTTTTTTTTTTACATAGATATTGCCAGTCACATCACACTACTCCAAATTCTTATAACGAAGGTAGAGACTCTGGCTCTTGTTCTTCTGTGCTATTAGTTTGGCA
The DNA here is from genome assembly GCF_009762305.2 of Zalophus californianus. NCBI lineage: Eukaryota > Metazoa > Chordata > Mammalia > Carnivora > Otariidae > Zalophus > Zalophus californianus. The sequence continues at coordinate 43,429,444 of NC_045599.1, read as the reverse complement.
TCCAAATGACCAAAGTAACTTATTTTTTAAAAAGTATAATTTATTATGGTTACACAGACATAGCCTTAATTTCTCTATGGTGACTTCTCTATTAGTGACTTTTTTTCGGTGAAGCATTATGAACTTTTCAGAAAATGTATTAGACATATTTATATTACTTATCTAGCACTGTGGCCACAGGGCCAGTCTGATGGTAAAACATGCCAAGTGTCCATAGGGGAAAATTTCTTGTCAACATGAAAGCATTTTAGGTCAATAAAGTAGGCAGATTCTCAATCTTTGGTTATATTCCAATCTACTGGCCCTGGTGAAGTTATTGTGGTTGTTTGCTAAAGGAAGAATGAATATTTTTGAGTACTTCGAGCCCGGACTCCCTGTCTTTAAAAAAATAAACAAATAAATAGAATCTTTTGAGAAATGAACTGTTTTGTTTACTTGTTTTTGTTTGTTTGCTTGGACCCTATTTATTAGGACTAAGTAAAGCACTTAGAAAGACAGGTCTTTAAAAGATAAGTTTTTATTTCTTAGAAGACTTTTAGCAGTATATTAATTCATTGTCTTTCTGAAAACAAGAGAAAGATAGGAAAGCTAAGTGACACTACCTAATGTAGAAGAAAATTACTTCCTGTGAAATAGTTAATAACATATAATATCAATCATGAAAATCCTAATTTGCAAATTTCAGGTTCTTGGAGAAAAATATTTCCGTATCATTTCAAGGTCAACAATGACAGACAATGGCACCTTTGTGGAAAACATTCTGTTGGTACAGGTTCTTTCTCAGACAGTCCAATCCAGTGTGAAGGTTGGCCTTTCTTATCTAAATATGGCTTTGGAAGACTAAGCACACCACGTCCAATGTGCAAGCCAGAGATGTCTCTCTGCCTTAATAGCTTCATCCCTCCTAACTCTGGCCCTGTTGAAGTAGAGTCATTAATTAAGAAGACTTCAGCTGTCTGGTTGCTATCCCTCAGGCTCTCTTTGGAGAGATTACACATCCCCTAGTTCCCCTGAGTGGGAGGCATGTCAGCCTGACTAATGAAGACTGTCACGGTGGGGCACCAGGCACAACGGCCAGCCATACTGTTGTGTTGTTGCTGGGTTATGGAGCAAAGTGGCACCTTCAGGGTTGAAGCAAAGCCTGCTTCGTCCCCTTAGGCTTTTTTTCTGAACCAGTGTCTCAAAAGCACAGTGGTACCTATGACAGCAAAGTAGGCAAGGTTTATACCCTTAGCTTGTACAAACCAAATGGAATGAAGTCTCAGGTGCAGAGTACAAGATAATGGAATTTCAGGCTGCAGCAGGAGGCTGTAGAATGGCAGAAACTGGAAAGTCCATCTACCACATAGGCACGTCAAAGGGAAAAGAAATCATCATCATCATCATCATACAAATAATGAAGAGCTCAGTGTGGTAAGAATCAGCAGTGAAATCACCATTTCAGTTCAAAAATAACATTTAAGTGTATTCAGTATAAGTCTCACATTTCTATTTCTAGAACTTCTCTTTGAAATCATCTTTTTCACAGTATTTTAGAGATATTAATTCCTTAATTCTAGCGATGTCAGTGGGTGGCAAATATTACCTCCGTGGTTTTAAAGATAGAGAAATCGATTGTTAGGGAAGCTAACGATGTGTTTGATGTGTTTGTTGTGGTAAACGGAACCTTAAGACAGAGGACAAATAAAATAAAGTTCATCTCTTTGTTCACTTCATCCCACGTTTCAAAGAGGCCATGCTGCCTCAGGATACCTTGTGATAAGAAAAACTTAAAGATGCATCTTCCTAGCAGTTTGGGGGTTCATTTTTCTAGAAGCATGGCCACAGCTCGAGGGGCAACGTGGGGCCGCGGCAGAAGTCACCCAAAGTCAGCATTGCTGGCTCTGCCACTCACCAGTTATTGGACAGAAACCAGGTCTTTCCCTGAGTCTATGCCCTAATCTGCAAATCAAAGCTAATGTCATCCTAACTCTGCCTCACGGGTATTGTGAGGATCACCCTGGATAACAGGTTTGAAATGTTTTTGGAGAATGCAAAGTGCTCTACCCAAATAAAGTATTATTACTAAGCATTATTATGGGTGTCATAAGCAAAGCCACAACAGGCAGAAGCTTCTCTTATTGAGGGACTCAGGGAGGATACACTGAGGGTATCCTGTGGAGCCAGGAGGAGCCCAGAGTTCATGCCTTAATGAGGGGAAAGAAGAGCTAGGTCTTCATTGCCTAATCCTCATTCAAGGGAGACCAATGGGTGGGCTGT